>NW_024429208.1:25121573-25721573 GCF_017639785.1 Mesocricetus auratus
GTTTTATTTTGTCTTCTTTTTGGTGTGTGTGTGTGTGTGTGTGTGTGTGTATGTGTGTGTGTGTGTATGTGTGTGTGTGTATGATATGCCCATATGTATGTGGGTGTATGAACCAATGTGTATTTATGTGGAAGGACCATGCCCCTCTCTCCGTCCCTTTTCCCTGTCTCTTTTAAAAAATAGGTGCTGAGGATCCTGAGAACTTGGGGGGGTGTTCTCATGGTCGCTTAGCAACCTCTTTACCCATTGAGTCATCTACTGTAGCTCACCTTAGAAGCCTACAGGAGGAAAGGAGGGTTTGGGAGAGCAAACAGTAGGCACAGACTGATGAACTAGAAAGTTGTACAACCTGGATTTGCCTCAGGATTTGCCGAGTCTATTTTAACTACGGCTCTAGTGACTTGCTGTGAAACCTAAATAAGTCAGTGTATGTCATCTCATGATAGGGCTGGGTTAATCCAATTTGTTTGTGTGACAGAATACCAGAGGCTGAGTAGTATATGAAGAAAAGAGACTTGCTAAGCTCACAGTAGTAGAGGCTGGAAGCAGGTGGGCCCATCGGCTCTGCCCCTGGAGAGGGCCTCATGATTGATCATCAGGATGGGTGCATGGGGGAGGGGGAGGAGCACACGGCAAGCTAGGAATCCAGAAAGACTCTAGGAGCCAAGCTGCCATTTTTAAACCTTGGGGAGCTAAGGTCCCTTAAATACCACACTAGCCCCTTGGGAGGGCAGCACTCTCCGTGATGTCACACCAGCTCAAAGGGCCTCCATCTCATCATCACCACAATGAGAACCATGCTGCCACACTTGGCCCTTTCAGTAGCAGGTATTCATAAGCGACAGGCATCCGGCACTGTTCCAGTTTGCAGCCGACAGGCTACGGGGTGCAAATACAGAATGAGTCCAAGCGCCTCGCTCCACATTCTCACAGGTTTTCAACACCTGTGAAACAGCAGCTTCACCACTTAGTCACGAACCTTACCGCACCGAAAACACCGCAACGCCCCGAGTCTCCTCAGGTGGAGCAGAGGAAACTGCTTGACTCGCAGCCAGCATCGGAAAGGGCTGGGCTGCTGCCCACTCTCAGTCCAGGAGCTAGTGTGACTCCGATCTGAGGTGATGCATGCCAGAGCATTTCGCTAGGCATCTGGTGCCTCTGCCAGCACTTCTATTATCACAAGCTGGATGGGAGGAATTACAGCGCACTTAGCCTATTTTAATTTTTAGAGCGTTCATATCTTCTTTAAGTAACTTGACCAAAATGCTGAACAGAAACAACTCAGATGGAGAAAGCTTTACCTTGGTTCCCTGGTTCAAAACCTTGAGTGCGATATTGCTTGAACAGAACATCATGGAAGCAGGAGCTGTGGTGATGGGCTGGCCTTTTCTTTTCTTTTTTCTTTTTTTTTCTTGTTGGACAAACAGCAGAGAACGAGGACCACAGAAGGGGCTAGAGTGACAAAGCCTTAGCACGCTCAGTGACCTGCTTCCTCCAACTGTGCCTCACCTGCCTTCCACCACCTCCTAGTGGGGCTACCACACGAGAAGTCTATTGAGGGATTGCTCCTTTTATGAGGTCAGAAACCTCATCATTTAACTGTCTGAAAATAAGATTACAGGATCTGTGGAGGAGTGCTTCGCTGATTCCCTCAGCATTTCTTAATCTAATCAGGGCTGTATTAAAAATGATTCTAGCCAGGAAATGAACCTGGGATCTCCCACATACTAGGCAAGCGCTCTACCACTGAGCCACACAGCCTTAATGGCAGCATGTCTAGTTTAGTCACCTCGAAAATGGAGTAAATAGTTAAACATCTCTTGAGAGTGTTGATGCTGCTTTATGTTATTGTCTGTCAGACATTCAGCCAAGATTGATTAGTTTATGTAAAAACAAAACAGCAGCAGCAACAACAAAAACCATGCAAGGGGCTGGAGAAATGGATCAGCAGTTAAGAGCACATGCCGTTCTTCCAGAGGACCCTGGTTCAATTCCCAGCACTCACATAGCAGCTCACAAGAATCCATAACCCCTCTTGGTGTTCATTGGTACTGGGCTCACAGGTGGTACATAGACATTTGCAGGCAGATCACCCATACACATAAAATAAGATAGCACACCCATTTTATTAGTGTGCAAATCTGCTTTTGCTTTTAACAAATGGTATAGTTATATGTATAACAGAATTGTTTGAAAATAAATTTACCATTTATGATCATTGAAAAAAATGAAATAAATAGAACTCAATACTCAGCTGCTACCTATGATCCTTTGGAAAGCTCTACAGACAAGGACCTTCTCCAAGTCTTTCCAACAGCACAGTGTGAACCAGTTACAGAGGATGTCCCAGAAGCCCCAAACCTGAATGGGTGGGAATGCTGCAAGAAACAGCTACAAGACATAGCTCCTTCTAGGTCTTGTTCAATCTTGGGATGCTGGTGGACGCACTGAGCATCCTTCCAGCTATCAGCACCCACAGAACATATGGTAACAAGATGGTGCCTGGAACTTGAGTACCTGAAAGACAAGAGGTACAGCCCTCAGTAGGGCTCTTGACCCCATGACTGGATGTCTCTGGGGCATGACATCTGGGTCACCTCTCCACCAGGGTGCCACCTCTTTCTAGTTTCCCATGCTAGAGTTGCTTGTTTTGCCTTCAACTTTCTGATCATCCCCTTGGTTCCTTTGCCACGCCAGGTTGGGCACATTTCTCAGGCCCTCTGCCCTGATACTGACATCCCTTCACATGAAGCCTCAGCACAGGCTTGGCTCCTCACCCCCTCCCCTTTCTGATAGGACTGATTGTCTCTCTCTCCCGTGTCTCACGTGAACTGTAGGTTTTACAGCTACATTTCTATATTAGCATCTCGTAGATGTTAATATAGAAGTCACACAAATAAAACCCACTGAAATGGGCTCCAATAAGTCTCCTTCTATCCACCCCCAGCTAGAGAGAGGCCAGAGATGTGAACATCCTTGGTCCTGGGTGAGTGGCCAGAGAACCCAGGGACAGATGAGAGAGAGGGTGAGGCGAAGATGGAAGGCGGAAGCTCATAGCCCACAAAGATCCCTATGTCCTTATACTGGCACAAGGCTTGCTGTCCCCTCTGTATTTTATAAAAACTGCAGGCTGTGGGTCTCAGCTTGGGCCCTCCCTCCAGTGACACTGATGGATGACGTGCTGGCATGACCATCAGGCTGCCCTGGGTGGGGCAGAAGTGACAATGGAGTCTAGCACACGGAGTATTTGGACCTTTAATAAGTTAAGCTAGGTTCTGAAAGTCAAGGCTCCGAGACACTGGTCTTTCTAATGAACTCTGAAGGGTGCCTGGGCTTGCCTTGAGCCTCTCTTGGGCACATGTGAAGAGACTGTGTGAGTAACCACCGGGCTCTGAAGGAACTGGCATCACAGCCCTGATCCTGGCTGCATGCTCATGTCACGCCTTGAGGACTGACCCAGAGGACATAAGCACTCAGACCTCCATCAGGACACAGTGTTCACACCTTCTGCCCTGCAGAAAAAAAAGGAAGGGTAGACCAGACAGATTGACACCTTTCCTCATTATTTCCTTTCCTCTTGGACCCATGGGCCATTTTGGTTGGACTCTGCTACTTTAAACAGTAACCTGACTCTTCCGAGCCTCAGTTTCATCAATGTAGAAGAATAGTAATAACTTACATGACCCAGGAGGGTACCATAGAGCCCTACTGGACTCATACGTGTGCGGCATGGCACACCCGGGAGAGTCCACACTTCACCTATGTGCATATCGCCATCAGTACGGTTACTTCACAAGGTCTTGGCACCATGACAATGTGGACATAAGGCTCCATCCTCTGCAGGAAACACGGTGTGGGTGGTACTTAGTCATCTCTCCACACTTGGCTTTTACTATGCTAGATAGGAAATGATCACTTGTACTCCGAGCCAGAGGAAGAGTTGGGACATGGAGTTTTCCTCAGACCCATGGCAAAGGTAGCAGCATGGCTTCCAGAACCTGGAGCAGAGGCAAACATTCCAGGGTGTGCTTCTCCCTCAGTCACAGGCCTGCCAGGAACTTAAATGAGAATGTCTTGGGAGGGGTCGCAGGCCAGGTTCTTTTCAGTTCTTGTGTTGGTATCAGGGCGTGGGTGGGCATAGAAATGCAGAGTTGGGAGTGGAGTCTCAATGTGGTTCACTCCCCTCCACAAACATTAAGAAACTAGTTAATTTATTTGAGAAATGGGGAGCCACATTATGGAGCTCTGCTGAATGGACAGCAGGGATGAGGTCAGCCCTGTTCAGTCCGGTGGAATCTGGAGGCAAGACTCCCCAGGAAGGACAGAGGCAACAGATTTCATTTCCACACTGCATTAAAAACATTGAACACCACCTGGTCAGCTTGCAGAGCTCAAGAGACTCCACAGCGCTTAGCCCTCTCCAGGGAAGAGGGGTGGGATGGCTGTGAGAGCCCAAACTCGTTGATGGTATCAAGGAAACAGTGTCTACCAAACACAACAGGGCTGCCATGTGAATTTACAGCAATTGTGGCAGTATATATACGCAAGGCCTGCAGAAACTCCAGGCAGACAATATCCCAGGTCGAGTGGGGCCGGGGGTGGCAGTGGGTGAACACAGCATCTCACCACTAACTACAGAGACAGAGTCAGTTTCTTTAGTGATGCGACTGCTGGTAGGACAAACACACATCAGGGCAGGCCCTGTTCCCAGGACTAGCCGGACAACATAAGCTGGACTCCATAGGACAAGAAAAGCAAAGAAGGGATCTCAATGTCTGGTGGGAAGGCATGGGAGGAGATGCGGCACTTGAGTGACTATGTTCAAGATATGTCGTGAGAAATTAATAAAAATATTGCTTAGAAAACATTGAACCCAAGAGAACTGTAATAACTATGAGAACACTGAAGGAAACTGTGACATTCTAGAGCTAAGAGGGCACTAAGAAAATGTGCTACAATCTGTTTTCTAAATATGGCCCAATACTGTTTCCCAACTCATTCACGTCCTTACGGAGGGACCTTGGTGCTCCCCTTAGCTAGTGCGCCTCTGAGGTAGAGCACAGCAGGAACACAGCCACATGTCAGAACAGCCACACACCTGCTCTAGAACATGGGTGCCATGACACAGGCGGGCCTTCTGACGTGGTGCAGTTGGGACTCTAGCCAGAGGAGGAATGGGTTGCTGAACGCCATCAGAATGTATGCCTCCAGAGGCCCCCTGGCCTGGCCTTGACCACAACAGCCCTGCAGACCTCTTAGCTGAAGTCTAGACACTATGGAGCGGTGAAGATGCCCAGGTGCGCTCTGGCCCAAAGTCTAACCTACAGAAGCCATGAACACGGTGAGGCGACAGCTTTAGGGTGACTGGCTGTGGAGCAAAGGACAGGAGCTGACAGTGATACTTCCCATGAGATTTCCTGGGGCCAGGGTGGACCTGCATGGTGAGCTTCTTGGCACTACTGGCCTGAGTCCAACTATTTTACGATCTTACCATGAGTGCCATGCATCGCCAGCCTCTCTCTCTCATACATCCCGCATTTCTGATAAGTGAACGTAGGAGGGCAACACAGAAGTACATCCTAACAGACTTTCTTGGAAATATTTCTACAGAAATATTGGAAACATGTATAATTGAAGGCATGCAGTCATCCAAATAATAGATGAGGATTCTGCAAGGGAAGATGACAAGAAGTCAGTGAGTTCTAGATACTAAGTACACTCAAACCGACCAGCAGGGTCACAGAGATCAACAAGACAGCATTTGACACCGATGGTGTGGCTGAAAGCTAAGAGGATTGATCTTAATTTCAGGCTTAACCAGGAATTGAGGTAGAAGGATTTGGGGGCATTTTACTTTTTGAGACAGGGTCTCACTATGTAGTTCTGGAACTTACTATGTAGACCAGGCTGCCCTCAAACTCAAAGACTGCCTCTGCCTCCCAAGTGCTGGGATTAAAGGCAGGCACTATTAAGCCTAGTGCCATAGAAGGATTTTATTGTAAAGACACACACTTCAGATAGTCATTGGTTACAATTCCAAATAATAAGAGCTTGAGGGAGAGAGGGAGGGGGGAGGAGAGAGGGAGGGGAGGAGAAGAGGGAGGGGAGGGGATGAGTATGGGAAGAAGGAGGAGGAGAGCAATTAGAACGATCTCAATGAAAGTAAGCACTCTCCTTGACAAGGTCATTGGACCCTAAACATCGCAGCTGCTTCCTCTATAGCTGCCTTCAGCTTCCACTACAGTGTGGAGTCCCTGTGGTGTGTGACACATTAGGTAACAGTTCCAGTTTCCACAAAGTGCATGGCCATTCAGAGCCTAGTCTTTTCAGGTCCCTGCAGGAGGCTTGCAGAGAATGCAAGCCCCCTTCGGAGTGTATTAGACCCTCACTTCTGAGTCTTTGACATAAGCCCAGGTTAACCCACAGGCCCAGTATTTTGTGTTAGACTTAATTTAGGAATTTTCTGAAAGGTCTGCTGCTGTTTTCACCTCAGGGCTACCCAGGATTCACATGTGAGTTATCCAGTTCTTACCTCTTAGTTACTTAGCACCCCATCATGGGGGCATCTGGTACCTCCCTAGTTTCCAGAGTCTCACCTTCAGAATGTGCCCCAACTGTCAACTTGGTACTCACGTCAGCCTCTAAAACACTGTGCCAGCACCCCAGGGCATCCAGAGAACCCCTGACTTTGGAGTGTCAATGTACAGTCTTTTGTGGGGAAAGAAGACTTGCATAATTCAGACAATTTAAGTTGAAGGAAAAAACAAAACAAGGGCTGGAGAAGTGGCTCAGAGGTTAAGAGCACTGACTGCTCACCCAGAGGTCCTGAGTTCAATTCCCAGCAACCACATGGTGGCTCACAACCATCTACAAGTCAATCTGATGCCCTCTTCTGGCAGAACACTGTATATGTAATAAATAAATAAATCTTAAAAAGAACTGATTTCTCAAAAAAACAAAAACAAAACAAAACAAAACAAAACAAAACTCCACTGGGCCCTTTCTGGCCTTCACCACATTAATAATCTATTTCTAAAACTCTTATATTTTGGTAAGAACACTTGCCCTGAGATGGGCTCTTCTAGGAACCTTTTCTTTTTGCTGGGGACGGAGGCCAGATCCTTCTGCATACTCAGCCAGCCACATTCTCAACAGCTCCTACCAAAGCTCCTCGTGTACTATGTAGTAATTGCATGTGCTCTGGGTGCCACGCGACACAGCGGAGCTCTAGGATGCGCTTGTCAGTGAGCACAGAGTTTTATTTAAACAAGATGAGTGCATTTGAAAAAACTAAATTTTAGCCCACAGGTTTTTCTTACAGGTCAATGGCCCTTAAAAAGAGAAGGACTGAACTGGACAGAAATGATGAGTGGCCCAACACAATCACTACCAACATTATCCGGGGCGAGCCAGACCCTGGCCCTACACGCCAGTGTTTAACCATTGTGATAATTGTCTGGAGTTACTCTGAATTTTCACAGTGGAGGTTACAGCAATGTTCTACAGGCAAAGCACCCACACATATAAAATGAAAAGCAAGTAAATCTAAAACAAAATCATCTTGAATGCACGCACTGAAAACTGCATATATGTAACACACTGTGTCTTGACCATATCTACCTCACATGTCGTCTTCAATCTTCCCAAGGATGCGTCTCCATCACATCTCCTCCTAATTTAATTATCCTCTTTTAATTAATTATTTAAAGCCCACTGAATCCAATTAGCGCTACCCACATGTACCCACTGTCATACAGTCAGGTGTGCCAAGCTTATGCATGTTTTTAAACAGAGGGAAATGGGTTCCAACCAGAAAAGCAGCAGCAGGTGAATTTAGTACACACTGGGAAAGAGTGGACTCCGTGCCTGGGGCTAGCATTCCAGAGGCGGCAGTGACAAACTGAAGCTGTTATTGCCATTGGTACTTACTGCTGGTGCCCAGCATGCCAGGCACTCCAGGATGAAGGTGAAGTTTCTCCTTATCTTTGTGTGCTTCTCAAGGGAGTCTGATTCCAGGAAACACAATGCACACTCAATACAGGGCCACCAAAGTGCCTGTGAGAAAGGGCTGGGGTGGCACAACCCTGATGTCACCCATGGACCCTAGCCCGAACTATTGCCCTTTTCCGACATTTCATCTCGGACTGATCCTTAACTGGCAACTACTCTTAATACCACTTTAAGGAGCCATCACTATGGGGGTAACATGTGGTGGTTATTATCTCATTAAAATGATTAGGGAAGGACAGAAATGAAAAGAAGCCAAGCTATCAGGATCCAGACGCTCATGGGTACACACACTTCCGAGGCTGGCCTGCCCTGCTGTATGAGTCACCAACATAGGCCAGAGGGAATGTGGCATTCTTCCCAGACCAAGCAACAGATAGATGATCTGCACAGCTCCTGCCTCCCAGGGGATCAGAGATTGGGACTTCTGTTGTAGAACTGTCTTAGTCAAGGAGAAAGGCAGGAAGTTTAAGAAGTACTTCATAAAGAGGACAGGATGAGTTCTCTAAGCACTGTTCATTAGCTATCAAGTCCTTCCCCCTGGCTGTTCTGGACATCATTAGGTCTGTGCTGCTGGGTTCTCCGATACACTGTACTATCATAACCTTAGCCAACTGCCTGTCCTTTTCTGGGGTTCATGGTCAGAGTCAGCCCTATCTAGACTAGCCTATACAGCTCTGGGATAGAGCATGGAGCTAGGCTTGTTCTAAGAAGGTGCTCCATGATGGATAAATCATGAATGGACAGGCAAGGTACAACCACACTTACAGAGGGCAGTGTCTCTTCTGGGTGAATTCTGAGAACCGCATCAGAGAATGCACCATGACCAGTGATGGGGTCTTTAAGACAGGAAATTATCCTGGTACATATTAAATGTCAACTGGATCATTTGGGGAAAAGTCTCTTTTGAATACCTGTCTTTATTAAATTGGTATGTGGGCATGTGGGTAAGGGATTATCTTGACTACTAGTTGATACAAGAGGTCCAGGTACTGTGGTAGCACCATCCCCGGGCAGGTAGTCCTGGTAACTTAGAGAAGCCAGCCAGTTCCCACTCTGACTTTCCACAGTGAGAGGTTGTAACCAGAAGAGAACAAACCGTTTCCTATGAGTTGCTTTTGGTGAGTGTGTTTTATCACAGCCACAGAAAAGTAGCTGGAATGGGTGTGAGTCAGGGAGCCAGGCAGCGTGTGCTCGTCATACTGTGTCTTTACGCTGCAGATCTTACTTGCTTCCCACCCCGCCTGTCTTGACAGGAAAAGGAGTCCTCCTTTGTCATAGCCTTGGCTTGTAGTGACAAGGTCTCTAGATCCTTTGATGAAGAATGCCCTCAGCCTGTTTGGCACGGCCCTGCCATGGGGGGGGGGGCACACCTTTATAATTGCAAACGTACATTTGACTTGACTAACCACAACAGTCCTATGCTTGTCATTGGTCAAGATGGGCTCCACTATAACCTGTAATATATAATCCTCTGTTATGAAAGCAGTCCACACTGAACAGCTGCATACAGCTGGATAATGCACATCTGCTCACAAGCTCACCGCATCCGTTGCACATCCTGGAATGTGCTTTGAGCACCCTACATGTCTGTGTAGATGCAGACCCAGCAAAGATGCACACATAACTAAAGTTGCCTGATGATGAAAACCGACTCTAGCAGCACATATAAGGTGCTTCAGGAATCTGGCCTTGCTTTCTGGAATGTGGAGGGGAATGCAGTCTTCTGGCCTTTGTACATGTGTGAGCCTATGGTTGGTTTGTCAGTAGCATCCTGGCTGGGTTTTTCTGTGACATAATTGGGCTGTCCTGGTTCTGTTCCCACTGACAGTCTGCTGGATGGTCATTCATGGAGGAAATGCTATTGTTTTCAGGCAGCCTGAGCTCTGTGTTTTGGTGAAAGACCATTCGGCCTGTACACAGCGCCGCTCCCTGCCAGACCCCCTGAGAAAACATTAGCAGCAGATCCTTTCACAGAAAAGCCGCTCAGGTCATGACATCATGATACAGATTCTTATCCCAAAACACAGGAGTTAGTAGCCACAGAGAACCAAGCCTCAGGCTAAGCACCCAGGGCTCAGGGTACACAAGCCCTGTGTTTGACACAGTTGGATCTAGGCCCTGTCTCCCGGTCTATTGCTATCTGCCAGAAATATCCTGGGGTGGTGCCCTAAGAAGGAAACCCCCCTCACTCTTTCTCTCTCTCTTTCTCCTACCCTTCTCTCTTTCCTCTCTTTTCCTTCTTCTGTCCTCCCTCCCTCCCCCTCTTTCTATCCTCCTCCCTCCTCGTTCTCTGCCCCCATTCACCTGTGTGTATGTTGTAGAATGTAGCTGCTGCTACTTCTTCCTCATTTCTTGGGGTGGAGAAAAGGCACGACACGGCCCAAAAGATGAAGAGCTCCATTCTTGTCCCAGCAGAGGCTCGGAGTTGACCTCTCTCCCTAGCAATGCCACCTCAGCTTCCTAGACCAGATCTAGTCCCCGGTGTCCCTCTTAAAATCCTCGAACATGACATACTTCTGGTGCTTCCAAGAAACCACTGCTAGCTGAAAAGGAAGTTCCCCATGACAGCCACTGGGGATTATCAAAACTCATCAGCCAACTGCTCTAAATTCTACTTGTGCGGTTCTGCCAGGCAACCACACACCTTCTGCTTTCCAGGCACTGGAAACCTACTTCCTGGTCTCTCTGGGATCCAGTGGGGCCAGGCGGTCAGCTTGGATCAACAGATTGTGGGACACTTGTGAGCCAATAAGATATGTATCACTTTGGGATCATAATATCACCTGCTTGAGGGAAACCCTCCATTGCATCTGCATCCATACCCTGTAGTGGTGTTGGCAGCAGATGAGAGCTTGCATCCTGGGAGAAAGGGGAGGGACTAGCCACTCTAGCCACACTGTGGGAGAGGCTTGTTTTTGTGAGAAATGCAGTGGTATTTCAGATCCTCATGCCTTACTTTGTTGCATTACTGGCAGTGACATTTCCCTGAGTCACACAAGATGGTCTGTATTAGAAAGAGAAGTGACGGGACAAAACGAAGCGGAGATACTGTCTCATATATTGATTCTAAAACAGATATGCAAATCATACCTATTTTTTTCTGGCTCTAAAAAATCTGTATATTCACACAGATATTTTACAGTTTTTTAAAGAGAAAGAGTGAAAGATAGATCAGTCTGTTATGTAAACTTCAGTTGGACTCCCAGCAACCATATTTAAAAGCTAAGCATGGCCATGGCTCCTTGTTAAGTTGTATGTAATAACCCTGCCGTATTGTTCAACTGTATAGAATAAACTATATGCTGAACTTCCGGTGCTGTGGCTTCTCCATCAGGGAGCCCAGAGCTCCCCATCCCTGGCTTTCTGTCTTCCTGTGTCTTGGTCACTGTTCCATTGCTGGGAAGAGACACAGCAACTCTTAGGAAAGAAAGCATTTGATTGGGAGCTTGCTTACAGTTTCAGAGGCTTAGTCCATGGCAGAGAACACGGTGGCACACATGGCAGTGGACCAGTAGCTGAGAGTTACATCCTGGTCCACAGACAGGGAGAGCTGACACTGCCTGGCTTGGACTTTTGAAACATCAAAGGCACCAGTGAATACACCTCCTCCAACAAAGCCATACCTACTCCATCAAGGCCGCACCTCGTAATCCTCCTACTCCTTTCAATAGTGCCCTGCCCTGGTGACTAAGCATTCAATTATGTATGAACCTATGGGGGTCATTCTTAGTCAAACCACAACACAACTATGTGTCGCAGCCTGCCCAAGCTGATACATGACACTATTCTCCTCTATCTGCTACCAACCAGATATTGTCCTAAGCCATGGTCAATTGTCAAACAAGGACAACAGCAAAGTCAGGCTCTGCCTAGCATGGTGCAGCTGATATCTTGAGAGCAACCAAAACACACTCACCCTATAAGAAAAAGGAGGCCATCTTTGGGCAGGCTGTGACACATAGTTGTGTGGTCAAATGCTAGGCTAGATGTTGCTGTGAAGGCAATTTATCGACGTGGCTAAAATTAATATTTAAAAATTAACTTAGTTTTAATCGCCTTTAGAAGATGACCTCAAGTATGTACCTTGAAAATACTGTGACACCCAATCAGTCCAAGGTCTTAAGAACAATCTAGGTTTCCTGAGGACAGAGACATTTTGCCTCAAATTGAATGATAAATGCTGCCTCAGTTTCCTGTTTATTTGTTGGCATGCCCCATGGATTTCAAACCTGCCTCACAGGATTTGGACTTCCCAGTAATTATGTGCACTAACTTCTTAGAATAAAGAAGCTAGCGGGTCCTTTTCTACCTTTCAAACAATCTTTACATCTATCTCCTACAGATTCGATATCTCTTGGATTCTTGACTGACAGAAACAAGTAATTTTTTATAGTAGTTTCATGAGCAATAAAAGACATTCCCACTATACACACTGAAGTTTAGGGGTCTGGTTAACTGATATTACAGTAAAAGAGATGGTAGGGATGTGGTTAGAAACAGCTACTCCTGCCAATCTTCCAAAGACGTCCTAAAGCAATGACACTTTGGTTAAGTTTACAGAAAGCATCTGATGACATTTGTATGAGAAATTCCTCATGTTGAGGACAGGAAAAAAAATCGAGGCTTCTGTTATGAATGACCACAGTTTCAGTTTTATAGAATGATAGATTGTTGGAACTGGAAAGAAACTCCAAGAGTCTTTTCACCATGTTCCCCATTTTTCCCCAATAACCCTGAAGCTGAGAGATAATAGGGGACTTGCCTGGGCTCAGAGGGCTGGGCTCACATGAGGACTCTGGCCTCCTGGCCCCTGTGTTACAGTGATGTTCAGGATGACGTGCTGGGGATGGCTGAGCCAAAAGCTCACTCTCACCTAGCCTCAGTGTGCTGCCTGCCGAAACACCACAGTCTGTTTATGCTGCAAGTCAATGCCTACTGTCGATGGAGGAGGCATCATGGACAAAGACCTTTTAGTGTCCCGTGGACTTATTTGTTGTAACTAGTAGAGGGGACAGAAGAGTGACAGAAGAATGCCTGCCGTGTGACACGAGGTGTGCAGCCAGGTCTGCTGGTTTCTTTAGCTCTGCATTCTGAAAGGCTAGCTCAACAAGTGCACTTAGTGCTAGCTGGTGGAAGGCAGCACTCCCTGTTCACAAGCTACACAGGGGGCTTTGGATCAAAGAGCTAGAAATGTTTATCAACACAAGCCCAGGACTGTCCGTGGTTTGCCCTCAGCAACTCCCGAGGCTGGTGAATTGCATCTCTGGGAAAATGGTCCTGAGTGCAGAGGGCTGTGTCCCCACCGCTGTCTATCTCCTGAAGATGGCCAACTGTGTCTCAGGTCAAGAGTAGCAAGGTGGAAGGGAGAAGATTAAAAACTGACCTGGTTTTCAAACACTCACAGAGGCAAAATACAGTATCCATATTTCACTTCACAGGGTGGATGCCTTTCTGGTTTTACCAAGAAAGGCCAGTCTGTTGGTACCCAGCCCACATGTGACAGAGGCAACTGAGAGTGTCACCTATGGAGAGGAATTTGGATCATTGCTGTGGGATACCTAGGTTCCAGAAGAGAGGGGTCTGAAGGGTCTTGGAATTTGAACAACAGGACCTGAAAATTAGGGCTGGGGATATCCTGAAAGGGTCTGTCTTCACCTCAAACACGTGAGGCATATAGGGTTCTTAGGAAACCTGGCCAACACACTGGAATCCAGAGTCTGATGTCATATAGAAATGTCTTAAGGCAGCTAGAGAATATAGGAAAACCAAGAAGACTGCTAAACTCACTGTGCAAACAATCTCAGACAGCCCAGCAGCAAGGCTAGATAGATCATGCTGGAATATATTTTGGATAGTGCCTTTGATAATATGCAGTTATAAGGCACCTGACTTTTCAATTTTATTTTACTTAAAACCATAGCTACTAGAATATTCTTCATTAGTTTTGTGGCTTGAATTTCATCTGTATAAAAGTAGAGTCTGATCCTGGCCACTTATCACCTAGCTGCTGGCCACCAGGACCAGCTCATCGACTCAAATCTCTTACAAAATAAGATAGCTGAAAATGTCATCCATATCCACTAACAGATTGGCATCCTGCTTTTTTCCCCCTAGTTTTTTTCAAGAAACAAGTCCTTCCCATATGGCTGAACAGGTTGCAAACTGCACAAGAATGACACATCCAAGGGACAGGGTGCTGTTCATGCCACAGATATTGCAGATTTGTTTATTTTTCACTGTCTTATCCTGGCACATGGCAGTGAGAGTCTTGTTCTGACAAGATGGGTATATTACAACGAGCTTCTAACAGGAGGGACCAGGGTGCATGGATGAGGGACATGCCACTTTCTGATTCACAAAACTGTGGCAGGATTGTTGGCCCTAGCAGAACCCTGAGGCTTGCCTGCTTCTTCTCTTAATGAGTTGCCTTCTTGGTTTGGCCTTTATCCCTGCCAGAGGCCTGGTGTATACAGTACAAGGGCTTCAATGAACACACTGCAGCCTCAATCGTCCGAAGCACCGTTTACTGCCATGTGAGAGGGACCCCACAACCAGCCAGCCCCAGGCTCGGGGTTGACCCAGGAAGGCCCACTTACCTTTTCATTTTTCTTGTCATCTGGCTTGTACCCTGTGTTGATGGGGCTGGGTATGGACAGGCCACCGATGGGTGTCCCTCCAACCTCCCCACCGAGGTTGGCAGCACTGACATTGGGGGGTGTGATGGCAGACGCTGCTGATGTGAAAGGGATGGCTGTCCGGGGACACATCTGTGTCGGGGGCTGCTGGCTGTGCTGTGGGGACACCACGGAGCGGGGTCGGAGGCTGGTGGCAGGCAGACGGGATGGAGACGTCTGAGTTCGCAGGGGCGACACGGTGGCGGTTGGTCGGTCCAGGGCCTGGGCTGAGGGATGGGTAGCTGAAGAGATGATGGATTGAAAGATTAGTGCACATGGCCATGTGATCACAGTGCAATCTCTTTTCTCGTGCTTGATCTTTGACCTCTGAGGATTCTGAATACTCCAGACTTGGCTACCATTGCTAGAGGAGAAGCTGAATTGGATTTTCTTTACTCCGACTCAGCAAAGTCCTTATCTGAAGCATCCCAGGGCATGCCAGGCCATATTAATCCAGTGTATTCTCATAGTTTTATCATACTTACTGTAATTGTTTTTTACCACCAAAACTTGTACTATTCCTGACTTCAGAAATATGAGAAAAGTATACAATATAAGCAATATCTTCAAGCTCCAACATGCCACGACTACAAAATACACTTGGAAATCCTAACAGTGCTGTGGGTTGGAGGCCTCTCCATACCACATTCCAGGTCTTTGGCTGTAAGCTGGCCTTTTCTCTGATACCTGCTAGGTAGGACATCTGCAGTGGTGTTAAGGCTACAGGTGATCCTGCATATATGAGGCAATACAGAACAAGGTTGAGGTATGTGGTTGCAGAGGGGCTGGGAACTTAGCATTTGGACATCCTGGACATTATACCTTGTATCTTGAGGGAAAGGCCCAGTGATTATACAAGATCACTGAGGTCATTCATCACTCTGGGACTCTTGACTAGGACCGTGGTCTCCTAGGCTTTGCCTCCTACCTGAACCCTCCTTTACCCCAACCTATCAGTCCTTGAGAGGAAGTGACAGCAGCCAGCCAAAAGCCATTGCCCTGGAGCCCCGGAAACCCTTGTCTCTAGGGCTGCTCAGGGCATCCCATGCAGCCTCATGCTCTGCCTTCTAGAAAGATACATCCAATCAATGAAGATGCGCGGTGTGACCACCATCTGAAAAATTTCAAAGGTCTCCTCCCATAGATACTTAGTGCCACTTAACAGTCTATATAATTCATTCATTTATCATGTCACTTGTTCCTTGTCTCTCACAACACTGGCAGCTCATCTCTGGGAGCCTGGGAAAATGGTTGTTTGATTCACTAGTATAATACATTCTATATTCCTGGAATGGTGCCAGGCATGCACGAGGTACTTAATGTAGTTTTTAATGAGTGAGTGATTCCTTGAGAAGAGAGAACTCCCAGCTGAAGCATCACCAATCATTTCATAGAGATTAATCACTAGAGAAGAAAAAAATGTCCAATGACACAGGCATGGCTCATTGCACAGGCTGCCTACATTCTGACTCACCAGCGATCCTATTAGTTAGCAATGGCAAAGCAGCTACATAGACTTTGAGGACTCAAGCCAGCAGAAAAGGCTGGTAGAGAACGCACCTTCCCGAGGGTGGTCCTCCTCTCCTTCTTGTCTGTTGGTCTTTGGTTTGCACTTTGGTGACACCATGGTCTTCTCACTAACACCAGTCCTCCCCACTCAACTCCCTGATCTGTCCCCAGTACCTGGAATCACCCTGGAACTCATCTAGTTCTGGAATATTTTCTGTGACTATGCTTTTGATGCTCCTGTCTCTGTGTGTTATCCTGGAGGCTTTCATCACACAGTGTGTGCTGCCCCCTCTCATTTTCTAAAGTTCCTTAAATAAGGAGCAGATACTGGGTTCCCGGAAATGCTTCCTTGTTTTTGAGATAATCACGTTATTTTAGTCATTATCAAGATGAAGTATATAGACTGTTCATGTTGATCCAGCCTTGCACTCCTGGGATAACCCCATGTGGGATAACCCCATGTGGGATAACCCCATGTGGGTACTAACCTATGCATTTGCTGCCCAGTTAAATACAGTCTGTGAATCTATTGTCTTATCATTTTTAAAATTAAAGCTGGCTTTATGGAAAAGGAAAATAAGTATTTTCCCCCTTCCCCCAATTTTCTAGGCAAGTGCAGCGAGATGTTTTATTACTGTCCCGCTGTTTTATATTTGAATTTAAATGTTATAATTTCTCTAATGAACTCACATGTCCCCATGTCCCCATAACTTCCTTTGTGGGTTTTAAAACTAGAAACTCAGTTTCTTTTATAGATAGAGGCCTGTTCAAGCTCTTTCTGATTGAATATGTTCGATGATTTATGTCTTTATTAAGGACTATTGGAATATGTTCATTTCATCTATCAAGTGAACTTACACAAATATATTACAATAATTTCTTATTATCTGGTAGACTCCAAAATGATGCCACTTATGTTATTTCCGGTGACGTTGACTTTCATAGTTTTCCCTTTTTACTTAGTGCAGGTGGCTGGAGGTTTATTAATTTGATTACTGACCTTCTCAAATGGCTTCCTTTTAGCTTAGTCAATTTTACTCCTACTTCTGGCTCACTCTGCCGATTTCTTCCCACTCCCTTGCAGTTAGTTCATCACTCCATTTAGCCTAGAGGCTGTGAACCGGATAACCTTTTTTCCTCTCATAGATATCCCGTGCTGCAAATTCCCTCTCGAAGATTGCACTGGCTGCCTCCTACACATTTTTAATGTGTGTGTTCCTACATACTCATCTCAAAATGTTTTCTACTTTTATTTCTTCCTTGATCCACTGATCATTTGAAGTATGTTATGTTTTCAAACAACTATTTGTCATACTGGTTTCCAAGTCAACTCCACTGTGGTTAGGGATGTAGCCTACATGACCCAAGCCCCTTTACAGGTACTGAGATTTTACATATCATGGCCCAGCTCTGGGTTAGCATGGCAATGCTATTGTTACACACTTGAAAATAATGTGTATTTTGGTGTTGACAGGTAGGATATTCACTAAAAGCTAATTAAAATTAAGTGGTTATGGCTGTACTAATGATCTATACTATTACCAATAGTTAATACAATTTTGAAAGAGACAGCAATCTTACCTTTGTGGATTTCTCTATTTCTGTCAGCAGCTTTATCTGTTGTTGCTTATGTGTTTTTTAAGCTTTATAATTTGGTGCATTAATACTAAGAATTGTTATGCTATCTTAATGAACGCAGTCTTTGCTATTATGTAGTTGTCATTATCCCCAATGATTCGTGGCTATAAATTCTCCTGCCTGACATTAATAGATCAATTTTCTTTCGATTAATATTAGTATTAGCATGGCACATCCCATCCTCATTACTGACAGAATCTATATTTGCATATTGTTCCACTAGCTATAACTGACTTACAACTTCCAAGTCAATACCTTTGGTCCTCTCCTGGCCATTTTGAAATGTGAAGCATAGTAAACTATTTAAGCTTCCTTGGAGTTTGACTGAGGTGACTCTGCTCTCAAGCAGAGGTGACAGGAGGATGGAGCCATGGTGGACAGAGATTTGAATCTCACCTCTGGCAGCTGAGGGTGGGACTTCCTTAGGCCTGTCATCTCATTTTCTCTTCAATAAAATAAGGGACATGGAAGCAATTATGATAAGGCTGTCGTCTCTATGAGATAAGTATCTACACATGTGTACCTGTGCACACACGCACTGTTTCATTCATGAGATACAGCAGCACAGCTGCAGTCATCCAGTGTCCATGCCACAAGTGGCAGGAACATGTAGCTCCTGCCCTCTCCTTTTAGTCCTGACTGTGACTTTCAAGTAGGAAAGGGTGTGTCTTGTTAATAGCACAAGTTGGTGTGGTTTTCGTTTGCTTGCTTTTAACAAAATCTGAGAACACAATCCCAGCTCTATATGTACTATTTAGGCCATTTACTTTTAATGTGATATTTGTATGATTAAGTTTAAGCCTATCATTGTACTACACCTTTCCTCTTTTATCTAGGTATTCTTTATTTCCTTCTGCTATTCTTACCTTTCTTTGGCACTAACTGAATGTTTCTACGAAATGACTTGTCTCCTTTACTGCAATGTTCTGTTTCTATGTGGAATGGGTGCTTGCATCTTTCTGTTATTGCTGCCTTTCACCAGCCACCTTTCACCAGCAGCCTCTCACCATCATACAGCTCTTCCAACACAACGGAAGAGCTGACACCAGGATGCAGCACTTCCCTTTCTCCCCCGACTCTGTCTACTTGTTACTATAGATTTTAATTTTATATGAGTTTAAATCCCATAGCGATATTGTCTTGATTGCATTTAAACTGTCCATTGTATTTTAAAGATTTTTAAACAAGGAAAAAAACTTATACTTTTATTTATGTAATTACCATTTTTCAGTGCTTTTCATTACTCTGCAATGTGGATCTCTATACTTTCAACTTCTTTTGAGCAAACTTCGAACAGTTCTAATAGTGTAGCTCTATTTCTGACAATATATGGGAGTTTCACTGTATCTGAATGATTTTTTTGTTCAGTCTTTTTTCTCAATATATGTTTTTATTTAAATTAGAAACGTGAATGTTTCACATGTCAGTCCCAGCTCCCTCTCCCACCCCTCCTCCCTTGTCCCTCTACCAGCCCTCTGAATGATTTTTACTTTGCTTTTATTTTATTTCTTTGAAGATCATTTTTGTGGGTATAGAATCAAAGATTGATGAACACATTTCAGTTTTTCCCCGCTTACTCACTTGGTTTCTTTACATAATACCTACAATAGTCCTATCTTAATTGCTACTAACATATTATTTCTCTGGCTATTTTTAAAATTTCATTTATCATTGATTTTGAACAATTTGATTATAATTTTCTTTGGTGCCATTTAAAAAAACTTCTTCTGTTTCAGAGTCCACTAAATGCTTGAAGAAATAAGTTAATAATTTTCATCAAACACAGCCACTGTGGTCATTGTTCCTTCAAATTATATTTCTACCCTGCCTGTTTGTCTTTTAACAGTTCAAATTATATACATAGTGGGTCGTTTAGGGTGGTCCCACCATTCGCTGACACTCTGTTAACTTTTATGATTTTAATTTTTTTGAGGATTTCACGGATAAGTACTGTATTTAAATCATTTCCACCCCTTCTTAACTCTCTTCCAACTCATGTTCCTCTTTCAAAGTCATCATCGCGTATTTAATTATTCCACACACACGCACACATGCATGCACACACACAGTCCATTTAGTGGCTGACCAAATGGGATCAGATAACCTATCAGGGTCCTTATCCCTGGAGATTTCTCGCTCAGCAGTCATAATTGCCTGTAACTCTTCATCTAGGAGCGGGGCCTTGTCAACTGGTGCTGTCATTGTGTATGTTTGTTTAGGAAATCATATTGCTGAGATTTCACAGCTGCAGCCTCCCTGTTACATATCCAAGACATTATCCAGCAGCAGATATCCTGGTCCTCTAGAAATAAGAATCCTTCTGCCCCCTCTTCACCAATGTTCTCTGAGCCTTAGGTATAGGGGTTAAGTCCTAGATGCAATAATTGGGGTTAGGCACCCCACAGTCACTTATTCTCTACATTTTAATCAGTTGCAGGTATCTGTATACGGTTTCCATCTGCTATAAACAGAAGCTTCTTTGATCACGGGTGAGAGCTACACATACACGTGGGTAAAAAGATCAGCACTTAGACTGAGTAAGAAATTATGCTGGTTTAGGAAAGTGGCGGCAGTAAATTCTCCTCTAAGACCCATGAGTTAAGACTCATTAACTACTGGTTAGGTTCCCATGATCTCATTAGCTACTGGTTAGGTTCATAGTACTAGGCATGGATTCCCTCCTACAGAGCAAGCCCTAAGTCCAGTGAGATGGTTGGTGGTAACTCCCAAGCTATAAGCGCCACTACTGCATCACTGGGGACATCTTGTTGTGATGGTTCTTAGGATTTATAGCCGGGAAGGACCACTGATGACTTTTCTCTCGGCAGCTTGCATAGCACCTTTACATCCTATGAGGGAGGAGGCTTCCAGGTCAGCTCACAGTCAGATCCTCCAAAAGAGTCCTGTGTCTGATTGTGTGGTGTCTTTAGCAGCAGGGTCTTTCTTATCTTCAAGTTCTGTGAGGCAACCAAGGGCAATGGCAATAGCTTTTGCAGTTTTAGGAGTTTCTTGACTCTTCTGACTGACAACTCTAAGAGAGGTTTTCTGACCAGCAACTTAAAGGGAGGATTTCCATACCTGGTACTGGGAATTTTGTTAGATACTATTGTTGATTATCACTTCAAGTGGCATAACTTCATTTTAAACATACATATATAGGTATATATGTGTGTTTGTGTGTATTTATAGCTCTCTACCTATACAGTAAGTTCATAAAATACTGTTTCCCTATGGCTTTCTCAAACACTGTTAATTTATTCCTATCCCTTCCTTATTCCCAGTGAGTACTGCCACTGTTGTTCTTCCCATTTCCCACTTTCATAGTACCTGTGTCCTGCTAATCCCATCCCTAGAGCTCCTCACCTCACCATGGTCCCTCCAAAGGAGTTGGAACCAAGGACCACAGATGAGGGAGAATATGCAGTGTTTATCTTTCTAGGGCTGGGTTACCTCACTCAACATAACATTTTCTAGTTCCGTCCATTTCCCTCCAGATTTCATTTTATAGAATTCCATCACACCTCTTCTTTATTCATTCACCAGCCGAAGGACATTTAGGTTGTTTCCATTTCCTGGCTATTGTGAAAAGAACAGCAATGAAGATGGCTGAGCAAGTGTCTGTGAAGTAGGATGGTAAGTCCTTTGGACATATACCAAGGAGTGCTACAGCTCGGTCATATAGGACATTAAGTTATAGCTTTTTGAGAATTCTTCACGCTCATTTCCAGACTGCCTGGACTAGTTTCCAGATGCCCTTTCCCGCATCATCTCCACCATTTGTTATTGGTTGTATTCTTGATCTCAGCTACTCTAACTAGAGTCAGATGGAATCTCAAAAGTAGTTTGAATTTGTATTTCCCTAATTACTATGCTTGTTGAACACCTCTATGGCATATCTTAGGTATTTTTGCTTTTGCTTTTGAGAATTCTCTGTTCATATCCATAGCCCCTTTTTAACTGGGTCAGCTGTTTTCTTGGCTCTCTTTTTTGCATATTCTGGGGCATGAACCCTTTATCAGCTGTATTGCCGGCGATGCTTCTCTCCCACTCTGTGGGCTTCCACTACACTTGATTCTTTTCTTTGCAGCATTTAAAAATCACTTTTATCTGTTTCAATTTTTTGTAGTTTCTATAGCAACACCTTCAGTTCATTAATATTTTTGTTTAGCACTGTCTAATGCCATTGCACTGTTTTTATTCTAGAAGTTTAATTTTATTCTTTTCATTTTTCAGTCTCAGATTTATGAATGTATAGAATGTAGCTCTATCTGTTTCAATGTCTTCAGACTCCCAATTTTCAAATGCCTGGTTGATAACAAATTGGCTGGTTCTGGGCTGTATCCTCTGGCCTGTTTATATAGCTTTTTATTTTTTTGCATAGTCAACATGTTGATTCTATGTTTTTAAAGAGGGAGGTATTTCTGTATACCAATAAATGTCCCTGAGTTTAGTCTGTTGTGTGTTTAAATGGATTGGAAGCAGTCTGAGCCTTTTGATCCTGGCTTTTCCTGTGTATTGAAACTGGAGCTGTGCTCAGTTCCCACAGAGGCCAAGTCCATTGATCTTGCAAATGTGTGGAGGTTTATTCTTCCCCCAGTCTGCCTGGGAAAGCAGGCACTCAGGCACTATTTCCAGTATGTGCATGTTCTGGGTAGGGTACCATTTGTGCCAGTCCTTTCTTCCCTTCTTTTCTTGGCATGGGTAGGTAGTGTGTTCAGATGCTTGTGTGGATCAGTTCCCAGCAGCCCACAGGGCTCTCTCTCTGCAGCTCTCTCCTCCAATCTCACTGGTGCCATGCCCTGTGAGGGTCCACCTGACTGCCCTTCTGTGCCACCATCACTTTCCTCATGGAACACTGTCCTTGGCTGTCTAATGTCTAGGGTCTGATATTTTAGTAGCTCTGAGTGGGAGGGTAAATTCAATCCTTGTTATTTCAGTCTAATCCTTCCAGTCTGCATCTGCTATCTAAAACCCTGCAATGTCCTTCCCCTTCAGATAAAAACCCGGACTCCTTGACGCCACCCGAAAGCACCTTTGTGACATGTGCCTGCTTGCTTTTCTGCCCGCCACAGCCTTTCTTGGTTCTTCCGCATGAACCTCTCTCACTTTCCCAACGCACTAGGTCTCTGCACACGCCTTATGTCTGTCTGGACACCCCCTCTCCACCCACCCTTACATGTTGAGTTCCATCAGTCCTTCAGATTTAATGTCTGTCTCTGCAGAGCAATTGCCCACCCACACTGGACTGCTCCTCACAAACCTTGACCCCAAAACAAACTGAGTGAAATTACCCTGAAGAGGAGCTACCTTCTTTTTCACGGCCTAGGCCCAGGCGGGCCCTCTTGCCTGAATGCTGCCCACCCTGTCTGCCTACACAGCACCTACCTGCCTTTGCCCAGGCTGGCCCTCTTGCCTGAACACTGTCCACCCTGTCTGCCTACACAGCACCTACCTGCCTTTGAAGGGCCCAGGGATTATGACCTCTTGAAAACTTTGCCTGAACTTTTTCCCATCCCCTCCCTCCTTTCCTTTGGGATTGAATGAATGAATTGCCCCTCTTCATGTTTCCTTAACATCTCACCCACGGTATTTTCAAACTAATGTAGGGGCTTGTGTCCTTCCCCCTCCTCTAACCAGGCAGCGATAGGGTCTGTGTGGTCTCCTCTGTCTTCCTCCAATCCCCGTGGAGCCCTGTGTCTACACCTAGTCCCTTCCTGGGTGCTGATTCTTGTCTGTTTTGCTTTCTGTGATTTGTTCTTGATGAAGAGATGTCTATATGGAGTTCCCACCCCTGTAAAGTGTTAACATGGTTACATAAAGAGCATGGGCACTATGCAGGGGGTTCTCTGCCCTTGCAAAAGGGAGGTGCATTAAGTATAGTAAGGGTGGTATTATCATAGTGAATGTTACGGCCAGTGCAATTAAACCTTTGTCAAACAGCCTGCCTTGGGCTCCAGATGAGAACATTGTTGAAACGCCTCCCAACTCAGGACTAGGAGCTGCTGAAATGGGCAATTACTGCAGTGAACAATCCATTACTTGCACTGTCAACAGTATTTTTCTCTCTCTAAATGCAGAACAAAGTGGGAAATGCTGTGGGAACCTAGCGGCATTTAATGTACTGATACGCCTTGGTAGGAGCCATTCTTTAACCTGGCCACGACAACAGCACAATGGCATACGGACCAGCATTAGGTTAGAGCACTGGGGGAGCCACTTAGCCATCCCATGTCTCACTCTCCTCACATGCAAAAAGAAACCGATAGAAGAGAATGCTTGTCACACCATCGCGGTTGCTATGGTGATGGACTGTGCACAGTGTTATGCTGCCCCGAGCCAAACCAATTTCTTTTGATAGTGCTTGTCATTGCATGCAGGAGTAACGACCGGCAGGGCTTCATTTTCTTTTTGAATTGGGAAAGCCTCTAGTGAGGCTTGGTGTGGAAAGGCCATTATTCTGGCTACTTGGTGCAGATAACCCATGACTGCTGTGCCAACAGGGCCACTCAGCATAGACGGGCTTCTGGCACGCTGGCTGGGCTGAATGAATGGTGAGATAGTGGTAACCAGAAGAATGGTAGCCCCCTTTAGTTACTATTTTCGAGTTCAACATCTTGGAATGCCAACCCGTCTGGGAGCTCAGCTGAAAATGATTAGCCAGACACAACAGCTGTATCTCTAACGTGAGGGTACCAAGGGACTCTCAGGATAACGCTGTACACGTTAGTGTAAGTGTGCGTGATTGGGGGGGTAGAGAAAGGGATGAGGGGTCTGGGAGAAGGTGCGATGGCTGCAGAGTACTTGCGATGTACACAGCTGTACTTTCAGGTTGCCACAGGCTAAGGCTGTAAAATATAGGCTGGAATTTTGGCTAATATAAGCAAACATGGATATCCACGGAGACTTGTGGATAGTTACAGGTTTCTCTGGGCCACTGGAGGTGGGCTTAGGGTCTTTTCAACAGGGTAGTGCCTAGAAAACCTTGCTTGGCGCCGGTTCTGCTTCTTGGATTCTGTGGTGGTTTGAAAGAAAATGCCCCCCCCCAAAGGGAGTAGCACTATTAGGAGGTGTGGCTTTATGAGAGTTAGGTATGGCCTTGTTAGAGGAAGTGTATCACTGTGGAGGTGGCCTTCGAGGTTTCATATATGCTCAAGTAATGCCTAGTGTCTCAGTTCACTTCCTGTTGCCTGCCAATCAAGATGTAGGACTCTGAGCTCCAGTGCCATGTCTGTCTGACTGCAGGCTGCCATACCCCACCATGATGGTAAT
Organism: Mesocricetus auratus; assembly: GCF_017639785.1. Classification (NCBI taxonomy): domain Eukaryota; kingdom Metazoa; phylum Chordata; class Mammalia; order Rodentia; family Cricetidae; genus Mesocricetus; species Mesocricetus auratus. Next base: position 25,146,674 of record NW_024429208.1, read on the forward strand.
GGATTAACCCTCTGAAAATGTAAGCCACCCCAATTAAATGATTTTTCTAAGAGTTGCTGTGGTCATGGTGCCTCTTCACAGCAGTAGAAAGCCTAACTAAGACAGACACCATCATAAAATTCACCAAGAACTCTGGACTCACTGATGATGTTGGATAGCAGGTATTCTTGTCTACCCTATTTCAACAATGTACCCACTAAGGACACTAGGTACCACTAGTGATGGTGCATTAGAGTTCTGTCCTGTTGTTCCTTAAAACCTGAATATTGAATCATTCCTTTCACCCCCAAAGGGGATCTACATGACTCCTTGTGTTTTCTTTTCTCAGGGAAAGCATGTACAGGAACATGTATCCCCAGTGAGTCAAGTGTCTCTTCCCCACTAACAGAAGCTTGGGCCTGTGAGTATGTTTGTGAGACAGAGAAAGAGAAAGGGAGTGAGTGAGAGACAGAGATATCTTTAATATAGGATATCACTCTCAAATTGGAATATTTTTCCAAGCAGCTAGCACACCCAGGGTTCACCATGTCTGCTGCATCTCTCAAAGCTACATGTCTGAACCTGGATTGCCAACTTCCCACAAGTCACTTCCTCTGGGCCGGGAAGGATGCTGTCACACTCCCAAAGTAAGCAGTTTCAGAATCTGGACTCTGCACTTGCTCCCTCCAGCTCCTCAGGAGTTGCTCACTGCCCTCTGCCCCCGCTGCAGGAGGGGTCAGACCCCTTGCAGCTGCTTACCATCTGTCTCTGGTTGGCTCCTGTCTTAGGCCCTGGCTCCACACACCAGGTCTCTTCCTTGTGTCATGGTGGCCTTTGGTAAAATGTTATACCCTGGTTTAAAGTCTCTCAGATCACCTGCACAGGCTTCAAATCCCATGCTTCTTAGAACATTTAGTAATGATTTTTGTTGTCTTTTCCCTTTGCATGTGTTAGACATTCTTATCCTCTACATAGGCCGAGAGTTGTTGAGTGCATATTAATAGCATCTACACACAATCATCTGAGACAGTGAGCACGCCCTATCTTCCCATTTTACCAAAGGAAAAGTTGAGGCTCTAGTGATGGTGGCAGCTCCAGAATTTGAGAGCAGGTCTATCTGCTGTTCAAAACGCCTGCCTTCAACTAGGCTGTTGCATACTCTGCAGTTATCTTTTATTAAGAGGGAACTATCTCAAGACCTGCTTTGTTTACCTCAAACCACACAGTTAGTACTGATTTTTTCTATCCACTCATGCTTATGATACCTACTTTATAAAGTAGACACATGATGGGATTGACAACAGTAACTAGTAATAACATACACCAGTTATTCCAACTACCAAAGTAGGTTATGTGAATGTGGTTCTCTATCTCCCTACCCCTCTCATTATACCATCCTTGCCCGGCTCGTTGACCATGGACATCCGTAACCATGTGAGAGGGAAGAAAACGGTTCTCGCAGGCATTTGCATGAAGACGCTATCGCCCATGTTTCCTTTGATCATCCCTCTCCCTTCACCTCCAGCATGTCCTTCTTCCTTCCGCTGTTTGAATTCTTGGCTGTTCGTTTTCCCTGTTCCCATCCTTTCCCACATGTCCCGCCTTGACCTTGCCTCCAACAGAACCCACAACCTCCCACCGAGATGGCATCAGTTCTCTGAGGGACAGCTTGTTAATCTGCCAGTTAGTGGGTGAGAACCCAAGAGTAGGGATGGCATCCTGTCTAGCGAGCAGACGTGATGACTGCAATGCTCTCAGAATGACCCACATTGAATTCAGACTGCAAGGACTTGCCAGTCCTCCTTGCCCCATGTAAGTAAGCCTTTCTGATCAAGATCAAGTGGTCCATGGAAGTCCTAAGAGAATATCAAGCCAATGCTTTAGTTAAAGAATGCCCAGAGGTCAAGCTGAGCAGTAGGGTAGCCTTGGCTCAGGTCCTGTGGGTGGGTGAATGGACCATGAGTTTTGACAAAGTCCCTCCCCCAACACACTGAATCCCATCAGTAAAGACTGGAGAAAATACAAGCCCAGGTTGGTATGGTCTCACATCTCACACACAGGGAGCTGCTTTCTGGAGCCCTCTAGTGACCATGGCCTGGGCAGCTCATCTACAAATGCTATATCTCAGCTCCCAAGAACTCAGGCTTTTTCCTCATCTGTACTTTGAGGAAAAGAGAGTTTCTTGGATGGTGGGGAAAGGGGGGGGGATAGAAACATTGGTTACACCCTCTCCCTTTGTGTTATTTTTACTGGGGAACAGCAATGTCACTGGCTCTGCAGGGCCACGATGATGTGGCCTCCCGAAAGCATGCTGCCATTCACACAGTTGTCCTAGCCCCATGCTAAGCTTCCAAGTAGTGTCATTTATTTTCTTTCTCTCTTTTCAGTCTGCATATGGTTTCTTTTCCTCTCATACCACCTCAGAGCAGACTGGCTGGCCCTACGGGTTGATGATGCTATTCACAATATGCTTTAGAAAAGAGCTTTTCTGGCCAGCACTTCTCATCCAACCTCTCCTGTAAGATACTGCCTTCCAGTACACCTTAATATGGCCCAACATCCATGGGCAGCTTACCATCAGGAAAGGTATTGGGAGACACTTTGCCACCCGTGCTCACCCATGGCATCTTCTTGCATGCCACAAGACAGTGTGCAAGTGTCTGCGAATCCTCTGTGCCCATTCACCCGCCAGGCACTGGAGGATGGGTACACATACTAGAGATCAGAGATTCCAGGTTATGGGAAGCAAACCTGACTCTCTCCACACGCTGGCTTGTGAGAGCCCCTGCCCAAAAGAGATCTCATGCTCTGCATCCCAGGTGTCCCCTGGGAGTTTGTGTCCATACCTGTTGGGATGGTGGAACCCCCTGCTTGGCTGGCAGTTGGTTGAGTGGAGTGCCGGAGGCAGCTACCAGTTGGTAGGGAGGTGGCTGGGTGCTGCATATGATCCTGTAGTGTGGTGAGAGGCAGAACAGGCCTGGTGGCAGTGGCTGGGCTGCTCAAACTGCCACCTCCAGGGTGCATAATGGTGGCCATCCCCTTGGCCAGTGGAGACCCTCCGAGTACATTATTCCAGGGTGACCCAGCCCCTCCTCCAGGAACCCTGGGGAAATAAACAGAACCAAGTGAGTGAGTGGGCTCAGGTAAATTCAGGCCATGTGCCATGGCAAAAACCAGCTCTGACCTACAGGCTCTGAGAGGTCAAGGTCAAGTGGTCCATACAAGTCCCAAGAGAATATCAAGCCAATGCTTTAGTTAAAGAATGCCCAGAGGTCAAGCTGAGCAGTAGGGTAGCCTTGTCTGTGCTTGGTGTTTCCTAACCAAGAGCTTTGGGCTTCTAAACATACTTAGAAAGACAGTGGACTCATGTATCCCAAGACTGGTACTTTTGGAGCATGGTAGAACATGATGGTAGCTTCTCCTAGACATGCCTCTATCTTATGTCTGCTAGCCACTGAATATGGGCATAGGAGCAATGCTATTACCCCCTGAAAACACCAGGGAACTTGCAGTTTTATACCTGAGACAGACACTTTCACCCCAAAGCTCCCAGATGGAAGCCCTCTACGTAAGATGAGCACAGCAGCTTTGGAAATGGCGTTCTAACTCTCTCTACACATGCATTTGCCTTGGCTCTGAGGATGGCATTTGGAGCTCACGGGTTTCTGTGGGTTGTGATGAAGGGGGATTAAAATGTGCCAGGAGGCAAGGTCCAATTCCCATCCCTTTAGAATTTCTCTCTTGTGACAGCGGAAGGCATGATGCCAACGGGTCAGTCTGTATCATGCGTTTTAACCACTGTTGTAACCCCATGCCCAATCTTTGCAAACCAAACAGATGAGACTCAAAGTATGGGTCTTGTATTTATAAGGCTATGTTAACAAGGCTGAAGAAGGCAACGAACTGTGCACATGCCTCCTGCGGCAGCTGAGACCCTTCTCTCTTGGTAGCAGCAGTCAGGCTAGGCATGCTCCAGCCAGCCCACATTTCCTTACTGCAAGCTCATGCTTATCTTACAAGTACCCTGGTAGCCCAGGCCAGACTTTCCTTTCGTTGTGAAAGCAAGCAAGGAAACAAACAGACCCCAAACAATGAGAAAGAGCCGCTCGAATGTCCTTTATAGGTGACAGCTGTAAAACAGCTCAAGTGTGTCCTCTCAGGCTCAGACTACTTTGGCAACTTTGGTTCTGCACACGGAGACCTCTGACACCTGTCCTGAGGTTTCTGCAGGGTGGTTTTGGCAGTTTTCTAATTTGCAGCGAGGATGAGAGATGCTGTCAGTCTTGGGGCAGAGCCGTGAGGACAGCCCTCTGCCTCTCTAAATAAGACCAAAGTCGGCCTTTGTACATCGGGGTGTGTGGTGAGCCTGGTGGAGAAGCCCATGCCTCTGAGACACTGAGTGGGGACTCCTGGCAATTCCTCTTCTTGAGGAACTGCAGAGGACACCAAGAACTCCCAGAGTTAGACCTGTCAGGTCTGTCTGCTTTTTGTTCTCCTTGGCTCTGGGATACTTCTTAAAAAAACAAAACACAACAAAAACCATACAATACACCTAGTCGAAGACAGATGGGCTCAAGGGAAGTGGGAGCAACTCGTGAGGTACCCAGACTGAAGTGGCTCAGGTTGTCCAAAGAATTCTAGTTTCATTCCATCTAAATCTTCCCATGGCAAACTTACGGCAGGATGTGCACAGTCCTAATATCAGAATTTAATCAGAGCTACCAGATTTCATTGATTTATTCAGCCCGCACTTACTGAGCACTCTGTATATATGTAAATGGCATTCAATGAGCCCGGTGTGCAAAACTGGAAACAGTTGCTGTGTCAAGGCCAGCAGGCTCTGCACACTTTTTCATGACCCATAATGAGCAGCAGCACCCACAGGCTTCAGACAGGGACATAGGATAAGGCTTTCCTTAGCGAGTAGACTTAAGACCGAGTTCCCAAAAGCTACGGCAAGTTTCATTAGGAAGTAGAAGAGGTGAGGAGACAACACTCTCCGTGTGTGTGAGGAATCACTCCAGCTGGGCACGTTCCCTCCTTCTCTGTCTGAGGACCCCAGGCAGGAGCTTTGCCTGTATTTAGTAGGGACACATCAGAAGCACTGGTCCAGTTGCTCTGCACTAGTAAGGAGTCCCCAAGAAGCTGGCTGGGAGCTGGTGTCCTAAGCAGCCATCCCTCTGTCCATGCAGCATGATTTAGCGTACAGGAGTTTCTGGAAGGCCCCAAGCTTGCTCCTCGTGCTCCTTCCTGCAGATGGCTCCCCAAGTGAAGGATCTCTCACCATGTACCTTCATTGTCTATATAACCCTCTTGCTCCAAGACCTCAGGACAGCCCTTCCCCTCAGGCCTCTGAGCATCCTCCATGAAGCCCTGGCTGCAGGCTACCCGTGCAACCTAAGCCACAACACCAGCAACATATGTGTCCTCCCAGAAACTTTCTGAAGCCACGTAGACGGGCAGGCATCAGAATGGCATTTTTTTCAGTCTTCTTCCAAAGATACTTCACTAGTGTTGACACGGGCTGTTTTAAGGGACTGCTGAGAGTTATATCAAACAGCCAATCAGTGGACCTCACAACATAATGGAAATGCTAGAAATGCACAAGGAGGGGATTTTCTAAAAGAAAAATTACTTATTAATAATTGTTAATTTAAGGCATATTACTTTATATGGTTGTGTGTGTTTTACATATATATGTATACATATTTGCATTCTCTGCTCTTACTACAAATATATATGTGACGTACATATATCATACATGTGTACACATGTTATGCTCACATAGTACAAATGCATGCATACATGCTATCCCTATACTGCATGTATGCATATGTACATGATACCTATACCATGCACTCATATGCCAGACACACTACATATAGTTATATGCACTTACTATATACATATCAAATTCTACATACATGTACACATTGTGCACATGTGTGTGCACACAGCAACATGGGGCACACGCTTTGATGCCTATAGAGATATTATAACTGTACTGTGAGCATGCATATGACCCATTCTCATTGCATACACACATATATAAGTACCTACATGAGCATGTATACTTGATAATATCCTGCACACATTGTCTATACATGCACACACGCTGGCCTCGTTTACAAGCTTGTACCCTGATGACCTTCCCAACCCACCCCCCAACTCAGCTGCTGTTGCTCACTCTAGCTCCTGCTCCCATACTTATCCCTTGGGTAGCCAGTGTTCACTGAGAAAGTCTAGCAACCCAAGCTTGGCAGAGGAGCCCCTCCCCAAAGTAACGCAAATGTCCCCACTGCCTCTGGAATGTGTAACCGGGGACTAGTCTACAGTGTGGCCTCCAGGGTTTCTACAGCATCAGGGACGTGTAGGCCTTATTCCCTTCTTGACCAGGTTTCCAGGCTCTCACCTGGAGACGTGTGTCACGTAGTTCCCAGGGAACACCCCTGAGGCCCCGGTTTTTAGTGACGCCCCCTTGAACCAGCCGTCCTGACACTTCTCCAGCACACGGTACATCTCACCCTTGCGCAACTCGAGCTCATCGTTCTTCTGGGGCTTGTACGCATAGAGAGCCAGGTACCTGTGAACAGAGGACAAGGCTCAGTGGACATCTTTGGGGTACATATTGGATGACAGAGGTGGCACAGGACAGACAGAACCCCACTTAAAGAGTAGCTGGTATTTGCAGGGCGCTATGGCTATACTTCACAGAGAGTTCACATTACCCTTAACCAGACTCAATCCTACCACAAACCCATGAAGTGGAGGAAGAAAACAAATGTGCTCCTAGCTATTTCTTGTGGACTTGACGGGGCACAATACTGCCCTGGTCCACTGAATGGCCAGGCGATATGTGGGTGGAGTGAGGGGTTTTTATTTTGTGTCACCAAAGTGAAGAAGTGTCACCGAAGTGATGAGGCAGAGTGATGCCCAGTTTCCAGGACATCTGTATCCTGGGCCTGGTCTCCGGACCTCACAATGTTTTTTTCCCCTTTCCCCTAAGCTTTCTACAATCTGGTATCTGAGCAAGAGGAACCTTAGGGATAGTTGAGTAAACTAGCTGGGTCTGGGCTTGTTCCAGTTTAGCTGGGCCTGGTTTTCCTGCAGGTTTCTCTAGTTAGCCTGAGCTAGAAGAGAACTCTCTAAGCAACCTTCCAGAAAAGGCGGCTTCTGCACACTGTTAGCAGCATTTCCACTGTTACTAGTAATTACATGTCTCCTCTTTTTATAAGCCTTGTTTGCAGACAAGGCTGAAGAAACTTCAACCCTTTTGTTGATACACTAAGAATGTGTGCATCTCTTCCTTGCAACACGAGTGAGCACAGAATAATCTGGCAGAAGGGCTCCCCCACCCCCACCCCTCCTACAGTCCAGGGAACAGCGGATTTGACTCTTAGAGGAATCTGCATCAGATAATTGCTTGCAGTACCAGCCATGAAAGTGAGGGTCCCATGGAGACAAAGGTCTTTCCATCTTCTGATCAAATCTGTCCTCCCTCTGCAACCTGATGATCTGTAAGCATGCTGGTTCTACTCAGTGGGGGTTCAGGGTCCCCTGTTAATATGGTTCAACCCCTAGGATAAAAGCTAGGAACACCAATGCTCCCCTGGGTTTCTGAGGGCAAGCAGCCATCAGGAGAGGATCCTCCTCCCCAGGGACTTGTAGATTCAGTGTCCACCCCATGCCTGTGACAGATGAGAAAGTCAGGATGTGATCTTGTCCTTAATGGCCAGAGGGGAAATATTACGAACAAGTAAGCACAGCGGACTGCATTTGGACACCGTGCTGGCTAGTTTTATGTCAATTCATACATGCTAGAGTTACCCGAAAGGAGGGAACCTCAATTGAAAAATAATGCCTCCATATGATATGGCTATAGGGCATTTTCTTAGTGATTGATGTGGATGGGAGGCATCCCATCGTGGGTGGTACCACCCCAGGGGAGCAAGCCAGTAAGCAGCATTCTGCAATGGACTTTGCATCAGCTCCTGCATCCAGGCTTGAAACATGAAAAATAAAAGACCCAGAGACAGATATTGGGGTTCAAGCTTCAAACATTAGAAATGCCAAGTAGCGAGCAACTAGCTCTTACCACTACCTCAGGCTGAATGGGCTGATCCTGCTGCCTCTCCCAAGTGTGGCTGGAGAATGCTGAACTGAATGTCTTCCTATCCTCCATGTGGCAGAAGAATGAATGCCTGATTATGAGACCTTGCTCCTGTGTCATATACCTCCTTAATGCTGGGATGAAAGGCTGGTGATCCCAGGTGCTGAGGTCATCTTTGTGTGAGCTGTTTCTTTTTAGGACTGGATCAATCTTGGGCTCACAGAGATTCATCCATCTACCTCTTAATCCTGAGTCCTAGGATTAAAGGCATGTACCACTACCCCCAAAGCTTGTGGCTGCTGGGATTAAAGATGTCTGCCTGGCTTCTATAGCTTGTGGCTGGCTTTGCTTTCTGAATCCTCAGGCAAGCTTTAATAAATCATAAATAATTTATCACCATACAGTCTCCTGCCCTCACTGCTTTTGATGATGAACTGTGAGTGAATTCAACCCTCCCCCCCCCAAGTTGCTGTGGTGTTTCACCACAGGAATAGTTACCCTAACTACGGCACTCATCAAGTCCTAGGCATGCCGTACGTACATGGGTGGGGGTGATTTCCTCATAATGAGTGTTGAGGGACAAAACGGGAACAGAGATGGCCACGGTGGAGGACCATGTAAGACAGACACATGATGGGAGTCTGCTTTCAAGGAAACATTAAGTGTAATCCTGATCAAGCTGTCCTCCTTCAGTCCCTATATGATGTCAGCTCAGTTTCCGACTTTGGCCACAGCAGAAAGCTAAGAAGGGTGACTGATGGCTCCTTGGAGTTGTGTGGGTCTCTAGACAGCTCAAACCCCACCAGGTTTACAGATGCCCTTGGCTATCACAGAAGTTGCTCAGGGGCTCACCTGCTACCTGTAGGAGGCAAGGCCCAAGCTATGCTTCCCTATTTAAAAAGGCTTGATGGCACGGAAAACAAAAATAAATAAATAAATAATTAAAATAAAAAGGCTTGATATCCCAGTTCTGTTCATCTCGTTGCTAGTGCTGTGCAGAGCTTGGTGGGTACAGAGGCGAATTGTGGCCCCATAACCTGTTCTTTGTCCGAGAACTGTGTCTGCGGCCAGGCCAAATATCTGGTTGCTGTTGTCTTTTGGGTACACCTGCATAAGGCATGGGCTCCTAGGGTTTCGTGTGTGCCCACATGGCCTCGGGTCACTGGACATCAAACATGTCTGTGAGAAAGCATCACAACTCCCCCAGGCACTGCTGCCAGGCCTCTCCGCAGGGTTCGCTCGAGCGTCAGGAAACCCTGTCCTGTGTGGCTCTTTCCATCCTCGGAGGCTCTCAGATGGGGGGTCTTGGGCTTCCTCTTTACTTCTTTCCCTCCCTTCTCTCCTGGTCTCCTCGCCTCGTTCCTAGGTGGTCTGAGGGAACTGGAGCAGCTGTGTTCTCTTGGCACAGAGGACTCCCCTAGCAGAATGCAGCTGCTGCTAACATTAGGTCATGCTCACCTCATGACGGAGCTAAGTGCAAGTTTGGAGACCTGTACTCACAGGGTCCTGGAGGAATGGGAGAAGCAAACCTTGCTCGGGGTTGGGGGGCAGGGCTCCTGGGGTTCAGTGAAAGAATCACACAGGCTCCTCTTGCCTCAGGATGCCTTTGCTATCATCTACCTGCAGCATTAATCCCTAAACCCATCACGTCATGTGTTCCATCAGGACACAGAGTTTTAATGGCTGGTTCAATGCTTTCTTCTCCCTACCAGGCATGTGGTACACTGTCAACAAATACCTGTTAAAGTAAAACAGGAATCCTGCTTTGGAGCTACGACCGAGATTCCTTTGCACGTGTGCATTGTAGGTGTGGTGAGCCTGGGCATGTGTGAGAAGGCAGAGCTATGAATAAGAAAGGCCAGCTTTAGCCCACAGGGCGCCTCCTGCATCAGGATGGAGCTATCTCTGGTCACTTACCTGCTGAGTAAGGGGCCTCTCAAAGGGGACAAGAGTCCAGCAGCCTCGACACTGTGTAATCTGAGCGTGGTGAACGGTATTCAGATAGCATTTCTTATCACATCTGGGAAGTCCCTGCATTACCAAATGTGAGCTGCTGTGATAAATGGCCACCAAACCCTGAAGGGTCTTAGAGGAAAAGCTGTCGAATAGCTGAAGGCCATTTCCTTTCTGAGATTATCTTTTTACTCAGTATTTTAGGATCCCTTATATGATTTAGAGGGACAAGGACTTCGCAGTTATTTCCCAGCATATGAAGGGAGTTTGTATATTTTCCTACACACATTGAAGAATTGTTTATCAGTGGCTTCAAGTCATCTTCAGACCTTTAAAACCAAAAAATGCCTCTGTCCACATTTCATGTTTACCTAGAACACAGGTGTGCTTCCTAATGAGATAATAAGGCAGGGAAATGGGAAACTAAAAGATAAACATGACTGTACATTTGCTGCCTATTTGCCTATCTGGCGCTGAGCCTGCAGGCACCACCACGGAACAGAGTCCCAGCTTAATGCCCTCTCCTTCTCTTTCTTCAGTACGGAAGCTGCCAAGAGACGCATCATTTAGGTTTTCAGAAATATAGATTTGTATTTCATGCTGCATTAAGCCTCTGCACATAGGGCATATTGCTTCTTAGGAGTGGGATGCCCGGGGAAATGTATGCATTGCGTGCTCAGTCATACAGGCAGCATGGAGTGCTGATGCCCAGCAGGAGAGACATGTCCTTCCCAGGTGCTGCAGACCCGAGGACCTGCCTGTGTCCTTCCCAGGTGCTGCAGACCCGAGGACCTGCCTGTGTCCTTCCAAGGTACTGCAGACCTGAGGACCTGCCTGTGTCCTTCCAAGGTGCTGCAGACCCGAGGACCTGCCTGCCTCGCTTCTTGTAGCACAACCATAAGCTTTGACTTAATTTGAGATCTTATTGACCAGGTGTCAGCCTTGATAAGGCCTCACCACAGGACCACTGGTGAGATAGGGCAAGGGAAGAAGACAGGGACCTAGTGTCTGCTGTATGCTAGACACAAGGACTCACATAGGCTCCGCATGGGCCTGGGGTTTCATAGCTCGGGAAGCCAAGGCTGGAAAAGTCTGAGACTCTGCCTCTGTTTTTGTGTGTTCAGAGTCAGGGACAGGCATGCAATTGATTTAGAGGCTTAGCATGGCCCAAGGGTGGGGCCAGACACCGTGAGAACCTCAAGCCTGGGTGAGCATGGCTTGGGTCAGGCCTAGCTCTGGAATCAGGCATACCACCTGTCAGCTCTGAGTGCAGGCCTGCAAGGCTTGCCGAACAGGGGAGTGCCATTTGGATTGCAGCAGGGCACTGATGTGAGTGGCCTTTTAAACTGCACACCTGCACGTGCCTCACCCCTCCCCCCCCCCTCTCTCTCTCTCTGTGTATGTATGTATGTACATGTACTGTGTTGGCAGAGACTAGAGGTGTCAGAGTCCCTGGTGTTGGAGTTACAGACAATTATGAGCCACCCCTTGTGGGTGCTGGGAGCCACACTTAGTTCCTCTGCAAGGGCAGTTCCTGCATAGCCTGTGAGCTGTGTCTCCAGCCCCTTGACCTTTCCATCTTTTAAATTTTCTCTGCTTGATGAACCCCTACAAGAATCTCAGTCTTCCACACTAAACCTATAGGTGATCACTGCCAGGTGAACAAAACTTCACCATAAAAAATCCATTGTAAAAATAATCTTTTTTCTCTTCCTTCCTTTCCCTTCCTGGGTCCCTCAGAAGGGTGACAAAAGCAGATGGAGGTGCTGGGTGGCTTCCTTTGTGCAGTGCTGTGTATCTGGCATGCACCTGTGCAGAGTGGGATGTTGGCTGTCTGGGCGGTGTGTCACTAAGCTTCTGGTTTCCTTAATGACTCAGTTAGAAAACATGAAACACACACACACACACACACACACACACACACACACACACACACACACACACACACACACACATGACATGCACAAAGAGAAGCTTTCTAGCAATCTTCATCAAACTGCACCAGCCCTAGGGAGTCTAAGCAGCTCACTTCCTGCACTGCTCACTTCCAGGTTCCTAGTGATAGCCATAGTAATGTCCCCTTTTACTGCTCCTCCACACCTCCATCACTCAGCTTCCCTGCCTGGCCCGTGTGGGTGGATGTCCATCTGTACACATGTGCCCAGAGTCTGGCATGGAACTAGGGAGACATGGGTGTACTTATGGATGGCATGGTTCTTATCCTCCTGGCTGTCACTTTACACCCACTTCAGGATTTAGAAGCTTGACCCATGCCTTCAGAGGGTGTTCAAGACAGTCTCCCACCATGGCCAGATCAGCGGGGCCACCACCATGTTCAAAGGTCACCTCTACAAACACAAAGGTTGACACTGAAAAGGGCAACTATAGGAGGGACTGGAACACTGCTACCCTATAGCCTGTGTGTGGCTTTTGTGCCAGGTAGAAACAGTGCCTCTTATGAGCAGCTGGCCAAGGAAAAGTGACTCCTGGCATGAAGCTGGACTGACAGAGGCTGGATGTCTAACTCCCGTGCCTTCTGTCCCAGGGCAGAGCTCAGACTGGACAAGCTGTGATGGTGAGGTATAGCACTGTGTGTTCGTGTACAAGCTCGTTGGCAATACTCTGCTTGCCCGTTGCATGTATCCTCAGCGAGCTCTTTGCTGGCCTGTCTGCATGTCTGCAGATTTCCATTCTAATCATGGAGTGAATCACCCGGTGTCTCTGCTCATTTCACATTCTTTCTTCTCCAGATGGTGGCTTGCTCACATTTCTCCATCTTGGAGTGGAAAGTCTATCCCCATTGCTCCTACGTGGGGTCCCGCCTCTGCTCTTTTCCCTGTGAAAGTCACCCAGGTACAGGTTGTGGAGATGTGCACCCATCTATCAACTACTGTGTTCAAGGGATGGATGCCAGGTGGACTAGGAGCTATAGATGGTGGACAAAACCTGTGCAGGTTCTCTCGCTACATAAAGTGAGGTAGCAAGGATGCTGAGTGAGAGCCTGAGCAGGACAGCTAAGTCAGTCCTCCGAAAGGACTGAGCAGGCTCCGGCACTGGGAGGTGAAGAGGCCACTGGCCTTATGCAACAGCTGCTGTGCTCTCAGCTGAGGGCAGATGTTAGCCTGGTTAGGAAAACTGAAGCCACAGGCAGGGAGGAACCAGTGAGGTGCTGTCCACTATTGCCAAACTCCTGGAAACTGGCTTCTAAGATACTTCTGGGGAATAATACCCAAGGACTCACATTACTCATTAGGAAGGTTCCTAACCTTCCTAATGCTGCGACCCTTTAATACAGTTCCTCAGGCTGTGGTGACCCCAACCATAAAGTTATTTTCATTGCTACTTCATAACTGTAATCATAATGTAAACTCTGTGTTTTCCAATGATCTTAGGTGGCCCCTGTGAAAAGGTCCATTGACCCCCCAAAGGGGTTGCAACCCATATGTTGAGAACCACTGTTCTAGACTGATACAGCCTCACCTAATGATATTAGTAGGTCCTGTTGCTATAATGGCACCCTACTGCAGGGTGTCTGGTGAGTCTGTGATAGATGACACATTTTCCTAAGCTGGGCATAGCTTCATCAGTATTTCTTAGTATCCAAGAACATGGGTTTCATATTGTTCTTTACGGCGGATTACTGGCCTTTGGATGGATGGTGCCAGGATCATAGGGAGTGTTAGCCTCTGAGTGGCTCCCACTGCCATGCAAAACACAAATCATGTGACCAGTGCTAACCACTTGATTCAGAGACCCAGCATCCATCCAGAGCTACCAGCTTCTTTCCCAGCTTCCTCTTCCTGGCCTAAGTGATGGACTGTCTTCTTCCTGTCCTTTTCTGGGCTCCTCGATGTCTCCCAGGTGGCTTTCCTGATAAGTGGTGATTATACCCGACTGACTGACCAAGTTCTTTCCTCCATATGGATGGTGCTCTCCTAGGAGTTAGGACTGCCCTCTGGATGGGCTGGCAAACTGGTGCTGGAGGAGGCAGATACCCGGCACCCAGGTGAATCCCATCACGGATTGGTTTACGAATCTGAGGCCCATGCGGTGCGGTCCTCTCCAGTTCATGGCCTGCAGCACTGCTCATATGGGATGCCTCACACTGGGCTGTAGGATGAGATGTCTCAGTGGTTCTGTTGTCTTTTTCCAACCTCCAAGTCAGTGCTGCTTAACCACCCACTGGTCCCTGTTGCTCTCTCTGCCTCCTTCACATCTGGCCTGAAGATGTTCATGGAGAAATTGAGGCAAGAATCTACTTCTCTTGAATTTAGGGGTACCCTGTTCATATGTGTTCCCATTACTTTTTGGATATTCAAGAGGGCTTGGCTCTGACCTGGGGTATGGCCTTCAGGACCTGAAGATTCATGTGTCTTTGGAATCATGACTAGAAGATTGGTCAGATGACAGGCACTTAAGCTCAAGAGTTAGGATTGTGAAATATCAGGGAAGGAGAAGGAAAGCGTGGGAGCCAGTAGCTGTCTCTTTAGAGAGACACTGTGCATGCAAGCTGAGAGTCTTTTTGTGTGCCAATCCTGGGGAACTTGATGTGGACCTTTTCTATAAAGGCAGTGACCTGTCATCAAGTCAGGCTTTGTCACCAGCAGGACTTGGATTTTTAAGACAAGGGCTATGGATGCGAGTCTGCTGTCAAGCACTGTCCTCCAGGCATAACATGGCCATTACCATCTTAATCATAGCAGCTGGTTCCTGCAGGAAACCTTTGTAAAACACAGCCTGTTGACAGCCTGTGCTGGCTGAATGTAACTGGCATAAGCTCACAGGGAGTGGCACTATTGGGAGGTGTGGCCTTGTTGAAGGAAATGTGTCACTGTGGGGGTGGGCTTTGAAGTCTCTTTTGCTTTGCTCAGTGTCACAGTCGACTTCCTGTTGCCTTCCGATCAATATGCAGCGAGCATTATGTCTGCCTGCATGCCACCATGCTCCCCACCATGATGATGATGGACTGACCTCCGAAACTGTAAGCCAGCAACTCCAATTAAATGTGTTCCGTATATGAGTTGCTGTGGTCATGATGTCTCTTCACAGCAATAGAAACCCTAACTAAAACACAGCCCCTGAACAAAGGAGGGGGTGAGAAGGTCATTAGGCCCTTCCCTAAGATTCAGACACTCCCTCCCTCCTGTACCCTGTAGCTGTATGCGCTTCTGCACCAGAGGCTTGTGGTCTGAGGAGGTGCTAGGGCAATGGCTCTCAATCTTCCAAACACTGGAACTGTTTAATACAGTTCCTCATGTTGAGGTGACCCCAACCATTTGTTGCTTCTGCTATGAATTGTAATGTAAATATCTGATATACAGGATATCTGATAGTGATCCCTATGAAAGGGTCATTTGACCCCAGATGGGGTCATGATCCACAGGTTGAGAAGCACTGTGCTAGTGTATGTAGGAAGTAGAACATTTACTGAAAGAGGGGGCCACTCAATCAGCTTCTGGGAGGCCATTGTTCTTACTGGGATAAAACTTTTTGATGGTGCAGTTCTTTGGGGTCAATCCACACCCCTCTCCTATAACTAACCTAATAAACTATTCATTCCCTAATCCAGATTTGGATGAGATTGTTCCTCTGGTCTGTTGGGTTGCCCTGTCTAGAGTGAATAGATGCTTATTCATATCTCACTAGGAAGAGTGAACGCAACAGTGTATAATGGAGCTATTTCATCACTGATCTGCACACTAGCTTCATCTGGGCCCTTGTCTGGAGTTCCAAGACTATAAAATCCTGAACACAGTTGCCATACTGCCACTGCAGTTGTTTTTGTAAATATAAACTATTTCATGTTCACACCTAGGATTTTGAACATGACTTGGAGCTACTGTTAGATGAAGATGTCAATCAGGAAGTGTTCTAGAGACTATGGACTGACAGTAGGCTACACACCTGCTCAATAAACTCATCTTCTATTCAGTAACATAAAAATAGAATTGTAACCATCAGGTTTTCAAACTGGATCATGTATGTCACTGCAACATGTGTGGGATTTCTAAGCATGTCTCGAATGCTCAGTAGGCAGCCATGGATGCATACTCTTAAGTTTTCTCTGGCCTCTTAAAGGTCTCTATTCTTCTACTTTTCAGACCACCACTATGTTACCTGCTGACTCACCCCTATCCAAGACCATCACTGTGTTACCAGCTGCCTCACCCCTACTCAAGTCTTTTTTGCTTCTAGGTATTATCTGGTAAGCATGTCTCCCTCAAGCTGAATAGTGGTAACATGACCTGGAAGTGAGGTAGGGAGTAGGAAAAAGCTATGTTGCAGGTCCTTGTGACCTTGTCTCTGTGGTAGAGAGGACTATGAAGGAAGAGACCACTTTGTGTTTAGTGTCTAAAAAGGAGACCCCAAGGATGTAGCTGGATGGCTTCTAACTCTTGGGTCTTAAAGACACAGACATCTTTTCAGGTAGCTGGCCCGACACAAGAATTGGAGTCTTCCATACCCAGGAACAGGATGTTTTGATGATCAAGGAAATGTGGGTAGTTGATGAGAGCCTGAGTGTAGGCATTTAGCTAGCTGTGAGGACACAAGAAGTGAACCTAGGCTCATCACTCTAGCTTGTGCCCTGCTTCTCATTTGGGGAATTGCACAGAGCCATCTCCTATAGTCGGGGCCTCCTTCCTTGTGGGTGGTTCCCTGAATCCAGATCTTCACTCCAGCTATCTCACTCACTTTTCATGGCCTCTGGCTTGAAATGAAGCCATAGGAGCAGAGCAGGAACAAGGTCAGACATGGTCAGCATCCACAGGATCCCAGAATCCCCAGATGCTCATGTCCCAAATAAAAAACAGCCCAACACTTGCATATAATGTATGTCATTTTTTTCTGTATCCTTTAACTCATCTCTCAGTGGCATAATACTGAATACAAAATCTGTGTCACTTTATAAACGTGGCATGGAAAAGATACAAGTTTGAGAACTTTCTGGAATTTCTTGCTGAGTAAGTTCTATCCATGAGTGGTTGAATTAAAGAATAGTTGAACTTACAAATGGCAGGGCTAACTGTACCTTTTGTCTAGTCCTGCTGAAAATGTGAATTTTAACCTGAAGACTAATCTGGGATATAATTTATTAATCTGGTTTCCTTGGGAAGCCAGGAGAAAAGTGGATACATTTCAGATTTCTTTTATTAAGTTGGGTTAGCATGAAAAGTGGGCAAGTTTAACATCTGGACTTGGCCAATGAGCAAGACTGGAGTCTACACGGGTGGTTAAGGTGGTTGTAGGACATCTCCCCACAATGCATTACATTCTGCACCATACAGATTCCATCTGCCCCACTGGCTCGCCTGGACCAATGTAACTCTCTGTCCATATGTCTGCCATATCCATCCACTCCACCTTAAAACATCCATTCAAGAGGCTGAGCTCACTGCCAAATACAGAGGCCATCTAATTCTCGGGGAGCCTATTTAAATGGGAGTGTTAGAATTCCATGTATGGTTTAAATGCTGTAATTTACCACAGAAAATTTCCTCAACAAGATAAACACCTCATTTCCTAGCAGTGATTCATGTGATTATATTTGGGGCTGGGATGCAGCTGGCCTGCCTTAGGGGTGGCACTTCTGAGCAGGCAGTATCAAGCCGTTGCCCACACTTCCAAAGATGCCTGCTGCCCTCACCACACCCTTCTTTCCTCAGGCCACCCCAGACCTCTCAAATATTAATTTCTTCCCGCTTCTCCTAACCATCCTAGGGACATCGGTGTTAAAAAAAACCACTCTGGATTTTGCTTTTGCACTTTTGTTTTGGGGAGCATTACATGTGTGTAACTCCAAGAACAGGTAGTAACGAGCTGAAAAACCCACTAGAAACCACTTGTGAAAATGCCAGTGTGCAGAGGACGTCAACAAACACGAGGGGCAGCTCACACGTTGAGGGGCAGCTGGACTTTGGGAGACACGCCCTGTTCTCCAGCCACCGCGGCAGCTCGTGGGACGGCTGTGGGGACAGGTCCCGCAGAAGAGGAGTCCTGAAAAGAAAAGAGGATACATGAGTGAACAGAAGGAAGATTCTGTCTAAGAAGGAGAAGGTGGGTCAGCGGACACCAGCAGCCATGTGTATTCCCTCTGTGTCAAAGCCTCAACCTTCCCCAGTCATGCTGAACTTCCCTGGTTATTAGCCATATTGTTAATGGCCCATTGGAGGGAGGGTGCTGGCCCAAGACACATGTCCCAGGGCATCGTTCAAGAGCCCTTCTGAGTATTGTACCTAGGTCAGCGTGGGAGAAGACAGCGTCGGACAAAGGCCAGGCTTTATCTTTAAAACCTGGACTAGGCATTGGTGTGTGGAAAGTGAAAATCTAGACAAAGTATTCGGGAAGCAAATTTAGGTGGCCATGGACTGGGAACACAGATTTAGGTCTCCCTAAGTACCGTGCTCCAATGTGGAAGCAGTTTCATGAAGTTCTGATGGTAATAGTACAAAGAAAAGTCATGAATCCAGACAGTCTGCAAACCCACTGGTGGAAGCATTAAGTAGGGTATCACAGCACAGTGGAGAAATTTCAGTTGTCAGCCCTGAGCACCTTGATGGCACAGTGAATTCCTTGATTGGTGGGGAACAGGTTTTGTCAATGCATTCCAAAGGTTTTTATCTGTTTATTGGGATATGAGGTCTGACACTGAGGTGGGCAAGGGAAGGCTCTTTAGATAGGTTAAAAACAGCCCAAGAGAAACTATAATTAGTCCCTGGACATGCAACATCCCAAACTCATTACAAATACTGACGTTTTAGTCAGTCAGCTTTGGTAGACACAACTTCTTTCCAAGAATTCTTCTTTACAACTGCAAAATTCATCTCTAAGTGGCATTCTGAGGAGCTGAACATTAACTTCTAATGACAGTCAAGAGACAGGAGGAGGACAGGATTGACAAGGCAGAGCATGCCCTGCCCAGGGACTCTGAATCTGGGGTCTGAAGACTTCAAGGGTCCCTCTATGCAGGGTTTGGGTTGGGTGATGCTCCAGCTTGAGGCTGTGTCTTCTAAGTGTTCTTGTATGCTGAGCTCTCCAGGTTAAGGTTCTGGGAGGCAAGCAAATTTCAGTCCTTAGAGGTCACTGTTGTCCACAAATTCCCTCAACATGTTTGTTCCTTCTGCTCAGACGTTATCTGGAAGCACAGTGGGTTGAATTGTCTCCAATGGTCTTGAAGTCATTCAAGCCATAATTAAATAGGAAGGCATAATGTGTTTGGCTAGGAGAGACAGTGAAGGCAGAATTCCATCTCCTGGGCAAAGGGGAAAGCTTGGCCAAGAATATGGCTACTGCTGGTATTTGTCATGCACTGGTAATGCCATATTAGCAGGCATCCACAGATCCCCTGGGGAAACCAAAGTGTTCCACAGAGTAGGTATTAAGAGGCTTAGGAGGATGGGCTAAGGATACCCAGGAACTCTGGGGCTGATGGAATCTCAGGCCCATTTAGAGGTCTTAGTGAGGCAGAGTACCCGCCAGGTGGCAGCAACACCAGAGCGAGCGCTGCCCTCAGGGACAAAAGCTAAAGGTGCTAAGGAAGGTTGCGAGGCTTTGTAGTTTTGATGCACACGGGGTCCTGTCCATCCACTTCTGAATCAGGTCTTCATCTCTGTCACCATCGAAGCCATGAGAGGAGCAAAACTTCTGGCAGGAAGCTGGGGGCTGTGGCTTTCTGGAGACTTCAAGAGCATGTCTGTGGAGATTACTGAGCCTGGTGAGGATTGCCGATAGGCAGCTGACCTCTTCCAACACTGTTAGAAAGCATAAGGCAGACACGGAAGCCTTACAGAGCTGATCAAAAACTCACAGGCCTGGGTACTACACAGCATTCCAGGCATCTGGCTAAGCCTCCAGAAACATGGTGCTGTCCAAATGCACCTTCACACCCCTAACAACCCATTCTTCTCATGAGATCGTTTTAAGAGTGTCCGAAGCAGAGCAATACTGTGGGGGGCGAGAGTCTGGTTTGAAATAAATCTGAGTGGTACTGTAGGGCATGATATAGTGTAGTTCTCCATGGTCTAGTTCTCCAGCTCCCAGAGCTTCCACCTAAACTGTAGGCAGCATCTCTGCCTTTGCTTTATAAATATAAATGTTGAATACACACACGCATGCATGCACGCACGCACGCACAGGCAAGAGTATTGATGGAAACCAAGACCTTGCAAAGACTAAGCAATCATCTAAACTGAGTATATGTTCAGTTCTCTTTTTACTTACTTGAGACGGTGCCTAAGTAAGTTGCCCAGGATAGCCTTGATTCACTCTGTAGCCCAAACAGGTGTTGAACTTGAGAGCCTCCTGAGTAGCTACAATTACAGGCATGTGCCACTAGGTCTTGCTTCTGATTAGATTTTTAATAATCTAATTTTAGAAACAGGGCAATGATTAAAAATAAGAAAGGCAGAAGGCCTCTGGTTGCCTTGAATGAAAGTCGGGACTGCACATCCACAAATGAGAGAGAGCATGTGACATTTGTCTTTCTGGGTTAACTTGTTCAGTATGTTTTTCAGTTCCATCCATTAACCTGCATCTTCATCTTTCTTCACAGCTGGATAGTATTCCATTGTGTATTATATTTTTATCAGGTGAAAGATATTTACACTGTTTCTATTTCCTGGCTATTGTGAATAGAATGGCAAAGGAAATGATGGAGCAGGTTTTCTGTGTGATGTCAAGTTCTTCAGAGACACGCAGAGGAGTGGTAGAGTTGGGTCATATGGTAGGTCTAGCTTTAGTTTTCTGAGAACTTCTACACTGATTTCCATAGTAGCTACACCAGTTTGCAGTCTATAAGCAGTGACTGAGGGTCCCCTTCCCCCCACATCCTCATCAGAATCTGTCAGTTGTTTTCTTGATCTTAGCCAGTTTGACTGGGGGAAGATGAAATCTCAAAGAACTTTTAACTTGCACTTCCTGATTGCTAAGGATGTTGAACACTTAAATATTTCTCAGTTATTGTAATTTAATTTTTCCCTTTGATAGCCCATTATTTTGACTGAGTCATTTTTTTTATTCTTTATTTTCTAGATGTTAATAGTCTCCTATTGGATGGATAACCAGCAAAAGATTCGCTTCCAGTCTGTGGCCTTCCTCTATACTCAAATCTTTCCTTTCCTATATAGAAACTTTTTGACTTACTGAGTTCCCACTTGTCAACTGTTGGCCTGAATTCAGAGTGAATGGGATCCTATCCAGAAAGTCCTTCATTGAGCTTGTATCTTATAGGATACTACTCACTTCTTCCATCACTTTCCATGTTCCGGGTTTCACACTGAGGCCTTTGATCCATTTGGAGTTGATTTTCATACAGGGTGACAGATATGGGTTTTCTATTTTTGTGAAGAATGTCAGAGATATTTTTTAAATTGGTATCACACTGAATCTGTAAACTACTTCTGATAGTATAGTCATTTTCACAATGTTAATTCTACTCATTCAGAGCATGGGAATCATAGCTCCAAACCTTTGGATTTGAGTATATAGCTTGAAGTATCCACAGAGGCCAGGAAAGTAGAAAGGGACCCTTAGGGATGTGACACAGTAGGACACAGGTGCTGAGAAGTGGGAGAGGAGGGACTGCAGGGGACCTTACCTGGGGATCAGGGAGGATGGCAATACAGAAGGAGAGGGAGGAAGGAGAATAATTAACACCAATGGAAAGACACAAGGAAACACCGTTTTATAGCTTTCTTACATGGAGTTATGCCATATGGGGTGATGATCCTCCCCCCAAGCGCCACAGATTATCTAACAAAACCTTCCTTCAATTTGCTGGTCATTTGAATCCAAGAGACTCCCAAAACAATTAAGGCCATTGCCCTTGGTAGCCTCCTAGATCTTGAAGGCAAGACCCGATTGCTTCAGATACCACACCGTTGGATATAGTACTGGAGGAGTCATGCTGGAGCTGACCTGGAAGGCTCCTCCCGGAGGATTAGCTTTCATACTATTGGAAGGTGCTATGCAAGCTGCCATGGGAAAAAAAAGCAATCAGTAGTCCTACTCAGCTATAAAACTTATGAACTACAACAATGACCAGCACAGCAAGATGCCCCCGGTGGTGCAATCATGGCACTTTTATCTTGGGAGGTAACCAAATAGCTGTCTAATTGGACTTAAGGGCTGCACAGTAGGAGAAAATCCATGTCTGGTACTGTAAGCCTAGCCAACTACCCATTGCAGGAGAGGTAACCGGCCTTAGAGGAGAATCTACTGCTGCCATTAAAAAAGTAATATAGTTTCTAACGGTCTTCCAAATACTTATCCCTATGCCCACAGGCAAGTCCAGCTCTCACCACTTCTTCAAAGAAGCCCCTTTTTTTCCCCAGCAGATAGATGCTTTCAGATACCCACAGCTGGTCAAAATACAGAGAATAAGTTACTGTGGCATTCCCAGCCCCAACTGATACATATACCATGTAACCCCTTTGCCTAAGGCTCAGGGAAAATTGAAGAAGGGGGAGCAGAAAGATTTTAAGAGCCTAGGAACAGGATTCCTACTATTATATAGTGTCTGGTAGACATGATAGATTTATGGGTATAAAATCTCAACCATGTGGCTGCCTACGCAAGAACTTGATGAATAGTCAACATGTCAGCACAGATAGGGTGTCACAAGGTACCACTCCTAGATGAAGATTATAGGCCATTAATGGCTGCTGAGAGCAAGAGAATCAGTTTTCTCCATGAATGAGCCCACTGATAGGTTATCCAATCCCAATTGATCAGCCCTTAACACATACATGTGAGTAACACTAAATGGACTCAGTAGGTTGTATAAACATATATTCCCACATACATATATCTGTATACACATGTAAATAACAATAGCAATCATAGAAGAGGTCATGATTTTGAGAGTGAGTTGGGCCAAGAGAGGAGCTGGAGGGGGTGAGGGAGGGATGAAATGATGTAAATATAGTACTCAAGTATAAAATTATCCCAAATTTTTAGTTAAAAAAACAACTATGACTATGGGTTGTGGTGGTTTGAAGGTTACTGGCCCCCATAAGCTCATAGGGAGTGGCACTATTAGGAGGTGTGGCCTTGAGGTTCCTTTTGCTCAAGCTTCACTCAGTGTGACAGTCTACATCCTCTTGCCTTCTGATCAAGATAGAGCCAGCACTATGTCTGCTTGCATGTCGCCATGATGATAATGGACTGAACCTCTGAAACTGTAATCAAGCCACCCCAATTAAATGTTTTCATTATAAGAGTTGCTATGGTTATGATATCTCTTCACAGCAATGGAAACCAAGACAGTGGGCCTAAGAGAATAGTCTATAATGACCCCAAGGTTTCCTGGTATACATCTCATTTCCAACTTGAAAGCCATGTCCTTGATAGCTAACAAGGGATCTGTGCTTACTGACCCCTTCCTAAGAAAAGTCTTGTGTCATAATAAACGTCTGTGGGGGTTGGGGTGGGGTGGGCAGAGAGATGACTCAAGTACGCAAAAGCCTGATGACCCAAGTTTGGATCCCTGGAATCCATCTAATAAAGCCAGAAATGGTAAATACATCTGTAATCCCAGTACTTCCCATGGGGAAATGAGAGACTGGGTAGGAGAATTGCCCAGAAGTTCATGAACCACCTTAGAGCACACAGTAAAGTTGCAGAAGCCAGAGGAGACACACCTCCAAAAAGCAAGGTAGAAGGCAAGAAGTGACTCTTGGAGAGTTGCCCGTGACCTCCACAAGTGCCCTGTGACATACACACTCCAGGAAAATGTCTGACCTCATGCATATGTCAATAGCTTACTTCATGGAGCCATTGCCCACGTAGATCAAAGAACCAGTGATACCTTCAGGCCTAATGTTGAAAAACACCACCCATGTGCACTCAGCACCAGCTGCAAGGGCCATGGTCATGGAGTATGCCCTCATTGCCTGAGATTTACCATGTTGTCAGCATAAGAGTGGACTAAGGGGGTCCACCCATGCAGATGTGGTTCTACCAGCATTACAGGGCTCCCTGCCTTCGCAAGCAATGCCAGAAACCAGACAAAACCCTGGATCTCAAGCTTTCTTCTTTCTGGTTGAGTGGATGCACACCCCAGATCTGGGCCACCGTTGGTGACAATGGCTTGTACTGTGAAACTCCAGCTTCCTTTGGGACCAAGTCAGCATCAGTTCCTGGCTGCAATACGGTCATTGCTCAGCCCTAAAATGTCCAATTGTTAAGAACACCAGAAGTTTCTCACTGCAATTTAATAGTCTCCTAAGTAAGCATGGCGACTAAGCCATGTTATTTTACCACTGGGATTAATAAGAGAAAAACAGGTATGAGAGTTGGCAGAGATGCTGAGGTTCCAAGCTGTTTTGAGACTCTGCCACAGATGAAGAACCCCAAGAAGAAACACCTCATCATTTTATTTTTTATGTGTATCATGAAAACACTGTTCTCACCCCAAGTGTGTGTGGGGGGGGAGATGAACATGTTTTATTCAATACTTGCCATCATTGCATTACACTTGGTGAATTGGCTTCCCAAAGAAAAATTAGAATAAAGCATCTGTGGCCTTGTTCTTCTGCTTGGTTCTGCATGTAACCAGAATAGAAAATAGCTTAGGAATATAGGGTAGGGTGGGGTAGGGTGGGGTAGGGTAGGGTAGGAATATAGCTAGATGGCCAGAGGTAGGGGAGAGGCCAGAATCTAACTAGATTGGAGGGATGTCCAAGGAGTCAGGGATATTTTAACCTCAGAGCCCTTTACTCCCTGTATTGCTTTTCTATTGCTGCAATAAAACACCACGACCAGGGCAACTTATAGAAGTAATGGCTTATTTGGGGCTTATGGTTCCAAAGGGACGAGTCATCACAATGAAGACACACGGAACCATGGTAGCAGGCAGGGATGACAGCTGAAGCAGAAGCTGGGGGCTCACATCTTGAGACACAAACAGGAAGCAAAAAAGTGCAAATGAGAAATGGTGTAAATCGTTAAGCTCTCAAAACATACGCCCAGTGGTGTATTTCCGCCAGCAAGGTCACATATCCCAACTCTTTCCAAAAAGTGCCAAACTGGGGACTAAATATTCAAAGGTTTGAGACCATGGAGGAACATACACCATTCAAACCACCACACCCTGATATCTTCCACCCATGCTTACCACTTAAGGTGGAGGCCAACACCTCCACTACTGCCCACTGGCCACGCCCTCCTCACCAGCGTGCCAGATTTGCTTGCGGACTATTGGAGCAGAAGTGCTAAACTGCTAACTTGATGATCTCAATCAGGGCCAAAATGTGCCCACTGGTCAGATGGTATCCTAGAATTTCTGGCCCAGGTTTCACTGGCAATCAGCAATGTTTATCCATACAGTTTACTCTGGTTGTGTTAGCTACACTGTACAAGGATGATTAGCTGGTCATAGAGACATTATGTCCACAAAGTCTACAATATTGACTGCCTGACCTTTTGCCTCAAAGTTTGTTACACCTGCTCTAGGAGTCCATCAAGAGAGGGTGAGCCAGGAGCTCCTACCCTCAGCTGATGGGGAAATGGAGATCAGGGAGCCACAGTGGTGAGCAGAAGTTTACAGGGCATGCCTTCCATACTACTGAGGATCAACCGAAGCTGAGGAGGCTGGCCTGTGGAAAAATAGCACCCCCAAAATACTAAGGATGGAAAGAGGTCTGTGAGGAAGATATGGAGTCTATTTCCCACCTACCTGTGGCTTTACAGGTTTCCACTCTGAGCGGATTGACATAATCCTGAGCATTTTGTTTTAATTAAAAGGAGGCATAGTTGCTCCTCATCCACAGCCCTCTTCTGTTAGCTTTTTTACCCCTTTGTCCAAAAGCCACTTTGCCAGGTGACCTTAGACAGATGCATGTGTGAATCCATAGAACCAAAGGCATTTTTCTTAGGTGTTTTCTAGAATACACCATCTCCATTTGCATGTAGTGACTCGCCTGTTCTGCTCTCAGATCCACAGTGCTTCCAGGCCCTTCATCAGAGTCTAGGCTCATGAGTCTGCCTGACCCTCCCCCCCATACACCCCTCCCCCAGACCTAGCTCAAGTCCCACACCACACCCACTGCCCACATCTATCCCCTTCCAGAATTACAGAAGGAAGTTCTTTTTGGACCAGATCATCACTGTAGGATTGTTTGTCCTCATTGTTGAGGGTTTTAGAAAACAATTCCTTATAAGGCATGCAATTAAATTCATAACTTTCTAAAAATTCTAAAAATAAGCCTCGCTCTCAGCCTTGCAGGCAGCTGGAGCTTTGCAGGTGGGTGGAGAGCCAGGGGCTGCGGGACGGATAAGCACGCGGCTGTGAAGGCAGCCTCAGAGCACCAGGCTTGGGGCAGCTGTTACTGTCAATGTCTAGCTCTTACCCAGTCCTCTTCCTGCAGCTTGTGCCCATCCATTTAACAACAGATACGTTACTAAATGCCTCCAGGCAGAGTTCAGTTTTCTTCTGAGACACACTGATGCTGGAGAAATGTTCTTTGATATTCTCCCTAGTGATTTCCAAACACTTTCCCAGTTGCATCGATATTAACTAACGTTTCTTCCATCTCAGGGGGTTGCTTAACTGGGGTTTATCTGTCAACAGGTGGGCTCTCTGGAGCTGGTGGGCGAATGGGACCTACTGAAGGAATTGCTCAGGCTGGATGGGAGTTGGGTCATGCTAGAGCATCTCTAGGACCTGCCAGGGGCCTCCACAATGCTGTCACTTAGTCACAGAGGATCAGTAGAACCACACAGGCAGCACTGAAGGGTCATTAGAGGAAAAATGGCCTTACGGTTGGTTTACAAGTGACAGTTTTTCATACCACCTGCTGCAGACAGACCTACCTCCAGTTCCTAACCTCTGTGTTCACTGTAAGGGCTTACACATCTATGTGGGACTTGGGAGAAGGGTGGCATGGGAACTCCAAATCCCTATCCTCAGATAGGTTGGGGCTGTAGGACTCAGTTTGTTCAGTGAAAGAGGGGCAGATATGACATATATCCCTGAAGAGAAGTTTTGACTACCGTACTGCTGCCTCATTTTTACTCCAGAAAGCATCCAGCAAAGGTTTTCTGTAAAGGATGTAGTAATACTCCAGACATTGTGATCCTACGAGCACCTCGGTGAAGACATAATATAAACGAATGGGTGTGATCGTGTTCTAATAAACCTATGATTTACCAAAGCAGGCTATGTGTCATTTAGCCCTGGGAGGGAACTGAGAGTCGAGTCCAGGACTCACAGGTTTGAGTGGGAAACAGGCTCCTGTTTCTTAATGTTTCTAAGAGTCAGGGGCTGCTTGCTTACACAGAGTGATGATGCAAGGTGAGGTGCTCGCCAACAAACTGTCTACTTGAGTTCCTCAGGTAGTTTGGTGACTTCCCTAATAAGTATAGTATTTCCTTCAATGAGGAATTATATATGTATATATATATATACACACACACACATATATATGTATATATATATATATATATAATTATGGCCTCATGATACAATGGAGTTGAAAAATTCCTATTGCCTAGTGATACCATAATGGTCATAACATGATGGTAAGATACATTCCTTTCTTGTTTGCAGCGATGTTGGTGCAAACGTGCCTACTGTGTACCAGTGTTGAGAAAGCATGGCACATAAGTCACATGCAGCGCATAGTACTTGTCAGTGAGAACAAACGACTGTGATGGGTTTGTGAGTTTAACAAGTACTTTAGTTTGTGTGTATACGTGTATGTGTATACATAGTAGTCTTGTATGTGTGTGTGCAGGTACACGCGTGAATGCAAGTGTATATGAAGGTCAGAAGACAATCTTGAGCATTGATGCTCAGGCGTCTTCCACATGTTGTTTCAGATGGGGGGACTCTCACTGTCTTGGAACTTGACCAAGTAGGCTGGGCTAGCTGTCCAGAGACCACCAGAGAGTCACCTGTCTCCTCCTACACTGGGCTAGGATTAGAATCACAAACTGCTGTGCTGGGATTTTTTGTTTTGTCTTTTTAAATGAGTTGGTCCTAAAGATTGCAAGGCAAATGTTTTGCTACTTAGTTACCTCTCTAGGTAGCCATTTTAAAAGGGTGTTTTGGGTCTCACTGTGTAGGCAAGGATAGCCCTGAAGTCGCTATTAACCCTGGCTACCTGCCTGAGTCTTCTCTTCAGCTTCCCTAGTGCTGGAATTATAGGTGTGGGCTACCAGGCCCATCTGTGTTTCTCTTGATTGTGAAGGGCACAATCAAGTGACTGTCCTGTCCATCTAAGTCTGTGAGTGTTCTCTGTTGTGCTCACACAATGACAAAGTCACCTAATAATGAATTACTCAAATCATGACCCTTCACTAAGTGATGAAACAGGACTTGGAAATGCTTAACTCTATCCAAATAATTGTGGAAGCAAACATATGAATTTTTAAGTTGGTATATATTTATTATGCACAGTACTGGATCTCATAAAGACATCTTCATGCAAGTATATTGTATGCTTCAACCACATTTCTCCCTGTAGCTGCCTATCCTCTCTTTTGTTTCCATTCTCCTCATTATTAGTCCCTTTCATTCCCTACAGGCCTACTTGTACTTTCATGCAACATATATACAACATAATATATATGTATATACATATATAATCTAGGATCTACTAATGATATAAAATATGCCATATTACCTGAATCTGACTTAATTTGCTAATACCACTCTCTCCAGCTGCATGCATTCCCTTGGAAACAGTGTAATTTGATTCATGTGAAAAAAATCCTTTATGTATGTGTACATACACCACACTGTCTTCGTATATCTGTTGATGGACATGTAAGGCAGTTCATCTGGCTACTGTGAATAGTGCAGCAATGAACATAGGCGTCCAAGTATCTCTCTGATACATTCTGGCAAATACTCAGAAGTGGGATAGATGGATCAGCTGACAGTTTTGTTTCAGTTATTATTATTATTATAGGAGCCACTATGCTGGCTTATACAGTGGCTGGAATAATTTAAAATTCCATCAGAGGTATATAAGACTTGGATTTTCTCCATCTCCTTGCCAGAATTTGTGGAAATCTTTTCTAACTGCAAATCTGACAGATGATTAATATCTGGGTTAGAATATACAAAGACCTAAAAAATAACCAAACACCAAGAAATCAAATAACCCACTCAATAAATAGGAAAATGAGATGAACAGGCAGTTCCAAAAAGATGAAGTACTATATAATGGCCAATAAACATATGAAAGAAGTGTTCAACATCACTAGCCATCAGCAAAATGCAAATGAAAGATAAATTAGGATTCCATTTCACCCCAGTCAAAATGGCAATCGCTAAGAAAACATCTGGACTTTTAATAATGAAGTCAGCCCAAATAGCTTTTTACCTCAATATTTTGGTTGACAGACTTGTGCCCCCAGCAGAAAGCTGACACACAACTCCATTATTCACACAGAGCAGCAGTCCTCTGACCTCTTTTGAGAGCAGAAAGAATTCTTCAGGATACAAATATGAGCAGGATGGCCATCTGAGCATCTGCCTAAGCCTGTGCTCTGGGAGTCCTAGGCTAGACATTTAACAGCTGCGTCCCCTCAACAGCCATCAAAATGGATCCGGAGCTCATGGTGGGCTGGGAGTGACAGGAGCTGTCCTCTTCTAGAAGGACATGCTGAGTTTTATGCATCTCACTGTTTTATACAGGACTTTCACTATACCGTGCTGTTGACACAGTTCACAGGGTCCACCCAAGAAGAAAGCTAATGTGTGTGAGTCAGGCACAGGACACTCAGACCCTGCCCTCAAGGACCTGTAGGTCTCTGAGATGGGTAGCCGTATACACAAATTAGGTTCCACAGCAGGTATTGGAAGTCTGGAAGGCATGACGGCAATGCAGGAATTGATCTGTGACCCACAGACACAGAAGAGATGGAGTGATCATTTCCGATTGTTACAAGAGAAGGGAGTTTGGACATGAGTGTGCACCTGTGAGTTAGCAGTAAGTGGACCACCAAGACAAAAGGCAGCAAAAAGGGATTCCTAGAGTGGTGTAGGGTAAGGTGGGCAGTGCATCTATAGATGGGACCTAGGCTGAATTGGCGGAGGTTAGAAAGGCAACCTGGGGCGGAGTCTCCCAATGTCGCAGGGGATATCTCCAGAGGCAGAAAGGTTAGGCTTCACCCAGGGGTAGTCAGGCAAGGAATCTGCATTTTTGAAGATGGGATATCAGTTTGGCATTATATTATTATTATTATATGGAATAGAGGCACAGAGTAATATGAAGAAAGGAAGTTACTCTAGTATCTATTGAGTTGAGGCACTTTTCCAAATGAAGTCATCATGCAAGTGAGAAAGTAGCCTGTAGTTAAAAAAAAATAATGAAAACTAAGCCTCGGTGGTCTAAACTCCTGTCTACAGTTTTAACTGTTGGCTGCAGCTCTGGGAAAGGACAACACTTGCCAGGCAAGGGTGTATGAACAGGAAGAGAAGGCAAGAGCACAGATACCTATGTGAGGGCTAGAGACCCAAGCTGGGTCAGTGGAAGAGACACTCACAAAGTAGAGTTAGCAGGAAGGTCAGGCATTGTGATCTTAGCAACAGCGGAAGATACACGGGGAGGCTGAAGGTTGTTGAGCATATCCAACATGAGGAAGCTGCAACATGCTAGTGGCAAGAGGGGAACAGACAGGGTCTTTGGAAGCAGGACTAGCAGTCAGGGTAGAGGAGGGGTCATCTGTGTCCCACCGCAGCTCAGACTGCCCTCATGTCCCACAAAGCCCTCAGGAGGAGCAAGCTGCCAAACCAAGGCTTCTTGTTGCCATAATAGCACAGGGAGCCCTATGGTCAGCCCAGCTGTCCCTTCTCCTAGTTCCCTGTCTCTCATAGGACTTAAAGAATCTGGATTATTTGGTGCCCAGGAGGTAAGCTGCTGTTCTTAGAATGCACCAGCAGGAGGAGGACCACAAATGCCATTCTCCCTGCATTTCCTGTTCCTGGCACTGGCCTGCAGGATGTGAAATCCCGGTCTGCCCATTCCAGGCCCTGAAGGCCTGGACCTTAGCTAACCTTACATGATTACCATTTTCTCCCCACCTGCCCCCACCCCTTAAGACAATGGTTCTTTCTTCTTGATTGGTGGTAATAGTGATGCCATTCCAGCCTAAAGCCCTTTTCTATAAATGAACAGATATAAAGTTTTGTTTTTATAGTGCTGGAGATTGAACCCAAGTCACACCCATGCTAGGTAATTGTTCTACCACTGAACTATAGCCTCAGTCCTAGAAAGTCAATGCTGTAAATATTTTAGGTCATGTAGGACCATATAGTCCCTTTGGTTTCCTTTTCTCCCTCTACTCCCCACCTGTACCCCACCCCATTGGGTTGTCATTTTAAAGCTCTTTAAAAATATGAAAATTGGTAGCTGGGGGAGGAGACACATGCCTTTAATACAAGAACTCAGGAGTCAGAGTCAGGCAGACCTCTGTGAGTATGTATGATGGCAGCCTAATCTATATATACATTCTAGGCCAGCTATGGTTAAGTAGAGAGATGCTGTCTCCCAAGAAATAAAAGACCCTATAAGTCACACAAACAAAACTCAGAACTAAGGTTGTGTCCTAGTTGGTTAATGTGCTTGCCTAGCATGCATGAAACTCCAGGTTCATTTCCTAGCACCAAAGGAAACTGATGTAATAGAGGATGCCTATTATCCC
This sequence comes from Mesocricetus auratus, assembly GCF_017639785.1. Classification (NCBI taxonomy): domain Eukaryota; kingdom Metazoa; phylum Chordata; class Mammalia; order Rodentia; family Cricetidae; genus Mesocricetus; species Mesocricetus auratus. Next base: position 25,178,367 of record NW_024429208.1, read on the forward strand.
AGCAGGGATAGGGATAAGGAGGTAGGGAGCTCAGAAGTTTAAGGTTATTCCTAATATACAGTGAGTTCAAAGCCAGTGTGTGATACATGGAACCCTGTATGCAAGTAAATAAGTAAATAAAAATCATCTATAGTGCAAAGTTTATGCAAAACTAGCTCTCTGGACCCTCAGGTAACACTCAGATATTTATACGGCTCAGCCAGGAGTCCTGGCTATAGAAACCACCATTGGGGAGCTACAAGTTCAAAGCCAGTCTAGTCAACATAGTGAATTGCAGGCCAGCCAGAGTTACATAGTGAAATTCTGCTTCAAAAACTAGATTTTTAAATATGATTTAATATGTTATATTGTTTTGCTTGCATTTGTGTGTGTGCACCATGGTGCCCATGGAGGTTAGAAGAAGGCACTGGATCCCCTGGAACTGGAGTTACAGATGGCTGTGAGCCACCATGTGAGTGCTGGGAACTAAACCTGGGTCCTCTGCAAGAGCAGTCAGTGATCTTACTGCTGAGCCATCTCTCCAGCCCATTTTAAAAGATGATTCTCCACATAAATGTATCCAAGTCAACTGGAACTTTGAAAAAATAAAGCCGGTTACTTATTGGCTCCCTCCTCAAACTAGCCTATACACTGGTGCCACACCTTGGAAGCATGCCCATGACAGAGGTGACCCCGGAGAGAAAGGAAAGCAGGGCTGGCAGATGGACCTTGGGGTAAGGAGGCACAGAGTGGGCGAGCACTGGCCCTCCCCCACTCTAACTGCTCCAGTGCCTTGTCCTGGAGTATGCTGAGCTGGGAGGACAGCAGCCCACACCTCCAGGAGGTACATTACCTTCTCCAGATCTCAGCGGAAATCTGATGACACAGGAGAGAGCCCCTCCTCCCTTTCTGGTGTTAATGAAGTAGACACTTTCCCAGATGGACAGGTTTCCTGGAGTTTCAGGCAATTAATACTCTATGCCCTTTTAAGCATCTTACTTTGGCTACTCAAGTCTACAAATATACTAGTGGAAATGTAATAAAAGTTACATTTAGAAACAGAAGGACATGGCAGTGTAGCTAATTCTGGTTTTCAGCTCTTGTCCTTTCTCTGCTGAAGGAACTTCATCGAGTTGCTCAAAAGGTCCCACCCAAGATTCTTCCCCAAACAAGCAAGCTGAGTACCATACCAGCAAGTAAGGAACTTCCAACATGACTGAACGGTACTCCAATGCTGTATCCCAGCAAGTAAGGAACTTCCAACATGACTGAACGGTACTCCAATGCTGTATCCCAGAACCACTGGCAGCTACCTCACAACATGGAGGCCAATATGCACATTTTTACAAGGCTCTTGATGCCAAGTGGTTGGCCACGAGGAAAGGCCCCAGCCACTCACAGGAGTTCTGGCATGGCTTGCTTTGGGAGAGTTCAGTAGAATAGGACCCCTGGGGATCGTGGACAGTGGCATGGGCTCTGGGAGTTACCTGGGTGGTTACAGGGCAGGACAGATGGGCAAGCTCCCCAATCCTGGCTGCGGCTCGTGGATCACTGGAGCTGATCAGCACCGGAGCACTGATTTCCATGGAGTGCCTGTGACTGGCAGCCTGTGAGGACTTGTGTGTCACACTGAGCGCAGTGAATGAGTGACGCTTCTTGGCATTCTTCTTGCTGTCTACTCGTCGCTGAAAGGCACTGACTGCCCCTGAGCTACTGAGGGTGGGACCTGAGGCCACACTGGCTACTGTGCTGGGGTCAGAGGACAAGAGGGCATCATAGTTGCTTGCAGTGGCGGCAGCAGGGCATAGCTTGTCCATCTCAATGAGTTGCTTGGCTGAGTCGTTGAGCTAAGAGAAAAAAATGGAGAAGGAATTTCATTACTTAAATGTCAACTACCCTGCACTCTCCTCTCTGCCTCTCAGCCCTGGCCCAAGTTCTCACTTACAAAATGATGTGTTTAGAAGGACAGATCTTTCATCTGTGGCTTTCACCATGAGTTTATACATGCCTGCCATGGGTTTCTTTGCAAAAGTTTCTCTGGGTCACTCAAACGCTTAGAAGGCAGGGAGGGCTTTCTAGGGCTGATCTATTGACTCTTTTCTTTCTCAGTGGCATGGCACTTCTTGGCACAGTGTACAGCTTTGAGGAGAAGGTAAAGTACAGGCCAAAGAAGCCAGCATCTCCAGAAAATTCTGGGCATTTTGAGGCACACCTGGTCTGGTGGCCTGGAGATGCTCATCGGTCAGTTACACAAAGCCAGGGAGACAGAGAGGATACTGAGTACTTGCCTTTTCTAGCTGGGCTGTATGTGATTAGATGATGCAGTAAACAATGACTTATCTTAAGCTGCTTCGCTTCTCCGCTAGAGTGCTTCAGATGCCCAGAATTTTCTGAAGCTGCTGCAGATTTGAGGCGGTACTTTATTTCCTGCAGTTTTTGTTTAAGTGCTCTCAGAGGCCAGAAGAGGGCATCAGCTGCACTGGAGATGAAGCTGTAAGCAGTTGTGAACCACCTGACCTGGATGCTGGGAACTAAACTCAGGTCCTCTGCAAGAGCAGCAGGTACTCTTAACTGCTAAGCCATCTCACTAACTCATTTTCTCATTTTTATTAGTTCTTTGAGAATTTCATACAACGTATTTTGATCATATCCACCCATCTTCAATAGGGTCTCCCAGATTCAACTCCTAACTTTGTATCCATCTTGAAATAACAAAGCAAAACATCACATACAAGTTTATGCTGCCCGCATACTTTAGATGTGTGGCCTTCTACTGTATCATGGTCAACCACTGAGGACCATAACTTTAGGAAGACTGATTCTTCATCTCCCAGCAGCTGTTAATGGCCAAGACCTTAGCTGGAGGTTAGACTTTGTGACCCATGCCCAATTTAATCTTCTTATTCTAATTTCCCTTTTATCTCTTCATAAATCCTTACTCTATTTCTCCTTCCTTGGAAGGTGAGGTTCTTTACTAGCTGTGTAACTTCTGTGGTATTTGTGTCAAAACCCAAACATATATCTAAAGCTTACAAGCTAATATCCATAAGAGATAACATGTGAAGTTTGTTTGTCTGGGTCCAGTTACCTTCCTCATGATGACTGTTTCTAGTTTCATCTATTTACTTGCAAATTTCATAATTGCATTTTTCTTAACAGCTGAAAAAAATGCCATTGTTTAAATGTACTATAACATTTTCATCACCCACTCAGTTAATGGACCATTTCCAAGTTCTGGCTATTATGAATAGGACAAATAAGGAAACAATGAACATAGATAAGCATGTATCTCCATAGAAAGCGTGGTATACATAGATCTTGAGATAGATTAATTCTCAGCTTCCCGAGGAACATCTGCACTGACTTCCATAGTGGATGTACCAGTTTGCAGTCATACTAACAATACATAAATGTCCCCTTTCCCCTCAACCTCACCAACATGTACTGCTATTTGTTTTATTGACCTTGGTCATTTTGAGTGGGATAAAACAAAAATCTCAAAGTACTTTTAATTTTCCTGATGGCTAAGGATATTGACTTTTTCTTAAAGTGTTTCTCAGCCATTTTTGTTTTACCTTTGGGAACTCTCTAGTCTTTTTTTGTTTTAATTGGGTTGTTTGTTTTCTTGATATCCAACATGTTTCAGTTCTTTATATATTTTTACACTAATCTATCAGATGTATAATTGGTACATGTTTTCTTATTCTGTACGTAGCTTCTTTGCTTAAATGGTGTCTTTTCCTGTAAGAAGCTTTTAGGTTCATAGGGTCCTATTTATTAACTCTTGGTCATAATGATTATGCTATTGGTGTCTGTCCAGAAAGTCCTTTCCCTTTCCAATGAATTTAACCCTTTCCCTGATTTGTCTTTCATCAGGTTCAGTGTAGATGGCCTTACATTGAGGTCCTTGATCATCTGGGGCTGATTTTTGTACAAGTTAATACATGTGGGTTTATTTATGCCGCTCTACCTGCAGCTGTCCAGTTTGAGTAGCAATACTTGTAGAAGATGGTGCATATTCTCCACATTGGATCAATGGGTTCTTTGTCAAAATAGCAGGTGTGCAGAATTACATATAGGTCTTCAGTTCTACTCCACTGACCAACACGTGTGGTTTACGCAAATATTGTGCTGTTTTTATTACTATAGCTCTGAAAGACAACCTGAAATCTAGATGGTAATATCTCCAGGAGTTTTGTTTTTGTTTTCTCTTCAGGACTGATTTAGTTATCCTAGGACTTTTTTATGTTTCATATGATGTCGAAGAATCTTTTTAAAATTTCTGTTAAGAACTGTGTTGGAATTTTGATGAAGATTTTGCTGAATCTATAAATGACTTTTGGTAGGATGGCCATTTTTACAATATTAATCCTATCAAGCCACAAACATGGGAGATCTTCCCACCCTCTGGTGTCATCTTTTGTTTTTTGTTTTTTCTTCCATGTCTTAAGTTTTTATTATACAAGTGTTTCACTTGCTTTGTTAGAGTAATCCCAAAATATTTTTGAGGCTATTGTGAAAGGTATGGTTTCCCTGATTTCTTTCTTAGTATGTTTGCCATTTGTATATAGGAAGGCTACTAATGTTTGTGTTAATTTTGTATCCTGCTACTTTACTGATGGTGTTTATCAGCAGAGTCAACAGGGTCTTTTACATATAAAACCATCCCACCTGCAAAAGGATACTCTGACTCCTTCCTTTCCTATTGTATCCCCCTTGATCTCTTTCAGTTGTTTTATTGCTCTAGCTAAGACTTCAGGTACTAGCCGGGCATTGGTGGCGCACACCTTTAATCCCAGCACTCGGGAGGCAGAGACAGGCGGATCGCTGTGAGTTCGAGACCAGCCTGGTCTACTGAGTGAGTTCCAGAACAGGCTCCAAAACAATACAGAGAAACCCTGTCTCGAAAAACAAAAAAAAAAAAAAAAAAAAAAAAAAAAAGACTTCAGGTACTATATTGAATAGGTATGGAGATAGTGGCATCCTTAACTTGTCCCTGATTGTAGAGCAAATGCTTTGAGTTTCTCTTCATTTAGCATGATGCTGACTGTTGGCTTGTTGTAAACTGCCTTTATTGTGTTGAGGTATGTCCCATGTATCCCTAGTCTCTCCAGGACTTTTAATCATGACTGGACATTGGATTTTGTCAGAGGCCTTTTTTGCATCTAATGAGGCAATCTTTTTTTTTTTTTTGTATTTCAGTCTGTTTATGTAGTGGATTAAGTTTATTGGTTCAAACCATCCCTGCATCTGTGGGATGAAGCCAACTTGGTCATTGTTGGTAATCTTTTTGATGTTTCCTTGAATTCAGTTTGCAAGTATTTTATTGAGACTTTTTGCATTTCTCTCCACAAGGGATATTATTCTGTAATTTTCTTTTATTGTTGGTTCTTTTTGTGGTTTTTGGTATCAGGGTGTAGTGGCTTCATAAAAAGAATAAGAACTGTCCCTTCAGTTTCTATTTGCAGAATAATTTGACAACTATTGCTGGTAGTATTTTGAAGGTCTGATAGAATTCTTCACTGAACCCATCTGGCCCTGGGCTTTTTTGGTTGGGTGATTCTTAATTACTGCTTCTATTTTACTACGGGTTTTGGGCCTGTTTCAATTGTTTGTTTCATCTTGATTTAATTTTGTTGGAGTTGTATACATCAAAAATTTATGTATTTCCTTTAAGCCACTTATTTTTTGTTTGTTTTGTCTTTTAAATGGTCTATGGCTCTTTGGAGGAGCATTGTCAGCCCAAATAGGAAATTTTCATTTAAACTATACATATATATTCATTTACTGCATATATTATAGGTATTCTTGATAGATAACTTATTATATGATTGCTTAGGACTTTTGCAGAAATCCTTACTGTTATTTTACCCTCTTCCCTTCTTCTATATTTATCTTCCTCCCCACTCACTAGTTAAAACCCCCCATGTTCCTTATTTTTCCCATAAGATTACTTGTATGCTGTAGAATATAGATTTTAAATTATATATGATTTTTTTGAATTTCCTCAGTAAACATTGTGATGTCTCCCTTTTCATCTCAAAATTTATTAATTTGAATTTTCTGTTTTTTTAAATTTGTCAAGTGGTCTATCAATCTGATTTTTGTCAAAGAACCAACCCTTCATTTCCTTGATTCTTTGTATTTTTTGTTTGTTTGTTTACTTCTATGTCATTGATTTCAACCCTGAGCTTGACTACAGGAAATGACTCTTATAAGGTTGAAATAAAATCTGGAACCTCTTGTTAGCTTAGACACATCTCTGACTGTCAGGCCAGTAGCCATGAGTCCCTTTGCTGTGCTTCTGGAAGGGATTAGATTCAAACCAAGAGACACATGGTTTCTGGCAAATTCCACAAGGCTAGATATGTCAGACAAAATGGACAGGAAGAGATAACCAGGAGCCATGGTTGCAGTACAGGGTCCCAGGCTATGTGTGCATTAGGCAACAATAATTTCAGTTTTTCATAACAACTGAATAATATTTCGTTGTGTAAATGTACTCCTTTTCATTATCCATTAGTCAGATGATGAGCATCCAGGTGTTTCCATCTCCTGGGTATTGTGACGAGAATAGCAATGAATATGAACAAGCAGCTATTTCTAGAGTCAGATATGGAATACTTTGCACAAGAATGGTATAACTGGATTATTTCATAGATCTATTTCTAGTCTTTTGAGAAACTACCACACTGATTTCCACAGTGGCTACCCAAGTTTACATGTCCCCTCAAAAGTGAATAAATGCTACTTTTCCTCACACCCATGCCAGTATTTGTCAATGGTTGTTTTTGTTTTGCTTTGTTTTCCATCTTAGCCATTATGACAATAGTAAGAAGAAATTGCAAAGTAGTTTTAATTTGCATTCTCCAGTTTTCTAAGGATGTTTCTCAGACATTTGTGTTTCCACTTCTGAGAACTCTGTTTACTTCCATGTCTCAATTTTTTTCCTTTCAAAAATTTCTAATTTAAATTAGAAACAAGCTTGTTTCACAAGTCAGTCCCAACTGAAATTAATGAAATAAAAAGAAAACAATACAAGGAATCAACAGATCTGAGTACTTGTTCATTGAGAAGATAAACAAGAAGAATAGATTTTGACTTAAGTAGCCAAAAGAAAGAAAGAGAGGACATAGATTAACAGAATTAGACATAGGGAAACATTATAACATCAATTAAATTCAGAATATTATAAGAGAATAATTTTTAAAAACCTACACACCAACACACCATTAAGTTAGAAAACCTAAAATTTCTGATTTTACCAAACCACCAAAATTTAACCAGGAAGAGATAAGCAACCTAAACAGAACCATAGTAAGTGAGATGACAGAAATAGGAATGAAGAACCTTCTCACTAAGAAAAATCCAGGGACACACAGCAGAATTCTACTAGACTATTGAAGACCTATAGCTAATCCTTCTTAAACTTCTGTTTCTATTTTTGAATAGGAGTACTCTATAGCTCCTTCTATGAAGCCAGTATCACTGTAATACCAACATCACAAAAAACACAAAAACTGTAGGCCAATATCCCTAATGAACTTAGACATAAAAATGCCTAATAAAGAAAATAAAGACATACATAAAAGAGCATACCCACCATGGCAAGGCTGGCTTTATGCCCGAGATGTAGGAGATGTAGAGATGATTAGCATATACAAGTCAGTAAATGTAATAAAATTACATAAATGGACTTAAAGATGAAAAATCACATGATCATCTGAACAGATGCAGAAGAAGCCTTTGACACAAATCCAACATGCCTTCATGAGTCATAGCGAGAGTAGAGATACTGGAAGGAAAATATCTTAACACAGTAAAAGCTGTATATGAGAAACCCACAGCCAACAGCATCCTAAATGAACAAAAATGTTAAAAACAGGACCTAGAGTCCTTGAATTGGGTCTGACTTGAGAACCTCCTCCTGCTTTAGGACCAGCTTTCGTGGTACCACAGGTTACCACAAAGCTTCTCTCCATGAAGGAGAGAAACAACCAGCAGTCCTACCCAGCTATGATGCCTATGAACTAATGACCAGGATAGTGTGAAAGGCCTAAGGGTGCAATGGTGGTGCCAATACCTAGGGAGCAACCAAGAGCTCTCTAATTGGACTTAGGAACCACCCCACAAGAGGGAAATCATGTCTGGTACTGGAAACCTAGCCAACTACCTAGAGCTAGTGAAGTCACAAACCTTGGAGGGGAACCTACAACTACCACTTTACTAAGCCAGCATAATCCTTGACTTTATCCTAAACATTTGTCCTTACATGTACAAATAAGTATAGTTCTCATCCCTCATCAAGGAGATCACTTTGGAACAGATGGAGATCACTACAGAAAACTATAACCAGTGAAAATGCAGTTACAGACCCCAGGGCCAATGGATGCATCTACAACAAAACTCCTGTACCCAAGGCTCAGGGATCATTGTAGAAGAGGAGATCCAAAGGAACAGGGAGTTTGCTTTGAAATTATGTCTCCTAGAAATGTCACAAGCCTCATTCATAAAATCTCATCAACATGACTGCCTCAAATCAAGCTGAATGAAGAGGACACCAACAGACATGATAATATGGACAAGGGAAGTTTTGAAGGGAGGAACAGGGAATGATGTAATTATATCATAATCTCAAAAAATTAAGAAATATTTAAAAAGTATGCTCCATAAAATTGGAAAATCTTAAAGTAATGAATATCTAAATGCACATAACTACCAAATTTAAAGCAAGATGACCTAATCACATCTATAACAACCAACGAGACAGAAGCAGTAATTTAAAAACTCTCAACTAAAAAAAGCACAGGCCAGAGAGTTCAGTATAGAATTCTAGCAGATCATAAAAGAGGAACCAATCTTAGCAGTACTCAAGTTATCCCATAAAATAGGAATGGAAGGAACACTTCTGAATCTCTTTTTAGGAACTGAGCATTACCCAGAACCCAAAACCAGATAAAAACACAAAAGACAGAGCAGAGCTAAGACAATCCTGAAGAATAAAAAACACTGTTCAAGTTTTCACCACCTGATTTTAAGTTATAGTACAGAGCTATGGTAACAAAAACAGCACTTTCATCAATGGAAAGAGAACAGAGGACTGGCATGCAACACACACCCCTACAAACATGTTTTGGGCAAAAGGCCAAAAAAACACATCTTGGAGAAAGGAAAACAAATGACACTGTTCCAAATGGACAGCTACATGCAGAAGGATGAAACTAGATCCTGCCTCTCACTCTGTACAAAAGTCAGCTCCTAATGGATCAAGGACCTCAACATAAGATCTCACTCCCTGAGTCAGACAGAGGAGAAATTAAGGAACGTACTTCAACTTACAAGCACATAACGGGCTTTATGAATAGGATTTGGGCAGTGTAAGCATGAAGACCAACACATGACAAGAGGGACTTCATGAAGATAAACCGCTTCTATCGTGCAAAGGAAATTTAATCAGTTGAAGAAACAGTCAACAGAATGGTGGGGGCATCTTTGCTCTCTATACATCTGAAAGATAATTACTATCTACAATATGCGAAGAACTCAAAATACTAAGTACCCACAAAACAAAGCAGTTTCAAAAGTAGGCTATGTAATGGAACGAGGAGAAGAAGAGGAGAAGGAGAGGGGGAGGAGATGGAAAAACATAGGGGCTGAGAAATACTTTGTTTTGAGACAGGGTTTCTCTGTGAAACTTTGAAGCTTCTCCTGGAACTCTCTCTGTAGACCAAGATGGCCTTGAACTCACAGAGGTTCGCCTGCCTTTGCCTCCTGTGTGCTACGACAGCCAGGCTGGAATAATTTTTTTTAATGTTCACTGTCTTTAGCCATAAGGAAAATGTGACTACTTGAGATCTCATCTCACCCCAGTTGGGATGGTTTTGATTAATAGCAGAGAAGACAACCAGTGCTGGTGAGGATGTTGGGAAAGGGTAACCCTCATCCATTTCTAGTGGGACTACAAACAGGTGCAGCTACTATGGAAACTAATTTTTCAGTTACTCAAAAAACTAGAAATGTTCAATTGCTGCTTTGTTCACAGTAGCCAAACATAATGGATAATGAAACTGTTGTACAGATACACAATGGAATATTATCCAGTTGTAAAAAACAGGCAGTTATGCAGTTTTCAGGTAATGGATGAAACTGGAAAACATTACATTGAATGATGCAACTCAAACCCAGAAAAGTAAATGTTTCATGTTCTACCTCATATGTGAATCCTAACATTACATTTGTAGGTTTCTGTGTTCATCTTGGAGCCAGGAAAACCACAGGTAAGTTAGAGAAAGATGCTAGTAAAGTAATAGGTATAAAACAGGTGATAAGAAGAGGAAAAACAGGCAAGGAGGTATAAGTAGAGAAGAGGATAGAACAGAGAAGGAATTGGAGAGAAATGAGTAACACTAAATGTATATACATGAATTTGATTTGTATCACCCTACCTAGGTGATAATTTTCCTCTCAGAACTTACAGGGTGGCAAATACAAAACTCAATGCCAGGTGTGGGATATGCCCCTCAAGTAAGAGGAATCCCAGAGATCTCCAGAACAATACAGGCTACTATCATTGCTCTTGGTTCCCCGTAAGAATTGGATTCTAAGACCCTATTGCTAAAAACACCACCACACACTTTGGTCGTAAGACACGGAGAAGTAAGTTGGTACTGAGTAGGAAGACTGCTCCTTGCTGGCTCACTTTCATAGTACCAGAAGGTGCTATGCAGTTTGCTGGAGGGGAAAAGCCATCAACAATCTTACCTAGCTATGAACTACATGATCTATAATAATGACGAGCATGGTAAGATACACGCAGAGTGCAAAAGTGGCATGAATGTCATGGAGGTAACCGACAGGTGTCTGCTTTGTATTTAAGTCTAGAGCCTAAAGAGTTCTTGGTACCATATATCTAGACAACAGTGCATAACTGGGGTGAGAAAACTACTATTATTTTGATAAGTGGACATAGTTCTAAACTGTCCTCTATGTTCATATCTGTATACTCAAAATACTCCATCTCCAAGCCCTCATCAGAGACGTTTCTTTGTGGGTTAGATGGCAGTCAGTACAGAAACTCTCAACTGGTCAAAGTTCAGAGAGGAAGTGTCTTTGGAATGCTCAGCCATAAATGAGACCCCTATACCAATCACTCTTCCCAAGTCTCATGGACGACGGAGGGAGATGGGATAGAATTATTTCCTGTAGGAGTCACGGGTTGGGGAAGACTGGAGGAAAGAATGTCTCCTGGATGCGGCACAACAGCTGTAGTCACGAATTTACAGCAGCTACAGTTGCCTACATAAGATGGGTATAAGATCAAGCTGGCCAACATTCCAGCATGGATGGGGCAGGGATTCATGACACCCCCCCACACACACCTAGCCTAACTGAGGAGTTATTAACCGTTGTCTTCTGCAGAAGGGAAAGTTAGATGTCTTTAAGGGTGTGGCTTCTACTAAGTTGATCACATTCCAGTGGGTGATGGAAAACCCATGAGCCATGAATATACAGGTGATGTAAATTGGACTTGGTAGGTTCTTAGATGGGGAAGAGAGAGAGAGAGAGAACATGAAGTTGTGTGAGGGCTTGGGGTGAGTCATGGAGGAGTTATCGGGAGGAATGGAGGATGGACATGATCAAAAATCCTTTGTATGCATGAATGTAATTCTCAAATGATTAGTAAAAATATCATATTTAAAAAAGGGAAAAATCACTGAAAAGAAGATATCTAGAAAATGTGATTAACCAAACTTTGGCTTCCCCTTGGGAAGATAGTTTCAAACTAGAGCCCTTAATTACTCTCACTTGGAAGGACATGAAAGACAAAAAAAATCAGTAGAGAGGGGATTTGAATGAGTTAGGCAGAAATCAGATGAAACCATAGTTAGTTGTTGTTTTTCATTTTGCCACAATTGATTTAAGGGAGGAGCTACAGAAATTCTCCCAAAATGTACCTGCCTATTTGAGCATTTTTGTTAAGTCTTAGAAGTGCCAGGATCGCCATGAACTTGTGAACAATCTTTGCTAAATGGTAAGTATTACCAAAAGGTAACAGGCAAAGTGTTTTCCTTACCGGCAGGAGTATAAATCTTGGTAAAAACCCCTTGCCTAGTGACCTCTAGTGATCTAAACGGATGACACCAATTGGCAAGCTAAGCAATAGTGTAGAGACCACCTCGAATGCCTATTCCTGCTAGTGAACTTGATGTGTATAACCATCATGGAGCCTTCATCCAGGGATGGATGGAAGCAGAGGCAAACACCCACAGTTAAATACTGAACAGAACCCAAGGAACCCAGCGACAGAGAAAGAGGAGCGAAGGGCAAATTGGCAAAGAATGGGCTGGCAAAACCAGCAGAGACAGCTGATCCGAACAGGGGAGAGCTCTTGGACCCCAGACCGACAGCTGGGAGGCCAGCATGGGACCGATCCAGACCCCCTGAATGTGAGAGTCAATGTGGAGGCCTGGGCTACCTATGGGGTCCTGAGCAGTGGGTCAGTGTCTATCCCTCGAATACTAACAGACATCGTGTGTCCATAACACAAAGAGGATTGCTCTCTCTGCCTGGACTCTTAGGGAAGTGCCTGGACCCTACCCTGAATGAAATGATAGACTCTAGATATCCCCTATGCGGAAGGAATTGGCAATAGGGTGGAAGGATGGGGGGGATGGTGGTGGGGGGTGCGGGAGGAGGGGAGGGAGAGGGAACTGATATTGACATGTAAAACAAGCTATTTAAAATAAAAATAAATAAAAACCCTTGCCTAGAGTCTTGTCCCTGGGTCAGAGAATCTTTACAACTGGCAGCCTAGTACTGGGGGGGGGGCAACTCTGACATAGTGATGAATTCTTGGTTCCTGCTGTAAAATCAGGCACTCCGTCCCTTCTGAATTAAGGAATTCCCTATCCACAGCAGGGAAATGCTTTGCTGTCACTGTGTAGGCATCATGGCTGCATGCCCTCTACCAGCATGTCTGAGAACTGTTACCACTGACCAGCCCTGCCCGAAGAGCATGGCAGCCTCAGTACTTCATCTCTGCTGGGAAAATGGCTCCCACCTATACACCCAAGACCTACCCCTGCCCCTGCTACTAAGTGTCTTTATTTTTCAAGTTTACAGTTTTGTTTCACTTACTTAGCATAATCTCATTATGCTGCCCAGACTGACCTCAAACTCCAGGCCTTTCAGTATTTGAGGTCCAGTCCCCAGAGTGCTAAGACTACATGTTGTGGGTGCAACTCCTTCAAATCTGCTGCACTATAGATGGTCCTAAAGAACACAATGCTTAGTGAAATAAATCAGACGCACAAGGAAAAGAGTTAAAGTGATCGTATTCACAATATGGAGTCAAAGCATAAAGAATAAGGCAATGACTGTCAAGGTGTGGAGGAGAAAATGTGTCACAAGACAATGAAGGAGCAGGTTGTGGCATGAACAAGTTCAAGAGCTAAGGCGTAGCTGCAGCACGATGGTTAGTCCAGCTGTAGAATCGCGCTAAGGATTTCTGTAGCAGGAGTAAACTGCAGCTGTCCTTGCCAATGGGAAAATGAGTAGCTGTGTGCGCTAATGGATGGGCTAATTTATTATACTATAGTAACCACTTAACTGCATAAGCATCTTATAAGATGTTGTATACCCTCAATAAAAAGTAGAATTTGCTTTTTAAAATGTGGAGGATGCTCTCTGGGCCTTTCTCAAGTAAAGGCTTGTTCCCTGAGGAGATAGTCTCTTACTCTGTAATTCTGGGAGAAAAACACCATGGACTGCCAACAAAGAAGAAAGGGATTGTTGCAGGCTCATTATCTTAGGGTTTATAGCCCAGCCACAAAGTGATTCCTCATGAGGATCCCTGACAGCAACTAAGCTTGGGTACCTAACACCAGCTGAGGTGCTGGGTGGGGCCAGCCTATGACCTCTCAACAAGAGAACATACCACCTCCATTATCCTATTCTGTTTTACTGTTAGATGGCAGATGGGAAGTGTGTATAGACAGGACACTGCAGGGCATGGCATTCAAGGAAGGTTTCCAAGAATACCTTGAACTCTGTATAATAAGGAGATGAGTTAGAATGCGGTAAACGTCTAAGTGTTACGGGGGATGGTTTAAAAGTCATGTGGCTAAGGAACATGCTTCAAGAGGGAAGGGTGTGTGTGTGTGTGTGTACTGATAGGCAAAGTTCAGAAGGATGAGGACTGAGGAAACACCCCTGGGCTTGAGGAAGGGAGGTGAGAATCACTGCCTATGTATGCTGTGGGAGCCAGAAGCCTTCACTGCACTGAGCTTCATAAGGCTAAGACTAGAGCTTTGAGGGCTATTGTGAGGCTTGCTGGTTTGAGGATCACCAGCCTGGACCCCTCAGGTCGGAAAGATAAAAAAGAATGGACAAGCAAGTGTACCAGCTGGAGGGGAGCTGAGCCAAGGCCTCTCAGCTACAGCCATGGAAGGCGGTGAGGCAGGTAGGTACTCAGGATAGCCTTCAGAGGATAACTGTGAGCTTGTTCCCGAGTAGGAAGATGGGTGAGGATAGAGGCCACCAGCCAGCAAGAAGCCAGTGGAAGAGGCTCAAGGCAAGTGTAAAAATAAGCCAGTTGTCACCTTCTTGGGAGTTATGACTTTTATTCCCGTCCCAGTAAGAAAGTAAAGCAGCCAGAGCTCTCTCCTGTGCTACAGGCACTCCTCACCAGGCTAATGGGAGAGTATCTATCATCCAGAGCTCTCTCCTGTGGTACAGTCACTTCTCATCAGGCCAGTGGGAGCACATCTGTCGTCCAGGGCTGTTCTGGGATTCGATGACAGATGGAGTTTGTTTGCAGATGTAACAGAGGAAAGTCTCAGAGAGGACCCTGGATGCCTTGCGTAGTAAGAGGACAGGAGCCAGGAGGAGATGGGTGAGACTTGCAGCAGCAGATGCACGGCAGGCATACTAATTTCCCACCGTGGTCTGCTCAGGTGAGCCCAGCTGACACACTCTCAGCTTTGTCTTGAAGAAAACTTGCACTAACCGTTTCTTTCCCTTTTCCAAATCTAGAACAAGATCGTTAACCCAGCAACCACAGAGCTCTATACGGACTTGGAGATTATGGAACATACTGTCCTTGCACTAAATGCTGTTGTTTGCTAATGGAGATGTTCACACCCATCTTCCTGATCCACTCTCCTAATGACCAAAATGTTCATCAAATAGACACCAGGAACACTGGGCTACCTGCATCCATGCAAACTTCTCTTTAGCTAAGGCTGACAGCATGTGTCGTGTGCCCAGGACTGGTGTCTATCCTGCCAGAGGCTAGGAAGGTCCTTAATTAGCATCCGACTCTCCACCCTTGAATTTCCTGAAAGAACTTACAGCATGCAAAGTCTGCCCAGGTACAGAGCTTGGGGGTGGCATCAGTGGGCAGGGTCTGTCTGGCTAAGTGGGTTGAGGAAGTTCAAACCTTGTGACTTCACTCATTCCTTGGCCCTCAAGGGTGGCTGAAGTCAGAAACCCCCAGGGAGGGCAGTGGGTGACAAAGGGTTTTTAGATGATGTATTTTCTCACAATGGGTTTCTAAGAATATCCTGAATTTCCTAGTAAAGACTTGTTCAAAAACAGTCGGTAGTTATTCCTCACAGTTGAGTTTTCACTGGAACAACCCTCTCCCAATTCCCAGGCCTTCTGCCTGAGGCCAAGAGACCCACCATTGGCGCCTCTGGTTCTAAGACCTTTGTACTTGGACTGAGTCACAAGCATCTCGGTGCTCCAGCTTGTAGGTGGTTTGTTGTCTGACTTCTCAGTCTCCATAAGGGCATGAGCCAACTTGCTTAGTAAATGTGCGTTCATTCATGATTATAGCTATCTCTTTGGGGAAACCCAGCTCATGTACAACTCCTCTTGAGATTCCTCCCAGAAAACATTTTCCTGCCCAGTCAGGGGACTGAAAATCAACAGGACAAAAGACTGAAGTGACAAGTACCACTAGATGGCGAACAGCAGCATGCCACAGCACCACAGACCACGTCACGAAGCACAGCTGCTTTTTCCTCAGTGGTGACACTATGTTTAGAGACAGGGGTTCAAAATAACTTCCCCTCGTTATAGTCGATGAAGTAATGAGCTACTGTGTTGCCTGAGTGGATGAACCCAAACCAGTAGGCAGCTGAATGAGGTTCAACAAATGCCTGGCAGTGCATTCTAGAGCTGATGCTAGGGACCATCTCATAGGAGACAGTTGCCATTAGTAACATTTACTTTGGGGCTGATTACATCTATTTAGCTTAATCAGGATTTTAGTTTTGCTACCATTATTTTTTTCCCAGAATCTATAAATAGTGCCAGAAGTTTCCCATGCACTACACAGGATCAAGGGTTCGGGTCTGGCATAGTCTGACCCACTCCCATAGGCTCTTATCCGTTCTGGGATGAGGATACTACCACTACCTGTAGCTGGTCTCCTCTTCAATCTCTCTCACCACCTAGAGAACACCACTGAAAAAATGCACCAGGAGGGGGGGTGGTCTAAGCCTCTAGCCTCTGGAAGGCGTGAGTTGCTGAGTCTCATAAAGGTGACAAAGTTGGTCACAGGCCACACATCTAATGCAGAGGTTAAGAATGGGAGATGTGCCCATATGGGTCCATGTATAAAGCCATGGTGTCTCTAACGTGCCTTAGCTAGATGAGAGCTGTGCTGAGGGCTGACTGTGTCCACACTAGTTTGGAGCCCCATGAGAAGAGACTGTCCTGGATTGAGGTCTTCAGGTGGGTGCTCATGCTACAAGGCAGGGCTAGAGCCATTCAAAAGCAATCCTGTGGCCCATTCAAACCATCCCTGAACTCTTGACTGGGAGAGGAGGGATTCCCTTAGGCAGATCATTTTACTTCTGTTAACAGAAGCACAAACTACTTTCTCCTGGAATAAGGACCGGGAAGTGTAGGAGGAAGTCTGATGCCGCCATTAAACATGTGACTTACTAAGTCTATGCCGCCATTAAACATGTGACTTACTAGAGGCGCATACAGATGAGGTAATAAAAGGGCGGTTTACCACACCGCTAACCACACCCACTTTAGGCAGGACTAAAGACGTATACGGCTGGACGTAAAGACGTATACATACGTAGGCGGAACTACGTCACTAGCCAAGCCCACTTTTGGGCAATGCTAGGGGCGTTACGGGGGGAAGGCATAAAAGACAGCGCACAGGAAGTCTCGCTCTCTTTTCCTGGAGTTCGGCTTCCGGTCCAGTCGCTAGCTGAGATCTGCTGGGCTTCTCGGGGTTTGGTATCTTGTGAGTAATTTTCTACATTAAATACTTAGCTTCACTTTCCGTAATTGTGTGTCGCGTATCGTTACAGCGTTCCGTAAAGCCAACAGGGAAGGTTGAACATTGGCTTGATTCTTGCCCCTCCCCCTGGGTCTCCATCATTGTTGTTCTTTATGGTGAGGAGCACAGGATTCTCCTTTCTATATATCCCAGCAAGTGGACATTGCCCAGTCATCTGATGGCCAAGAAGGTGCCCTAGGTCTCAGGAGATGGCTGGTGAAAGGTTCATAGCACTGATGGGCAGTGGTTCTCAACTTTCCTAGCGCTGTGACCCCCAACACACAGTTTAATACAGTTCTTCAGGTCGTGGTGACCCCCAACCATAAAACTATCTTGTTGCTACTGCATAACTGTAATTTTGCTACCGTTATGAACTGCAATGTAAATATCTGAGTTCCAATGGTCTTAGGCACGTCCTGTGAAAGGGTCTTCCAACCCCCTAAAGGGCTACAACCTTCAGAGTTAGTGTTAGTGCTGGGATCTGGGGCTATGGATGACTGAGGCAGCAGGCCAAGGAGCTGGGAAGGACATGAGGAAAAGTCTTGGGTAAGGACAGAGGCTGGCCTGGGGCAGCTAACGTGTGAGGATTACAGGGAGAGTAGCAAGGCAGTTAGTTCTATGGTGCACAAGGAGTTACGGCCATTCCTGGAGACGGGGTCTATCTTCTCAGAGTAGGGCTGTCCAGAAGCCAAGGTCAGGCTGGCTCCAGTCACATGGCCAGCCTAGATAAGAGCCAGCCAGAGCCGAAGAACACAGTGTTGCTTGTCATAAATGCTATTTTTCACTTACCGCCCAACATGAGCTCAATATTATTGTCTGTATCCACATAGATAGGAAGCTGAGGCTGGACATGAGTTCCTTGGTGAGCTGGCAAGGCTCTAGCCAGATACTTGCCCTAACACCTGCAGTTGCTGTACCATGCATCAGTTCCCAGATGGTTGCCCAGGAGATCCTTTATTATCTCATATGAATGTGGGTTAAGAAATGCCTGTGGTGTATGGTCAATGTCTTCATGAACATTAGGGGACAAGCAGCACACCAAACTATGTCTTCTGTTGGAGATGCAGACAAAGCCACACCCTAGCCTTCTTCCCAGAAACTAAGTTCAAATATCAGGTAGGTCTTCCAGATGGAAGGCAGTGAATTTCTGGTCCTCTAGATGTCATGATCTAACCTAAAGGGTTCATGGAGTTAAGGCCCCAGAGCAATAGATGGTATGGTGAATGCGGGTACTGGGTAACACAGTCTTTTCTGGATGGATGTTTTGCCTGTGGTATGCTTGTGTATCACATTGTACCCGGTACCTGCGTAGGCCAGAAGGCGGCACTGGATTTCTTAGAATTGGAATTTCGGATGGTTGTGTGCTGCCATAGGGGTGCTGGGAATGGAACCTATCCCCTGGAAGGTCAGTCAGTGCTATTGACCACTGAGCCATCTCTGCAGCCCCACATTTGAAAGGAATTGCTCTGAGAACCAAAGATAGCAGCCAGGTCTGGGAGGACCTGCTGAGAGTGGCCAGAGGAACCCTCACACACTGGGACAGTCTAGGAGATGCCTCCAGGAAGCAGCAGGCATTACACGCTTGGGGAGGAATCTCCCTTTACCCGAGGTCAAGCCCCCGCATCCTGGTGAATCAAACAATGGCACACAGGTGTGTTAGAAAGCTTACCTCCACATACAAGAGTGGGAAAATGCCGACCTTGTCTCCCAGCATGCCTTCTGCCCAGTTATCGTCCACTCTCCGGATCACAGTTAAAACTTCATCCTGAGGTTTCCAGAGCCCACCATGTGTGCACGCAGTGAAAAGGAAACAAGAGGACAGTTAGAACAGAAATTGTCTAAGGAGAACATATCACAGATTCAGACTCACACGTAAGAAAAAAACATTTCAGTTACAATCTTACTTCTCTCCTCCCCCCACTCTGACCCTCTGTCCCTCCATTTGATCATAATTGCAGATATTCCCCAAATGAAAAGTCTGACAATTTACTATATAGTCAGTGTTTTAAAATGAATGTTCTTAATAATTATTTAATGAAATAAAATGCCTCAAGTAAAGATAAATTCAGATAAATTACAGAATAAAGTATTTTAAGTTTTGGGCTCCATCATAAAAATGAAAAGGAGTAATTCAGTTCAACTATACTTAGAGCTGTAAGAATATAATGCTCTGCATTCTTTTTACATCCCTTGACATACCCAATCAAGACACAACCAAGAGTGTGCACACAAAGTGAAAATATAGAAAGAGAGACAGAGGTGAAGAGGCAGGGAGGTGGGTATCTCGGGAGGGGGGTGGGTAGCTTAGGGATGGTGATGGGTATCACAGGGGAAATGTGGGTGTCTTAGGAGGGAGGTAGGCATCTCAGGAGGGGGTGGGCATCTCAGGGAGGTAAGGCTTGGACACAGGCTGTTGGTGAGGAAGCAGATGTTCAAGACACATTCACAGGCACCTGGATCCTTAGGCAGACAGGACATATCTTGTCCAACTTTTTCTCCATCGAACACAGTCTTTGTCTTTGGGTATTTGCTGACCTGAAGACCCAGCAGGATCTTGTGATGTGCTTAGTGGAATAACACTTATCATTCTGCCTCCCTTGTCAGGAAGTCTACATACTATGAGTGAAGCAGCATGACAGGGTTTGTAGTATCCCTCCAGGTCAGCAGAATGGCATGTCAGGTAGATGTTGTTCTGGGAGCTGTAGTGGTAGAGGGGGTATGCACTTTCAAGTGATCATCAAAGTCGAGGGAGTTGTGTGATGGGAGTTTGGCACAACTCCAGAGGACTTGGTAAGCAAGTGAGGCTCAGGCTCTGCACTGAATTGTTCTCACATCTCCAGCACACCCTCCTCAAGTGACCACAGGGGAGGATGTAAACTCTCCACAGTGACTTCTCGTTTTCTCCATCCCAAGATTCAGTTTTCCAACAAGGATTTGGGAAGGAAAATGGACTAGGAAAACTGGCTATATAAATGCAAAGGAGTGAAAGATCCACTCACCTAGTAAAAATTCATTCAAAATAGATCAAGGACTTTGGTGTACCAGTTAACCCTGAAATTGTTGGAGGAAAATGTAGAAAAATGGTTCAGGAAGCAGGCATAAGCCAGGACTCCCTGAAAAGACTCCAGTAATAGAAATAACCACGAGAATTGATAAAGGGGGTTATAGGAAATAAAAAGTCTTCTGAACAGTGAAGAAACAATCTACTGAATGGGAGAAAACCTTGGCCAGCTCTACATCCAACAGGGAATTAGTATCTAGATTACATAAGAATGTGATCAATTAAATATGCTTAGGAATGGAACAGTTATTAAAGGAAGAAATACAAATGGTCAAGAAATATTTAAAGAAAAGAAACAACAACAAAATGTTATCCTTAGCCATCATGCAAATTGCTTGGAGAGTCTACCTCACCCCAATGAGATGGGTATCATTAAGAAATAAAATGGTAGCAGATGGTGGTGGTGAACACCTTTAATCCCAGCACTTGGGAGGCAGAGGCAGACAGATCTCTGTGAGTTCGAGGCCAGCCTGGTCTACAGAGTGATCCAGAACAGGCTCCAAAGCTACACCTAGAAACCCTGTCAAAAAAAGGGTGTGGGGGAAACGGTAACAAATGCTGGGCAGGATGTGGTAAAAGAGTCATTAGTCATTGCTGGCAGGAATATAAACCTTATTTATAGCCACTATGAAAATTAATGTGACGGTTCTTCCGAAAACAAAAATAGAACTACCACACAAGGCAGCCATACTACCCCTGGGCATGTGCCCAGAGGATAGTAAGTTAACACAACACAGAGATGCTTCCACCCCCACATTTCCTGCCACATATTCATAATAACCTAGACACCCATCCTCAGATGAAAGGATAAAGAAACATAGACGTGTATTCTTCTATACGCAGAATCCGAATTCAAACTGACACACAGGCAGACAACGTGAGAGGTAAAGGGGACTGAAAGAATGAGAATGAGATCTCAAGGAGGGGGTGGGGGACCAGAGGGTGGTGAAATACGTATCATGGAGACAGACGATTAGCCAGAGGAAGGGGATGAAAGAGAGGAGGAGGGGAGGGGGACTGGGCAAGCAGCGCTGATTAAGAATGAACACTGGCACAAAGCCACCTCAGTGAAATCTATTTCTCTGTACACAGAGCAAAAACAAACACTGAAGTGCTAGGCGACCTAAGTGTGCTGGTGCATGTTTGTAACAGTAGCGATGAAGACATGGAGGGTCATGAGTTCAAGGGCAGCTTGGGCTACATGGGATATAAAGGGCAGTTTGTGTTGCAAATGAGATATTCTCTCAAGAAACGAGAGTAAGTAGAACTATATTAATTTCAGTCTAAAGAAAAAATCAAAATTGCTACCCTGTCATCTAGTGAGTCCTTAAATTTGGAGCCAAAGACATAAAAGAACAGTAAGAGGTATAAGCAGCAGAAAGAAAAGTACATCAAACAGCAGCATCTAATATTAGAATAAGAATTTGGGAAAGACTGACAATTTCAAAACACGCTCATAAAAATTATTGGATTTCGGGCGTTGGTGGCGCACGCGTTTAATCCCAGCACTCGGGAGGCAGAGGCAGGCGGATCTCTGTTAGTTCGAGGCCAGCCTGGTCTACAGAGTGAGTTCCAGAAGAGCTTCCAAACAATACAGAGAAACCCTGTCTCGAAAAACAAACAAAAAAATTATTGGATTTCTATATGCTAGCAATAACCAGAAAATGGGATTAAGTTGGCAAACCATTAAAACCTTTAGATATTGGACAAAATTAATTCTATACTATTTAAAGGTATATTGGAAAAAACAAATATCCACAAAGACAATGTGAATTAATATTTAAATTTGAGCTGGAGAAAGACATATCCAAATCCTCTAATGTTAAAAACAGACACAAAACAAAAAGAAACTGGAAAAGTATTTGCGGCTTTACATCTCTACTCTATACTTTGTTCCCATCGCTATTTTAATTTATAAGGATTTTAAAGGGGAAGTAGAGCCAGGTCAAAACCAGGGAACTCCAAGAGAAGAAAAGTAATGTGCCATCATACCCATTTGAAAATGTCAGACCAGATTAGAAATCACAGGTATAATTCAATTTTCCTTTTAAGAATTATGTTATCTTATGACTTGCCTACATATATGTCTATGTACTTTAATGCATGGCTGGCATCCACAGAGGTCAAAGGAGGGTAACATACCCTGGAACTGACGTTATAGATGGTGGAGACTTATTGAACCTGGGTCCCTCTAGAACAGCAGCCAGAGCTCTTAACTGCTAAGCCATCTTTCCAGAAATACCATTTCTTTCCTTTGTTATTTACTTGCGTGTAAATACATGTATATGTGTGTATATATTTATTTATACATCTATTATCCATCCGTGTGCATCTGTGTCTAAGTCCGTGTGAGTCCTTGTGCATGTGTGCACATGCATAAAGAGATCAGAAGGCAACTTTCTGGAGTTGGTTCTCTCTTTCCCCATGAGGAATCAAATTTAGGTTGTCAGGCTCATGGATGGATAGATGATTACTTTGCTCTTCTCGTCACAGGCACAGCACCCCCCAGAACCATGAAGGGCATCCAGTAAGGACAAAGCTTCAAGGCAAGTAACTGCTTGATTTCTCCGTGTTCTGTGGTCATGTCCTGGGGAATAACCAAGAGCATGAGCAATAATCTGTAAGATTTGGGGGTTTATGGGACCTCAGGAACCAAAAACTCCTGAAATGTAATCCATTTATGGCACCATGATTTTTATTTGTTAGTCTGCAATATCTAGTAGGGGTGTTGTTGCTCTATTATAGTATAACATACATGTATTTCTACAGTAGTATATTTCCATAGGATGTTTTAAGTCTTTGCTGCTAGCTGTCCCCCTTCGTATTCTCTCCTTTACCCCACCCTCTCATTCAACTCTTCCTGTTCGATTATTCCCTCTTCACCCTGACACCATTATATTTATCTACCTTTCCTTGAACGCCCCTTCCCCATGGCCCCTTACTGATTTCCTAAACTCAATAGGGATTCCAAAGGAAACATACATATATGAAGATTCAAAGTCATATGACATTTGTCTTACTGGATCTAGGCTGCCTCTTTCTTAATGGTTATTTCCAGCTCCATTCATTTATCTGTGAATTTCATAATTTCATTTTGCTTAACAGATGAATAATTTCATTATCCATTCATCAGTTGATGGACATCTATGCTGTTTCTACTTCCTGGCTACTGTAAATAGAGCAGCGATAAAAATGGATGAGCAGGTATCTCTGTAGTAGGATATCTTTAGGCATATGCCAAAGGATGGTATAGGTGGATTATACAGTAGACCTATTTTTAGCTTTTTCTACCGACATCTTGACCCAACTAACAAAAAGGAGGTAGCAGAGAAGTGCACAAACATCACAGTCAGAGCATCAGGCCCCAGTCATGGAACTCTAGAATGCGCCCACAGCCTGCCTCCAGATCCGGACTGCGTCCACAGCCTGCCTCCAGATCCGGACTGCATCCACAGCCTGCCTCCAGATCCGGACTGCGTCCACAGCCTGCCTCCAGATCCGGACTGCGTCCACAGCCTGCCTCCAGATCCGGACTACGTCCACAGCCTGCCTCCAGATCCGGACTGCGTCCACAGCCTGCCTCCAGATCCGGACTGCGTCCACAGCCTGCCTCTAGATCCGGACTGCATCCACAGCCTGCCTCCAGATCCGGACTGCGTCCACAGCCTGCCTCCAGATCCAGACTGCATCCACAGCCTGCCTCCAGATCCAGACTGTGCCCACAGCCTGCCTCCAGATCCAGACTGCGCCCACAGCCTGCCTCCAGATCTAGACTGCGCCCACAGCCTGCCTCCAGATCTAGACTGCGCCCACAGCCTGCCTCTAGACTGCGCCCACAGCCTGCCTCCAGATCCAGACTGCCCCCACAGCCTGCCTCCAGATCCAGACTGCCCCCACAGACTGCCTCCAGATCCAGACTGCCCCCACAGCCTGCCTCCAGATCCAGACTGCCCCCACAGACTGCCTCCAGATCCAGACTGCATCCACAGCCTGCCTCCAGATCCAGACTGCATCCACAGCCTGCCTCCAGATCCAGACTGCATCCACAGCCTGCCTCCAGATCCAGACTGCCCCCACAGACTGCCTCCAGATCCAGACTGCATCCACAGCCTGCCTCCAGATCCAGACTGCTCCCACAGCCTGCCTCCAGATCCAGACTGCTCCCACAGCCTGCCTCCAGATCCGGACTGCGCCCTCACATCATTCAGGCTATTTACAGTCATTGTTCTTTTGTAGCCCAATATGTGTATTGTGAGAAAACATCAAGGCATATTAAAAGACAACAAAAATCAAAACAAAAATCAAACACCGGTTGAAAGGAAGCACCGGACCAAGATCCAGAGATGGGAATGGATGGGAATGAACAGACTGGGGATTTACAGCAATTGTTATTAAGATGCTGGAAGTCTCATTGACAAAGTAGACAGCATGCAAGAGCAGATGGGCAGTGTAAACACAGTAAGAGTCAGAAAAGTAAGAACCCCAAAAGAAATGCTAGCTATTGAAATTGAGGCAACAGGAATGAAAGCTACTTCTGGTAGGGACATGGGTAAGAATCTCTGAGATCAAGCATATTGCCAATAAAAGACACGAAAACAAAGGGCAAACTGAAGAAGAAGTAAATGAGCGCATCCAAGAACTTTGGAACATCTAATATGAGATGACCAGAAGATAGATATGTGAAATACTAGTAAGTGAGAGTTTCTCAACTTAATGTCAGACACAAACTGAAGCAGTATACATGTCACAAAACTACACCAGCACAAAATTTCAAAGCATTGAAAATAAAAGACAAAAAGAATCCAGAAAGCTTGGGGTGTTTATTTGTAAAACAGTAACAAAAAATAAAAGGAATAACATTCAACAGTGCAAAAACATGCAAGAGATAAAAGCAGAATAAAAGAGAAAGATCATAGATAGATATTCCTGATGAACAGAAATGAAAAAAATCTCAATAAAGTATTTGCAAACTGAATTCAAGATCACATCAAAAAGATCATTCATCATGGCCAAGTTGGCTATGTTTCAATGATACATGGCGGATCAACATATACTAAACAATGAAAGTAATTATTCACATAAATGGAATAAAAGGCAGAAATCACACAATCATCTCGACACAGCAAAGGCCTCTGAAAAATAATCCATCATCCCTTCAAGATAAAAATCACAAAGAGGCTAGGAATGGAGAAGCATACCTCAACATAATAAAAGTTGTATGACAAACACCAGGAGCATACTAAAAACAGAGGAAACCTCAAAGCATCCTCACCAAAATCACGAGCCTGATAGAACATCAACTCTCCTCATTTCCATTCAATAAACTGTTCGAATTCTTAGTTAGACAGTAAGAGAAATGAAAGATAAATAAGGAGAGAAGAAACAAAAGTATCCCTTTTTGCAGAGGATATGATTCTATACAGAACATGCTCTAAAGACACCAGCAAAAACATCTTAGCATTGATTTCAGCCAAGTGGTAGGATATAAAATTAACACATCACCTTCCTATATACAAATAAAAAGCATACTGTGGGAAAAATCAAGGAAACAATCCATTCACAACAGAGACATACACATACACAAATTGTACTGCCTGGTCTGGTGTGTGTGTGTATGTGTGAGAACTTGACACAAGCTAGAGTCAGAGAGGAAGGAGCCTCAGTTGGCAAAATGCCTCCATGAGATCCAGCTGTAAGATATTTTCTCATTTAGTGATTATTGAGGGAAGGCCCAGTGTTTCTAAACTAAAATGGTTCTGTCTCTGTCTCTCTCTGTCTCTCTCTGTCTCTCTCTGTCTCTCTCTGTGTGTGTGTGTGTGTGTTGTGTATGTTGCATTAAGGGATGGAGGAGAGTTGATCACAGGTAAAAGCAGAAGTGGAGAGACAGAGTACTAGGGCTGAGGGAGGCTTGAATAGAATATGGCCAATCAGGGAGTATCAGGGGTTTAACATGAAGAGTACATTAAAAAGCCATATGGAAACCTAGTGTCTCTCAACCCAACTTAAAAAAATGTCATTTGGAAGGGATAGTAGAACACATGTGATATGAAAGAAGAGAGTGGGGGATGATGGGGATTAAGGTTTAAACAGGAGTGGATTCTTTTTACAGTATGCAGCAGTTAATGCAATGACTCATAAATGGTCAAACACATAATAATTAGATAGATTAGATAGATAGATAGATAGATAGATAGATAGATAGATAGATATAGATGGTTGTGGGTTCTCAGACTGTGCAGGCTAGTCTTATGTCAACTTGACACAAGATAAAGATATCTGAAAGGAGGGAGCCTCAATTGAGAAGAAGCCTCCAGAAGATCCGGCTGTAAGGTGCTTTTTTAATTAGTAATTACGATGGGAGGGGCGGTGCCATTCTTGGGCTGATGATCCTGGGTTTTCTAAGAAAACAGACTGAACAAGCCATATGGAGCAAGCCAGTAAGCAGGACCCCTCCATGACCTACATCAGCTCCCATATCTAGGATCCTGCCCTGTGTGAGTTCCTGTCCTGACTTCCTTTGATGATGAACAGTGATATGGAAGTGTAAGACAAATTCTTTCCTCTCCAACTTGCTCTTTGGTTACGGCGTTTCAGTGCAGCAATAGAATAGACACAATCATATAGAACATCTGCGTCTGCATGAACCTTCAGTCCCCGACCCCCTCCACCAAGGTGCGGGGAACATTGCAGAAGACAATGAAGCAAGCATGCAAAGCCGGAGGCTGGGGTGGAAAGCGGTGAGACGCCGCCTTTTGGTTATGACCTAGTGATTGCACTCATCAACTTCCAACATCTGTGGCTACCTGCACTAGATTAAACCAGCCCAAACCCAACATGAATTAAGGAGTAATTCATGAGGCCCCAATCCTCATTGAGGAACAATTAATAGCAGCTGGGGGAGGGAAAGTCATTCTTTTGGGTGTAGCTACTAGTAGTTTGCTCATATCCGGTGGACGGCTTCATATTTGTGTGTGTAATGGGCAGCACTAATAGGATTTAGTGGATTATTAAAAAGAAGACAAGAGGACATGAAGTTCAAAGGGGGGCTACATTGGGAGAATTCAGGTGGAGGAAATGTGTAGTGGGTATGACCATACTTCATTGTATACATGTATGAAATTCTCCAAGAATATATTTAATTTAAAGATAATGGAGCTATTAAGCTGTAGAAAGACATAAAATGTATATTTCTAAGTGAAAGAAGGCAATATAAAAAGGAAGCATGTAGTATCATTGTAACTACACAATAAATCAGAGGGAGAACTATGGAAACAATAAAAGTTCTATGTCCATAAAGATTTCAAGACAGTGAAAACACTATGTATGATAATATATATGTGCATATATATATATTACATTTGTCCCAAGTCAAAACAGTACAATACCAAAAACAAATTCCCATATAAATAATGGCCATTGACTGATACCACCATGATAGGCTCAGCAATGGTAAAAATGTACCACCATAGGGCTTTATAATTATATAATAGGGATGGATAATGTGGTACACAGGAAATCTCTGTATCTGTTCCCGTTTGTTATGAGTCTAAAACTACTCTAAACTCATGTCTACCTTTAGAAGAATAACTCACAGAACCACAGAACAATGGAAGCTGACAAACTACAGCATCCTACAACAAATCTATGTGTATCTCATAAATACTGAAAACAGTCTGAACACAAAAATTAAACTCTCCTTGATTCTATTTATCTGAAGTTCAAGAGTAAACACAATTCAACCAGCCTTAGCAGATGTGAGAGGAAAGGAAGGTCACGGTGAGGGAGGTAACCCAGCTTTGGGTACCATGCCATTTCCAGACTAGGTAGTGATAATAAACATATACTCATCACTAGGCTGTGTAAGTCTTATGAGTGGGTATTTTGGGTACATTATTACGTGAACTGGAAGAAAAGGTCTTCTTGTTTGCTTTCCCCAAGAGAAAAGACTACAGTCCACCCAGAATGGACAAATCATCGAACACTTTGGACATGGCATATCCCCTTAAAGGCAATGATCACAGTGGCGGTTTGGAACCAAAGTGGGAACCCTGACTCTTAGCAGTGAAGAGTACCGTGGAGCTGTGACTCTGCCTTCCAGCTTGGATATCAATGTATAATGAAGACCCAGGCTTACCTGGCTTACTCCATGGAGTAGGGGCAGCAAGGGTTTATTGAGAAGCAAACTCAGTTCCAAAGAGAGGCCTCTTAGGTCAGGAAATTTGCCTCCGTTCCCAGGGTTAAGCAGCAAAACTGTTTCCCCTTTTTTGTGACCAGCATGCATAAATGATTTTAAGTGGAGATAGGCAGAGAGACCTTAGGTTATGGAGAAAATAATCCCTTCCCAAGTAGATAGAAGGCTATTTTACAGAGAGATGATCACCATGCAACACTATGGACACACAGCAAAATCACCATGCAATGAGCAGGGACTCAAATGCACTCATATCAAGTGTGCTACAGTGATGTCCATTAAGGAGCAAGTTGGGTCTGCACAGTTCCATCAGGCTGAGTGATACTCTGGTGGCACCTTTGTGGTAGTTGTCTGTTCTGGCTCAAGTGAATCCTATGCCAGCCTGAAACCTCAGAACAGCAGCAGGATGCAGGACACATTTGGTCACTTGGTCCTTGTTTTCTTTATGGGGACAAAACTGAGAGAACACACAGAGCTAGTCCTTCTCGCATATAAAAGAAGTAATTCACTTTGTCTATGGATGTTGAGAAAGGTTTTTTCCTACATCTGCACCTAATCCAAACTCACACAATAGGGAGGGAATGCTGCAATGCTGGTGATGGAGACAGTCTAGTGTGTCAGAGCTAACATCATAAAATTATGTGCTCTAGACAACTTCATCACTCCATGCAAGACCAAAAACAGTGCCTAATTTTTATGGTTAGATCATATCAGGTCTCAGATTTATTGCCACATTTCAAAAACCCTGGAGTCAGTGCATTTATAAGGACAAGGAAAGAGGAAATATTATTTTGAAGGCGCTGTAGTACATGGAGAAACACTTCTTCTTAAAACACTAAGGCTTCATAATTGGGATGGCAAGGGTTGGCTGTTTGCCTTCAGCTGCTTCCCTAAGATAGCACTCAGAAACCTCCCTGAATGGGGTATCCAGGAGGAGAGGACAAGTGGCTAAGTGGGAAGCATGCAGAAGCAGCTGTGCATTTGTCTTCTAGAGCTGTGCTCTATTGCAGACATCAGTAACCAAGTCTACAATGGAGCAGGCGGTAAGCCTTTCCGGGCTTTGCAGGCCATTTACTCCGTTCTGTGGCAGAAGCATGAAGGCAGCAATTGCCCGAGTGAATGCACACAGCTATGTGCCACTAAAACTAGATTTACAGAACTAGATGGCAGGCCAGTTTGGTTAGTCATCTTAGTTTATCAGTCCCTGATGTAGGTGATCCAACTAAGCCAAAAATATTCCACAGAGCATCACTGATGGCCAAATTCGGTAGACATGAACTAATATGATAGCATGCAAGATTTTATGAATGAAAATTCTTACTGAGACATCATTGCATTTTCAGATGCAAAACTCTACTTCATCTATAAGTTTCATGTCAAGTACTCATTATTTACTACAGGGCAGCAGGCTTCATCCATATGCTGTTTTCCCTATCCTCTGATATTTCTGAATTTGGAAAATATACCAAATGTCTATTGGCATACAGCCCTGGCTCTTCTTGGAATTCAGATGGTCTCTGGGGGGATGGGGTCCTAAATAATTGCAAGTTGGGGCTGTGGCTACGAAGTGTCTGTTTAAGAGTTAGGTAGCCTTTCTTCCCAAGGCTTAGTGGATAATACACCAGTAAAGGACATGTCAAGTGACGTGTCAGTGACACCTTCTATAAGGCTCTTTACATCAAAATTTTAAGTAATGTATTTGAGGACAAAGAAGGCTGTGAGCATAGTGGTCTCTGGCAGGGACAGCAGTTGCATGTGGGTATCCCTAGCCCTTCCCAGGCTGCCAGAGCACATAGTCCTTGGATGTTTCTTTACAGGTGTCGCTTGGGAAGGGGCACAGGAGGGTCCCTTCGGTAGTGTTGGGGAAAGCAGAACATTGGCACCTGATATTCAAGTCTCTAAATGAGTCATGTGGCAACAGTGTGGAACCCTTGGGGGCAGTTCCTGAAGGAGCACAAAATCCCTAGTCTCCTGTCTACTGTAGTTAAGGGGTGCCCAAAGAAGTGGTAACAAGTCAGAGCCCAGAGAAACCAGATACCTTTAGCTTCCTAGGACGACCACGGCCCCACCCCAAGTGCAGCCCCACCGAACCCTGCCTTGGCACAGCCAGCCAGCTGCAGACATTGCCTCAAAGAAAGAGGGAAGATTAGAAATACAGATGCCCAGAAGCTCCCCAGCCTTTTCTTGCTGTAGAAATGACACAGAACTGTGCCTCTGGCCATTTCTGTGACCTCACAGAGGCTATTAATGGAGTCTGGCTGGCTCTGCAGCCCCCAACTCTGACCCAACAGATGTCTTAGATCATCATCCCAACTCAGCTGCTGCCAGTGGCCAGGACTATTGAGAGTCAGGGACAGACCTCCTACTGCCCTGGCACAGGGCTGGCTTCTCCAACACCTCTTACAGCCGATCCATCCGGCAAGTAACTGAAAAGGCTAAGGAGACCCGATGAGAAGACAGGAACACCACCAACAGCCAGATCTACTCTCTCAGACACCCCTAACTTCACTGCCGTACAAGCTTCCAATCCCTCCCTTCTGCATGCTGAGAAGGGGAAGTAAGCAACCTTGGCCAGGCATCTATGGAGGAGAAAGACAAAGTAAGAAGATGGAGTCTGAGCACAGGAGCTTCATCACACAGGAGTGAGGCAGCTCTAAAGAGGAAGCATCTGGAGAGCAAGGGGAGGGCTTGGTTGCAAACAGTTGGGGAAGGGCACAGAGCTGAGGGAAAGGACAGATGTACCAGGCCAGGGAGCCTGAGGCCTGCTCAAGACAGCAATGGCCAGGCGTAGGGTAAGCTAGGGCCTGGAGTGAAACCAGGGCTGAGAAGGTGTAGTCCAGAAAGAACCTGGAGACAATGCAGGGAACTGAGAAGCCACTGACGAGTTCTAAGCAGAACACTGGTGATATGGCTTTGAAAAGTCACTGCATGCAGTCATCCATGGTAAACATGCTTGGGCACTCAGAGAGCCATGCTGCCAGGGCCAGCATGCAGGAATGTCTGGGAGAGAAGCGCTCATGTCATGCGTCACCTTATTTGCCTATAAAACTTTAAATGGGACTTTGCCAGTAGGCAAGCCAGAACCACCACTGGCTTCTTACTTAGATTACACAGTTGTTGATCCTTTCGTTTCTTTGAACCCCACCTGGAGGTCAAGAGGAGCTGGGCAAGTCAAGGGCATTGTGAGCACATGTCTTTTTGTGGAGCCCTTGTGTCTTATCTAAAACCCCTTTTGGAGTTCGGAGGAATCTAGAGGAAGGTCAGGAAGAGAGCTGAGCCCCACTTTGAACATTTGTGATAACTTTTCAAGAAAAGCAGGCAAGTGGGGTGCTCAAAAGGGGGGTGATTTAGGACTCCAGCTCTCTCTGGGCTCTTCCTGCTTTGGGTCATGGATACCAAAAGGGCATGTAGCCAAAGTGCTTGAGTCATCCAAGCCCAAAAAACATGCATCCCTACCTCAGGAGGCAGTGGAGATTAGTACTAAGGCCTGGGGTGGGTTGGGGGGGCCAGGGACTGCCCCTGGAGGCTGTCCAAGGGACTGACTGGCCTGCAGACCATGCAGCAAGCAGGCTTGTACACCCAGGGCAAAGCTCTCTCCACAGGGATGTGGCACAGAGAGGATGCTCCTTGTGATGGTGCTCCTTGCCCTTGAAGGAACCACACCCTCCTCACCCAGCCCCCTGCTTTAGTAGCCATGACAAGCTGAGAAAAGACCTAGCTAGACAAAGGCCTCTGACTCAGCACATTTGCTTAGTTTCTAGCCTTCTGACCTTGCAGGAGCTTCCCTAGTAACTAGGAGGTCAGACACCCTCCACGTGGCAAGGAACCAATCAGAAGTTAGCTGGTGGGCTCTGGTCATGCTTTACGGTAAAAGGTGCAGAGCATAGCAACTGCCCTGGGAGGGCCTATAGGCCATAACAACATAACAGGTCACCCAAACCCAGAAACAGACCAATCTTAATACTGTTGCCTACCCCTAGGTGCTCCCCTTACTCCACACCCCCTGTGATGAACTGACAGTTAAGACAGTTAACTTGTTAATAATAAAAGACTCTTTGCTTTTGCATTGGAATGGGTCTCTTGTGATTTGGGGGTTCAGACAAATGACTGTCTACTATGAACTCCAGTTATCAAATGTCTTTGCTATTATAGTCCTGATATCAACTACATAAGCCCAGAGTTCGGGAATCAAATGATCATTTAAAAGACAGTACAGGACCTCAGCAGGTCAGATGGGAGACTTGCAGAGACACCAGCAGAACAAGTCTGAGTAGACCAGGACATACTGTGGTGGCCTTGTAAAGGATTCTTTGCTAACTCAAAGCATCCCCTGAGTCCTGGAGCATTGTGAGTAGCCAACGGCTGGAGGTATGAGTCAAGGATTTGGATGAAGCAGTGGCCACTCCTACCACAGTGGTCCTCAGCCTTCCTAATGCTGTGACCCCTTTGATATAGTTCTCCTCACGCCGTCCTGGCTCCCAACCATGAAATTATTTTTGTTGCTACTTCATGACTGTGATTTTGCCACTGTTATGACTCAGAATTTTAAATATCTGATATTTCTGATAGTCTTAGGCAATCCCCATATAAAAGGATCATTTGACCCCCAAAGTGAGAACCACCATCTACCATGTCCTGTGGTTCTTCCATGTGACTTCTCATTGAGGACTGAGGTTGACATGGCTGGGTTCAGTATTGCTGGTGCTGGAGAGCAAAAGAGATTCCACGAGCATTCAGGCATTGCTGGGAAAGACCTTGTAATCTTTGCAGACCCACAGTGCTGCAGAATGAATTGTCGAGGGCAGCCTAGGCCCTTTACAGTAAGCAGTGTCCCTGGCATAACGATACCAGTGTCTCAAGAACTTGTACAGTGGGAGCTCAAGAAGCATTTTCTGAGTTTTAGAGTTGAGTAGACATAAGAGAATGGTAGCGAGCTGTCAAAACTCTGATGAAACTCACCACCCCCTCTTATGCCCAAAGCTCCCCTCTTTATTTGACTGCCATAACCCCTCCTGCTACTGTTCACTTCAGCTGACTGATTGGCACTTAAGGCTCCATGTGTCTGACTTCAGATACTACAGTATCTTTGCACACGGACTTTCTTCTCTTGAATCCCCTGGGTTCTTATGGAGAGTGAACTCTCTGGACAGGACTCCCGAGGCACTGCAGTGCCCATCGTATCTATGCTACCTGTCTACTGTCTGTGCCCCGCCCCTGTCCTCCAAAGAGCAAAGCTGTCCTATGTGTGCCTCTTACTTCTCACCCTCTCCACATCCATGTCCCTGGCAAGACTTGGACAATGCCCGGAGCTCCACTGAGGTACGTACGTCATGTCCCAACAGCCTCCTGCTTCCTCACACTTCCGTTAATCTGATGGTGCTTATTCTCAGTGTCCCTAGCTCTTATCATCTGGGTTTGCCACCACAGACCATGATGCCATTCAGATGTGTTCCATCCTGGCATTCGCAAGGCCAGAGAGAGCTATACAAACCAGGGGTGGTACTGACTTCCTGTATTAGTTACTGTGCCCGAATCTCCATGACCAAAGACCTAACGAGAAGCAGCTCGAGGAGGATCTAGTTTGGCTCACTGTTTGAAGGCACAGCCACTCGTGGCAAGGAAAGTGTGACACTGGGGGCATGAGGCAGACATGGAAGCAGAGAGAAACCAGAAGTGGGGGACTGTGCTCAGTCAGGGGCCAGATCCTAGAAGCTCAGCTTTAGGTCTGACTGTCAGTTCCTGCTCCACGGGGCTGTGTCTCAGTGGCACGCCAGACATTGCCCAAGTCCTGCCAGGAAGCGTGGAATGGGGAAGAGAGCTCCAAGGAGATGCCCATGCCCTCTGGGACCTAGGTGTGGAGAGGGTGACAAGTGCATACACAAAAGAAGGGCGACTTTGTTCCTCGGGGGACAGGGTGGGACATAGATGGGCTAGTGACAAGCTGACATGGATATGGCATGGTAGGTGTTGCAGTGCTTTGGGAGTCATACTCAGAGTGTCCCCCCCTCCCCCCGTTCTATATAGGAACCCACAGGATTCAAGAAAAGGCCATTGCACAAAGATCGTGTCATGTGATACTTCCTTATGGATGCCATGGAAATAGCTGACACCCTCAGTGACAGGAGAGCCCTGAACCCCGTCACAGCCGGTCCAGGCCTCCTTCTAGAGAGCCTCAAATACCAAACCTACATCAGGGACATACTGAGGCCAGCAGAGCCACACACTAAACAAGTCAGCCACAAAATGAATCTGTGACAAGCTGAGCTCTGATTTGCCCCTTGAGGGCTAATGTACAGTTTCTTTGGAAACAAGAAATATTCGGTCCTATCACCGACTACACTGGCATCTTCACACCTTGTCTCATATTTCTCCTGGATAAGGCAACACCAGGCAGCTTCCCTTAAGGTAGTCTTCCATTACCCTCATTTCTCTAGACTTAATCTGTCCCTGTCTCCCAAATCCAGGTTCCAGGAGGGCCTGGTCTCTGTCCCTGAACACAGTACAGTGTCCAGCATGGGTCAGACCCAGTGTATGTGTTTTGAATAATCAATTATCCATTTGTCTTCTTGTCCAGGGGACTCTGGTCTTTATCGTCAGTGAGTGCTACAGGCAGAGGCATCTAGAATGGAAATGGAAGGCAAGGGAGCCCATGATCCTACAGGGAGAAGCCGGCCTGCCAGGAAACACCTGCTCTTTACACTCTACAGGACACCTTACTTTGCCGAGCTATCCCTAGTAGTTCCCTTGTGTGCCCACAAGGAGAGTCTCTGACTCTATTGATTCTGTTGCTGTAGCCGATAGAGCTAAGCATCCTTGGGAGCCTGTTTTCTTAGCGAGGATGTAAGAGGGCTCTAAGAAGTTACAAGTGCCAGAGCAGAACACCAGCACACACTGGAGAGTAGTCGCTCAGGGCAGGCTCTCCAAAGCAAAGAAGCCTGCAAGGCACCCTGGGAAGGCACCAGAGGCTTCAGACTGGGAAAAAGAAAAGGGAGGGAGGCAGTGAAGGAGACCAGCGCTGGCTTCCCCAGGAGCTAAGTGAGATGACAATAGGAATTAGCATCTCAACGCCTTGCTGAAAGCAAGCAAGAAAGGGCTGGTTCCCAGAATGAAAAATAGATTAGTCACTGTCAGGGTGAACAATAGAATAAGACATAAACAGCAGTCTGGCACGGAAACCATCAACTTTTCTCAAGTAAAAAAAATAAAAATGGTGTGCAAGAAGGTACTCTTGAAGCCGGCTGCAGAGCTGCAATGCCACAGCCAAGCTCTGTACCAGCAGATGAGGAGGCAGCAGGGGAGAGTGACAGTAATCTCCAGGAACTGTTTCTTCAAGCCAGATACTGAGAGGGCAGGTTCTGATGTTTACAGCCCTGCCGGAGAGGGCAAGAGAAGGAAAGGAAGGAGGAGAGAGAGTACCCTGGAGTAAATAAAGCAGGCTCCACCTGCTTCCCTGGCAGCCTCTAGGTGTTGTAACCAATGAAACAGGAACTCCAGGAAGACCACCAACCTAACTCACCTTTCACTGGGCTCCACAGTAAATGCTGTTTGGTTGGTGACCAAGCTCTCAGGCTAGGTACTTCCAAAGATGTTCCATGCCAGCCTGGACAGATGGCTCACTGATTAACAGCACTTAGCTGCTCTTCCAGAGGACCTGGGTTCAACTCCCAGCACCCACATGGCAGCTCATAACTATCTCTAACTCCAAATCCAGGAGATCCAACACCTCTTCTGGCCTCTGTAGTTATCGTGCAGGCACATGGGGCACAGACATACATACAGGCAATACATTATACTCAAAAATTAATAATAATAATGATAGAGATCCTCTATGCCTAGTTGATTCTACTGTCACCCTGTAGTAGGTAGGCCAGCTTTACAGGATGAACTGGGGCTCTGCAGTAGTTCTACCATGATTCCCCAGAGACCTGGGAAAACTGAACTTCCCTGCATATAGTCAATATTTAAAACCTTAAAATTATGACTACTGCCAAGCGTTGATGGCATATGCCTTTAATCCCAGCACTTGGGAGGTGGAGGCAGGTGGATCTCTGTGAGTTCGAGGCCAGCCTGGTCTACAGAGTGAGTTCCAGGACAGCCTCCAAAACAATACAGAGAAACCCTGTCTCGGAAAAAAAAATTATGACTGCTACTAACAGCTCACCTATCTCAAGAGTCCATACCAGTGCTGGCTAAAGCCATGCATTAGTGGGCTGTGTTATCTCTTACCATTCCACAATGAAAATCAAAACGAAATAAACATCAATGCAAAATCACAGCTCTCACCTTGAAGAGAATACGAGGTTGTTTTTCTTTCCTGTTTGTTTTTTTTTTGTTTTTTGTTTTTTGTTTTTTTCTGGAGCCATTTTGAATGACCAGGACCTAGGAAATCACATTTGGGTTACCCAAAACCATGTTCCATCATGGAAGTCATTTCATGACGTTAAATAGTTTTGCAGAAGAAAGAAAGTCATAATCAAGGCATGTTTAAAATACAATAGTGGGTACATCGTGGAGGCAGATACAGCAAGATGGGGGAGCTTGTCTATAGGCCTAAGATGTTATCTGATGATGCTAATGCTTTTGGGTTGGTGGAAGCTAGCAATTTGTTAAATTAATAGATTCAGAAAGGTTTTCATCTGTCAGTCACAGGATGTTAGTTCTGATACTGATATAGTCAAAGAATGGCTGTTGGGGGATAATGCTAACCTAAGACAAGGTAATTAGCCTCTGGACCTGCAACATTCCAACCTCTTCACAGTCCCAAACTTCTAATCAGTCATACTCTGCAGACACAGCTTCTTCTTAGGAGCTCTCATTCACGCAAACAAAATCAATAACAATACAATCAAATCCACGAAGCAGACACATCCCCCCCACTCCCCTTCACAGAGGCAGGGGGATGGAGGGTGGTCATTTGCTTATGGCCTAGCAGAGACGCCAGGCTCTAAACCTAGATGTAGACTCTTGGTTGAGCAGACTTGCGTAGATGCAGAGGTCAACCACCGGGTTCACCTTACCTTAGTAAAGGTCAGACAATCTTTGTCCTGGTCTCTGTCCTTCATCTCAAAATCATAAAGTGCTTTGCCTTGGGGCAGAGCCTGTGGCAAGGGCCTGACACACTGGATGTAGCTGGCTGGCAGGAAGCCGTGAGTGCCCTGCAGCTCCCCGTGGTACCAATTCTCATCCACCTTGCGCCGCAGGGTTATGATGTCCCCTTTGTTGAACTTGAGGTCACCAGGTTCTTTTCCCTCATAGCTGTAGAGCGCCTTGCCATAGGGAAGCTGGGACAGATTCTGAAACAGAAAGTAGCAGGTGGTTACTCGGAATGCCCCCTCCCTAGCACCCAAGAGATTTGTCCTGGGCATGGGTTCAGTGGTCATTGTGTGTCTCGTGTGTAAATGGCATTCTGAGAGCAGAAAACATTCCAAAGGAACAAACAGTCTAACATGGGAACATACAAGTTCTCTGACCTCAGAAAAGCACGATAGTCCCTTCAAGAGCAAACCTGTCAATCATATACATGAGGACCAAATGGCGTCCAGCTTCCCATAGAGACCACTGCACTGGAAAGGCTCTGAAGGAAGTGATGAGGCATTATCTGTCAGAGATAAGGAGGAACCAGGCAGGGGCGGGGGTAACTGGTTCAAAGCAAGTCAGGCTGACAATACTCTACCCATTGTGTGCGTCTCCCTCTCTATGGACCAATAGCATATGCTCACCCAGCCCAGGTGAGAGATGTCTGGTGGAGAAAGAATTCAGAGGCTGCTTCCCCAGTCCCAGGACACACACCTCCCCATTCCCCAAGCCATACAAACTTTCTCTTCACATGCAACAATCTGGTCCAGAGGGAAGGATACTCCCAAGATATCTAACCCTGGTCTTATACAGTCAGGAAGTGTTTGTCATCCTGTCAATGTTTGTCAACTTATCTGAATGACATTTGCTACTGTGGTCTCAAACAGCACCCACAGTTAAAGCCCAAACAAAATCTTTGGCAGCAAGGAGACTCTCAATCCTAAATCGATCGGATGTTACTGTCCATTCGCTATACTTTTCTAAGTGGCCCTGACTGGTAAATTCTGTCCCTTGCTTTTCTTTCCTGGTGGTCCACACTTGTTCAGTGATCCATTCTGTGCCTGAGGAAAGCCTTGTCACTGTCTGTGAGTCAATGTCCAGCCATTCCCTCCTAGAAGTAGCATTCTTCTCAAAAGGGCCCCCTGAGCCAAGGATTCTGTAGTATTTAAAATCAATCAATAGCCATACAAAGCTCAAAGCCGCAGTACATCAAGAAGTCTTTGTAGAGGGTTTAAATAGCACATTGCAAATCAATCATTCTACATTTATGTCTCAGAGATGTCTGATGACAGCATTTAAGAGAAACCTGCTGGCAAATTGACAAACAACCCCCACTAACCAATTAAATAGTAACACCAGAGAACATTTCATTACAGAACTCATTCTGGATAGCTTTGTGGTCTAAGTACAATAGACTGTACCAGGCCCAGACTTTAGAGAGTACAGGCGAAAGGCTATTTGCAATC
Source organism: Mesocricetus auratus (assembly GCF_017639785.1). Classification (NCBI taxonomy): domain Eukaryota; kingdom Metazoa; phylum Chordata; class Mammalia; order Rodentia; family Cricetidae; genus Mesocricetus; species Mesocricetus auratus. The sequence goes on from NW_024429208.1 coordinate 25,217,444, forward strand.
CAATGCTTTGCTTCAAAAAGACTAAAGAGATGCTGAATGTGGGCCATCAGGAAAGCCCCAGGGCCATATAATGGCCAGCCAGTCCCTGGCCCATGGCTTTTGCATCAGGAACAATTTTTCTCAAGATACTTCGGGTTGTCACAACGAGGAAGGGTGCTGGTGGCATCTAGTGAGCAGAGCCACGGATGCTGCCAAGTACCCCTCAATTCATAGCACATTCCTCCCAAACCAGGAATTTACCAAGCTCAGGATGACAATAGGTTAGGAAACCTATCCCCACTCTGCCAGCTAATCTACAAAAAGATGTTTCTCCTCAGCTTGCCACCACATTAAAAGTCAAGTCATGACAGGAATATTTTCACTATTGACTATATGACAACACTTAGAATTTTACTCAGAAAAGGGGTTTCAAGTGCCAGTAAGAAAAGAACACATTCTTCTGCTCAAAAATGCACCTCTACTGGCTACCCAAAGGAATGTTCCTTGACACAGACTGGCACTCTGTGCTCTCTTCTGCTAGACTCGTCGTCTTAGAGACACGGCTTTGGTGGCTTTTTGGAAGCTTCTGCTACCACCGATCGCAGTGTGAGCAGGACAGACCATGCCAAACCTGCACCATCACTGTCCTTCAAAGACCCAATGCCAATGAACATAGAGCCCTCCCCCAGTTCCCCTGCCCAGAAACGACTTGGCTTTCTTGAGACAGGCTGACACAGGAACCATTTCAAGTACCGTTCTCACCCACTATGGACAACCATGGCACTGGATCACTCAGTTTAGCTGGGAGGGTGGGAATGTAGTGCCAGGGAAACAGGAAATAAATGCCTAGGAGACAGCTTGATTGACTTTAGGGCCTGAACTATAGAATAGCACCTAGTCCAGGGACCCACAAGTTACCCACTTCCTGGTCATGAAAGGCAGCGTCCTGAGTCTCAGGAAACTCGGGTTTGTACTGATTCTCTATGTAGATGATGGTCCCACACATATGCAGGCCATGGGCTACTCATCACCATTATAGACCCAATTCTGCTTGCCTCTGGGTGTCCCCAACTCTCCATGCCGACCAGTAGATTTCATATCAGTCTAGACAATTTGTTTGGAATGTAGACCTTCTAGACCGTCCCACAAGACCTCTCTGTACCTTTAGCACTACTTCCTACATTCTTCATTCAGACCATGCAGACTCCATCTATCTGTGCCCATCCTTCCCTGAACCCCAGCCTTTCTTCTCAAAGCCTGCTACTCTACTGCCATACTCTTAGATCTCCCCCCACCTACCTCTCCCTCTGTTCTCAATGTACTGTCCTGGATGCTGGGGGCACAGGTGTACATTGGAGCCTGCCCTGCAAATTCCAGTGGCTTTCACTGTGCCAAGGAATTCAAACTCCCTGGAATAGAAGCAAACACACACTTTTCTAGCCATGGTGGGTAACATGACAACGCCCAAGGAGGAGATACACTTCTGAAACCTATGGGCTCAGCTGACACAGCTCCACACCATCTCTTTTCCTGCCTAGATCCACAGCACTGGTACTGGGCTCCTATGCCTGGAGTTTCCTGTCTACTGTATTAACAGAGCTATGCTGTATTCACTCTGACAACCAGGACCAGAGAGAAACCCGAGAAACAGCAGACACCATCTTTTTGTTGTTAGTTCAAGGGATCTCGGGGTAATCCCAAGCCAGGCTGTATCTCTGCTGCAGGCAGTAGGTAAGGAGAACAGTGTGGGGGAAGGTAGGGGGGCAGCAGAGGTCAGAGCCCACTCCTGTACCGCTTCTGACTCTCATGAGTATTTAAAATGTATAGTAGCAATATAGACACAGTTCTGAGCAGACAGACAGACCGACAGACACACACACACACACACACACACACACACACACACACACGTCACAATGATGTTGACATGAAGTTATGCAGGAGCAGACCAGCCAGAGACCAGGACTCTGTGTTAAGGGAATCTCAACCCTGACTTATGGCACTTTCCACAGTCTGATCTTCAAAGCCCATTATAAGGTTAACTAATTAGTTCCTGGCTGGTCCTAGAGGAAGGTGAGTATCACTGGGGAGGAAGCCGAGATGAGACTCCTGCAAATCGCACTGTGGCAGCCCATCAAACTCCTAGGTTCCCGCTGCCTGTTCCAATCACAGCTATTTGCCTTCTTTCCAGAGACAACTTCTCTCACAGGGAGGGCATCCCCCCCTAGGAAGATTCGAGTTCAAACACGACCAGGAAGCCACCATTAAGGCATTAAGAAAAAGAAATAAAAGGGAAGAGGAAGAAATATATCTAGGAAGCCTACAGAATAATTAACACCAGCTACCCTGCAAGGCATTAATAATAATTAAAACTTATAATGTCAATTTCATGGCTCATTACTCAGATGAGACATGCAGATCTTCCTCTGGGCTTAATATCCTACCCCCACAGAGACAGGGTTCTTACATATGCATAGCAGCACTTTGCAGCTTCTAAGGAATCAAATTCAGCAGTTTGCTTTGACAAATGGGATTCCATTATACCTCCAACTCTGCAGGGTCTCACACGCATCCCTGGGCCATGGGGTCACCAGGGCCTGAAGCCAAGTGGATAAGCACACATAGATGTCTCCTCCACCACGAGAGCACCAGAAAACCAGAATGAAACACAGGAATCAAGAACCTTTAGACTCTATGAACTCAGTGTCTTTCACTCAATGCTCGCTACTTGGGGTTCTATCTACCTGTTAATAATGGCTATGGGTCCAATCGCTATAAGTGATTAGTCCATGTTTGTCCTTAATCCCTGGCCTGATAAAGGTCACAGGATCAAAGCATAAACTGATAGAATAACTATGTGAAAGTTATCAGAATCATAATGGAATCACTTTTGCTAAGCCCTCCATAAAAGTTAAGTACATAAATACATGAAGCAAACCAAAAGGTTACTAAGGAGGGGATCTTATGTATTCATGTCTGTTAACCAAAACAAAAGACTTCCAGAACCACAAATACTGTGACCTTACACACACACACACACACACACACACACACACACACACACACCTGCTAGGAACTCAGACCAGTGAAGGTGACTATGTGGTTAACCTTGGGCCAATGATATTCTTGCTACTGATGTTTTTTAAACCAAGGGTGAATCCTTCCCCAGAGTCTAACAAGGTGAGTTTGCCTGGTCCTCCCCTTCATGTACCCTTCTTCAAACCCCAGATCTAGCCCAGACCTCACATCCAGTACACCAGCCTAGTCTGGCCACCCCTGCCTGCACAACATACAATCTCTAACCTTCCAGAACACTCCCTGACTGTCCACAACCTACAGGCCCCTCCTAAAACACATCTACGGGCTTCATCCAACCAGATCCTGGACACCCTTCTCCAGAGTCTAGTCAGGTGAGTCCACAGGATCCTCTTCTGCACACACCCACATCAACCCTAGATCTACCTCTAAATTTCAGGATAGGAACAGGATGCACATCCTACACACCAGACCAATTCACTGTATCTACCTGACTTCATTATAACCAATCTTTAGGTCTAAGCAGGCTTATATAGTCTGTGTCCTCCCCTGACCTACTTGGTCTATAACAGACACAGAACTAACAAAAGAATCCACATGCCCAGCTGTACTGCAAGTATGCAAACAATATGAAGATCAAGGAAGCCTCTCTGCTCCAAAACCCACCAGTCCTACAGAAATGCTCACCAATGAGAATTACCTAGATGAAGCCCAGGATATAGACTTTAAGAACGATCATAAACTTCATCAAATAATTTAAGGAGTTTAAAGAAGACATAAAGAAACAGCTCAATAAATTAAAGAGAATGAACTTAAAGAGGCTAAATGCCTGAGCAATGCAGGGGGGGGGGGAACCCACATATATAAGGCTGATGAAGATGACAATAGAGAATTTAAAATGGAATGCAATGAAGAGATAAAAACATTGAAGAGGACTCAAGAGAAAATGAAGATGGGAATGCAAAGCCCAACAGCCCAACTAGAAAACCTGAGAGAAAGCCTTCCAAGTAGGATGAACAAGCAGATGATAGGATAGTAGTGCCCAGGATAAAGCAGATAAAACAGAGGACCCAGACAAATAAGCAAAGAATATAAAATTTAAAAAAACAAAGCAGAAGACATAGAAGAAAGGTAAAACACCAAACCTTTAAACCACAGAAATAAATATAAGAGAGGAGTCCCAGGTCAGTGGCATGAGCTAGATCATCAGTGAGATCATAGAAGACAATGTCCCCCAAATAAGGAAGGATACACCTACACAAATACAAGAAGTGCACAGAATACAAATAGACGAAACCAGAAAAGATACTCCCCAGAGGCACATCATAGTTAAAATGTTAAGTATACAGAACAAAGAAAGAGAACCAAATGCTAAGAGAGAAAAAACAAGTTACATATAAAGGAAAACCCATCAGATTAACAGTGGATTTCTCAATGGAGAGTTTGAAGGCCAGAGGAGCCCACAGCAATGCATTCCAAACCCTAAAAGACCACAATGACCAGCACAGGTTAATGTGCCCACTAAAACTATCTCCCATGTTTGAAGGAGAAAGAAAAACTTCCCATGACCTAAGTAGCCTAAAGAAATTATATCCAAGATACACAAAATACAAAACACAATACTTTGGGGCGAAGAGAGGAAATAACATAGCAGAGAAACTTTGGAAAGAAAAGCATAGCTAAAATTACTCAAACACAAACAACAATACTGGATTTAACAATGCAACAGCTTTCAATAAAATCATTAAATATTAATGGCCCCATTTCTCCCACCAGAAGACACTGGATGACTGAATGAATCGAGACACAAAAATGATCTGCTGTCTACAAGAAACACATCTTAACTTTAAAGTAAGCACTGCCTTAGAGAGCAAAGATGCACAAAAGGACTCCAGTGAGAAGGGACAAGGAATCAAGCAGGCACCACTATCCCAATATCTGCCAAAGTAGACTTCAAACAAAACCTAACCTGAAGAGATAAAGAAGGACACATCAGTCTAATTGAGGGAATGGTTAACCAAAAAGACATTACTATCCTAAACACATATGCACCAAACTCTGGTGTGTCCAATTTCATAAAACGTGTACTTCATTAACTTGAGTACATAATTAAGAATTAAAGACACAGATGATCATTAACTCATTAAGCCTAGGTGATTTCAACACCTCACTTTCTCCAACAGAGAGGTCATCAGGACGTTTAATATCAAAATTAAATAATCACAATCAAACAGACTTAAGGATATAGGATATGCTACTCAGACACCAAAAAATATATATTTTACTCAGCAGCTCACAGAAAACTCTATAAATTAGACCACACTCTGGGACACAAAACAAATCTTAACAAATTCAGTGACCCTAAAACAACTCGGTGTATCCAGCTGACCCTAATGCTATAAAATATAAAACTCACAGCAAACAAATGCCTAGAAAATATACAAACTCATGGAGATTAAACAGTTCTTTACTGAGTGATTAATGGGGTAAAAAAGAGATCAATAAGGACATTTAAAATTTTTTCCTCAACTAAAGAAAAAGAAAAAACAGAAAAAACAAAACACAACATACAGAAATGCCTGAGCCCCAGGAAAAGCAGTTCTCCAAGGGGGAAGCCAAAGCTTTAAGTGCCTACTACCAAAAAAAAACAAAAAACAAAAAACAAAAAAACAATCAGAACGAGCACAAATAAGTGACTTGACTTGATGACACGATTCAAAAATTTGAAAAACCAAGAACAAACTAAATCCATTAGATGGCAAGAAACAGTAAAAATCAGAGCTGAAATTAATGAAGTAGAAAGAAGGAAAACAACACAAAGAATCAACAAATCTGAGATCTGTTCTTCTTTGAGAAGATAAACAAAACCAACAGACCCTTTCCCTCCTACTGGAAAGAAAGAAAGAGAAGACCAAAATTAACAAAATCAGAAATGAACTGAGGAACATTACAACAGGTTCAGATGCTGTATGGGATACTTTAAAAACCTGTAATCCATACAGTTGGGCAAACTAAAATAAATGGATGAATTCATAGATTAATCCAAACCACCAACATGAAATGAGAAGTCAATAACCTAAGCAGATCCAAGACAGAAGAGGAGTGTGAAAGAGCAACAGGAAGCTTCCAGCTAAAAAACATCCAGGCCCAGATGGGTCCACTGCAGAATCCTAATCAGACTTTCAAAGAAGATCTACAGCCAATCCCTTTTAACTATTCAAAAAAGAAAACGAGACAGAAGCACACACAAACTCTTTCTGTGAAGCTACTAACAAACTAATACCAAAACAACATATAGACACAACAAAAAGAAAACTATGGGCCAAATTCCTGGTAAACATAGATTTTTTTTAATGCTCAATAGAATACTTGCAAACCAAATGCAAACATACATCCACCATGACCAAGTTGGCTTTATCCCAGAAATGCAGGTGTGGGTTCAAGACCCACAAGTAAATAAATGTAATAAGCCACATAAATGGACTTAATGACAAACAAAAAAAAAAAAAGAAAAAGAAAAAGAAAAAGAAAAAAAAGCCACGTAATAAACAAGACCTGAACAAGGATGACAACAGAAAAGTTATTGTGGAAACACATGGGACCTCAACCCTAAACAATGAACTGGGGAACGCTGAGAGCAAGAGAAACAGTCTTCCCCTAGGGAAGACAACCCCAGTTGGTTATCTAATACCAAGTGGGAGGCTCTGATATATGTATGGGTAACTGTAGGAGGAAGTCTGATGCCGCCATTAAACATGTGACTTATTAGAGGCGCATACAGATGAGGTAATAAAAGGGCAGTTTACCACACCGCTAACCACACCCACTTTAGGCAGGACTAAAGACGTATACGGCTGGACGTAAAGACCTATACGTACGTAGGCGGAACTACGTCACTAGCCAGGCCCACTTTTGGGCATGGCTAGGGGGCGTTACGGGGGAAGGTATAAAAGACAGCACACAGGAAGTCTCGCTCTCTTTTCCTGGAGTTCGGCTTCCGGCTCTGCAGAGGAAAACGGCTTGTCTCGTCTGGGTTACTTGTTTGGTATCTTCGTCCATTGAAGCCTACAATTTGGTGTTGGGAGCAGGATTGGAATCCGGATCCAGGCGCCCAGAAAAGCAGCTTCTCTCGGCCCGACCAGGCAGACGTGGACTCTCCTTTCGCTAAGTTCCTCACCACTTCGCTCAGCAAGGCACGATTCCTGCTGCCAGGAACCAGCACCTTCTACCTGCCGGTAAGGTTAGGCGGTATTCCAAGATTTCTCTCGCGGCCACGTGCTGTTTTACTGGCGGCCTGCTGACTCCGGCCACGTGCTCTTTCGCTGGCAGCCTGTTGATTTTGGCCTGAATTACTCCATTGGTAACAAACGTAACTGCTTTATACAATGTCAACAGCTAACATTATGATGCAGGATGTTAAGAATTTTCTTGTTTTTTGTATGGATGGGATTTTAGAAAGGGTTGAGGACCTACCCGAAAGGTACTTCCTACCCACGATGGTGATTATTAGCTTCATAATCAATATAATTTTGTTAATTAAATGGCTCAAAAATAGGAATAAACTTATACAGGTCATACAGTCATCGCAGGATAGTTTTGAAATCTTAATACAAAGGATTCAGGAAATGCAAAATTCATTGCAGGAGAGTAAGAAAGGGTTGGTAGAAAATATTCAGGATATTAAAAATGATAATGTAGGTCTGACGAACAGGTTTAAAGAGACGGAACACAAAATCGAATTACTTTCAGGAAAAATGTGTTCCACAGATAGAATTGAAAAATTGGAACATAATGTTGAAACATTTTACGAAAAACACGGTTCCATGTTTGATGATTTCACTAGCAAATTACAAAGACTGGAACATAAAATTGAAATGCTAACAGAAAAGAATCGTTCCATGTCTGAGAGAAATGATAAGCTAACTGATAGAATATCATTTGTGGAAGGCAGTTTACATGCTATTGAGGTACTTGCTAAGGATGAGAATATTAGAAATTTGGAATCACATGTAAATGATGAATGTAAAGAAATGAAAGATTCCATGACGTCCTTAGAAAATTATTTGTCCCAAGAACTTCAAGAGGTCAGAGAAACAATGATGAATAGACTGCAGGATTTAGAAGACGCTCAATCTGATACTTCAGAATCAGAAATACAGGCAACAGGTCAGGACAGGAGTTTCCCAAAGCTTCTCAAATGCCGGAATGATTTCCCTAAGGTTGCTATGCGTTCCCCTATGGTTTTTCCAATATCTGTAACAGAAAAACCAGCAACGAAAAAAAAATCAAATGGTCCCATTGCTTATCACTGGGAGCCTATACAGATGAAGGAGCTAAAGAATATTAAGGAGGCCATTGTCTTGTATGGTCTCCATTCTCCCTTTGTCAGAGAGCTCCTAACCTCATGGGCTACTGTAAATAAAGTAACCCCAAAAGACTGGGCCCAATTAGCCTCTGCAGTGCTCGGAAATTCTTGTCAAATTCAATGGAGAGCTTTATGGAGGCAAGAAGCAAAAGCTATAGAGATTCAGGAATTACAGAACGGTCATGAAGTACCCCAAGACAAGATTCTTGGGGAGGGTCCTTACGCTGACACGCAGGTTCAATCTGCATATGACGAGCACATGTTGTCTTTGTGCCGTACAGCTGCTTTAAATGCCTTGGATAAGGTTTGTGAAACAGGAGAGATAATGTAACCCTACACCAAGGTATTACAGGGCCCAAGGGAAAGGTTCACTGAATATTTAGAGAGATTATCCAGAGCAGTAGAAGTACAGGTAGCGAATCCAGAATCCAGGCGTCTCCTTATAGAATCTTTGGCGTATGAGAACACGAATCCTCAATGCAGGCAGGTAATTTGGCAATTAAAAATAAGATCAGCGCCATTGGAGGAATGGGTCCTACATACAGCGAACCTGGAATGTAAAAGTCAGGATACAGGAGCTTGGGTAGGTGAAGCTATTTCTACAGGCTTGAGGAGGCACCAGGATGCCAAATACCCTACATGTGATGATATAGAGGCCTGGGTAGGGAAGGCAATCTCAAAGAATTTTAATAGGCATAAAGATGCAACATGCTTTAACTGTGGTAGAATAGGACATCTTAGTAGGAACTGTAGACAACGCATTCCTAGAAATAATGCTTTTACCAGGAATGCATCAAACAGAAGGCCTAAGCCTCCTGGTCTATGCAGGAGGTGTGGGAAGGGGCGCCATTGGACTGATGAATGCTTTTCCACAATAGACAGACAAGGTAGATCTTTAAAGCCGGGAAACGGGGTTCCGGGGCTCAATGGAGCCCCAAAAAGGAAGATTATCCAGTCATTCCCAGTGACAGTGGAGGACAGCCTCTCCCAGGACAATTAGAAGATCCACTGACCATTGTAAATAATATGGCACTGGATAATACATTAGCTCCAGAGGATGAATCAATTACATCAGGAGGAGATACAAAACATATATTTTGGCAAACTTCTATACAATATCATAGACACAAGCTACCAGTTAAGGTAAATAATAGGGTGATTTACAGATTACTGGACACCGGAAGTGACGTCACTATCATTAATCAGCAGTCCTGGCCAACAAACTGGGCTTTAAAAGAGGTTAATGTTCAATTCTTAGGGATTGGAACCCTATCTGTAGTTAAACAGAGCGTTAGATGGATTGACTTTATTGGGCCAGAAGGACAGAGAGGAAGGTTAAAGCCATATGTTGCAGATATTGCTATAAACCTCTGGGGTCGTGATCTACTCCAGCAATGGAATACGCAGATTAACATTCCTCCTGTATCAGCTAGGAATTATAGACAAGCTCTTAGTGGTAGAAAGAATATAGTAAGACAGTACAGAAAACAGATGCCAAATGTACAGGTTGTACAGAAGCAAGATGCTAGTGGCAAACCTACAGAGCAACCAAAAGCTCTACCATTAAAATGGCTGACAGATGAACCTGTCTGGGTGGGTCAATGGCCTATGACATCTGAGAAGTTAGAGGCTTTGGAGAAGTTAGTTCAGGAACAGCTAGATGCTGGACACATTGAGGAATCAACTAGTGCATGGAATTCGCCTGTTTTTGTTGTCAAGAAGAAGTCTGGTAAGTGGAGAATGGTTACTGATCTTAGAGCCATCAACAAGGTAATTCAGCCTATGGGGTCTCTACAACCTGGGATGCCGTTACCTTCTCTAATTCCTAAGGATTGATCAATTATAGTTATAGACTTAAAAGATTGTTTCTTCACCATACCGTTACAAGAAAACGACAGAGAAAAGTTCGCCTTCACGGTACCTACCTATAATAATTCCCGTCCGGTACAGAGATTCCAGTGGAAGGTACTACCTCAAGGTATGTTAAACAGTCCAACTTTGTGTCAATATTTTGTGAATAAACCTCTAGAAATAATTCGTAAAAAATTTCCACATTCGTTAATATATCATTATATGGATGACATATTATTGTCTGATTTAAATAAGGATACTTTGGAAAAGATGTTTGAGGCAGTAAAGGAAATTTTGCCTCGCTGGGGATTACAAATTGCCCCAGAAAAAATACAAAGAGGAGATTCTATTAACTATTTAGGTTATAAAATAGATGCTCAGAATATTAGACCACAGAAAGTACAGATCAGAAGAGATCGTTACCGGACTCTTAATGATCTTCAAAAACTATTAGGAGAAATCTCTCAATTACAGACGATTATAGGTGTAGAAGGGCATGATTTAAAACACCTGAAAATGGCTTTAAAAGGAGATAAAGACCTAAACAGCCCACGAGTACTATCAGCTGAGCCTGAAAAAGAATTAGAATGGGTAGAAAAGAGAATATTAGAAGCACATGTGGACCGTGTGGATCCAAATTTGGACTGTATTCTGGTTATTTTACCATCTAGAGAATACCCCTCAGGAATATTAATGCAGAGGGAAGATATCACTCTAGAATGGGTATTTCTGCCACATAAACAGAATAAAAAATTGAAAACATATATAGAAAAGATCTCTGATTTGATATTAAAAGGTAAATTAAGGCTTCGTCAACTGACTGGGAAAGACCCAGCTGAAATTATTGTACCTTTAACGAATGAGGAAATTTCCTCCTTATGGAAGGATAATGAGTATTGGCAAATAGCTTGCAGTGACTTTTTGGGAAGTATTAGTAATAACTATCCCAAAACAGAGAGAATCAAATTCATAAAGAAAACAATTTGGATTCTTCCACGTATCGTGAGGCAAACACCTATTTCTGGAGTTCTTACCTTCTACACGGATGCAAACAAATCAGGTAAGGCAGGGTATAAATCAGGAAATATAAGTAAAGTAGTTCAAAGCCCTTACAACTCCGTACAAAAGGCAGAGTTATATGCCATTCTCATGGTACTTAAAGACTTTACAGAGCCTCTCAATATAGTCACGGATTCTCAGTGTGCAGAAAGAGTTGTCTTGCACATTGAGACTGCAGAATTTGTTCCTGATAATACAGAATTAACCTCATTGTTTTTACAATTGCAGGAAATCATCAGAAACAGGACTCATCCTATATATATATAACACACATCAGATCCCATACAGGTCTGCCAGGTCCTCTGGCACAAGGCAATGATGAAATTGATCGTTTATTAGTAGGTAATGTGTTGGAAGCTTCAGAATTTCATAAGAAACACCATGTTAACAGCAAAGGTTTAAAGAAGGATTTTTCTATCACCTGGCAACAAGCCAAAGAAATAGTAAGAAATTGTCCCAGTTGCTCATTGTACAATCAAACTCCATTACCAGCAGGTTGTAATCCTAAAGGTGTTCACAGAAATGAACTTTTGCAAATGGATGTATTTCACTTCCCAGAATTTGGCAGTTTGAAATATGTACACCATACTATAGACACGTTCTCAGGCTTCCAATGGGCTACTGCCCTCAGCTCTGAAAAAGCTGACTCTGTTATTACACACCTCTTAGAGGTAATGGCTGTTATGGGTATACCTAAAACAATAAAAACTGACAATGGTCCAGCATATGTCTCCAGTAAATTGGAACAATTCTTCAAATATTATAATATAAAACATGTAACTGGTATACCTTACAATCCCACAGGACAAGCAATAATTGAAAGATCTAACTGAACCTTAAAAGAGATGCTTCATAAACAGCCAGGGAAAACAAAGACACCTAAACACAGGTTACACACTGCTTTACTAACGTTGAATTTTCTTAATGCTGATGAAAAAGGACAAACTGCAGCAGAAAGACACTGGACTACAGAGAAGACTTCTGAACTGAACCAACCGGTGTATTTTAAGGATGTTATGACCTCAGTCTGGAAACCAGGATATGTGTTACATTGGGGAAGGGGTTATCCTTTTGTTTCCACAGGAGAAAAGGTTTGGGTTCCATCAAAATTAATTAAAATTCTATCAGAACAGAAAACATCTCAGGAGGAGGAAGATAACAGCCCATTACAAATTCATAGTCCACCATGGGTAAAGTGACATCCTAAAAGGAAAGAGAAGTGTTTTGTTTTTTGTATTCACAGGTAAACTCAGCAAAGAATACTGGACATATGGATTCCTGTAGAAGAATGAATAGCTACCCTTAGGACCATCAAACAAACAGTAATTCACTGTGTGGTATCAAAGTCTAAATCTCTCTATATTGTTTTTTCATAGTACCCTTTTATCTTTATTTCTTCACATGCCTCAGTCCCCATTCATTTAACTGAAGCTGGCTTTGGAGTTGGATTGGCTCTACTACTCTAAACTCAAGCATATTATTTAAATACGATTCAGAATTTCTATATTATATCAAAGAGCCATTGATATAAGACAGAAGAAATAAAATGAGGGACTGTTATCTGTGGATTTCTTTTTCTGAACAGTCTAATCTCCTCCAGGTTTTCCACCTTCCCTATTGTCACCTCTTCTGTATGCATACGTATGAAAGTTAACATATTTCTTTGTTAACATTAATGTTTGAGTTTTCCAGAGAACAAGGGATTTCCTGAAAGCAATCTTCAACTGCTTCAGAAAGAGAATGAGGATTCACTTCCTTGACTTCACCTGATTCGACTGGAGGCATCTGAACTGCCCTCCACCTGACAAGCACTATCCTGAAACTGGCTTGAAACTACATCACTCTACACAACTCCAGACCAAGAAACTGAAATAGCACATCTTCTACATCTGGCAGGAGCTTCAAGATGAGAGCTTCAATCAACACTAGAACCCCAGTCAGGAACTTCAATCAAGCATCTCCTGCCATACAGAGACTGTCTGATCTACTGAGATTTTGTTATACTAACATTTTCTTTTCACAGGTCCCCATGAGATTATCATCGTCCCATCTCAGCAGGAAGTAGTTTTGAGAATTCCACGCCCCCTCTCCCTACTATTGATATTATAAGATAGTTTACACCTGTTAGTGTTAGTTTTCAATTATTTTTAGAGTTGGGATTGGAAGGAGGTGTTCATATTTGGGTGTTTCTTTCAGATAAGTTTAGGTAGATAGAATAGATGTTTGATACATTTTGTTCATGGACACAAGTTAGTTGTCCTTTTTAGACTAAAAGGGGAATTGTAGGAGGAAGTCTGATGCTGCCATTAAACATGTGACTTATTAGAGGCGCATACAGATGAGGTAATAAAAGGGCAGTTTACCACACCACTAACCACACCCACTTTAGGCAGGACTAAAGACGTATACGGCTGGACGTAAAGACCTATACGTACGTAGGCGGAACTACGTCACTAGCCAGGCCCACTTTTGGGCATGGCTAGGGGGCGTTACGGGGGAAGGTATAAAAGACAGCGCACAGGAAGTCTCACTCTCTTTTCCTGGAGTTCGGCTTCCGGCTCTGCAGAGGAAAACGGCTTGTCTCGTCTGGGTTACTTGTTTGGTATCTTCGTCCATTGAAGCCTACCATTTTCTGTTAAAGAGAAGCTTTTTCCTTGAGAGGAGCCTTTCCGCCCGCCTGGTTCTAGATCCGCAATAGTCCCAAATAAACACACAAGACGCTGTATTAATTATGAAGCTGTTGGCCTTGCTTGTCTCTTACTGGCTAGCTCTGCCTTAAGTAATTACCCCATAATTGTTAATCTAAGTATGTTTCTTACCGGAGAATAGTTCCAGGCTTCCTACCCCCATGGCGTTAAATGTTGACTCTCTTGTGTTTCTTCTTCCCAGAATCCTCCTGGACTCCTAGCCCCACCTATCTAGATTCCTATAGGCTCAACAGTACTTTATTGACAAATAACAGGCAAATAACAGGACTTCCCCAACAGGTAACATTATATGAACTGGCATGTAGTTTTTATATATTGAGGAGAGTGTGTGCACGTGCATGCATGTGTGTGTGTGTGTGTGTGTGTGTGTTTGTGTGTGTGAAAGAAAAACAGCATGAATCTGAGAGGCAGGAAGGAAGGAGCTTCCATGGGAGGGGCTGGCTGGAGGAAAGGGAAGAGGAAAAATTATGTAATTAGAATTTTATAAAATAAAAAAATATTTAATAGTATAAGAAGCAAAGATTAAAAAATAGCCGAAAGGGTCTGAAGCAATGTCTCAGCAGTTAGAACACTGGCTGCTCTTCCAGAGGAACTAGGGTTGACTATCAGCAGTCACATTGCAGCTCACACTGTCTGTAACTCCAGTTCCAGGGGATCTGACTCCTTCTGGTTTCCACAGGTACAAGGAACACACATGGTTCACAGACATGCATGCAGGCAAAGTATCCATACACAGAACAAAAATTAAAAAAAATATTTTTAAAAAGACAAATGGTCCTCATTTTGTCTTTGAGCCTCAGTTTCCTTGTTGTCTGCATATAATTTTCTATGGCACATACATCCCATCACAGTGTTCTGTTACAAAAAGATAAACATGGTATGTACTCGCTCATATATGGATTTTAGACAGAGTAAAGGATTATCAGCCTACAATCCACACCACCAGAGAAGCAAGGAATCAAGGAGGACCCTAAGAGAGACATACATGGTCCCCCAGAGAAGGGGAAAGGGACAAGATCTCCTGAGCTAATTGGGGGCAAGGGAGAGTTAGGAGAAAGAGAAGGAGAGGAGAGGAGGGGAGAGGAGGACAGGAGAGAACAGGAAGATCAGGTCAGAGGAAGAATAGAGGAGAGCAAGAAAAGAGATACCATAATAGAGGGAGACATTTACAGGCTTAAAGAGAAATCTGGCACCAGGGAAATATCTAGAGATCTATAAGGTTGACCCGAACTAACAATCTAAGCAATAGTGGAGAGGCTACCTTAAATGCCTTCTCTGATAATGAGATTGATGACTACCTTATGTGCCATCCTAGAGCCTTCTTCCAGTAGCTGATGGAAGCAGAATTAGAAACTTACAGTTAAACACTGAGCTGAACTCTGGAATCCAGTTCCAGAGAGGGAGGAGTGATGAACAAAACGGTCACGGCCAGGCTGGAGAAACCCACAGAAACAGCTGACCTGAACAAGGGGGAGTTCATGGAACCCATCCTGACAGCTGGGAAACCAGCATAGGACTGTTCCAGACCCCCTGAACATGGATGTCAGTTTGGAGATGAACAAAATTCCACTGTGTATTAAAACCACAGTTGTATTATCTGCAGATGAACATCTACCATGGACTTCGTTTCCTTGCTATTGTGGAGAATGCAGCAGCTTACTTGGGTCTGCAAACATCTCTGTGGTAAGATGTAGAGTCCTGTGGGTATATGCCCAGAAAGTACATAGCTATGTTATGTTATAATCCTATTTGTATTTTATTGAGAAATCTTTGTATTTATTTCTATAATGCATATAGTACTTTACCCTCCTACAAGTATAAAATGAGGATTGCTTTTTCCACATCCTCATCAGCCTTTGTTATTGTTAATCATTCTAAGGTGTATAATGGATTCCCAGAATAATTTTGCATTTCCCTGATAGCTAAATATGCTGAACTCTTCTAAAAAAACAAACAACAACAACAAAAAAACCAATGTTCTGTTACTCACAAGTAAACAGCATTCATTGTTTAGAAAGTCTTTTTATGGTTAATGTTTAGACTAGGAAATCTGTAGATTAGAAAACCGACTCCCCAGGATTACAGCCTGGGCTAGTAGAAATTCTCCTGCCCATTATTTCCTCTACATCATGAAGCTGAGGACCCAAGTAGCCCAGGATTTCATGGGAAATAGTGGCTGGGTATGGATGAAAGGGAGAACCCCAGTGATTGCTCAGTGAGGAGCAGGGCATTCAAACTGAAAGCCAAGACTAGCAAAGAAATGAAGCTGGTGATGGGCATGATGTCTCCTCACCACCAATCCAGACTCGCCAACACGTGGCAGAGCTGTTACATGTTTCAGGAATAGAGAGCAGACTGCAGAGGAGAGGCCAGAATTCCAAACACTCAATCATTACAGGGTCTGTGAAAACAATAGCTAATGATCCCCAATGTCTACTTCTTCGTTCTCATCTGTGAGAATAGTCCAAACATCATCAGATGGATGAGGTCACTCAGGCAGAGTTCTGGCTCTCCAGTCTCATTTATAGGCAGCTCCACAGATATGGCAAACCAACTGCTGCTGGACTGCAAGTCACAGGGACTGAGGCAAATTCTAGACCAGCTTTCAAAGGGACACTAATATAATAGTCTATCTTTTACATGGGCTAGATAGTAAATATGGCATGGAGTGATCTTCTCCCACAAGAACACATTAACCTAAAATACAAGAGCTGGAAGTTAAGGAACACTGTGGAGCCTAGAACCTGACATAAGAGAAATGCAGTTTAAGTTACATAAGATTCCTGTTCCTGTAGTCTTCTCATGTGCCGCTTAGCCTGTATCCTTACAGAGTCAGGGACAAAGAGCTCAGATCTCCTCCTTATTTTAGCTTATAGCACTTTTTTCCAAGTCAGTGTACTTCTGTCCGTAACACACTGAACATGACCATGCATGTGCTTTCATGTACTCCATCAGAAGCATTTTCCAATGTAAGAGAGGCCCAACCTGGTTTCACATTATCCTGTTTTATATAATACCCCACCCTCTAGTTTATTAATGTCACCCATGGTGAAGAAGTTGGCACTCTAGCACACTGCAAACAAGATGGTCCCAGGTTTCACTTCTATATAAAATTTCCATTTCTCTTTCTCTCATTCAATTTTACCTGCCAAATCCTGACTTTTTCATTCTCATTTCATTGGTATCCTTAAAGCCCATGGGTTGCCAGTGCAGGCAAGGGAACTCAAACATGTTTTTATTCATGTCTTTCCATCTTTGAAAGCCATACGGTTTCCAACACCCAAGCAGCTTCAGGCAATGCACAATTGTTTCCAAGTGCCAGCTAACGATGCTTCACGGAGCCTTCTAGACTGCACCCTTGCACAAATTCATCACATGCAGTTTCAAGGGGCTCCCGGTGCTACTCACAACCTTCTTATTCTGGCTTGCAAAGGTAGGTCCCCTCCCAAGGTCTTGTGGACTTTCTTGTGATGGTCAATCTTGACTTCTGTTCTGTGAAGGGGCAGAGGGAGGCATGGAAATCAGGCTTCTCCAGCACACAATGTCAACTTGAGTTTTAGATTCCTTCGCCAAGTTTCTCTGTGCCTGTCCCCTTGGGACATACAGAGCATTAAATGGGGCAACAGAGTTGTTGCCAGAGGGTCCTGACCAGAATGAGCCCCATCTGCATCCTGGCCCATCTGGTGGAAAGTCAAGAGGGCTCACAGGAGCCATAAGTGAGTCTGACGCAACTACAAAGGTGGCCTAGAGGTCACGATGGAGACTCAGACAGCATGAAATATGTTCTTTCACTGAAACAAAAATATGTGTGCCCAGATCACTGCACAGGTGAAAGTCTGTCCCCTGACTGCACCACAGGGGACTAAAGGACACAGTGGGAACAAGCTGTGCTTTGGCTCTCAGCTTTCCTGGGGCCCGCGAAGTCCGCAGTGGGAAGAAAGTGAGTACCGCGCCAGGGGTTTCCCACCCTGTCCTCCCCTCCACACTGCTGCTCTCTCCCCATTATGACAAAGACAGGCTGGGGCGTGAACAGGATCGAAGGAGTGCAAGGTGTGCAGGCTGGCACAGCCAGCTCATCTGTCACGCAGGCTCCCCCAGCCCTGGACTTGTCTCCTTCCATAAAGTGCCCCCAGCTGTTCAGAGGTGGCGTCGACTCCACTTCTCTGTGTTTCCTTTTGCGAGCCTACCAGAAGAACAAGAGAAGGCTCTACCTCCTGGAGTTCACAAAGAGAATAAAGATTAATTCCTACTGAACATGCAAGAGTGAGACACTCAGAACTGCCCAGCAATGTGTTAACCCTGGGGCTAGTGGTCCTGAATCTGGGTCACCGGTAAGAATTTGTGTTGTGTTCGTGATGGCCATGTTCAAGCTCCTGAACTCGTGTTTCACTGCAGGGGAAGTGTAAATTTAGTTGGCACGCTCACATGTACACATGTGTGCATACACATATACAGCACATGTACATTCATGCACACTATAAAAGCACTGTGCACATCATCCTGAAGTTGCTGGGAAGTGTTAGGGACCTGGACCAAGTCCATGGCCTCCTTTGTAAAGAAGCTTTAATGGGACACAGCACACAGAGTCACTACATCAGTGGCCACCCAGGTAACAAAGCCTCGCATACCCGATGTCCAGTTGCCCTAGTTTGTTTCTACTGCTGTGATGAAAACCACGGGCAAAAGCAACTTGGGGAGGAAAGGGTTTACTTTATGCATCCCAGTCACAGTCCCTCATGAAAG
Source organism: Mesocricetus auratus (assembly GCF_017639785.1). NCBI lineage: Eukaryota > Metazoa > Chordata > Mammalia > Rodentia > Cricetidae > Mesocricetus > Mesocricetus auratus. The sequence goes on from NW_024429208.1 coordinate 25,236,185, forward strand.
GAGGACAGAGCAGGAACTCAAGGTGGGAACCTGGAGGCCCGAACTGAAGGAGAGGCCGTGGAGGAATGCTGCTTACTGGCTCATTCTTCAGATTTGCTCAGCCTGCTTTCTTTTAGAACCCAGGACTACCTGCCCAGGGGTGGCATGGCCCACAGTAGTCTGAGACCTCCCACTGTTGTAGAATATTTAACTAGGTAAGGATGTGTTACATTAGTTTATGCTGTGGAATATTACTTTAACTGTGTAAAGGTGTGTTACATTTGTTTATGCTACATTGGTTTAACGATGTAAGGACGTGTATTTAATTATGTAAAGATGTGTTGTATTTGTTTCACCTTGCCTGCCTAAGGCACCTGATTGGTCTGATAAAAAGCTGAACAGCCAATAGCTAGGCAGGAGAGGGATAGGCAGGGCTGCTGGGCAGAGAGAATAAATAGGAGACATCTAGGCCCGGGAGAGGAGAGGGACATGAGGGAGAAAGAGAGGAGCACACTCAGAGCCAGCTAGGCAGCCTCAGCCAGGCAGGAGAAACAGTGAAAGTAAGATATACAGAAGGAAAAAAGGTAAAAATCCCCAAGGCAAAGAGTAGGCAAAGGGAACCAGGTTAATTTAAGTTAAAAGAGCTAGACAGAAGCCAGCCTAAGCTAGGCCGAGTGTTCAAAACTAGTAAGTCTCCATATCATGATTTGGGAGCTGGTTGGTGGCCAGGAAGAAAAAAAAAACTGGTACATCCCATACCAATCACTAATGAAAACAATACCTCACAGCTTTGCCTACAGGCTTATCTGATAGTGAAATTTTCTCAGTTGAGGCCCCTCCTCCTGGATGACCCTAGCTGGGTCACTCAGACAAAAACAAAACAACAACTAGCCAGCACTTCAACCTTTTAAAATAGCATAGTCTGTGAGGGGTGGAGCAGGTTGGGCCTCCAGGGACACACAGCATGTTCAAACTGTCAGGGCTGTGCTTTTGACGGCATGGCAGCAGCGTGGGAGGCTGGAAGCCTTGTGGTGAACCTTTTCAGAGAGGGTTTTTAGTTTTAAGAGACTTCATTTTTCCAAACACTGGAAATAATCATCTGTCCTTTTCATATTTCCTACTCACGTCAAGAGAGTAAAATTGACGTGCAATGAGATTTTGTCTTTTAATATAGAAGTTGCTATAAAAATGTTTGTTGAAGAAAACAGATACTCCAGGAAGCTGGGTTCAGTGGTGGAGGGGATGGAGTTTTCGAGATGTGTCAATCAATCCACAATGACACTGAACCATTCATTGAAGTAAATGCAGATGACTAAAGGAGGGACCATATCCCAGTGTCTGCACACATTAGCTCTATAAATGCATGGGACCAGGGAAAACCGGGGAGGGGGGCATTGTCTAATGTGTACTCGTGGGTGCAAATTCCTCTCATGCCTGCTTGGCTCTTGAGGGCACTTGCTGGGACTCAAGTGGTCCTTACTTACCACCTTGATTCTCAAGAGCTGTTCTTATCACCCCTAGCACCTGTGTGTACCATGTGCCATTTCCTACTTTCAAGTTCTTGGCCCATGGGATCCTGACAGCAACCCACCCCACCCCCAGGCCCCAAGGTTGTTCCTGTATCACTTACTACCCTTTTACAGACAGGAAGCAGGCACAGTGAAGTTCAGGAACTTCCTACAGGCCATCAAATGAAAATAGAAACAAGCCATCTGACCTGAGATGCTTGTGAACTGTAGGCCACATATGTAACCTCCTCAAATTATCATTAATGTGTCTGTTAGGTGTGGCTAGCTTGTGAACACTCCAGGTAGCCTGACTCTTGCTTATAGAGGTTCTGGGAAGCAGGAATTATGATTGCCTTTTTATAAGTGAGAAAACCGGTGAAGAAATGAAAAACTTTTCCTGGTCCATAAGTGAGAGCAGGATTTCAAGTCTTACCCACCACCACACTGCCTCCCCCCAAAGAGCAAGAGGAGCCTCAAGGAGTGGGGAAAACAGCTCATATTTGGCAGAAAAGGGACAGCAGCATCTTGTGTCCATTAGGCCAGAAGGAAGCAGATTCTCGGTTATATTGTCCAGTTTGGAGAGGTGTTGCTTACCCCCCTACATTCTTGGAAGATGGCAATGGCCCAGTGTAGTGCTTGAGCCATTCCTAGATTCTGACAAAGCAGCAAGTGAGCAAGTCACAGTGACTGTGGGGAGCTGCAAAGGTTCAATCTGGCAGCTCTACATTCCCAGGGTCCCCTCCAGAAAACCAGGGCTCCCTACTTACAACTCAGAGAGCTCTGCCTCGGCATAGTCCACAACCTCAATCCAGTGGCAACCCAGCTGGTTCCTTCCCTTAACACACTGCTAGCTCCTGGGGCATAGCCTCCCTCATGGATAGATATGGGTCTATACATCAATGATCTTAGCAAGCAAGGCACACACTTATTAGGTCTTTCCTGTATTTCCTCAGGAGGAGCTGGGGTGGGGGGGCAGGGATAGGCAATTCCTTCTAGAACTTTCTAACTTACATCAACAGTCAATTCATCTTTAAATACAGTTTTCCACACCATTGTTTAGATGCTACAAAACTAACAAAAAATGGGAAGGAAGATAGGAGTGATGGTGTGCATTTGTAATTTTAACACTTTTGAGGCTGAGGCAGGGGGATCTTAAACTTGTGGTCAAGCCTGGTCTACACAGGTAAGCCCTTCAAGGTCCTGTTTCACAAATAAGGGTGGCAAAGGTTTTTTTGCAAATACCTATGTAAACCTTTTTCTCTAAGAACCTGGCTATAAGGGGTTAAGAAATGTCCCCTAGTCCTGGAGAGGTTTTGCAAGTGACCACATGGGGTTGTGCTTAAGTGCCTGACACTGACTTAGACTGGGGCTCAGACCTGGCCTTCCTATATCCCAGGGGTTCTGAGACTCATTTGCCCATCTGCATAGTGGATGCCATTAGCATCTCTCTCATGGGGATTTTAAATGTGAGGCTCAGTTCACACACATCAGGGACTGATACTAATGCCTGCAAAGTAAACACCAGGGAAAGGTTTCCAGTTACTGTGTTAAATTACTTTCCCCTAGAGAATGGGAGAGGAACAATATGGATGTGGTACCCTAGCCTCGGGCTCTGTGGGTCAGTGACAAGTGACACAAGTGGGCAGTAAAGGGGCTATGCTGGATCAAGGAGTAAGCCATATCTCAGTGACGACAGAGAGGGACAGTGAGATTCCATCACGCCACTCTGGACAGTGGGTAACTTTTTAGTTATTTGTTTCTGGAATTCCCCATTAGTATTTTTGAACCAAGGCTAACTGAGGGTAACTGAAAGTCACAATGAAACCATGGATAAAGAGAGACTACTATAGGAGGAATACACGAAGAATTGTAGCCCTGGATTAACATTTGGGACTTATGTAGAGCTAGCTACTATGTTAAAAAAATGAGCTCGATTCCAAATAGACCTAATACCTAATGCTTTGGGGGTTTACTACATGCATACACTGACTCTGTGCACTTGATACAGACTCCATAATTTGCTGCCCATAGAGGATGCTGGCCTGGGCATGGGGTGGGGTGTCTCAGACAAGTCTTTGGCTAGAACTGAGGCAGATGTATTCTCCTCCCAGGCATTAATAGATATGGTTAGAGTAGGAAGCCCCTGGATGTTTAAGTCCATGTTGATGTCCAGAAGCGCGTGCATGTGTGCGTGGGTGCGGGTGTATGCCACTGTGCCCATGTAGAGGTCAGAGGACAACTTCAGGTGTCAGTCCTTACCTTCCACCTTGTGTGAGATAAGGTTTTTCTTTGTTTTGCCATTACATGTGCTAAGCTAGCTGGCCTGGGAGCCTCTATAGATTCTCCTGCTTCTGCCTCCCTCTCACCATACAGGCACTGGCACGAAATAAGTGCTGCCACGCATGGCTTTTTACTAGAATTCTGCAGTTTCAAACTAAAGTCTCCCATTTGCACACTTTGCACGCCGAGCTATCCCCCTTAGCACTGACTTCTAGGACTCCTTCAACTCAAGGTGTTAATTTACAAATGCTTTGCCAACACAGTGATGGCCATGGTCACAAAGGCGTGTCACGGCACTTTATAGATTCAAGGTGCACTTTACAAATAAGTTAGTATACATCATATCGCACTACAGAGAAACGTCTTCAGAACCAACACAGTGGAATGGTGCCGGGGCTGGCACTGCTGCCTCACATGTCGGTTGGCTCACTTGGCAGCAGCTTGCAGACTGGACAGAACCCACAGTAAGCCCTTGGCCTGTGTCACCGCAAACATGCCAGCACGTTTCTTTGTGGTGACAACTCTGCTTCAGATTGTATCTTGTGTGCTGGTGACTCAATCCAACTTAGTTCTGCTTTGCCCATGAGGAATTCCTTCCCCACAATTTAATTTGATTTTGTATGTAGATTTTAAAGTGCAAATTGAAAAGTCAAGTGTCCCTTTATCCAGTCCAGAAAACAAGGCCTCCTTTCTAGCATGCGGCCAGTACATGAGAAGGGAAGAACTTTCTTGTGGGCTAATGTCTATGCTATCTTTGAATATATTTAAACTCTCCAGAATATTAAAGGTTGCAGTTTTTTCTTAAATTTGAGAGACAAGAGACAGAGACAGAGTTAGGCATGCTGACAGGCCTCAGGCTCTCTACCAATGGCTTTAGCCCAGTCCCAAGTCTCTACAACATCATGTCCTGGTCTAATCAGTATACAAATAAGTTTATGTATTGTTCACTACTTTGTTAATAATTATACCTTTCAAATTCAATTAACATTTTAAATGTTTAAGTATTTTCATTTGATCTTTAATCTTTATTGGAAGCAGAAAGTGCTCTAAGTACATTTGATGGGGGAAGTCCTTCTGTGTATATGCCTGTCTTATTGGTTGATGAATAAAACACTGTTGGCCAATAGGGAAACAAGACAAGTAGGATTAGGAGAGGAGGATTCTGGGAAAAGTCGGAGGAGGTTACCATGTGATCCTGGGAGGAGAGGATGCATGATTCTGGTGTTCTCGGTAAGATAAGACCTTATAGAAATACACACACACACATTGTTTTGTTGTCTTATTTAATTTTTCATTTCCAGCATCATTTCAGTTTGGGTTTTATTCAGCAATTCAGTCTCTATTTTCATGTTTTAGATTGACTTCTTCATTTCACTCATATCTTTGTTTTTGTTCTCTTGTAGTAGATTTGTATCCTCTTTGATTTTTTAAAAATACTTATAACCATCATTTCTATTCTTGTCTGGTGGTTTTTCCACCTCATTTTCATTAGCAGGTGTGTGTGTGTCTGTGTGCATATGTTTCTTCTGTTTCTATGCTGGGAATTGCACATCTGCTGTTAGTTTGTTGGCTGATTTTTCTTTCTTTTGTATTTTTAATTTTAAAAATTCAAGTCCCCTTTCTTCCAGTGAACACAAAATTTAGAGGAGGACAAATTCCTGGTAGAATTGAGGGTCCTTTCACTCTGTGAGACTATCATTTAGGCTAGATGCTCTGTCTTGAGTCTTGGTCTGTGGGCCAGAGTGTCCTGTGTCAGCTTAGACATCCTGCCTGTGTCTGAAGCTTTCACCATGTGCCTGTGGGCCTAGCCAGTGTCAGATCTGGTCTTCCCCTATGTCTTTGGCTTCTCTTAAGCTTCTACAAAATGTGAAACTTCCCACACACCAGTAGACATTGCCTGGTTCAGGACTGGTCCCTTCCCTGGGTCTGCCCTCCTTTTAGTTCTTTTGGGAAATGTCCAAACCTACTTGCATAGTTGCCAGACTAATTAATTTACATTCCCACCAGCTGAACATAAGAATAAAAGTATAATTAAGACTGTCTTTCATCCCTCTCCCTATGCTCACCAGCATCTTTTCCTAAGGTGGAATGGAATCTCAATATAGCTTTGGTTTGGATTCCCTTGTTGGATAACAATGTTGAACATTTCTTCATGTATATATTGGCCTTTATACTTCATCTGAAAAATATCTTTGTTTTTAAATTCTTTGCATATTCAAGATATTAATCCCCTTTCAGATGAATAGCTGACAAAGACTTTTTCCCAAGGGGGAAATTTTATGTATTGTGTTTATAACCAAATCTGGGGCCACTACAGATCCCAAAAATAATAGACATTTGTTCTAATTGGGTGATATCAGTTCATTAATGTTGTTATGGGATTCCTACCTGGATCCTGTTGCTACTTTAGAGCTTCTTATTGGCTAGTTCTGTCTTAACTATTAACCCATAACTACTTATATATAAGAATGGATCATGGAGAAAACAGAAAATGAGGAATGAGAGACAGGCAGAGGAATTGTCAGTCAGTAAAGGTGAGTGAAAATTTTCAAAGGAAATATGAACAGAAAATGAAAGATTTCTTAAAATCCATGAAAAAATGTAGCTTCACATTATGAGCATATAAAGAGAATGCCACCACAGGAAGGCATACACAGAATATTTCCAATAAAATCACTGAAAAAAAGTTTCCCAAACCTAGAGAAAGATGCCTATTCAGGTCAAGAGAAATACAAAATTCCTAAGAGGACCAGAACAGAAACTCCCCATGACATAGTCAAAATATTTAAAACTCAGAAAACAGAAAGGGTACTAAAAGTCACAAAAGAGAAAGGTGAAGGCATGTATGAAGGCAAGTCCATCAGAATAACACCTGATTATTTGACAGAAACTTTTAAAGCCATAAGGGCCTGGGAATATGTGCTCCAAGTTCATAAAGCTAACACTGTCCACCTAGAATATACCCAGCAAAACTATCTATAAAAATTTGAAGGGGTAATAAAAACATCCCATGATAAAAATAGAACAAAGGAATGTATGACCACTAGGCCAGCTACAGAGGATACTGGAAGGAATGCTTGTCTGAAGACAAGGATAAACACACTCTAGAGGTCACAGAGAATATAAATAAACAATTCCAGGATAGTTAATTGAAAACAACAAAATGAGAGAAATTAGCACATGTTGTTCAATAATAACTCGCATATTAATTAACTCTGCATTAAGTAGATATAGACTAGCAGATTGAATTAAAAACAGGACCCACCTTTTACTACCTACCAGAATGAACAATAGATAATACCTTAGGTTAAAAGAAAGGAAATGGTACTCTGAGCAAAATGAACCAATAAATAAGATGGTATAGCAGCTATTCCAATATTTGACAAAACAGACTTCAAACCAAAACAACTCTAAAGAGATAAGGAGGGTCACTTCATACTCATTAAGCGAACAAACCAAGAAGCTATTGAAACCCTAAATGTATAAAAACAAAACTCAGATTTTTAAATGAAATTTGGTGCATCTATTAGATTTAAAAAAAAGATACAAATAACCACAAGACAGTGATGGGGTGACTTCAGTACCCAACAGTCATCAACTAAACGGAGAAACCCTAAGCAATATCATAAATCAAATGAGCCTAAACAGATATCTGAAACATACCAACCAAACATCACAGAATATATAGTCCTTGCAGCATCCTATGGAAATGTCTCTAATATTGACCACATATTAAGAAAAAAGCAAGTATCAACAAATATAAGAAAATTGAGATCACAGCCTGCATTCTATCTGATCACAATGGAATAAAGTTGATGTGAACAGCAACAGGAGCTACAGAAAGTATACAAACTTATGGAGGCTAAAAACAAAAACAATACACTAAGGAATGATCATTAGATCAAGGAAGAAATCTAGAAGTAATTTTAAAATGTCCTAGAATTGAATGAAAATGAAAACCCATTAAATACCAAAATCTATAGGACAAAAGAAAGTAGTCCTAAAAGGAAAGTTGATAGGATCATCTGCCTGTAAAAAAAAGTTCAAATTAATAATGATGCATCTAAAAGCTCTAGAAAAGAACGAGGAAAAGTACATAGGAAGAGATAATCATAATCAGAACTGAAATTAATGAAATAGAAATGATAAAGACAATGCAAAGAATTAATGGATTGAGAGTTGATTCTTTAAAAAGACTCACAAAACTGACAAACCTTTAGCCAACTTAACCAAAAGGAAGAGAGAGAAGACCCAAATTTATAAAATTAGATATGAAAAGGCAGATGTTACAACAGATACAAAGAAAATGAGAATTTTAAGAACATACTTTAAATTCTATATTCCATTAAACTGGAGAATCTAAAAAAATGGATTAGTTTCAAGATGTATATGATCTGCATAAGTTGATCAAGATGAAGCAAATAATTTAGACAGACACATAGCAACCAATGAAATAGAAGCAGTAATTTAAAATGTCCCAACTTAAAAAAGCCCAGAGCCAGATGGATTCAGTGAAGGATTATATGAGACCTTCAAAGAAGAACACCAATACTTCTCAAACTATTCCATAACACAGAAAAGGTGAAGCCAATTTTACCCTGAGACCAAAACTAGACAAGACCCACAAAAAGGAGCCAGAGGAGGAAGAAGGAGAAGAATAAAGTTATAGGCCAATCTCCCTGATGCAAATAGAGAAAAAAATCTCAATGAAATGCTTGCAAATGGAATTCAAGATCATGTCCAAAAGATGGCCCACCATAATCAAGTCCATTTCATCTCAGAGAAGCAAGGAAGGTTCTAGAAACACATACCAGTAACTCTAATCTACCATGTAAGTAAACTCCAGGGCAGAAACCACATGACTATCTTATTGGACTCTGAAAAGAGTCTTCGACAAAATCCAACATCATTCATGATAGAAAAAATGCTGGAGAATCTAGGACTATAGGGAACATATCTCAACATAGTAAAGGCTATGTATAACAAGTCCACAGCCAAAAATCAAAGTATAGGAAAAATTCTCTTACAAAGAACAAGATTCTTTCCACTCTGACTCAACATAGTTCCTTTAGCTTTAGCTAGAACAGTAAGACATGAGAGGAAGACAAAGGGGTTACAATGAAGAAAGAAGAGGTCAAAATATCCTTATTTACTGACAATATGATTCTATACATAATATATTCACTCCATCTGAAATCTGAAGCTGATAAGCATTCAGCAAAGAAGCAGCGTACAAAATTAACACAGAGAAATTATTACCCTTCCTATATGCCAACAACAAACATATCCAGAAAGAAACCAGGGAAGCAATCCCATTTTCAATAGCCTCAAAAATATTCTTGAAGCAAGTCTAATTCAGAAAGTGAGATGTGTACAATGAAAACACCACAGTACTGAAATAAGAAACTGAAGAAAACACTAGAAAGTGGAAAGACTTTCCACGCTCCTGGATGGTCAGTATTAGTACTGTGAAAGAGTCCATCTTAAATATAAACATTTTACAGATTCAACATAATCTTCATCAAAATTCAAATCCAGTTCTTCACAGAAAACTGAAAGGAATTATCTCAAAATTCTTATGGAATACAAGGATCCATGAGAGCCAAAGAAATCCTGAACATAAAACCCTGCTGGAGGTGTTACTATCCCATTTCAAGTTATACTAAACAAGTTATACTAAAGAGCTATAGTAATAAAAACACCACAGTGCTGCCATAAAAACACAAAACAATGATCAATGGAATGTAGTTGAAGACCCATATATAAGTCCGCAATTCTACAGCCACTTTATTTTCACAAAGACTCCAAAAATACACACTGGAGAAAAAGACATCATCTTCAATAAATGGTGCTGCTCAGACTGGAGAGTAACATGCAGAAAAAGGAGACTTGATCCTTATATCTCAGCCTACACAAAAGTCAACATGAAATGGATCAGGGACCCCAATGTAAGACTTGAAACCCCAAAGCTGATAAGTAGGGAATATGGTTCAACGAATTAGCACAGGTGTTGTAATTCAGAAATAGCAGCTTGAGAGAGAAAGATGCCACACAACAGGGTTCAAGTAGAGGGTTTTTGTGTTTTTTTTTAATTAGGGAAAGGAATCATAAAAAGAGAAATGGAAGGAGGGAAGACCCACATCTGGGGACAGGAGCAGCAGGGGTGTGAGTGAGGGAGAGAAAGAGAGGGAAGGAGCAGGAGAGAGAAAGAAGAACAGATAACAGAGGGAGAGAATGGAAGAAAGAGAGGGAGGAGGACTAGAGGTGGGTAAGGCCCTTTCAAAACCACAGTGAATGTGCACAGGTGGTGCTCTAAGTGGTTGCAGCTGAGGGTATATCCTGTCAGAACCCCAAGGACAGGCCAGTACAGATGCCTGAATACTAATAACAGGAATGGACTTTCTGAAAAGGACCCCAGTAGTACAGGTATTAAGACCAATAATTAACAAGTGGGACCTTATGGAACTAAAAGATTTGATTTGTGCTGTGGATGTATTACTACAGCAAAGGATACCATTTTTCTAGCGAAGAGGCAGCCTATAGAAAGGGGGAAAAACTTCATTAGTGACACATATGAAAGATGGTTGGTAACTGTAATATCAAATACTTACAAATATAAACTCCAAGAAAATAAACAACTCAATTGGAAATTGGGGAATGGAACTTGTGATGGTTTGAAAGAAAATGGCCCCAAAAGGGAATGGCACTATTAGGAGGTGTGACTTTGTTGGAGTAGGTATGGCCTTCTTGGAGGAAGTGTGTCACTGTGGGGGTAGGTTTGAGGTTTTCCACGTTCAAGATACTGCCCAGTGTCACAGTCCCATTTCCTGTTGCCTTCTGATCAAGATGTAGCCAGCACCATGTCTGCCTGCATGTCACCATGCTCCTGCCATGATGATAATGGACTGAATCTCTGAACTGTAAGCCAGGCCCAATTAAATGTTTTCCTTAATAAGACTTGCCATGGTTATGCTCTCTTTCTACAACAACAGAAACCCTAAGATAGAAGTCAACAATGAATTCTGAGAAAACAAAATACAAATGGTTGAGAAATACTGTTTTAGAAGTTCAGCAAACTTAGCCACCAGGGAAATGAAAATTAAAACTACTTTGAGATTTCATCTCACCCCAGTCAGAATGGATAAGCTTTTTTTTAAATGACAAATTCTGGCTTGGTTATGGGGAACAGGGAAGACTTACTTTTGGTGGGAGTGCAAAGTGGTACAGCCATTATGGAAATCAGTGTGGAAGTTCTTCAAAAAAAGCTAGAAATAAATCTAGTGTATGATCTAGCTAAAGCACTCCTGGTCATACTCCCAAAGGACTACATATCTTAATACAGAGACACTTGCTCATCCATGTTCACGGCCGTCAGGAAATGGAGATGGCCTAGATGTGCATCAACTGATGAATGGATAATGAAAACGTGGTTCCTATACATGGTAGAATGTTATTCAGTTGTAAAGGAAAATGAAATTATAAAATTTTTCAGGTAGATGGAAGGAATTGGAAAAAATCATTCTGAGTGATATAGAAGTCAAACTATCCCTATTTGCAGATGGCATGAGAAATTTGAAATATTCTATAGGAAAACTTCTAGAAACAATAATTTTAGCAATGTGATATATATATAATCAACACACAAAAATCAATAACTTCTCTATACACCAACAACATGTAGAAAAGGAGATTTATGAATACATTCCCATTCACAATAGCCTCAAGGAAAATAAAGTAGGACTAAACCTAACCAACCTCTACAATGCAAATTTTCACTCTCTGGAGGACAAAAAGATAAAGACAGTAGAAAATGTAAGATATCTCATGCTGATGGGTTGGTAGAATTATTATCATAAAAATGGCCTCTCTACCCAAAGTCATCCAATACAGTCCCAATCAAAAGTCCCCATCTCTTTAAAAGAAACAGAAAAAGAACTATCTACAAAAGTACCAGATAGTTGAAACTATCCTGAGTTAGATGGAGGGCTGAGTAAGACTCTGCACATTAGGGAAAACTAAAGACCAATGGACACTTTCCCAAAACCAAAAAGGAAATATGACCAAGAACCCACACTAATTCCTAGGGTAAGAGCCATAGTATCCTCCCACTGGCTTCAAGAAAAACAAGACACACACCTCATGATTATACAGCCAAACCCCTGTTCCAGAACAGACATTTCCTTGTCAATGCCGACAGACTGCATTTTCTATATTAGTCATCATTGTTTGAATTGGGAAGAGGAGAGTGTGTGAGTGACATCTAAACAGTTCATCTAAGGATACAGTATGCACGCCCCATTCCTCAGAAGGCAAAGACACTCATGGCAGGAAGGTCTACTCCTGGGAAGTAGTGTCAGCTTGACAGCCACCCTCTATCCTCAGCTATGCACTCACCTTCCCCGTCACTCAGTGTGCACATAGTCATTCTAACTTCACCCTCTTTCTATAAGGTATTTACACCTTCTAAAGGAATTCTAGAAAAAGAGATCAATGTTTCCTTCTTCCAAAGGCTTTTCAGTACTTTACAAGCATTGGTTGATAGACTACATGGGGCTTTCCTTACATTGAGTTGCAAGTTTTCCTACTACACCAAGGATTCTGTAGACAACACACATGGTTTAGACCCAGGTAGGATACCAACATTTATTCCTCCCTACTTGCTCCATTCTGGTCACCTAAGTACTGCAGCCACTTCCCCCTAGCCCCATTCTTTATCTATTTGGGACACCCAGATCCCAGTCCAATACCCACTCTGGACTCTCAATCATCTATACATGAGTGCCAGAGCCTTGACAGCTGCCTGACTAGGAACATCAGGTTGCCCTATCTATCCTAGAGACCCGGGACCAGCACACACTTCCAAGAAAAACTCCTTCCAGGCACCTTGACCAAGCTGCTGAAGGTACCAGACTGTAGCAGAGAAACAGGAGACCTAGGATAGAGGCTGCAGTCTCAAATACCAGTTAAACGTAAGAAATTGAGAACCCAAACCTGCTATAATTAGGACTTTCTTCAACAGCACTGCTAAAAGAAGAAATGTGACTTGAATGGAGAGGGGAAAAAAGAAACAGAAGGAAGTCAACGAAGACAGTAACTCTGGATGAACGCATCTTCAACAAATGGGGCTGGTTAAACCGGATGCAGAGGAATGAGGCTAGATCCTTATTTCTCACCCTGTACAAAACTCAGTGGGATCACGGACCTCAACATTTAACATGGTACTGCAAATCTAAAAGAGAAGAAATAGGGATTATACTGAAACTCATTGGTATAGGAAAGAGCCTTCTAAACAGTTCCCCAATAGTATGAGCATTAAGAACAATAGCTAATAAAAGAACCCCATGAAGCTGAGAAGCGTACAGCAAAGGACACCATCATTGAATGAAAGGGTGGAAGCCCAAAGAATGATAAAACTTTGTACCAGCTATATATCTGACTGAGGGTTAATAGCTAGAATATACAAAAAGCAAAACAAACAAATAAAAAACAAAGTATCAAGAAAACATTTCAATTATAAAATGGGTTATGGAACTAAATAGAGAGTTTGCAAAAGACACAATACAAATGGCTGAGAAATATTTTCTTTTTAAAGTTTAACATCCTTGGCTGGAGAGATGGCACAGCTAGTAAAATCTAGGCTTAAAACCAAAACATAAAAAGGTTCAACATCATTAGCCATCAGAGAGATGCAAATTTAAACTTCTTTGATATTAAATGGCTAAGATTAAACACACACACACACACACACACACACACAAATATGCTGGTATAGAAACGGGAAAAGGGGAACACATATTCACTGTCAGTACGAGTGCAACTGGCCCAGCCATGACAGAAGTTTCTCTAAAGTTCCAAAGAGACCTAGCACATGACCCAGTTATACCACTCTTGAACTCTTATTCTGCTTCAGAGATACCTGCTCATCTATGTTCACTCTTACTCTATTCACAATAACCAGGAAATAAAAAAACCTAGATGTATATTAACTGATAAATGGAGAATGAAATAACAGTGGAATGTTACTTAGCTGTTAACAAAAACAAAAACAAAGTTATGATCATTCTAAGTAGGTCAATTCAGGTCCAGAAAGGCAGAAGCCACGTCTTCTCTCTCTTATGGGTGTTAGTTTCCAATTTCAGACATGTTAGTTTCCTTTGGAATCCTCACAGAAGGAAACCAGTAAGGGCCCATGGTGGGAGGGAAGGCTTCCAGGGAGGTGAGAGAGAATACAGTGGGATGAAGGATTAAATATGTAGGATAATCGGATAGTAAGTTTAAATGCAGAGGTGGATAGGAAGACAGGGTAGATGAGACAATATGTGTAGGCATAACTAACACTAAAGACATTTTGCAAAAATCATATGGAAACCTACTGTAGAAACTTTCTCTAATATATCTACATCTATTCTCATAAAAATATTTTGGGTTACTATAAAATGGGAAACAATATCCCTAGTAGATACCACATGCTAACAAAACATGCCAGCAGTAGGTTACCTCATATGGGGTTTCTGATGCAGAGAGGTCCACAGGTCCCCAAACATTACAGGGTACCACCAATGTAATGTTGACCCCCATAATTTGATGGTAAAGCCCTATTGCTGAAGATAACACACACTTGAGTCATAGAGCAGATAGAAATGAAGCTGGGCCTCACATATAAGCTCCCTCCCTCCCTATGCACACTCCCTAAGGAGAAATGATCACTTATCTCATCCAGCTGTGAACCCAATGAGCTACAACAATGACTACTCTAGTAAGACATGCCCACTGATGTAACAATGACACAATATCATGGGAATAACCAACCATTTTTCTGGTTGGACTTAATACGTGCTCCACAAGTTAAAATATATGGCACTGACATTGGGGCTAAGAACTTGAGTCTAGACAGGTCATAGGCACCTACTGCTATTACTCTGTTAAATAGATGTAATGTTAAACCAACTCGTAAAGATGTATTGCTATACCCATAGTGCAATGCATCCCTCAGTCTTCAGAGGAGACTCTTTTGTGCATTTGCTGGCAATTAGCAAAGGTGTGACAATTCAGAGACCACATCATGCTCAGGTTTAAATGGGATATCCATACCACACTGCTTCCCTCGAGACTCAGACATCATTGTGGAAGAGAGAGGTAGATAGATTGCAAGAGCCACAGGTAGTAGATGTCTAAGGAGAAAGCATTTTTCATACACAGCAGAGTTGATGCACATATGAACTCACAGAAGTTGAGACAGCATGCACAAAATCTGAGCAATCTCAAGCCAAACAAATCTCAGCAATGGAGACAGGAAATGGCATCAAGTCCCACCTCTAGAGCTACTGGCAATTGATAGTTATTGGGAAAGGGAGAGTTAGTTATCTTTAAGGGTGTGGCCCCTGGTATGTTGACCATGCTGCAGTGAAAGCCACACATCCAAAATATATAGACAGCTAGCACAATCATTGTCAGAAAGGTTGCATCAGTAACTGATGGAAACAGATGCTGAGACCCACAGTCAAGCATTAGCTTGGGGTATCCTATGGAAGAGGGGGAAGAACTATAGGAATCAGAGTGGTCAAGGACACCAAAAATCCACGGAAGCAACTAACCTAGGCTTCACAGAGAATCACAGAGACTGAACCAGCAATTAAGAGGCCTGCATGGGTCTGATGTAGGCCCTCTGCATATATGTTATGGTTGTGCACCTTTGTCTTCTTGTGGTACTCCTAATAGTGGGAGCAGTGTGGTTGTCTCTGACTCTTTTGCCAGCTTTTGGGACCCTTTTCCTCCAACTGGGTTGCCTCATCCAGTCTTAACATGAGGGGTGTTGCCTAGTCTTATTACAACTTGATATGTCATGCTTGGTTGATACCCATGGGATGCTTGCCCTTTTCTGATAGAAATGGAGGAGGAATGGCTGAGTGGGGGTATAGGGGTGGTGGGAAGGGAGGAGGGAAGTGATGGGGGAAGTTGTTCTGTGTATATGTAAATAAAGCACTGCTGGCCAATAGGGAAGCAAGATAGGTGGGACTAGGAGTCGAGGAGGATTCTGGGAAATGTGGTAAAGAGTAGAGAATCGCCATGTCATCTCCTGGGAGGAAAGGACACATCAGGAGGCTCCCTTGGAAAGATAAGTCCTTATAAAAATATATATCAGTAATTATTGGTTAATAATTAAGTCAGAGATAACCATTAAGAAACAAAGCAAACAGCCAACAGCTTCATAGTTAATATAGCATCTTGTGTGTTATTTGGGGGCTACAGCGGCAATGGGAGCCAGGCAGCTGGCAGGAAGAGTACATGTTACAGGGAGGGAAAACTGTGTTTGGGATGTAATATACGAGAAAGGAATTTTTTAAAAAGACTATATTACAAACAGTACTTTTGCTTTTGTTTTGTTTTGTCTTTAAAAAAAGGACACAAAGTTGAGTGTAGGAAAGGGAGGATACAACTAGGGGAGAGTAGAGGAAGAGGTGAATATGATCCAAATACATTGAATAAAATTCTCAAAGAACTTATAAAAAGCAGGAAAATGCTAAATGTTTTCAGAGTCATAATGGCTTCCCATTCACTATGATACTATAGCCAAAGGATAGATAATGACAAGTGTTGGGAGGGGTGTAGACAAAATGGGAGCCTTGCAGTTTGATGGTGGGGATGGACAGAGTACAGCTACTTGAAACAACAGCCCCTTCCTTTAGTCAAGAGAACAGCCAGATAGTCCAGCAGTGTCCTAGACTGAAACACCCCCACACAGAACTGTGCTACCACAAATCAAGAAAATGAGAGCCTCTCAAGTGTTCATCAGCTGATGAATGGATAAACAAAACTCTCATACTTTATTACATGGCCATGCTGTGATCTGAATGTCAATACGAGTGTGCTCCCCACAGTCGTGTTGTAGGAGTTTGGTTCCCAGCATAGCAATGTCAGCATGTGATGGGACCTTTAAAGGAGGTTATCTTAATTACTGGTCTATTTCTGTGAAGAGACACCATGACCAAGGAAACTCTTACAAAAGAATACATCTAACCAGGGGCTTTAGAGAAGTTTTAGAAGGTTTGTCCATGATTATCATGGCGGACAGCATGTGGGCATGGGCTGAGCAATGCCTAAGAGCTTTCCATCCTGATCTACAGGCACCAGTCAGAGGAGAGAGAGAGAGAGAGAGAGAGAGAGAGAGAGAGAGAGAGAGAGAGAGAGAGAGAGAGAGATCTACTGGGTCCAGTACTGTCCCTTCAGCTTCATAGACACCTGGCAGCCCTTCTGCCTACCCCAACTCAAGATGCGAAGAGCTGGAGGCTCCTGAGGCTTCCGCCTCCTCCTACTTCTGCAGCATCCTCATGTTGTCTGTCAGCTGGGGAGCCCAAGCACAGCTGGTCAAAACAGAAGCACCAGGGAGCTTGCAAGTCCCCTCCCGACTCTGACACTCAACCACTTTGTGTGATCTAGTAAAATCCTTCCCCACAGCTTCACAGCCCACCCACCTCCCCAACATGGCAGCGCTTATGCCCGTTTGTTCTCATTACATCCCAATCTAGCTGGGGAAAAAAATCTCCTGGCCTCATCTCGACAAGATGTGTGCAATGAACTTTAATTGATAGCAATACAGCTGTGTGCCGTAGTCTAATGTGAGGAGATTGGCAGAAGTCTGATTTCTGGGTTGTAGAAGGGCTTTTATTTGAATTCTCAGCTGCTGGAAACAAAGAACGAGCTGATAGTCTGCCCCTGGTTGAATGAGGAATCACTTCCATGGTGTGGTGGCTTTTGTGCCCCGTGAATGAGCCCTTTTTCCAAAGGTTATTTCTGCCCTGGGCCAGGCTTTTCACATTTGACTGGCGGCTGCTACTACAGATTTATTCATTCAGCAAATTCATTCTTGTAGTAGCTCTTAAAAATCAGTGCACACTGTTATACTGCCGAGGCCCCATTTGTGAAATTACTTATAGACCCATTTAGACATCCAAGCTTCCACAAGACTGACAGTTTAATTGGATGAGTGATGTTCAGCCCTAAGGGAAGTGCACCCTCCCCTTAGCCCAGGTCCTGGACTTCAGCTTTCGCCTTCCACAGTTAAGACTGTCTTGGTAGTTGGTGGACTTATGGTAACACACACAAAGCTTTAGGTAGAAGAGACAGAGGTGCCTACTTGGAGATATCAGAATGCTAAAAAAATGGCATGTCAGTTGTCTGAATTGGTCCCCTTCTCTCTTCCTCTCCCATCTTTCCTGTTTCCTTCAGTCTTTTTCTCCCAACCCTATTTTTGCTGCTGTGCCTGTCAAGTGGTCAGGGCAATATTTTAAATATGTAATTAAAATAGAATGACATCACTTTTGGCCTTCCCCCTGTTCTCCTCCAGCCACTCCAACCCTTGCTCCACAACCTCTCACCCTCAAATAGTCTCTCCTCTTCAACTATTACTGTTACATACACATGAATGCAAGTGTATGTGTGTGTGTGCATCTATATATTGTTCGCATGCAGATTGCTTCCAGGTTGACATGGTACTTCACTTTTAAAGCTGAATTACCCTCAGCTTAAAATGTGGCAATTACTGAATTACCGGGTCTGGACACATCTGCTAGAAAATGGTCCCATCCCGTATACAGGCTTACGTCCTGACCACACCAGGTCTGGACACTCAGTTGTTGGGGAAGTCTTATGTTAATAAAGTACTGTCTGGCCAATAGGAATCTAGATAGGTGGGGCTAGGAGTCCAGGAGGATTCTGGGAAGGAGAAAGGAGAGAGTTCGAGATGTAACCGCCATTGGGGTAGGAAGCCTGGAACCTCCCTGGTAAGAAACATACTTAGATTAACAATTATGGGGTAATTACTTAAGTCAGAGCTAGCCAGTTAGAAACAAGCAAGGCCAACAGCTTCATAATTAATATAGCCTCCTGTGTGTTTATTTGGGACTCATGCGGATCTAGAACCAGGCTGGCGCGGCAGAGCCCAGGCGACTGGCGGGGGATATACCAAAGCAGCTAGCAAAAGAAAAAGCTTCTCTTAACACTCAGTGGCTATCCATCACCATTTCCTCAGTTAGTCTGACGCCAACAATTAACTGAGCCCTTCTTGACACATCTTGTCTAGGAGATAAGATAAGAGAGGTAGGTGCTCTACAAATCTCTCCTTGAGGTGCTCATGGTGGAGGGAGGCACCAGGGTGACACCTGCCACACACTTGCATATACTGGTCAGATCTATTCTGCAACAAGAAGGTTTCAATAGATAAGCCTTCTAAATTGGCTTTGAAATTTTTAATCCTTTATTGGTTTTCCTCATGCCCTGTAATCCAGCTACTTGCTGAAGAGTGTTAATTTCTGTTTTAATAGAAACACCAACTACATTTATCTTCTCTTGTTAAATGGAAACAAATCATAATCTAAGTTTTAAAATACCGTGAGTGGATAATCAAAATTCAACAACCATATGCCCCTACTCAGCTAATTTCCACTTCAAATGCCTACTCCCATGTTCACGTTGGCAGTGAATGGAGATGTTCTAGAGTGAGGGGGCAATCTGCAGGCCATATCCACTCTGCCAATTCACTAGAAAGAAGCCGAAGTGGCAGGATAGTATGGGGATGACGTCTGATGAGACCAGTCTAATTAAAAGATAATCCGAGGATATAAGGCTTGAATTCTGTTGAGTGCATACCTCAAAGAATATTAAGGACAATGTAACATGTTTGAGGGACACATCCATGTGTCTCCAATGTCCACATCCTTCCTCCCATGGTAACTACTTGCTATCAACACCCAATAGTAATGAGATCACTTACATTGGTTAACTTTACCAGCAGTAGCAACCATTTTGGGCTCTTCTGAGATAATTGTAGATGCTTACATATATTCTAATCTGTGCGTAAAAGTCAGTAAGGTGGGAGAGATTACAGATGAGGGGATTATGTTTCTAAAACATTAGTTCTCAACCTTTCTAATGCTGCAACCCTTTAATACATGTTGTAGCGACTCCCCCAACCATAAAAATTTTTTGTTGCTACTTCATAACTGTAATTTTGCTACCATTATGAATCATAATATAAATTATCTGTGTTTTCTGGTGGTCTCAAGTAACCCCTGAAAAAGGGTCATTTGATCCCTAAAAAGGGGTCATGACCCCCAGGTTGAGAACTATTGTTCTAAAAGTTAAAACAGGGCAGGGGTTTGGATCCAGATGGCATTACTGACCCACTCTGCAGTCCATACACAGGAAGAATCATGTCTAGTAAGCTTCACTGTCCTGTAGGAAGTCTGTTCGTATGACCCTGTCTGCCACCATTTGCCTGTCTAGGATGTTGTCTTTACAGAAAAGACTCCAAATGGGATCAAAGATGGTTGCCTGCCCATGCTCACGCTGACACTTTTAACACTCAGGAAAAGTGAGATGAGAGACGTTGTCATGAGAATTCCATATGAGAAAGGAGAAAAGACATGGCAGTTTCTTCATGAAAGCAAGGCCATTTGTTACAGAGATGCCTCAAAAGTAGAGCAGCAGCTAAGCTTATTCTGAACAATTGGTGTTACCAATGGCCTCACAGAGCACACAGCGCTTGGGGTTCTTGAAGATGAATAGAATTTTGTCAGGCAGAAGAAAGGCAGGACTCAGAGGTATTGACTCCATCAGGCCTCGGCAGGGAAGGAGAGCTGGAAGTAGGAAGCAGAGATGAGAAGATCGTGCCAGGGCTGATCCCCAGGCCTCCAGGAATCCTACAGAGCTGTCCACGGCCCTCTGTGAGGGCCTAGATCCAGAATACCCCTGGATTATCACAGTCCATACATGTTCAAGACTCTTATGAAGACTGGTATCTCTCATCTGTGCACGTCCCGCTGTATACTAAATACAGTGTAAGTCCTAGGTACATATTTGTTATAGCATATTATTTATTTAGGGGACAGTGATAAAACAAAAATCTCTATGTTTGGTACGGATGGAATTTGTTTGTATTAAGGCTGGTTTAATCTATGGATGTAGAAGCAGTGGGTGGTGGGCTGACTGTATTACTGAATTGCAGCCACGGTCATTCGGGCTGTGCAAAAACAACTCACTTGTGAATGAGGCTACTTTATTGCTCTGCTTTCTCTTGCTGTGATGAACACCAAGACCAAAAGCAGGTGGAGGAGGAAAGAGCTTATTTCAGCTTATTGCTCACAGTCTACCATGCGACAACTCAAGGCAGGAACCCCAGAGGGACCTGGAGGCAGAACAATGCAGCCAACATCATTGGCCATCATTCCTGTCTTGCCCCTCTACCCTCCAGTAGAGAGGAGAGAGACTCCACCTATACCCACTGGAAGAGTAAGAAAGCAACATGACTGGAGATTCGCGTTCTGGGCCCAGCACACAGAAAAGCATCTACTGGTGTGCCTGGTCCCACTGAGCCTGAGGCAGACATAGTCAAGGGCACTTACCTCTTTTCAGTCAACTGCCACTGTTTCAGAGAGAAAGAAATGTGGATACCATAGGGATAAACTCTTTCTCATCCTCAAATAACCTATCCACCTTTGCAGGTGGTCCTGTAGAACTGTGCTGATGACCCTACCAAACATCTATCAGGCGACAACTGAGAACTGAGGAGCTAGAGAGACGTACATACATTGCCCTAGCTAGGATGGAGGCTCTACGGTGGCAGCTGGAAATGAACACCATGCTAGTTGTGCCCTGGAAACAAAGGGCCATGCACTTCCCTGGATGAATGATTCCATTAAGAATCTTTATATTCTTTTTTATTTTGGACCAAAACAATCTATAATGTCTCTGATGTTCTCAATCCCACAGATTCCCAAATCACAGAGCTGTAATTCAATTACTGTGTTAAGAGAGCATACTGAAATCCACTCAGCCATGTACCCCCATACAGCTCTCAGCCAACAGGACTATATACTGCAACCTCCTCATCCCCGACTACATCCAACTGGCCATGAGCAGTCACTGGAACTGGGTCTGCGAGTCTGGGAGGACTGCAGCCAGTCACAATTGGGGGAACAGCAGGATAAGAGCCTCTAAAACATCTGGAGTTGTGCCTCACATTTCAAAGTGATTCTACATCTCACACAACTTTACAATCTTGCCATTTGCCAAATGCTTGTGTTTTGCTTAACCTGAAATTAGGAAAGGATCGCAACTATCTCAATATCACTAGAATGTTTTTTCCCCCTTGAAGTCCTCCCCATGACCCCAATAGGGAAATTCAGCCGGCTCATGGTTCGGGGAAACAGCAGAAAATAGTTTTTCATTAGTTTTCTCCACCCCTTACATACACGGTACATCATCTGTCCTTCTGAGCAAGCGTCCTCTTTGTCCCTACAGCTTTGGTCAGGAAATGAAGTGGACTGTTAGCTTCAGTGGACTGCCACATACCTCTCATCTTTCTGTGGAGACTCCAGGTATATGCCTCTTTTCAAAAACACAGAATCTGAACAGATGGGCTAGTTCTTCAAGACCCATGGGATTGGGGCCAGATTTAAAGTGTCAATCACGTCTTCCCTGCTGTGCAGCGGGTCTCAGAATTAATCACAAAGTGGTTAGTTACCCTCCCTAACAGTCCTGCCGCCATTGTAACAGTGGATGCATCTTGTCAGGCTGGTCAGTGTTGTAGAGTTTATAGCTGGGTAAGACTACTGATAAATTCTCTACCCAGCTATCTGCACGGCATCCTCTGCACCCTCCAAAAGCTATCCAGCATGGGGGAAGATTCTAGCTCAGTTCCAGTTTGTTATTACTGGATTACTAATCTATCTGTATATCTGTATCTGTAAAATAACTGAAAAGTTCCCCTTATTACATGGCTGTGTTAAAGACATTTACAGAGTGATGACAACAGTGATATCAGCTTCACCTGCAATAGACACACAGTCAGTTTTGGGGAGCAACACCAGCTTTACAAGGCACCTATCCACCTTGGGGTACACAGAATCAGCTGTCATCACATGATACCCCCCCAAGTCCCTTCATAGTATCCACCAACCTCCTTCCTGGATGGACTTCTCCCAACTGAGGCAAAGCCTGGGCTGTGATGATCTGATGCAAGGGAGAAAGGAGACTAACCAAGATGCCGTGAGACTTTTTCCCCACATACAAGTTCAGCAAAAGCCACTCTGCATATTCCCCGGCTTCCCCACATCCGTCTCTCTCCTTGAAAGCATCATTTTCTCCTTGTAGTTCTTTTCCTTGCTTTAGAACTGCATGCTGGAAGCACACTGCCACGGCCCCATCGAATATCTAAGTGCTAGAAAGCTCTGCAATTAAGTCACAGGCCTTGGCAGCTTACACATCCGTAGCTCCTCGGACTCTTTTGCTCCAGCTCAGCCTGGCTCCCGCCGTGCCAAGTGTACCCAGAACACCAAACTCCTTGCCCTTGCCCATCCTGCTACCACTGTCTCGAGTCACAAACTCCATCTATGTGGATAACATAAGCATCTCTCAGACTGCAGGCGACGGGTACCACCCAGAGAAAGCCTCTGTGCTATGGAGCCAGAGATTCTATCTCTTTCTCTCCACACAGAAGACCTCCCCCTCCCCCTTCCTCTTTCCTCTTGTCTTCCTCCTCCTCTCTCCTCTACCTCCCTCATACTCATCTTCCCTTCTCTTCCTCCTCTGCCTCTCTTCCTCCACTATTCTTTTTCTTCCTCTTCCTCTCATCTCCTCCTCCCCCTCCTACTATTCTTTTATTTCTTCTTTTTCTTCTTTCTCTCATCTTCTTCTCCCCATTTGGGTGACTGGCAGCTTAAAAGGTAGCAGGGCTACTCCCAGCTGAAGTAGGCACCTTCTTCTCCCAGCTGTGTGGCTACAGCTAAAGATAACTTCCCAGAGTCTCAACTCAGTGAATGACTGTGCTGCTTATTTCACACGGTGTTTTCTTAGTCCTTTATGTTTCTCCTTTTGAGAATTCTCAGTTTAGAACTGGCCTGCAGAAACCCAGTATCAGAGAGGGAGGAGTGATGAACAAAGGGGTCAAGACTGTGCTGGTGAAACCCACAAAGACAGCTGACTGGACAAGGAGGAGCTCTTGAACCCCAGACTGATGACTAAGAGACCAACAGGGGACTGATCCAGACTCCATGAATGTAGTGTCAGTGAGGAGGCCTCAGAAATCTCTCGGGCCTTGGGTAGTAGATTAGTGTTCACCATGGCATACAAAAGAACTTTAGGAGCCCACTCCACATGGAGGGATGCTCTCTCAGCCTGGACACATGGGGAAGGGACTAGGTCCTGCCCTGGATGAAATGACAGACTCTGGAGATCCCCCCAAGGAGGGCCTCACCCTCCCCGGGGAAAGATGTAGGGATTGGGCTGGGTGCGGGGGGGGGGGGCTGGGAGGGAGAAGTGGGGGAGCTGGGATTGACATTTAAAGCATGCATGTTTCTAATTTAAATTTAAAAAAGGAAAAAAAAGAATTATCAGTTTAGATCCACGGTCCGCCATCTGACTGGGTTGTTTTCTTAATGTTTAGGGAGTTTGGGTTCTTTATGTATTGCAGATATTAATTCTCTGTCAGATATGTGGCTGACAAAGATTTTTCTCCCATTCCTTGGACTGCTTCTTCACTTGATTGACAGTTTTCTTTGCTGAACAGACTTTTTAAAAAAGTTTCATGAGGTCTCATTTGTCAATTGTTGGTGTTATTTACTGAGTACCCAGTGTCCTGATTAAAAAAAGTCTTATGTATACAAATGTGTGTATGTGTACATATGCAACGTAATACCTACCTTTTTCCCTAGAAGTTTTACAGTTTCAAATTTTACATTGAGGTCTTTGATCCATTTTAGAGTTGAATTCTGGGCAAGGTAAGAGTTGAGGGTCCAGTTTCATAGATATCCAGTTTCCCAAGCAACACTTGTCTTTTATCCAATGTGTGTTTTTGGCATCTTTATCAAAAATGAGATCACTTTTAGTTGCATGGAACTGTCCCTAGGTCTCCCTAGTCCCTTGATCTATGTATCTGTTTTATTTTTGCCAGAACCAAATAGTTAACTTATGATGGGCATGACACACTCAGATAGTCATGGGCTTGAAGCAGCAGTGGCCAGCGATGGTCTGCCCAAGACTGAGCCTATCAGCCAGTAAATCATAGATCAGGGAGGGGCCCATGAGGCCCCACTCTCACCGCTGAACTATGAGCTACTGGCAGGTTAAGGGAGGGCAGACACGGTCCTCAGCTGTACAGTCATTGATGAGCTCACTGTGCTCTAATGAAAAGCAGTAAACACAGGCAGTCCTGGTTAGACTCAGCAAGTCACAAAACAAGATAAAAAGACATGAATGTAAGAAAGGGACACGAAGGTGTAATACAGCTGGGAGAAAACCAAGAGGGTTAGGGTTACAGTTGTCAGAATGCACTGTGCTTATGTCCGAAATTGTCAACAGAACAAAAAAGTTTTAAATGAAAAAAAACATTTAAAGCAAGCAGGATTCATTTTTGAGACAAGGTCTCATGGATCTCAGGCTGAACTTGAATTCACTCTGTAATCCAGGGTGACTTTGAGTTTCTGGACCTCCTACCCCAACTTCCCAAGTGTTGAGATTACAGGCATGTGCCTTCACACCCAGTGCACCATAAGAGTCAAGCACTCCACCAAATGAGCTGCACACCAGCTCACTCTTTCTCTCAAGCCTCTTGTAGGGTTTTTCCTAAACAATGTGAAATTATGTAGGGATTTATCAAACTATAAATACTGAGTTCTGAAATAACCAAATAATCAACTCTGAATAGGTGACATTTTCATTTTTCTTTCGTTTCTTTTTGTTTGTTTTTTGAGACAGGGTTTCTCTGTATTGCTTTGGAGCCTGTCCTGGAACTCACTCTGTAGACTAGGATGGCTTTGAACTCACGGAGATCCACCTGCCTCTGCCTCCAGAGTGCTGGGATTAAAGGTGTGTGTCACCAATGCCGAGTGATACTTTTCAACTGATAATACTGAAAGGAACCAGAACACACATACATGCACACACGCATATGCACCTTTAAGTGCCTAGGCCTATGACCAACTGCTGGATTGGACATCATAAAGCCCAAATCAGTTCAAAAAAGGCAGTATTCTCAGCCAACCTCACCCAGCCAGATCTCACTAGTACCAGATAGGATTCAGAGAACCGCCAGCTCTACAGAGGATGTCACTGTGTGAGCCCCTGCCAGACCACAGAGCTGCAAGCAGAAAAATAAAAAGTAGAAATAGCTTCTAAGTTATAATTTAAAACTAATAATAATTCCTTTAGCATAACTAAATGGTTATCATATGATTACCCTGGTGACTTTTCCAACACTTGAAAATTAGTGTACTTTTCAAAGTAAAGCCAGACAATGAAAACAAAACACCACTAGGGTCTAACAATCAGTAGGGTGTTTCAACGCTTGATCTTTGACCCAGTGCTCACCTACCCTTCAGCTTAGCCACCAGTGACAGTTGCGTTTAGGAAGTATCTAAGCTGAAATAAAAGAACATCTGTCCCTGGATATGGCACGAGACAAGTGTGTCATGTCGTGTGCTGACACACAGGTTTAGGAGCTGAACGAACTGGCAAGAAAGGTTCAATCTGCAGAGAGGGACTTGTGTACACTTAGTTTCTGAATATACCGTATGACAGGCATAGACCATGTTCTTTGTCGAGTCACTATAAGAGAAATAGAGAACTCCTGTTTATTTCAGTGAGAACCGAGGATTAAAATTCTACATTTACAAATTACGCTATTACAGTAATCACATGTGGTCTCGATGCTGCTACTAAAGTCACACAAACAAAACGGTAAACAACTAGGGAGCAAGCACTGAGTCATAGCATCACACAAGGCGTGCACCACACACAGTCAGCTAAGCTTCAGTTTACCTGTGATTTATCCAGCTGTGGAAATTTGAGTGATTATAACCAACCTGCCCATCAAACCAGCCTGCAATTTTTCTTCCCTAATATCCCCAGTGGTGTCACCAAACAATGGAAATTTTGCTCGATATTGCAGCACCTGCCTACAAGGCATCAGCCAGGCTATCGGGCTCGCAGGGACAGAGGGCCTGAGTTACAGACAGATACCAGCTATTCTGAGCTACTAACACTTTAGTATTCCTACTTAGAATCCTCACTGATTATGAAAGTCACCTAACAGTGACTTTTGTACTTGGCTCCACTAAACACACTATGACGACCTAAAGACCTCACATATATAAACTTTATCCTGTGACAAGCTCCAAGGAGAGCCCAGGCCAGCCTGGGTTTAAGAGAGAAACTGAGAAGCACGCATATTTCCCTACTGCCCTCCTATTGCTCATGAAAGAGGTTAATTGGGCAGAGTCTACAGTTGCCACAAAATCCCAGAAAACATACAGAGTGCTACATCAGTGCTGTCTCCTGTCCTGGGCTCTCCAGGAGCTTGTCATAGGACTCAATCAAAAACTAACAGACTAACTGGTCAAGAAAGAGGTGGGGGGAGTAAGGAGTAGGAGGAGTGCAGCCATAGTAAACCTTCCCCCGGTCAGTGGTGTCAGGCGAACACTCTGGAAAACAAATACTTATCCTTTGTTCCAAACTTTACAAGCATCTTAAAGAGGTAGGACTGTCACAATGGTGGCAAGAAAGATGATGGGACCCACCTCCCAGAGGAAAGGCAGCAGCCACTGACAAGTACAATTTAATCAGGGACCTTTTAGATTTTATTCTTCTCCAAAGACCCAACACACAGTCCGAGCACTGGCTGGAATTTCTGTGCGAAGGAGATGTTAGGCCTTGGTTGGCCTAAGGCAAGGGAAGCGTGCTGGTTCACAGAGTTGTGGGGAAGGTGAAACCTCAGTTCACTGCTGGAGGCCTTGCACTTCCACTGATTACCTGCTCTGGGCACAGAGCAGCCTAATGTCCCCCTGTGGTATCTATAGCAATGCTTGTTCCCAGATAAGCTGTTCTCATATACACGTGGTCAAAGAGCAGAAAGGAAACTCCCAACTTCTGGGAGAAATACAGATGTGTGGGAGAGGATAATAAGATAACATACCTGCTTTCTCTCTCCAATCTCTCTCCCTCTCCCCCTCTCCAATCTCTCTCCCTCTCCCCCTCTCCAATCTCTCTCCCTCTCCCCCTCTCCAATCTCTCTCCCTCTCCCCCTCTCCAATCTCTCTCTCCCCCTCTCCAATCTCTCTCTCCCCCTCTCCAATCTCTCTCTCCCCCTCTCCAATCTCTCTCTCCCCCTCTCCAGTCTGTCCCTCTCCCCCTCTCCAGTCTGTCCCTCTCCCCCTCTCCAGTCTGTCCCTCTCCCTCTCTCCAGTCTCTCTCTCTTCCTCTCTCCAGTCTCTCTCTCTTCCTCTCTCCAGTCTCTCTCTCTTCCTCTCTCCAGTCTCTCTCTCTCCCTCTCTCCAGTCTCTCTCTCTCCCTCTCTCCAGTCTCTCTCTCTCCCTCTCTCCAGTCTCTCTCTCTTCCTCTCTCCAGTCTCTCTCTCTTCCTCTCTCCAGTCTCTCCAGGAAGCCTACAGGTGAGGCTTCTGACTGGTTGATAGCTGCCAGACCCATGACCAGCATCAGGTCCCACACAACATCTGTGTGGACATAAGCTTTTCCCTCTCATCGATTCTCTCAGTGCAAAGCTCACTTCCTTCACAAGAATGCCAAGCCTAGCCTGTGTTCTCCTTCGTGGGCCTTATCTCTCCACGTCATCCTCTATCCTGTACAGTTCCTAAACTCAGGCCTGCATTTAACAGGGAAATCAGGTGCTGTAGAAGATAATAGTGTGAGTCAGGGTACTAACTAGTAGATGCTACCAGCTGTGTGTCCTTAGGGAATCCTCAGCCACCACCAACCAGCGCCCAAATCATCACACAGAGACTTCCTATTAGTTATGAATGCTCGGCCTAGCTTAGGCCCATTTCTGGCTAGTTTTTTTTTAACTTAAATTAGCATGTTTCTCTTTTATCTAACTTTTGCCTTGGGACTTTTTACTTTATATATATATATATATTTACTTTATAAATATATATATATATATATCATTCACTGCTTCTCATGTCTGGCATCTGCCTGACTTCTGGCCCTGAGTGTGTCCCTCTCTTTCTCCCTCATTCTCTTTTTAATTCTCTCTCATGCCTTTTCTTGAGCCTAGATTTCTACTGTTTATTCTCCCTCTGCCTGCCAGCCTCGCCTATCCCTCTCTGCCTAACTACTGGTCATTCAGCTCTTTATTAGATCAATCAGGTGCCTCGGCCAGGCAAGATGAAACAGATGCAACACATCTTTGCATAATTGAACAAATGCAGCACAAACAAGAGCAACATGCCTTACACAGTTAAAGTAATATCCTGCAGCATAAACAAATGTAACACACCTTTGCCTAGTTAAGATAATTTTCCACAACACTCAGCCCTGCCCTGAACTGCAGCTTCCTCATCTGGTAGAGGGGACAGGAAAAGCTGCTTCTGCAAAGAGCCACTGTAAGGCCTGGGTGACTGTCAGGCTGTCGTGTGTTGGAGGGCCTGCTCATCCTCACAGGACAGAAAGTGGTTAGGAGCTCATCTATGTAAGGCCAGGGAGTATACACTAGATACAAGACACTGTCTTCCAATCTAGTGGTACAATCTTTTGCTGACATCAGAACACAGCTTTTCTTTTGCTTTTTTTTTTTTTTTTGGATTTCCAACGTAGACAGTAATTCTCCAGACCTTCATCATCAGAATGGGACCTCTGGGACCTCCAGCCTTGTGGGATGAGCAGCTAAGAGTCTCTCAGTGTCTCCTGCATGTAGAGCTCCACAGCTGGACCCTACATTGTGTAAGCCATTTAATCCACTCCCTTTGTAACACATGCTCGTTCTGTTTCTACTCCTCTAGACAACCCCAAAGAATACACAAGGGAAAGGAGCTCAACTCCTCTTTAGAAATCCACTTCCTCAATGATGTAATCCTCTCTTTTAAATTGTTTTCCTTTTTAAAAATTTTATTACATTTTTAACTAGAAACAAGCTTGCTTCAATCCCAGCTCCCTCTCCCTCCCCTGCTCCTGTGCCCCCCACTAGCCCCCCAGCCCCCCACCCTCTCCCCACTCTCTTCCCCATAGGGGATCTCCAGAGTCCGCCATTTCGTTCAGGGCAGGGGTTATACCCTCCTGCAAGAGTCCAGGCTGAGAGAGCATCTCTCATTGTGGTATGGACACCCAAAGTCCATTTGTATGTCAGGGATAAATACTGATCTACTGCCCAGGGCCCCATAGATTATCCAGGCCTCTTCACTGACACCCACATTCAGGAGGTCTGGATCAGTCCCATGCTGGTCTCCCAGCTATCCGTCTTGTTCAGGTCAGCTGTTTCTGTGGGTTTCACCAGCCTAGTCTTGACCCCTTTGCTCATCACTCTTCCTCTGTCACTGGGTCCAGGGGTTCAGTTCAATGTTTAGCTGTGGGTATAATCCTCTCTTAAATGCGATCCCCACAACAGTGCTGCTTTGGGGACTAGGTGTCCAACAACAGAAGAATCTACGAGATGGGTTCTAATTCTAGCATTTTCCTCAGCCTCCCCATCTGCCCTAAGGAAGCACAAACCATAGGTGATTGGCATGGCATGGATCTTTCTAGAAAGCCCATGGAACTCTGCCCTACCTCTGAATCTCCTGTTGTCAGAGCAAACCTTGTTCTTCTGCCTGTAGACTGGGAATCCTTCTCTGAGCTGACAGCCTGCATTCAAACATCAAGTAGATGTTAAGTCAGCCAGGCAGGTGTATGTTCCCTTAATGCAGCAGCCTGACAAGGTGCTTTTCCATGCGGAGCATACAGATAGAAAGTGGGCCAAAGGGAAGAGGTAAGTTCCCCGAATAGAAACTAACATGCAAGTGTAAGCCACGGGACAGCATTATTTAAAGGAAAGAAAAACTAGAATAGGCATACAAGTCTGAAAGGTGTAGTTATGTAAATCATGGTATTTCCACAGAAACTAAATATTAAAGCCATTTTAACCAGAGAAAGTATCCTATAATGGAGTACGGCACGGCATGAAAAAAGAAAGACGCAAAATTTGATGTTTAGCATGATTCCATCCAGATTTGGTGAACAGATGCTTGTACAGAACCCCAAAATACTCTCAGAACCCCAAAATACTAACAAGGGCTTTCTGAGGAATATGAATACAGCAACCCTCATTTCCTTCTTAAAATACCCCTTTATACATGCGCACCTTATACATATTCTATGGTGAGAATAAGCGATGTTTTTAATTGTCAAAGAAACATTTAAAGATATGGATTCTCAGGCCAAATAGTATAAAAATGGCTCTAACTCTGGCAGCTCTGGGATGGTACGCTGAAATGGAATCTTGAAATATTGAGAGGGTCCTCAATATTTCTGGTTTTGATAGTGGTAACACTGGTATGAAACCCAGGACCTAACATGGGCAAGGCCAGTTGTCACAGCACTGAACAGTGGAGTGGGCTCTCAGGATAACAGAAACTATGGCAGATCATTCCCAGCAGCAGACAGGGCTTTTCTGACATCTTCTGGGCACTCCTCCAAAGCATGCTCCCCCAGAGCCACTTAGACCCAAGCCGGGTGTATTCGGGGCCCCTCCATCTGACTCCCACAAAGCAAGGCAGCAAGCACTCCAAGCAATCACAGAAAGTGAAATGCACTGTCCTCACTTGGGGTAGACACACCTTGATCACTGAAAAAGCAACAGAGGCAGGTACATACAGAACTTAGGAAAGCAACATGACCTATATGCCTATCAAGCAGCCGAGGGGGAGGAGGAGGAGGAAGAGGGAACGAGGAGAAATTTCTGAGTTCCCTTTTCTCCCGATAGTGTTCTGTTGCTGCCTTCCTAGCATCTCTCCACATTTGTCTTGACAATATTTTCCAAGGAATTGTGCTGTCAGCGCCCCCCACCCCAATCCCACACTCATGAACTCTGTCTCACACTGGCTTTCCTGTGAGCCATGCAGTGGCCAGTTCTAGGCTCTTCCCACATCCTGTCTTGTTGCAGCAGGAACTACATAAGCATTTGAACATAGTTGGCATTCTCCACATGCTTGATGTGCACCCAGGATGTCATGTGCATGTGCGCATGTATGCTCACACACACACACACACACACACACACACAGACACACACACACAGACACACACACAGACACACACACACAGACACACACACACACAGACACACAGACACAGACACACACACACACACACAGACACAGACACACACAGACACAGACACACACAGACACAGACACACACAGACACAGACACACACAGACACAGACACAGACACACACAGACACAGACACACACAGACACAGACACACACAGACACAGACACACACAGACACACACACACACAGACACACACACACAGACACAGACACACACACAGATACACAGACACAGAGACACAGACACAGAGACACAGACACAGAGACACAGAGACACAGACACACAGACACAGAGACACAGAGACACAGAGACACAGACACACAGACACACAGACACACACACACACACACACACACACACACGAAAAAAAGGAAGCACATTTAAACCCTAAATTGAAATAAAAGACTCCTGGCAGGTGGAGAGATCATTAGTGTGTTAAGATATATAAATACCTGAAATACCTAGGGGCACTGCTTCTCTTCCTACTTATTTAATGGGTCAGGATTTATTGGGCCCTTAGTGAAAGAGTATGAAAACTGGAGATTCCAGAAGGAACGATAAGAGTCTGCACATGAGTCACTAGGATGAGAGAGGACGAGCTTCTCCAGAAGCATGAAACTTTGTCTGTCTCCCTCTGTGACACTCAGTGTCTCCTGTGGGCTGGCAGCTTTGGCGACACTGAGACAGGTGACCATGTGCCAGGGGCTCTGGCAACTCTGAGAAGATGTCTTTTTCCTCCCCCAGGGTCCCAGGCATTCTCCCATGTTCTGCTTACAGTGTGAAGTCAGAAGCACTGAGTGGGAGACCCCAAAGCTCAATAGCCAACAAGCAGCGATGTACAGGGCCTCAACCACACTCTACACTGTGCCTGATGGGGAGCTCAAGCCTGCAAGGGACAGCTGACTTTCCAATTCCCTGTTCCAGATATTTCAATGCCACCCAGTTTCTGGCTGATAGAAAGATCACAACACAACACCACACTACACCACAACACACCATACACATACACAACACAACGTACACACACTACACACAACACCAACACATACTCACACCCCACCCCCCCACACACACCTACAACACACACACCACCCATGCATACACACATACACACACACACACACACCCCACACCACACAGAATGTACATGATGTATTTGGAATTGTGAAGTGCAGTCATAGTATCCTATGCACAGCAAGAACGTATAAAAGGGATGGAAAGCAACATGACTTTCTACCACTCAAAGCACAAGCCAAGACAGTTCACTGTGAGGAAACTATCCAAGCACTGCAGGTCCATCGTCACCCATATTGAGACCTTCAGAGATTCCTGCAACTCCCAATGTCTAACTCACTGTCCAACTGCCATAGGCGCCACCAGAAACTCAAACTCACATACAAACAACAGGTTCTCTACAGAAGGGTACCAAAAACTGCCATTCCAATAACTCAGGAATGGTTATTTTAGACTCCTCTGTGGAGAAGCCAAAGCTGTGAAATTCTGTTCCAGTTGGAGGTAAATAATAAGAATCATGCCAACTGGTCAGCGACAGCATGGAGTGTGCGTTGTCCAAGCTGTGTCAGCAGAGAATCGGGCTTTTGTTGCAGGGGCTGGAGGGAGGGTGGAGGAAAAGACACTTACTCATTTTCTTTTCATCTGACAGCTTGGAGAATCCCAGTTTGGCTCCCTAATGCCAGCTCTTCAGTTATAATTTAACACCTCGTCCAAAAGCAGTTGATGAATGTTAGCGGGCCGCACAATGCCATTTTCATTTGCCAATCAGACCAATTTTTTATGTCCTTCATAAGCCCACAAATAATTTTGTCAATTTATTCATAGCTGCATTTTAGCGTCAAGATACAATCTTTTATGCTCTGTAGACAGGGGGATTGCTTTCTTTACGGGATATCCATCTGTTTTCCTAGTACAGAAGATTTCTAGGAGGCCCTACATAAGAAAATGACTTCAGTTCTCTTGTAGCAGCTTCCATCTTACACCAAGGGGCCTCCATCACGACAACCATTCCCTGACGCTGCTCCAAAGGCAATTACTGGGGTCAGCAACCTCCGAGGGTCCTGGCAGGATCCCTCCATTATACAAATAGGGGGGGGGGAGTTACCAAGGGTAAAATGAAAGTCAGTTTCCTTCAGAGGCAATGCCTTGCTTTGTAAAAGTCCCACTCTGCTATGGAGAAACAAAACAATGTCTCACAGAAAGGGAATGGAGGAGGTTTCAGACCTATACGACAAAAGTTATTTGGGGAGGTCACCTGGGGTGCCTAATAGTGCAGGAAGGGGGAAAATGTCTTTAATAGCTACCATATTTTGTGGCTTCACCAGATTTTAAGAGCTGGTACATTCACATTCAGATGCTTCCCTTGCGAGCAGAAACTTCGATGAGAACAGTTCATGTGCTCTAATGCATCAGAACTGTGGGCAGCCTCCCTGGAATGCCCGGCCTCCAGTAACTGTAATTGGAGTTTCACAAAAGCAATTATAGCTAATGACAGTCATCCTGATTTTTAACTTCCTTTTCTTATATGGCCCAGGGATTTGGATTCTGAATGGTTGCATGCACAGTACATTTAGATTTCATTATTTTTTTCCTTGGGAACAAGTTGAAAATATTTTTCTTGGTAACCTCATCTTCCAGGTAAGATGAGGGCATAGGATGGTGACCGAGGGGGTGACATTGAAAGGGGACACTTGGCATGCAGACAGCAACTCAACCAACGCAGAGAACTGCTGAAGCCATCATCAGCTTTCAAACACGAGGTCTAAACATCCCTCCCACTGGTTGTTTTTAATAGGCAGGTCTTGAATTGAGATGTGGTACACTGCACTGGGAACTCCAGGCATTCCAAAGGGAAACTTGTCCACATTGTGGGCGGGGCTTAGGGAACTGTAACTGAAGGCTCCTTTAAGACATTTCGAGAATCCTGACATGCAAAGAAATAGTTCTGTGAATCCTGTGAGGCCAGAGAAGAGCACTTTTCCACAGTGGAGAAAGAAACCGATTCTTTCTCTTGAGCCTCTGGGAACAGACAGGTCAATATGGAGAAAGCTCTGCAGGTGAGTAGAAGCCACCAAGGATGGTATCCCCCTGTCCCGGTTAGGTTTTTTGTCAACCTGACACAAGTAGAGTTATCTGGGAAAGGGGATCTTCAGCTGAGAAAATGCTTCCATCATATTGGCAAGGCTGTGGGGCATTTTTAAAAAATAAATAAAGATTGATGTGGAGGGCCCAGCCCACCATAAGTGGTACCACCCCTGAGCAAGTCATCTTGAGTTCTACAAGAAAGCAGGCTGAGTAAGGCATGGAGAGCAAGTCAGTAAACAGCATTCCCCCACGACCTCTGCTTCAGCTGCTGCCTTCAGGCTTCTGCCTTGAGTCCCTGCCCTGGTTTCCCTCCATAGTGGACTATGAAGTGTAATCGGAAATAAAACCAGGCTTCTTTTGGCTGTGGTGTTTTATTACAGCAGTAGAAGGCAAGCTAAGTCATCCTCCCGGGTATTTAAGAAATTCCTGAGAAACCTTGGTAGACCTGTGAACAAGTGTGTCCTGCTAGGCCCCACAGATAAATGTATGTGGCCATTCATGCTGTGATTTAGAACACAGTGGCATGTGAGCATCTGTAGACAGTGGAGCTGTTTCTCTACCAGGGCACAAGGCATGGGGATGCCTGTGATCTCCCCAATAAACACCCACAGGCATAAGACTGAATGATTAGTCACTGGACTCCAACCCAAGCTCCTTGGGATAACTTTAAAATGCAAATCTTGGGTCTAAAATTCTGGGCCATGTGATCCTGCCTCTTTCCTTAATCTCTGGATAAACCCTTTTGAGACCTAACCACTGTCATCACCCACACGTTACAGATGAAGTGCGAAAGCCAGCGGGTACCAGCCAGGAGGCTGCTGAGCTCAGGTTACTGGCAAAGCCTGGAAACAGGTATGGCAGGCACGGAAGCGGAAGCACTATTAGTAGAGTTTAGCATAAGCTCCAGGTGAAAAGAACGCCCCATCCTTTCCAGTGAAGACCCATGTCACTGAAGTCACTGAATGCAGCTCCCGAGGATTCAGAAAGGCTGCCACGTACAAGAGCAGATGTTCCCAGCCCTGTATGACCTGATGGCTCCCATGAACCCTGGGACAATTTCTGAGCCAGGTATTTCCTCTTCAGACACACATTGTGGCCCATGATACATCTCTCAGAGCAGGTACGGCTATCAACCAGGCTTGCACTAAACACGAGAGAAAGCTTTCCTCTTTACAGTTTGGGGTGGGGGAAGTTAGAATCATGGAGAATGGAGGTTCTCCATGTGCCTTTCACAGAGACAACTTGTGAGTTAGCCTTGAGCTGTCACCGTCAAAGACTGAGGCCAGAAGCAGCTCTTACCTTGCATTAAACCCCCCAACTCTTGGGTTTGGTGATTCTGGCTGTCGCTCTAGGTGATAGAGACGAATGAACATCACATGAATATGACAAAGTTGACGAGGGTGAGGCTGAACAATTACTTCTCTCTCAGGCTCTAGGCTCTTGTTTACCTTAGAAATGTGTACAACTTTTACATATCAAAACTAAAGAAAAGGGAAAGCTGCCAATGAAAAGCTCGTGATAAGCCTGTGAGGCCACACACCATCCTCATTTCTTCCAGGATGGTGGGAAATACCCCTAGACCACAACTTTCCTCATCACAGGAACACCTGTACCTCAGGCGTGGCAACTCCCTCTACTCAGAGAGACACAGAAGCTGCCCAGCCTCGGTGAAATGAAGCCTCCTGAGGAAGTAAATTTGAAAACCCACAGATGCCTTGCTCCAGATCAACAGACTGACTGCAATGTCATGTTCTCACTGCCATCAATGACACCTGGCTGCAAGTCCACCTCTCAACACCCGAAGCTTCACTGATCCCTAAGTACACGATAGAGTTTGAGTTTGTATTGGCCTTTTATGTGCCATGTTTTAGTACATGGGCCACTTTGGGATCTTAGATACTACAGCAGAGAAGAGTAAAGGATTAAAGCTAGAAGCTAGGAACACCCTGGGGATGGTACCCAAGGAGCTCACTCAATGCAGAAACCACCTCTATACCTAGATATAAGGGCCAAACAACAGCACCACAAGATCCAGAGACTAATAGATATCACTTCCTCACACTGGGCAAACAGAAGAGTGGACTTTTCAAGACCTCCAGGGGCTCTGTCTGTAAGGACCTCTGAGTTAACACATTAAGTCCTACTCAGAACATGGATGCAATCTAGACCCAACTCTGACAAGAAAAGGCATGCCACCCTGCTGTTGGTTGCTTTGACTCTGACTCTTTGGGAGGGGGGCTGCCACACAGCTCCCAAATAAATCCACACACTGAGACTTAGTCTTACTTATAAATGCCGGGCCTTAGCATGGCTTGTTTCTAGCCAGCTTTTCTTAAATTATCCCATCTAATTTTTTGCCTCGGAGCTTTTCTCTTTCTCCATTTCTACATACCTTCCTTTACTTCTTTCTCCATGGCTTGCTATGTAGCTGGGTAGCTGGACCGTGGTATCTTCCTCTCCATCTCCTTTCCTTGTTTCTTGAACTCTTCTTTTCTCTCTTTTTCCCCTTCTATTTATTTTTTCTGCTTGCCAGCCCTGCCTACCCTTTCTCCTGCCTTGCTATTGGCAGTTCAGCTCTTTATTAGACCAAACAGGTAGGTGTTTTAGGCAGGCAAAGTAACACAGCTTCACAGAGTTAAACAAATGCAACATAAAAGAATACAACACACCTTTGCATCATTAAGCAAATGCTCCACAGCATAAACAAATGGAACACACCTTAAAATAATATTCCACGGTACCCCCCCCAGCTTCCATCACCAGGTGGTCCAACATTCTACCTTTCAGGAGGCTCCTTGCACACTGTCGGAATGCCTGCAGATATGTCAACAGAGGCACTACATGTAGAGCAAAAGCCAGCCACAGGAGTCAGCGGTTCATGCCTTAAGTCTAATTAAGAGGAAACATTTGTGTGATTGCTTTGGGAAGGCTGACATTGATTCCCAAGCTTGTTTAATCCAGCTATTAACATTTGATATTCCCACATGTTCCCAGGTGGCCTCAGAGGGAGGCATGGCAGGGAAGCTGCCCTCTGATTCACATTACCTGTTTCCCTCTGCTGAGGACATCACGCTCTTCCCACAGCAGAAGTCCAGCACCCAGCATTCTCGAAAAGCAGCTTCACATAGAAAACCCAACTGTTGTCCCTGTCCTGGGCTCTTTCCAGGTCAAACGCAGAGCTGCTGGAATGTACTGAAGTGTGGCAAGCCTTGCCACAGGGGAACCCT
The DNA here is from genome assembly GCF_017639785.1 of Mesocricetus auratus. Lineage (NCBI taxonomy): Eukaryota > Metazoa > Chordata > Mammalia > Rodentia > Cricetidae > Mesocricetus > Mesocricetus auratus. Next base: position 25,274,372 of record NW_024429208.1, read on the forward strand.
GCTGCTCAGCACATAGGCAGCAGATGCTAAAGGAGGCAGCTGGATTCCCACTTAGAATACATATTTGATATGAATGCCTTTGATTAGTCCCCTAAGCCCTGTCATCAAGAAGGCAGATGAGCTAGCATCAACACAAAGGCACGAGCCTCAGCTCAAAGAGGACAGCAGAGGGTTTATTCTGGAGCCAACCTGAGCAGCCCTAGCCCAGAGACATGGATTTACCCCAAATTCCACATTCCACTGTAGACACAGTGTGATGAATTTTTATAGTCACAGAACAAAGAATGTGATGCATCAAGGCATGTTTCAAATTCTCTGGTGGAAAATAAATAGGTGGTTACAGCAGGGTAAAGGAATCTCAGCCTTAGGCCACAGATGCTGCCGATGGCTCTCTGCCAGCACAGGTCAAGTATGTTGCCTTCCCTAATGCAACCATGTACTTGGGATCACAGTTTCTGACCTGCCCCTCACCACCATGGGCATCACTGCACAGGCAAGAATGGCATTTGCCATAAAATTCATGGCCCCGACAGTCCCTAAGACCACTTGCTGTCATCCCCATTTCATCCCCAGGAGGAACAGCCTCAAAATCAAGCAGAGGCTTTGGAGAAGACGAGGAAGGGAAGCACGGAGCATCTGGTGTCTCTTCACAGCTGAAAGAATGCATGGGTGTCTGGAGTAGATTTCTGTTTCCTGTAATAAGCCTTGAAATAGCACTTCTTCCTGTTCTAGAAGATCTGGAGTACAGACCCACATGTTGTGCAGTAGTCTACAAGGCTGTAAGTCAACGGGGATGGTGACAAACTCTTCTCCCTGGAATACACGTACTTTTTCTTCACAAGAGAATGAGAGGATTTTATACTATAAATATAAATTTAAAAGAATGTTCTAAAAATACACATTTTTCCAGAGAGGAAACATAATATGTTATAATGTTACGACATCTAACTAGCAAATAACTTTAATCTCTCCAAGCCTTACTTTATTCTGTCATACAGTGGGGATAATATCTCAATTCCACAGCATTGTTACATGGACTAAATGAGATAAAGAATGAAGGAAAAAACCCAGGGCATCTTGAGAGTATAATAAGCAGAAAAATTGACTTCAGATTTTACACATAACCATTTCTAGTGTGATTTACTAATTTTCTGTGGTGGGCAATTTCTTAATCTTTCTAGCAACCAACAACATTAAAATATCCTATGGTGTTGGTGACACATGCCTTTAATCCCAGCACTTAATCCAGGCAAAAGGATCTATGTGAGTTCAAGACTAGCCTGGTCTACAAGAGCTAGTTCCAGGACAGCCTCCAAAAAAACAAAAAAAAATCCTATGGATACAATATAATGGGAAATAATCCCAGACACTTATTCTGTGAAGTGCACCCCTCCACACTTAACTTCATGCTTGGTCAAGTGGCTTTCTTTGGCCAATGGGATGCTGGCAAATAAGACATGGGTGAAGGCCTGAAGTGGATACCAGAATGGGCAGAGGGTCCCCTCTGCAGTCTTGAGGTCTTCCTTTCAGCATGAGGACAACCAAGGTGGCTACTGATCTCAGAATGCTAAAAATACATCTGACCTGGATCCAACCACAACATGAGGTCATGCCAGTGCATACAGATTCTAGTGTTCCCTTGACTCTTGGCACAGGGTAACCGCATGACTGACAGGGTGGCAAACATTCCAGGTGAACCTTGAGCCTTCCTCCATTGAGCACATGCTTATCTAATTATGAAGACAGCATGAAGTGACAACTGAGGCGAAGTGTCCCCAGCTCCCTCAGAATCACTGTCCATGATGGGAACTGATATATCTCACATGATGCTCCTGGGGTCTATACCTACAACCTGCCTCAGAGAATACTGCAGGATAGTGTGACCATAGTAGCAGTCCCTGAGAAAGGAAGGAAGGGAGGAGGGGAGGGTGGGAGGGAGAGAGAGGGGGGAGAGAGGGAGGGAGGGAAGGAGGGAGAGAGACACACACACAGAGAGAGAGAGAGAGAGAGAGAGAGAGAGAGAGAGAGAGAGAGAGAGAGAGAGAGAGAGAGAGAACCTGCAGCAGTTTTGAGGGACACTTGCACAATTGAACATAAAGACAATATTCTGGTTGAATTACTTAAATTACTCTAATCAAAGAGATGCCTGTGTAACTCATTTTTCACAAGTCTTTGCCAAGTGATTTGGCTACTGTTTCACCATTTTCAGGATGTGAGACTATCAAGTTAAAAATTTTTCCAAAAAAAAATATTTTGCAAAAGCTTCATATCAACCTTCTTATGGTCAATGATCTTGTTATCATTCATCGCATATGGGGCCCCTTTTGAGTAGAGAATGAGCTGAGGAAGCTCTGAGTGTGTGAAGTCCTGTGTGGACCTGTGTTATTTCCATGAGATAGCCATGAGAAATTGGCAAAGCTCCCCACTGCCAGGTGAGACTCAGACAGATGGCAAAGCCTTTCTCTGATCCAAGTTAGAAGGATGTTGACATCATGCACAGAAAATGTCCACTGTAGCTTCCGTCCTGATGTTTACAGACTGCAGACTGCTCCCCTAGAGAGACTGTTCCTACCAACATTAGCTAAGCCCGCCTCCTTGTACAGTTGTCTATCATAAACCCTGCATCTTTACTCAGCCGTATGCAATAACTCTGCCTACCGGTTCAACCATTGATAGTAAACATGCTAAGTTTCTGTAGTGCTTCAGTTTCTCCATCAGGGAGTCCAGCTATAGCTTTTCTGTGTGTGATCATTTTTTCTTTCATTCCATCAAAGCCCCAGTCAGGTCAATCCCTGGAGTCCTGCAGAGCATGGCATTCATAGGAGATGGGACCTCAGTTAATCATTACCTGCTAAATTCAGTTAATTCTGCACCAGGCTTTGAGGGGTACAGGGCAATAAATAACTGCAGTATGAACTGTAATGGCCTTAAATAATAAAAACCTGCAGCCAGATATGGGGCAAATGATGAAATATCAGACAGAGAAAAGAGCAAGCCACAGCCAACTCCTACCTTGCTAACTCCTTAGCAGAAACAGACCAAGTTCCTGCCACCTCCCAAGTTATATTCCTCTCCCCACCCAGCCATGTCACTTCCCATTTGTCTGTACAGACCTCTAGACCTCTGTGGTTAACTAGTGGCTAGCTCTGTCCTGTGATTTTTCAGGCAAGCTTTGTTAGAGCACAAGCAAGCTATCACCACAATGAACAGTACCTCACCAGGTGTCACCTTCCACTGAAGTGACATCTATTACTTGGTACATTGTGGCCTGCTCAGGGATCAGCCAGATGCTGAAGGGTCAAACGAAAGTAAAAATCTTCATAGGAGATGCTAAAGCTTAGGAAATCACACATGTGGCTACTGAGAATAAGAACATGATTTCTATAACCAAGTCCTGGAATCACAGAGAATTTTACATGAAATGATACTACTAGAAAAATAATTAATTCAAAATCCAGTCTATTATTACTTGCAAACCTCAATAATCATGATGTCAGGGTCACATGCACATTAGTTCATGAATGAGGGAGAGGCCAAGTATGAAAAGGTCAAAGGCAAGTAGCCTGGCACCAACGGAGCTGAAACTCCCAGAAATCATTTCTAACTACATAATAAAGTTGCTCTACAGGCCTGGCCCATTACCCTATGCTCCTCACCCTTCACTCCAGCCCTGTGGTTCTAAGTACCTTACTGGAGGCCAATATGGAGCTGAGGGAGGGTTGGTGTGGGGCTGACTTGATGTTCATCCCAGCACCTAGCATGATGCTTGCTATTTAATGTCCTCAGGGAAAGCCTACTGACCATCAGCTGTTTACTGACCTCTCCCTTCATGAACAAGAATGTCCCACAGTCCAGATCTCCCCAGCACCATACCTGGCTCATCTTCAGAATCCTCCTCTCATATTATTTTTTTCTCAAGTGAGTTAGGCAGCCCAGTGTTTATTAACTGGATTATTTCTACAAAGCATCTCGATTCTTTTAGAAACAAGGTCAGAGATAAAGACATGAAGAGATAAATCAAAATTGATTTCTCTAGGTCAGTGGGTCTCAACCTGTGGGTCATGACCCCTTTGAGAGGGTCAAACGACCCTTTCACAGGGGTTGTATATCAGATACCCTGCATATCAGATATTTACATTACGATTCATAACAGTAGCAAAATTACAATTATGAAGTGGCAATGAAATAATTTTATGGTTGGGGGTCACCACCACATCCTGAACTAAAGGGTCAGAGCACTAGGAAGGTAGGGAACCACTGGTCTCGATTTTAAAAAGCAGAGGTGCTGCGATACCACGACTGCTAGAGTAAGTGTGGCTTTTCTTCTTTAGGCCTGGGAGAAGATGCCCCTGGCTCAGGTCTGCCTAGTGTTTTGGTCTAAAGCAATCATGACATAACAGCTAACAAATCATTTAGTTCCCTTCAGTTACCACTCCCACTGTACAGGCGAGACATAAACAGTTCAGTAATAAATAATGCAGCTCCCTGGGCTAGAGGCCATGAACAACTTCACAGAGGACTGGACTGACACTCATCCTCAGGCTATCACCATAGGCCCTTCCCTAGTAACATGATAAAACACCATGACTAGAAGCCACATATATATGAATTAATTTATAGTAACAGGGGAGGGATGACAGCAGGGGACACAGCAGGAAACCAAGATGTCACATCTCAACCACACAAATGACATGATAATGAACAGGAAGTGGGCAAGGCTACAGACTCCCAAATCGATTCTCCAGTGCCGTTCTTCCTCCAGTAAGGCTGCAATGCCTAAAGGCTCCATAAGCTCCCAAACAGAGGTACCAACCAAGGGCCAAGTGTTCAGGCACATGAGTCAACGGGAAGAACATTTCTCATTCAAACCACCACATGGCTGCTCTCCGTTGAAGAGACAGCTTTTGCTATCACCACTCACACCTCACAAACCTAATCCTATGTCCTCCTCACCATGACCCTTCTCTACAGCTGAACTTCCCCCTAAGATACCATAGACTTCCCACCTTCAGGGATGCTCATGTATATATTCCCCTGTAGCGCAAATTTTACTTTGTCTTAATAATAAAAACCCTGCATCAGATATAGGGCTGCTGAAAGACCAGAGAAGCAGAGCAGCCAGTCACTAGTTCTGACCTCTACTTAATCCTCAGACTGAATTTGAGATCCTGGCTCTAAGAATCCTCAGACTGAATGCAATGAGCTCCTGTCTCCTCCAGCCTTATATTCCTCTCTCCACCCAGCCATTTCACTCCTGTCTCCACCTCCCTAGTGTTGGAATTAAAGGCGTGTGACCCCAGAATCTGGGGTTGCCTCTGTGTGAGCTTTGTTTCTCTTTTAAACAGATTCAGCGTTCAACAGGAATCACCTGAATGAATGGGAGTTCGAGTCCTCAGTGCAACAGGTATGACCTGAATGAATGGGAGTTAGAATCTTTCTAAAGATGATGCAAAAATCCTCCCAGGAACAAAAACAGTGGGCCCAGCACCATATCAAGTGGAGTGTGTTCCTTCTCCCCACACCCATCTGCAGAGATATGGTCTATAAATCTACTCTACAGCTGCAGACAAATAATGTCTAATTATAATGAATTTTCCTCTCTGTAACTTACAATAGACTTAGCAAACCAACTGACCTTGAAGGGAAAAGGCTAGATCTTATTACCACTCCCTCTGAACACTTCAGGTCACATTAGCTGGTGCCACACTCCATAAACTATCATAAGCCGGGGCAGCAGTTATGTGGCCATGTTGAGAAGGAAGGGAAGGATGCTTAACCATGAAAATGAAGAATGGATCTTTTTAAATGACTCTCCTAAAGAAATACCTCTTAACTTTGGCTGATATTGACTATGGTAGTAGAAACCCACCCCACTGGCAGGAGAAGAAAAAAATGGGTATGTTGTGTTTGGGTTTTAATTACAGCACCATCAACTGAGGTACACACATAAGGGTAAGATTTCTGGTGTCCTTGGTCATTTTAAACAAACAAAACCCAAAATAGTTCCCTGAGTCAATGGGAAAGCTTGCTATTCCTTCCCAGAGAAGCCTTCCAATATCTTCCCAGATGAATGGAGGAGAATCAGGGACTTTCTTCTAACCACGGCCAAAAACACCCATGGGGTTTTCCTTCCCTGGGGGACAGGTATGACTATGAGCAAAATGCAGATAACACACAGAGACTCTATTAGTTACAATGTTGTTGGTCCGGGCTTCTCATTGGTTAGTTCTGTCTTAAGTATTAACCCATGACTACTAATATATATATTTCTATAAGGTCTTATCTCACCAAGGATGCCAGTCTCATGGTGTGCTCTCTTCCCAGAATCACATGGCAACTCCCTACTCTTGACTACATTTCCCAGAATCCTCCTTGACTCCTAGTCCCACCTATCTTGCTCCCCTATTGGCCAACAGTGCTTTATTTATCAACCAATAAGACAAACATATACACAGAAGGACTTGCTCCATCAAATGAGTTTCCCTCGGGTTACTCATTGCTTACTGCTGTTAATTCAATTAAATGTTTAAATCATCCTTTATATGCCTCTATGGAAAAACAAGCTTTTGCCATGTATGGTATGTCCTTCTGATTACATACAGCTTGACGTCAGGAGAACTTTACTCAGTCAACCTTTCTAAACCCTCAGAGTATAAACTGCCTGAGGTTCTGAATAAAGTTGGCCATCAGTCCTTCTTACTTATTAGCTCCATTCTTCCATGTCCCACCACCTCCAAAGTGGTGGAAAGGCCCAAGCCTCTCCTACTCAGAATCATAAGAAATGACAGATTGATATCTGTCTGCTTTGGCAGTGAATATAATAACCATATTCAATACTTCATACAAATCTTCATGAAAATCTAAGCCCGAAAATAAGGTAGATAAATATAGGACATATTCCACTTTGGGGGAGTCCATCCATTTATTAGAATAAGTACTATTCATCTAAGAAAAAAAACAGTAGAAATGGGATGCGGTGGTTTGAAAGGAAATGACCCCCAGAAAGAGTGACCCTATTAGGAGATGTGGCTTTGTTGAAGGAGGTGTGGCCTTGCCGGAGGAAGTATATACCTGTGGGTGTGGTCTCTGTGTTCTCCTTTGCTCAAGCTATGCTCAGAGTAACGCACAGACTCCTTCTATCCTATAGATCAAGATGTAGAACTTTTCAGCTCCTTCTCCAGCACCATGTCTGCCTACACACTGCCATGCCCCACCATGTTGATAATGAACTAAACCTCTGAAACTGTAAGTCACCCTCAATTAAATGTTTTCCTTTATAAGAGTTGCTATGGTCATGGTGTCTCTACACAGCAATAGAAGAGCTATAGAATCTTATTCTTTTCTTTTTTATGCTTAAAGGTATTTTATTCATATATCATGGCTTATCTTTAAAAGAAAAAAATAATACTAAAGTATCACAATAAACTACTCCCACTTCTCTTGCAATACTGTTTTCTTTAAACACACATATATGTGTGTATTGTATGTGTTCCTGTAGGTATATGTGCCCCTGTGCATGTCTGCACACCTATGTGTGAAGGTCAGACATCGAAGGCAGATGTCTCCTCAATCACTCTCCACTGTATTTTCTTATTAATTAAATTTGTCCTTTATGCATGTATGTACTGAATTCTGATTACTCTTACCCTCCACCCTCTGTGATCTCTCTCCCTATCCCTGTCAGCACTCTGCCTTATAGGTTGCTTTCCTGTGTTGGTGGCTTTTTGCTTTATTTTGTGACCCAGTGAGTTGCCCCTAGGCCATCTGTGTGATAATGGGTATGGAACAATCCAATGGGACCTGGTGGGCTTTCCAGAGAGTACACATTTGAAGATTAAAAACTTCCTCTTGACTTCAGAATCCTTTAGTAGCCAATAGTAGAGCAGGAGTAGAACCCCATGAGCCCCTCCCCCACCCATGAAAGGCCAGTCTTACATAGGCTTAGTGTGGGCAATCAGAGCTGTGAGTTCATGGCTGAAATGGTTGTATAACACCCAGAGGATAATATTTTGCCACACTTCTCCCTGTCTTCTGGCTCTTATGTTCTTTCTACTATTCTTCTGTGATATTCCCTGAGCCTTAGACAGTATGGTATAAATGTCCTACTGAAGGCTGAGAAGCTAACTGTCTCTTCTGCTCACTCAAGGGCTTCCTGCATTCACTGCTGTTGACTCTAAAGAAAGGCTTTTCTGTTTAAAGATGAGAATAGTATGTATCTATGGGTATAAACACTGGTGTTTTGGAAGCAGTCAGATGTTACAGCAATGTAGCTACACAGAAGTAAATTCTTGCTAGGACTTATGACATCCCCAGTCAAAAGGTTTTGACTGGATTTACTGAAATATCCCTGAGGAGCAAGCAGTGACTCCAATCAGAGAATGGCTGGTTGCACCAGTGGGCACCACTTTCTGGGTGGGTTGGTGTTATTGTCTCTAGGGTTCATAGCTGGGTAAGACTCCTGATACCTTATTTCCTCAGACTGCTTAGCATTTTCCCACATTATGGAAGCCAACAGCAGGGCATTTAGCATATTTACAATGTTATATAACCACCATCCAAGACATTTTTATCACACCAAAATAAAGTCCAATATTCATTGAACAATTCTTTTCCCTTCTCTCTTCCCACAGCTCCTGGCAACAATCTGCTTTCTGTTTCCACAGATTTACTTATTCTGAAAATTTCAATAAAGGGAATCACACTGTGACTGGGTGCTGGCACTCCATTTCTTTTATGGTTGACAGAGGACCAGTATATGCTATACTTTGTTTCTCCACAAACCCAAACCATCAACATACACTTGGGTTGCTTCTACCTTCTGTTTATTGTGAATACTGTCACCCCATCATCCTCCATCATCCAAATACAAGTATTTCTGTGACTACCTGCTGATTTTTTTTGTAGTGCTAGGAATAGATCTACTCCAGTACTAGGAAAGCACTGTACCACTAAGATTTAGCCCCAGCCTGAACACTTGTTTTCAATATCCACCTAGGAATGAAACAGTCAGAACTAGATTTTAATATATAATATTGTCAGGGTTGTTTAGGACCAATAAATATGACATTTCACGTCTGTACAATGTTTGATTTCAGGAATGCTAATTTTTTTAACAATCACAAGTAATGTTCCTTGATGTGACAGTGAAAATAACAATAATAATAACAGTAATAACACAAATGGTAATAGTTACTGATGGCTTGAGGCAGAATGTTGAGTATCAAAGCCAGCACTATAATTTGTCTCATTTTCTACAGAGAAAGTCATGTGGTGTATGAGTATCAAGGCCAGTCCTACCATTCAAATGTCCAAGTTTCTAAGCACTGTAATATTTCTTATGTGACACCAAACAAACCATTTATAAGCAGTGGTACTTGGGCTGAGCCTGAGCTTGAGCCCATTACAACCCACACAGCCCATCACTACATGAAAGGGGTATTTATGACTCCTTATATGTCATTACCTCCTTCTGAAAAATACCTTCATCATCACCTTCAACAGCTTCATATATTTGTTTTTATCATGATTATGTAACCATAAGGTTTAGCACAGAAGGGACCTACACGTGTCCCATCATAAGTGCCTAGACCATACACAACAGCCAGCACCTTGCTTGCATTCACTAAACATGTGCTGGATGCAAGAGTCTGTTCTAGTGTCTTTGGCTGCCAGCATACCCTGCAGGCTGCAAGTGCCCTTCCTAGTGCCCTTTGTTCTGTCTCAAACACCACCTATAGACTTGGGTCCACACGTTCTCTTTGGAACTCGGTTCTATCTCATCTGTGGTTCATGGCTTCTCTCTGTCTATGGAGCGTGAGGTGTCCAAGGATAATATTTCTCCTCATGAGCCTAGGAAAGACAGTCTCCAAGTCATTGTGCCCTGTCCTTACATCTATGTCCTCAAATAGGCCTGACTATGCAGCCAGAATGGAATAAAGATAAGTACGCACAAACCTCAAACAGGTCAGGAACTTAGTAGTTAATATGCATCACCTAAATTTCAGATTTTAGAGATGCAAAAATTCATTTCAAATAATCCCCATGGTCCCCAAGAACCAGCATTCTGTCAGCACTAAATAATTAGCAAATAATTTCTGTCTGCATATTAGGCTCTATCTCAGTTGTAAAATTAAGAAACAATCTTATTAAAGGTAATCATTCAAGAAGGTTAACAGGGGAAAGAAAACAGACCCTTCATGACCTTCAAAACTGAAGCTACCAGGAAACCTTCTGAGCATGATATTGAAACTCTACCCTAAGGTGGGTAGGCATTTGTCCAGTGGGAGAAACCAAGTCTCCAAACCCATAAATACAAAGGACCCTGGCTTTTATTGAGGTGCATTATTTCTGGGCTGTGATACTTGTAGCATCTATGCAGAGAACTCTAACATGGGCTGAGATCTGGGCATATCCTACAGTAGAGGGACCAGCACAGCCATGTACCTACCCAGAACACACATTGCTTGACCCAAGTTTTTCTCATTGCGAATGAAGACTATAGCCAAGGAGAATGACTGGGCAAGTATACTTGTATAAGAAAATGTGTGCTTTTCACTCAGTTACGAAAGAGGAGAAGCCCAAGAGATTTAATCATTTTGAGAAAAACAAAGGCTGTAGGTAGGTATACCTTATAGGTAGATAAGATTCCCCCCTTATCTAGAGTGTAAGAGCCCATAGATTTGGTTCTCAACACCACAAAAGAGAGAAATGGGACAGGAAGGAGAGGGGAAGGAGCCAAAGGGGTAAAGAGTCAAATGGCATGGTTCCTAAAGGCAGAGGCTATTCCTGCCAGACACATCGCTGTGAGGGTCTGCCCCCCCGCCAGAGAGAGAGAGAGACTGGATTTTCCTTCTCAGATCAGCACAATGCCCCCTACCACACACATACTCAGCACCTTTTCTGCCTACTCAGAAACTCTTGCTTCTCAGAAGACTTACATCTACCCAGTGGCTCTGAGGAGCACCATGTTTCAAGTTACTAGAGAAAACAGTTTATTAACAGGGAACATGCTCAGATGATCCGCTGTGGAAGGCAAACGTACAGTTTTCAGGCTAGAGAGGAGTAAGTTCAGTCCAGACAGTTGGCAGAGAGACAGGAGGGTGTCTGGGAGGCAGGTAGCAGGGGTTCTATCAGTAGCCTGGGGCGGGCAGAAAAGCCCTTCACTGTAAAAGGTAACTCACACACTCCAGGCACCTGAGGGTCTCTATACCAGGATCTTTCTTCTCTCTCTCTCTCTCTCTCTCTCTCTCTCTCTCTCTCTCTCTCTCTCTCTCTCTCTCTCTCTCTCTCTCTCTCTCTGTCTCTGTTTCTTTTGCCACTAACCAGCTCCCAAATCATGACGTGGAGAGTTATTATTAGTTTTGAATGCTCAGCCTAGCTTGGGCTCATTTCTGGTTAGCTTTTTTTTTTAACTTAAATTAACCTGTTTCTCTGTATCTACCTTTTGTCTCAGGGCTTTTTACTTTCCATTCTTTCTGTATAAGTTACTTCCATAGCTTCTCGTGTCTGTCTGGTGTTTCTCTCATTCTCTCTTCTGCTCATCTAGATTTCTCCTCCTATTTATTCTCTCTGTCTTCCAGCCTAATCTAACCTTTCTGTGCTGAGCTCTTGGTCCTTTATCTCTTTATCAGAGCAATCAGGTGCCTTAGGCAGACAGGATGAAAAAAATGCAACACATCTTTACATAATTAGACACACATCCTTAAACAAATTATTAAAACATACACATCGTTAAAACACACATGATTAAAACAAATACAGCATAAACAAAGCAGCACACCTTTATACAGCTAAAGTAATATTCCACAGCATAAACAAATGTACCATATCTTTACATAATTAGACACACATCCTTAAGCAAATTATTAAAACACATATATCGTTTTGATTTGCATTTCCCGGATGGCTAAGGATGTTCTTAGCCATCCGGGAAATGCAAATCAAAACAACTCTGAGATACCATCTCACTCCTGTCAGAATGGCTAAAATCAAAAACACCAATGGCAATTTATGCTGGAGAGGATGTGGTGAAAGGGGAACACTCCTCCATTGCTGGTGGGAGTGCCAACTGGTTCAGCCACTTTGGAAATCAGTATGGAGATTCCTCAGAAAAATGGGAATAAACCTACCACAAGACCCAGCAACTCCACTCTTAGGCATATATCCAAAAGATGCCCATTCATACAACAAAGATGTCTGTTCCACTATGTTCATAGCAGCTTTATTTGTAATAGCCAGAACTTGGAAGCAACCTAGATGTCCCTCACCCGAAGAGTGGATAGAGAAAATGTGGTACATCTACACAATGGAGTACTATTCAGCAGAAAAAAATAATGGAATCATGAGATTCGCAGGCAAATGGATGACACTAGAAGAAACCATCCTGAGTGAGGTAACCCAGTCACAAAAAGAGAAACATGGCATGTACTCTCTCATATATGGATTTTAGACATAGATCTGGGGAGTGCCAGCCTACAATCCTATGGCCAGAGAGTCTGGGAAACAGAAACTTCATTTAGTGGCTGGTTAAGTACTGAGCTGAACTCAAGAAAGCCAGTAACAGAGAGGGAGGACTGATGATCAAAGGGACTAAGACTGGGCTGGTTTAACCCCCAGAAACAGCTGACCAGACAAAGGTTAACTCTTGAATCCCAGGCATCAGCCTGGGAATCCAGCATGGGACTGATGAATACCCCCTGAATTTGGGTGTCAGTGAGGAGGCCTAGGGAACCTATTGAGCCTTGGGCAGCAGATCAGTACCCATCCCAAGTATACACACGGACTTTGGACTCCCATAGAACAATGTGAGGTGCACTCTCACCCTGAACTCTTGGGGAAGGGTCTAGGCCCTGCCCTATATGAAATGACAGACTATGGACACCCCCATGGAGGGCCTCACCCTCCCTGGGGGAATGAGGGGATAACGGGGGGGGGGGGGTTGGGGGGAGGGCACAGGAGGAGGGGAGGGAATGGGAGCGGGACCTGGAACTGACTTGTGAAGCAACCTCGTTTCTTATCTAAATTTAAACTGGAAAAAAAAAGAAAGTTATTTGAATGCATGTTAAACATTAATGTAATTTTTGAAAGGTCAAAAAAAAGAAAATGCCACAATAAAACCCATTATTCGCTAAAAAAAAAAAACAAAAAAACATACATCGTTAAAACACACATGATTAAAACAAATACAGCATAAACAAAAACAACACACCTTTATACAGCTAAAGTAATATTCCACAGCATAAGCAAATGTAACATATCTTTGCCAAGTTAAATATTCCACAAGTCCCATCGTCTGAAAATCATCAGGCATCCCCCTAAAACAATGGTTCTCAACCTGTGGGTCACAACCATTTTTTGGGTGGGTCACATATCAGATATTTACATTGTGATTCCTAACGGTAGCAAAATGACAATAGCAACAAAATAATTTTATGGCTGAGAGTCCCCACAAAATGAAGAATTGTGTTAAAAGTGTCACAGCATTAGGAAGGTTGGGAGACCCCAAGGCTGAAAGAGCGCTTGGGTAGTGATTAGAGTTTAGGGTCTCCCTTAGGTAATTTGAGCCTTTTCCAATCACTAATTTATGGGCAAACACATTTAACTCAATCTGCACAATACTTTCAGGATGTTCTTATCAACCCGGGGTGTCTATGTTGACACTGCGGTCCACACTGCAGTCACACTGGCTTGCTGCATACACCAGCTGTGGATCTGCCATGCAGGAGGTCCTACTAGTAAAATCACAGAGCAGTTCCCCACAACAGCTAGATGGTGGTATGCCTCCAGAGGACCCTAGGAACCACACAGGGCTCCACCCCTCTGTGGAATTATGCTGCCCTGCAGGGAGTTCACAACCTGCAGTTGTGACTGTTAATTTGTGATCAAGTTTGAGAGTGTCTGAAGAGTCCTGCCTCCCACTACAGTAGGCTCTGAGAGCCAAACCTTAAGTGGATTTTAGACAGCAAACTGGCCTGAGTCAAGTTTCTAAAAACTATTATTTCCCAAATCTGCCTGTTTTCATGTTATGACTGAGTTCTTTAACTTTTCTTTGGACACACAACCAGGCTCTTTGTGGATGGTTAAGTTTAAGTCTTTGAATGAAGTATCCAAAAATCTATAAACATCTAACAATATCATACCAAGCAAGAGAGGTGTTCCCTTGGCACTGTGGAGAGTTTCCTGAAGTACTTCACTCTTGGCTCCTTGCCTAATTTTCATTGCAAGGCAACAAATCTTGTTGGGCTCGTTAAACAAACACGCCAGGAAAGCAAGTGCTTCTGCCGCCCTTTCTTAGAATTGCCATCATCATAGTCACTGGCTTGATGAGCCCAGAAGGGGGAAGCTGTGACGGCTTGTCTCTAAAACACCCTGGAAACGGATGCCAGTGGAAGGCTTGCTTGCCAGCCTGAGGCACTATGGGGAGGTGATGGAACCTTGAGGAGGTGGGCCCTGGCTAAGGAAGCTGGTCACTGGAGGCATGGACTTGATTGGGATAGGAAGATCCCTCTCCCCCCCCCCTTTCTGTGCTTCACCTCTGACAGAAGGAGTCACCTGCACCGGGTACTCCCCCCATGATATACTGTGATGCCATGAGCCAAAAGAAACAGGGCCAAGGGCCTACAGGCTAAAACCATAAATCAAAAACACGTGTCCTCACTTCAGGTTGATTACCTTGGGTATTTTGGCACAGGGCCGACCTGTGAGGACTCTAAGTTAGGTTAACCGATACCTGGCATATACTAATGTTGACTCAGTAGTGACCAAATACTCGAATAAAAAGAAAAAGAAATTGTGATTCAGAGGCAAGACAAAATCAGCCGCAGTGAGCTCATTTTGCAAGTCCCTTCCCTTCCCTGCCACTAGCTCAGTGTCCCTAAACGGCTGGTGGAAGCAGAGCTCTCTCACAGAAACTTCTGTCTGACACAGCATCTTCGAGGTACTACTAGTACAGTATCCACCTGGGAGATAGCAAAGCTACTAGCAAGATCCAGGAGTGGTACCCCCAAAATCCCTGAAGCTAGGCAGGTGCATGGCAGGAAACACGGCATGACTTTGCACTTCCTTGTGGCCAAGCCTTGGCCTCTGTGGCCCCAGTGATGAGTTCAGTGGTGACCAGACACAACCGCAGCTGCCCATCACAGAGGAAGTGGGACACCCCCACTCCACCCCTGCGCGTGTGAGTCACATGGCCCCCAGCCCTGGTTAATGCTGGAGAATCAAGAGGAAACTTCCCAGTTGTTGTGGCAGCCCAAGGCCTGCTTAACCCCACACTGCAGCAGGTCTCAAAGCCTCCGCCTCAGTAACCCTGCCTTTACTGCACAGGGCGCTGCTGCCAGAAGCATGCCCGGAGCTGCATGAGCATTGCAGAGCACACACCCAAGAGACCAGACTCTGGTATGGAAGGTGACCTTGGGGTCTCCAGCCCAACTCACTCTTCATGGATACTCCTTCTGACTGGGTATAGCTACCCAAATTGGTTGACCTTAATTCTAAACACCCTGGGAGACCCTGAGCAGGTCTGAGCCTGTGGAGAAAGAGACAACGGAGCCCAGCATCCACACAGGAGCCATTGACACTGAAAAATGTTAGATGCGGGGCTCTGTCATCTGCTTCTCCCAGCTCATGACAGGCCTGGTGGTTTAGCAGCCATGCTGGTTGGTTTCTGTCAATGTGACCCAAACCTAGACATAAGTAGGAAGAGGTCATCTTAACTGAGAAAAATGCCTCCTTAGGATTGGCCCGTAGGCAACAAGTCTGTGAGGTATTGTCTTGATTAATGAGTGGTATGGAAGGCCCTGCCCACCGTGGGTGGTGCATTCCTTTGCACGTGGCTGTGGGTTCTATAAGAAAGTAACCTGAGCAAGCCACGAAGTGTAGTAGCATCTCACATAGCCAGTGAATGTGTTAGTGGCCACACCCCTTTGAGCGTGGCTTCAAGTGCAGATCAGATGGAACCAGAAAGTGGAGGAGTTTGCGGACGGGCTCTAACTGGCTGCAGCTCTCTGTCCTAGGTTGCAGATCGGGTCGGAAGGGCAAAGACTCCATCTTTTGGAGCTGGAAGGCTGTGGCGGTTCTTTATTATTATCTGTGTAAGTTGTTCCCCAATAAAACACTCATTTATCATTTACCTTGGGTCTAGTGAACTCATTACAGCCCCACCTTCAACGAAGTACAAGTCAGTAAGCAAGCACCCCTCTGTGGCTTCTGCCAGTTTCTGTATCTAGGTTCCTGCCCTGACCTCCTGGGGTAAAGCCTGTAAGATGAAATAAATCCTTTGCTCCCCAAGTTGCTCTTGGTATCGGGGTTTTTCTCACAGCAGTAGAAACCCTAGCTAGCGTTCACCATTCTTTTCCTAGGTCTTCATTGATTTTCTCTACCACCAAGAATTGTCCTCACAGTAAAAGTTTATTGGTACTAGGGACCTTTTGCTTTTCCACAACAGGACACTAGAAATCTGATACAATTAATTAATGCTGGAGCATATGAGTTGTCTCAAGTCTTGGTCTATAGTCTTCTGCTTCAGTGAAGAATCATTCAGAACATGGAATCTGGTCATGCCAGGGTCCCCAGAGAGCAAGGCCACTGGGGAAGTGGAATTCCCACTATTCCCTGGTGGAGGGAATGCCTCTGTGTACTCTTTACTCACTCTTCACGTTGGCACAAGGCCCTGCTGGCATTACCATTGGAGTAAAGGTTTTGCTTTCTTTGAGGAAGCAGTAAGAGTGGAGGTAGCCACCAAATACAACTTGAATGATGAAAATGCTACAAAACAGCCCTTAGACTATTTTCTTTAAGGAATATTGACAAAGTTAAAGTCAATTATGTTGACTACAAATATAATTTTTTAAAAATAAAATATTACACAGTTTTCTTATGCTCTCCTATACACACCTCAGTCACAATCCTGGTTTTACAAAGCATCAAACAGCTAAGATTTTCCTTTCAACTTATTTAGAATATATGCCAAGAGCACCAATGTCTATGTTGCTATAAATCTAGTACACAATTTTATGTGATGGTGTGCCTCTAGGTCTTTCAAAATATATTGAAGCTTTATAAAGATTTCAAGTAGACATTGTTTCATAAATCTACCTGCAATATATATGTACATTGTAAAAAATTTGTTTGTCACATATCCAGGCCTACTACGAATTAATCTAGTTAGAAACCTTGTGTATTATTTATTGGCCTTTTAAATGTGCAAATGAACACAGAAGTGTTACCTTCAGAAAATTATGGTCTTATAAGACTAGAGGACAGTATGTTATAAACCCCTGAAAGCCAACCATTTTTAATGACCTACATAATTATTCAAATAATTAAAGAAGAATTCAACTTCTTAAGAGTTTTTAAATTGATATATCAGAGAATTACACATATAATAGAGCACCATGTAGTGTTTCAGTACATAAATACATTGTATCATCTTTAAGTTGATTTAAATGTTTATCTTCTGAAACATCAAAATCCTTTCTCACAGCTTTCTGAAACGTACAGCATATTATTGTTCTCTATGGTCAACCCACTGTGTACAAGCACATCAGAAACTCTCACTCCCATCTGACTGTAACTGGGAACACACAAGCAACCACAATTTCTAGAAAACTATTGACCAATGAGTGGTGCCTGTGAACTATTGACCAATGGGTGGTTCCTGTAAACTATTGACCAGTGGGTGGTGCCTGTGAACTATTGACCAGTGGGTGGTGCCTGTGAACTATTGACCAATGAGTGGTGCCTGTGAACTATTGACCAATGGGTGGTTCCTGTGAACTATTGACCAGTGGGTGGTTGCCTGTGCACATGTTGAACCCATGGAGATCTGTGTCTACATTTAGGGTTGGAAAAAGCCACTCAGAGGCAATAAATGCAGCACACACCTCCAGGGAAGCAAAATGCCCACTACTGACTGGAACAGGGAATGAAGAAGCGAAGGCGGTCTCTGCTATTCTTGCTATGGTGCAGAAGTCAACTGGACAATGTGTGTGCATTCATGTGTGCACGTGCTACAACGAAGGCCAGTTTATCAGCTCTTTTTTTTTAGAAAGTTTTATATTGAAGCAGATGATTAGGTCTGCAGGATGAACTGCTTTATTTTCATGCTTCCTCACCCAGGAGGATAAAAGTCAGCTGAAGGTTCAAACATGGGACTTCACCAAAAGTCACCATGAGGCATCCTCTTCCTGCCTCCTGAGAAACAGATTTGTAATGCAGGGAGTTGTTCCAATGGTTCCTAAAATGTGTTCAAACTTCCAGGTTCGTTGCATTTATTATTTTGAAAATGGTCACCCAAGGTCATTTGGACAGGGTGACCTTGCCAGCTTTGCATTTTTGGGGAATAAAGATACTAGGTCAGTGGATAGGTTATTTATATTCAGTATTACATAGCCTTACATCCTTATCATTAAAATGAAAGCAAATCACAATACTGCTACTAAGGGCAAAAGTGACCCAAGTGAGGTCCATAGCATCCCAGGCTCTGTGTTCCCCACTGAAGGGTCACTCCCAGAGCCACGTGGGTCCTGCTACAGCCCTGGTATGACAGACCTTAATGAGAAACCCTCACAGGGATTGGCCACTCAGTGATCCCAATGAGTCACCAAGACTTGTTCAAGAAATGAAAGTGTCACAGGCACAGAAGCAAAGGCTTCCCTTGTGCACACAATGCGTACTCACTCATCTTGGACCCCACTGTGACCTGAGCCAGCACTGCCCTTCAGCTCCACAGGCTGCGGTTTATCCAGACAGAAATGCACTCACCCAAACCACAGGGACCCACACCAGAGACTATCCTTAAGTGTTTTTCTAGAAACTTCTGAAGCTTTGCCGGGGGACACTGAACTGTAGAACAGCACGACAGAGTGTTCTCTTGAGCCCTGGGGAGCACTGGCAAGGCACCTGAGGCCCAGAGGCCCATGACAATGCCACTGTCATGGGAGAGGGCCCCTGGAGGGTAAGACTTGCACAATGAAAGCCTTAAGATGCTGGAAGATACCAGAAGGTAGAAAGACCCCCATTCTTATGGCTCAGTAGGATTAAGACTGTAAGAATAGCCATCATATCAAAAGTAATCTACAGATTCAATTCAATAGCCCACAAAAATGCCAATTAATTTTTCACAGAATTTGAAAAAAAATAATCTTAAATTTCATGTGAAAACACAAAAGACACAGGATAGCCAAAACAATCCTGACGAATATAAACACTGTTAGAGGTGTTACCATCTCCGATTTCAAGTTATACTAAACAGCTATCGGATAAAAACAGCAAGATAATAAATAGCCTACAAGCAGACTCATTAATGGAATAGAATTAAGAATCCACATATAAACCCAACTGCCACACCTACATGAGGGGCAGGATCAGCTCTCCATTCTCATGACCTCAGGGCCACACACTATTTTCTTTTCTTTTCTCTCTTTTTTTATTTATTTTTTGCATGCAGTTTTCTGGTTTGATCAGTGTACATGATGTGAAACCCACAAAGAATCAATAAAAAGCTTTTTAAAAATGGAATAGATTCCTATCTCTCACTCTGCTCATAACTTGACTCCACATAAATCAAGGACCTCCATGTAAGACCCGATACCCTTAATGTGACCGAGAAGAAGGTAAGGAAGATGCTTGAACTCATTGAAATAGGAAGCAGTTTCCTAACAGGATCTGATAGCATAGACACTAAGATCAACAATAAATCAGAACTCATAAAACTAAAGAGCTTGTGAACACCACAGGCTAAGGGCCAAGTCTTCACCGACTTGGAGGACACTGAGAATTCAAACCATAGTAGTAGCAACTTACTAAACAGTTTCTGTGAAGATTGCACTTTATATTCCTTCTCTTCATATTAACAAGTTATTTCTGACTGGATTTGAGGCCTGTTCCTCAGGAGGGATTTCATGTCCCTGGCCAAAAAAAAAAAAAAAACCATGATTGGGCAGATCATAGACCCAAAGAAACCTACTGGTGTTGTTTTGATAAAAGGTCATGTTGTCAAAATAGCTTCCTAGTATTTAAGTTCATACCCATAGATTTGCACTGCTTTCAACACAATTGGGTTAGAGAAAATTCATTTTGGAGTAGGTAGTGGTTAATGGAGAGACTTCTGAGAATAAGTGACTGAATGTGCAGCCCTAAATTGGACACCTATATCAATCTATTCCTATGAAGGTTCCGGGGGTATTTTTGATATGTGGACAGAAAGAATGTAATAGCAAAACAATGGGTAAAAATGCTATGAAATGTTGTTTCTGAACTTGACATGGCTGATGCACACATCAACTCACAGAAGCTGTGGTTGCCTGCATAAGACCTGCACAAGAACAAGCCATTTAAAAAGTCTAGCAAGGATAGAGGAGGGGTCCCCAAGGCCACACCCAACTGAAGAGCTCTGATGTTGTTGATGGCGGTCAATGGATGCTGAGGATGAATTGCTTTTCTTTGTGATTTGGCCACTAGTAAGTTGCACATACCCCAGGGAATAGCCCCACATATTTATATACAGTCATTTCTAATTGGACTCATGGATCTATTAATAAAATTAACAATGAAAATAGAGTATATGACTTCGGAAGGGAGAGGAGTTGGTAGGTCCTGGGGGAAGTTGGAGAGAGAGAGCAGAGGGGGATGGAGAGCATCAAGATACATTATGTACATGTATGAAATTTTGAAAGAATTTTAAATAAAAATATTATTTTACACGGGGTGTTGGTGGTGCATGCCTTTAATCCCAGCACTCATGAGGCAGAGGCAGGTGGTTCTCTGTGAGTTTGAGACCAGCCTGGTCTATAAGACCTAGTTCTGGGTCATCCTCCAAAGTCACAGAGAAACCCTGTCTTGAAAAACCAAAAGAAGAATATATAATATATATTATATGTAATATATGTATAATTTTAGGGGCTGGAAAAATGGCTCATCAGTTAAGAGAGTTTTCTACTCTACCAGAGGACCTCAGTTCAGTTCCCAGCACCCACACAGGGCACCTCACAATTACCTCCAGGGGTTCTAATGCCTCAGACTTGGGTAATCTGCCAGTTAATTTTCTTGCACTTAATCAAAGCAATGCGATATTGATCAATTGATATCTTAAGTGTCTTTGCATTGTACTTGTCTCAGCTGGAATTGACTAGATGGTGGGAACTTAACTCCACCTGGAAAAACACCATTCTTAGAACAACATTATATAAACAATACTGACGGAGTGGAGACATCCACTCACTTAGAATAGCCTCTCAATTATCCTGCCCAAAGGGAAAGATCAGAGTGATGAAGTGTAACTACACGAGGCAAACCTGGAACATTTCCAGAAGACAATACATAAGAATTCCTTCATCGAGGGGAGAGGGAACATGTTTAAACAATCTACAAACAAATCAGAAAGGACTTTCAGCCTAGGTAATATAAATTAAGAACTTCATTCACACAAGACTAGCACAGGAAAACAGAAGTGGCCACTGAAGTGGACTCATAGTAATAATCTCCATGACACCTGTGTCCCTGGATCTAGGCATTTAAGTCCCTTTCTAATCCATCTTGGAAATGGTGGGTCATGTGACTTGTACAGACCAATGAGACCATAGTATGATGCTCACAGTGGATTGAATGGGGATTCCACACTGGAGTTAGTATTCTCTTATTTATTAGAGCCATTGGTCCATCACATGAAAAAGCCTTGGTTAGTCAGAAGAAGAAGCACATGGAAGAGGGGTCCCAGCTATCTCTGATGGCTCAGTAACTCTACCAATGCACTTCATAAACTAATGAATATTCTTTTTAATTAATTTATATATTCTTTCATATATTACATGCGGACTGCAGTTTCCACCCTCTCCTCTCTTCTCAGTTCCTCCCCATCACCTCACCTCTCCTCAAGACCCACTCCTCCTCCCTTACCCTTCAGAAAGGAGCAGGTCTCCTAGAAATATCAACCAAACACTGCATAACAAGTTACAATAAGACTAGGTACATATCCTCATATCAAGGCTGGAAATAGCAACCCAGTAGGAGGAAAAGGGTCCCCAAAGCATGCAAAAGAGTCAGAGACAGCCCCTGCCCCACCCTTAGGAGTCCCATAAGAACAGCAACCTACACAGCCATAACAAATCATGCAGAGGGCCTAGGTCAGACCCATACACGCTCCCTGACTATTGATTCAGTCTCTGCGAGCTCCTGCGAGACCTGTTTGATTCTGTGAGCTGTGTTCTTGTGGTGTCCTTGACCCTTCTGGCTCCTATAATACTTCTCCCCCTTCTTCAGGATTCCTCAAACTCTGCCTAATGTTTGCCTGTGGGTCTCTGCATCTGTTTCCATCAGTCACTGGATGAAGCCTCTCCAATGGCAACTGTGCTAGGCTTACGATGGCAGAATAGCATTAGCAATCATTGACTTTTTTTTTGCCATTCATGTTTGGTTCTATCCTAGGCTATCTTCGCTTCTAGCCTAGGCTTTTAAGCTTCTCAGTTTGCAGGGGCAGGGCTGGGGTGGGTGCGAAAGTGAACTGGTTGGGGAAAATAGAAGCTTGCTTTATTAGACAGTAGAGACTAACAAAGGAAGAGCCAGCAGTCAACGGGCCAAAGCTGTGGCCCTGCGGACAGTCATCCTCACAAAGGTGACCCATTCACACACGTAAGCAGGCAAGAGCCTCGGCAAACTCGGGAGGGGTGGACTCTGTATACCCATGCTGAGAAGAGCTTGCAGAAGACTCCCAGAAAGCATCTTCCAGAGGAAGGTCAGAGGAAGTGCAACATAGAGGGAAAGGATCCCCTGGAACCTCAGTGTGCAAGGGTTTCTCAGAAGGTTAACTTATCTGGAGACTGATGGGAGGGTGTAGGGTAGAGAAGAGCTCCAGAAAACGTCCCAAAGCTCCTGGCATGCTCTGGGTCCCAGAAAGTAATCATTCAGCACTCACTCTGTGGGCATCTGTGTGTAAATGTGACTTAAGTGTGTTCTCTGTTTCTTCATTGTTCCCCGTGGCCTTACCAGCTAAACTCCAGGTTCCATGGCTCTGGGTAAGATCCATACACTCATGGAATTTTACACACCCCTCTGCATAGGGAAAATGAAAGTGATTTCACAGAGATACTCCAGGTACTGTATCACATCTGGACAGGGTTGGTCCAGCCACAAAGGAAGCAAACAGACTCTTGTATGTGGTTTCTCTTTATCCACTGAAGATCTGTGCTTGATGGCCACAACATCCCCCTCAGAGCCCAGGGTCTGTAGAGTCCAGTTCAGTGCTTTCTGTTCCCAGCTCCGAGCCTGTGCCAAATGCCACATTGCCTGGAGTGATGACATCCCAAAATGCAAGTGTATATGCAGAGCCAGAGTATACACCTTCATCCTACTCGTGCCAAACAGAGGATTTAGATCTGCAATAGGCCAAAGCAGTTCCACTAGGAACAATGACATCATAAGATGGCAAGTGTAACATTTACAAGATTGCATATCAGCCATTTACATGGAGCTGGTAAAGGAGGGCCCACTACTGTCTCCACAGACCATTTATCCTACTGGAGAGAGCCATTTCTTGACTTTCTTAACCTCTAAGGCAATGAATGGTATCCCAGTCCATTTCCTACAGCTACAACTTGTCTCGTGAGGTCAGTGGTAGATGTAGCTTACAGGGTTCACATCTGGTTTAGACCAGAATGGAGTCCTTAAGGAATTGTGAGGACAACAGGTGTAGATAACAACTGTCCTGGGTAAGCTAGCACATGGTGGTCTTTCTGACTAGGTCAATTCCAAATCCATGCAATATCTCAGCTTATACAGTCACTGATGTCTAACAGACACTTGAACTCTCAAACACAACAAGATACCTGAAAAAAAAAGAACAATTTAAGGAAGCAGGATTCATTTACAGTACCAGGTGATGCTCTACCGTGGCAGGGACCATATGGCAGCGGGAGCATGAGGCAACTGGTCACATTGTGTCCACAGTCAGGAAGCAAAGGGCAACAAATGCTGGTGCTTGACTCACTTTCTTCTTTTTATGTGGGCCAGGACCTCAGTCCAGAGAATGATGCTGCCCACATTTAGTGGGCTTTCCTACCTCAGTTAATCTAAGCAGCTCCTCTCAGAGCTGGCCAGAGGCTTGCCTTCTTCCACGATTCCACATCTCGTTGACAATCAATATTAGGCATAGCTCCATCCCTTGTCAATATGATACCCAAACACATCATTTTAAAGCCGTTATCTTCCACCTTTTGCCCCTATAAGCTAATGGCTATCTCATAATGCAAAAGGCAGTCAGTCCAACTTCTGAGATCTCCATAGTCCCTACCAGTTATCACAATGTTTTAAAGCATAAATACAGAGTTTCTTATACTCAGGCAATCTCTTAATTGTGAGCCCCTGAATAGTCAGAAGTTATATACTTCTAACATGCAATGGAATGTTAAATGTTTCCATTCAAGAAAGGAAACCTGGGTGGATGGGGGGATAGCAAGGGAAGACTGGACCAAAGCAAGACCCACACTCAATAGACAGAACATCAAATCCTGTAGCTACTTACCCAGCATCTGTGACTCTTGATAGAATAATCTGAGTTCTAAGGGGCTTCATTAGCCTAGTCTCTTCCAGTCCTGCCACTATAAGTACACAAAGCACTAGCTTTACTCAGTATCAATAGCTTTCTTTGATTTACATCCCATGGTTCTGGCATCTCCAATGTCCTGGTGTCTAAATGGAACTTGGGCTTCATCTTCACAGCTTGACAAAGTGGCCTCTGAGGGCCTCCATGCAGGACTGTCTCACATACTTCTTGGCCTCAGTAGCTCTCTGGAACCACAGGCTAAGAGTCTATGGCCTACCCCTCAACCTTCCATCTTTAGTGCCTGCAAAACTAGGACCACATAGATGGTGCTGCCACATTTTGCTGTCCCTCCGGATGGAGCCTGGTCTCTTGGGCACCAGCTTTTGTATATCTTGATGCCTGAACCTGCAAAAGCATTTTCTTAGGCAGCTGATTTCAAGCTGGGAGCCCTTTTCCCAGCATTTTCAGTCCAAGCTTCTCCTGTCAAATAATTTGCATTTTTACAAATTGGAACATTTGGTGGGTGGGGTCTTGCCTTGGGGGCACCTTTCCTATTCTTCCATTATTCTCCTTCTGTTTCCCTTTGTTTTTGAAATCCTCACCCACAAACGATGACCAGTTTCCTGCTTGCTGTGAGGGTACTCTGATTTAAGTACATGTCTAAAGAGTTAAAGCTAGCATCCATATGAGCAAGAACATTCAGCGATTGCTTTTTTGGGTTCCTTATTTCCAGCTCCATCTATTTACCTGTGAATTTCATAATTTCATTTCTCTTTTCAACTATATAATAATACACATTGGGTATCTGAACCACATTTTCATTATCCGTTCATCCATTTGACAAACATCTAGGTTGTGTCTACTTCTTTGCTATTATTGGTAGTACAGCCATGGCCATGGAGCTCTGGGGCAGGACTATAGGATACAGTCCTTTGGGTCTCTGCCCAGGAGTAGTATTGCTCAATCATATGAGAGGTTTATTTGTAGCTTTCTGAAGAACCAACCTCCATACTGATTTTCATGGTGGCTGCACCAGCTTATGCTCTTACCAGTAGTGAATAAGTAGTCTCCTTTCCCACATGACTCTTTTCATACAAAAGTCAGTGCTACCTAGAAAATATTGGGAAATTAAATCCCCTCATCCAAGACTGTCTGTTTTGGGGGCACCCAGCCAGGAAACCAGTCAGTAAGAACTGGGTACAGGGTATTTCAGTCTGTAAGGGCAGGGTATTTCAGTACAGGTGGAAAGGAAAGATTCTGGAGAAAATGAGAAAAAGACCCTGGGGGGTGGGGGAGAAAACCTGTGCCAAAGAGAAGACAGAGGGCATGGAGAGAGGGCTGGAAAAATCCACAGTAGCTCAGTGGGTAAAAGCGCTTCATCTACAAACATGAGGAATTCACTTAAATACCATAAACCCAAGAGGAAAAGCCGAATATGGCCAAGGCTGTTCAGAAGAGTAAACAGACCTGGTGATGGCAAATGACCCAGGTTTCCTTTAAATCTCCAACATAGGTCATGCCACCATGCGATGTGATATCAATTAAGAACAAAGTCTGAGCCAGGGCCTGGTAGCCTCTGCACACTGGCCAGCCATTGCAGAGTGGCCTGGCAACCTCTTGCAAACCCCACTGCACCTGGAGGGTAGTTGCAAAATCTGCTATTCAGTTTAGTCCTGATCCCAGCAAAGGAGTGACTCCTCACTGTCAGCATTCATTCCCCCCAAGCCTTGGGAGAAGTGTATCTGCATCTCTGGAAGCCACTGATACAGCTGTTTCCGTGGCATGGACACCTCTAGTGATGAAAGCAGGTAGCTATGGAAACACATGATGAAAGCAGGTAGCTATGGAAATCCTGAAGACACTGCCAGCTGCCAGCTCTTCTATATGCGCATCTAATCTGCAGCAGGACAGTCCCTTCCCCTAAAGCCTGTTTCTCAACTAAGAACCATCTTAAAACCACTGCCCGCCCCTTGCCTCTGCTTCTTCTCTGGGCTTCTAGACGATCAAACATGCCTTGAAAATAGCCTTTGTGCCTGCCAAGCAATGCTGTTAACTGCCTTTCCCCACATCAGATTTCAAAGCCAGTAAAGGTTTGAATTCATTGCCTCTTAGAACAGTATAGTTCACTCCACCTGAAAAACATTCACTTGATGGGGGGAAAGGACCCACAGTTTAACTCACAAAATACGTCCTCACTGTTTTTTAGGTGTGAGAAGAAACAAATGATGACTTGGGAGACAACCCATTGAACACCCAAGAATAAACTATCCAGCCGGGTGGTGGTGGCGCACGCCTTTAATCCCAGCACTCAGGAGGCAGAGGCAGGCGGATCTCTGTGAGTTCGAGGCTGGGCTAGACCGATAGCCTCCGAAACAATACAGAGAAACCCTGTCTCATAAAAACCAAAAAAAAAAAAAAAAGAAAAAAAAAGAATAAACTATCCTTGGGCTACAAGGGGCACAGAAAAGCTTCCCTTCCAGAGGTTCCCCAACACACAGAAGCAGAGCTGTCACGTGCTAGCATCTGTGTTCTACTCCATTATATTTCCTGATCTCAGCTCTTTTCCCAGCACCAAAGCCAGACCCGGCATGCTACAGAAAGAAGGGATTCTACAAGCCAGTATCACTGTACTCACAGGACTGTGAACTCTGTAGCACTTGAGAAAAGTGTGGCTCCTATATGCACAGCCACAATGACATCCAGTTTAGGTCTACATAAACCCAGTGAACTAATAGACTTTGCCCACATCTATCATTGCCCTATATACTGTAGCTCTTTGCTCTCTACGGCAGAAATAACTGGAAGCATAAAAGCCAAGTGAAGGGGCTCCTTCTATCCGCAGGATCTTTACCCGCTGCCTCCTGTCACGGTGTGTAAAGGATGGAGTGCCATCTCTCCATGTTGTTATGGTGTGGACAGGACAAGGTGCCATCCCTCCCGCTAGACAGAGTAGAAGCAGTGGCCCACATCACGGGATCACTGGTATCTCCCTGAGCTGTAGCAGCAGCCACAGCACTGGGCCACTGCATCTCCCTACACTTCAGCTTTGGTCACAAGCTTTGCTGTAAGGGTGACACTAAACCCCAGTGACTGGCTCCCTGAGAGAAAGAAAAGCCTAATCAACCATGCTCGCTCCTGAAATGTTATGGAGCGAGGCCACAAGTTTGCTGCTTCCTGGGTTTAAGGAGCTCTGAAGAGACAGCATTGGTAATCCTTAAGTAGCTCCTGTGGCAGATGTCCTCCCATGTCTTCTAATATGAAGATGCTGCTGCCTGTGCTATTTCTCATGAGGCCAACCATCCCATGTGGAAAAAAAAATCCCACTACACAGAGCAAAGACAGGCTCCTCACTGTGGCACTAAGATCTTCACCCTTGGACAAGTGGAGGTGCGTGGAAACCCATCCAGAGCTCAGCAGCTGGCTTTTGGAGACCTTAGGATGGCCATCTTATGGATGGACACAGACTCCTAGGACACGCAAGGCCTGGCTGTGATCCCTTCATGGAACCTCCTCTCCTCCTACCCTTTCCTCCAAATACTGGTATATATGAACGAAGGCTGCCTTATAAAAGAGTTGCGAAAACCGTGCACAGTGAAAACGGGAAAGGAGCTCATAATAACCAGAGTGGTGCCAGCAACTCTGCCCAACACTCCACACAAGAAGGAGGCCTTGATAGGACATAAAGAACCATACTCAAAGACTTCAAGACTAAACTTTATTTCCATTATTGTTAAAGAGAACACACAGCAACAAGCCAAACAGTAGACTATTTTAAAGAGGAAATGAGAGCACTAGAACCTATTTTTGGTAAATAATGTACCTTATTTGACAAATAATTTACCTCACATTATTCGTCTCCCGGCCTCCGCTCTGCACATAGGTTTGTAAGATTGCTTAACACAAGGCAATACCAGTGCACAGGCCACACCGCATCCTGCTCTACTTTAAAGATTTGTTTATTTATTTCATGTGTAGGAGAGCTCTATCTGCAGGTATGCCTTTATGCCAAAAGAGGGCATCAGATCCCCCATGTGGTTGCTGGGAACTGAACTCAGGTCCTCTGGAAGAACAGTCGGTGCTCTTAACCACTGAGCCACCTCTCCAGCCCCTCATGCTCCATTTCAAAAAGCCAACACTTTCCTATTGAGTTGGGCTTCATGAAAATAATTTCCAATCGCATGTGCAGCACTGAGCTAGTTGTCAAATTGTCAAACGAGTATTTGGATTCATTCTTTTTTTAAATCTATCTTATAATTAATCTATAAATCTTATAAATCTATCTTATCTTATAAATCTATCTATCTTATAAATATAAATCTATCATATGAAAGTCTTCAGGGTTGTATTTACTTTGAGAGGATTTTTCTTGTTGATCCCCAATCTAATCAGGCTACAATTTGCAGTCAGAATTCATCTAGATAGTTTCTTCCCATTCCCCAGCTACTCTCTGGCTTGGTCACTGATTTAAAAATTTATATCACAGGATTTCACACTGGTCAACCTAGCTTTGGTTCTGACCTGGGATATAAAGTTCCCTTACCTATGGATACTACTTCCTCAGTTCAGTGAATCTGACCCGGCGCCACATTTCAGCTACAGTGCTGTCCAGGGGAAGGAAGCAGTCCTACAGGCCAGAGGAATAAGAATAAATCAGGGGTAGGTTCACTTTGTGACAGTGACCACGACTTTGAGGTTTTCTCTTATCTTCCCATGTGGATGCTTCTTAAAGTGACTGCTTTAATGGAATGTAATCTATTTCCAAGGAAAACAGAGTCTCAACCACCGTCACAATAGACAAAGTACAGCACAGAAACACTTTAACAAAAATGTATCACTTTCTTCCCAAGATGCCCTGGTCCAAGAAGTGTCCACCTGCTACCTGGTAAACTCAACTCATCGCTTGCACAGGTATGCTCTACAGAGCAAGGCGGCAGAGATAACAGTAAGCTTGCACCCACAGTGTAAGACACGGTTCATGGCCCAGGGGCTCAGCTGGAAGATCAGCCTGCTCTGCTGGAAACAGATGCTACACAACTTGGGCACTCCCTCCTGCCTCCTCCCCTGCAGAAACCTCCTGCACCGCAGCTCAGGGAATTCAGTCAGTAAAAAATACTGAGTCCAAAATAACATAGTAATTAGGAACTAGTTTTCACTTCTAGAGTTTACTTTCTTTTGGGCAAAGTGCTGAGCAGCTCAAAAAGTATCCCCCAGAAGCAATCAGTTTATCTTACAGCAGCTTAAAGCCGGACTGGCTAATCCTATTACAGCAGGTCAGAGGGAAACTCATCTACAGCCTCCAACAGGAGGACACGGAAGCCTCTTCTATACAATTTAGGTCTCAGGAAAAAGGAGGCGTGAGGAACCCTTTTGAACTCATTTGTCCAGCAAGTGCACAGGAAGGACATTCAACTTCAAGGCAAGTGTGAAGACAGTGAAAACTGAAGAGGGCACAGATAGTGGCCTCAAGAACACTGTCACTAGAACTTACACTTTGCACGGGGATACATAGACTGTGCATACCGCTTTACAGCTATAGGCACATTTCACCTCTCCATCCCTCAAATGGTACTGCAGAACAGCAACATCGAAACAAGCAGCCATACAAACTCAGGGCCACAACACCTCTCACATCCAGCTGTAAGCCCTCCTACCAAACATCCTATCACACCTTGATAGCGTTAATGCCACCTGACTCCAACTCTCTGCCAAAATGTGTGGTATTGCAGGACATGGAGCCTGAACCAGCATCTTCAGTAAAGGTGGAGAGATTGGGACACCAACCCAGACACAAGACTTTTGACCTACAGCCTGTCCTACCTGCAACTGGAACAAAAGCCTAGCAAAATCCTTGTCAAAGAGACCAGAGAGACTTCATCCAGCAATAAATGGGAACAGAAGCACAGTCACACAGCCAAACATCAGGCAGAGCTCAGGGAGTCCTGCGGAAGAGGGCAGGAAGGGTTGGAGGAGCCAGAGGAGTCAGGGACACCAAGAGAACATGGGCCACAGAGTCAATGGATGGGGACTCATGAGGGCTCACAGAGATGAGGGAGCCTGTAGGGTGTCTGATGTAGGTCCTTTGCATCTGTGGTATAACTGAGCATCTTGGTGTTCATGTGGCATTCCTAACAGTAGAAGTGGGGCATGGTCACTGACTCTTTTGCTGGCTTATGGAACCCTTTTCCTCCTACTGGGTTACCTTGTCCAGCCTTGATGTGATAGTATGTGCCTGGTCTATAGTAATATATTATGTCATGTTTGGTTAATGGCCGTGGGGGGCCTGCTCTTTTCTGAGGGGACACAGAGCAGGGCATGGATCTGGGGGGGAGGGGAGATGAGGGAGAGATGGGAGCTCGAAGTCAGGCTGTAATATATAAGAGAAGAAGAAGAAAAACAGAAAGAGAAAAACAAAACAAAAATGTGCAGGACTATATTCTAAAGGTGTGTGGATTTCATGATGTATTGTTAACAGGGTCCCCGGAGGTAAAGCAAAGCTCAGAAGTATCTGAGTGACCTTGGCACATCATGAAGGACATTCAGAGTCAGCCCTTACAGCTCTGGTTCGCCTCCTGGATACTTCAAATGGACTCAACTCTGCTCAGCCAAGTGATCCCTCTTCCTCCCGACCATACTATTAGTTACCCCAAGCCCCAAAGGAGAAAGAAGCAGGCAAAAATGAGTAGAGACACAAGAAATCTTTAAGCACAATGACAAAGGTTCTCAATTGCTGGACATCACAAGATATGGGTTTATTTACAAGCACCCTGTAGGACAGACAGCAGACAAACCAGGGCTCAGAAAGATTCAGCAACTCAAGCTGGTGCCAGTTAACATATGTTGTAGTAAGTGATGAAGTGCTAACTTGAGTACACTGAATAATCCATATTTTCAGTAACTACTATGGCTATTTCTCAGTTCCAAAAAGTATCCCATTAGGATGACTTTAATATGGGTGTAAAAATATTAAAGGTTTTAAATAATAACAATAAAAATGAAATGTTTTATTTAATTCATAAAATATGAGATTAATATACGTTGTTGAAGAATGTATGTGGCTACTCTGGAAACAGCCTAGCAATCTGCCAAAAGGTCAAATAGGTGCCACATGTAAACTCAAGAGAAATGTAAACAGTCCATACAGAAACCTACACATGAAGGCTTTGGCCACAATAGCCAAAAAACGAAGGCAACCCAAGCATACAAGATCTGAGGAATGGATAAATCCCAGGTGGCCTATTCACACAACATGGTATGGTACTGGGGGATAAAAAGGCCATGTATAGTCTAAAACCTACATGACAAAGAGATACAATCAGACCAAATAGTTTAAAGGGTAAAATTATATGATGGACAAACTATGTTTCAATAAAGCTTTTTATTTGTTTAAACAGCATACACCTAACCCCGTTAAAGTAAAATCTACATTTAAAAAACTGATTAAGAGGGGAAGAAGGAATAGACGATCCAACACAACACACGATGCCAGATGCCCCACAACCGCCTTTAATGAGCATTCGTTTGGTAGCAGACTAAAAGTACTTAGACTAATGTTAAAATTAATACGATTCCTCGGTGACATGCCAGTAGAGCGGGAGAAAGCAGCCACTTAACTAGGAGATGGTGGGAAAGGCTGATCACAAAGACAGTAGAAAGAGGGGATACAAGACATCTGTGAGCAGGTAGGACTTCCATCTTCACAGACACTGGGGCAGGTGGGGTGGAATCCAAACACTGTGCATGCATGCGGATGGGACTTGGCCAGGACAAGAAAATAAAAGTAGCCTGACTAGCCCAGGCACACACCTCGGGCTGCTAGCACTAACATGGTGATAAGTGCATTAACCTTCTCTTGGGGAATAATTTTTTATTGTAATACATTTGTCAAAATGTCATCACGCTTTAGCTTGCCTCTCCCACATCCTCCCACTGATTTCTCTCAGCTGTAAAAGACAGAGCAGTAATTAGAGCAGGAAACTGCCCTGAATTTAAAAAAAAAAATGCTCTGAGCCTGACAGCCCAGCCCATTTGACCCTGAGACAAAAGGCTCTACTCCAGTTCCTGGTGGGGATATAGGTCACCCGTCAGCCGGGCCAGGCCACTCAATGCCTCCCTCTAGACAAGGACAGCAAGCCATAATTGCATCCCAGAATCCAATTCTGCTGCCTCTCTGAATACTGACATGCAGCGACCAACAGTGTTAATTGCACATGACCAAGTGCCCTTTTTGTCTGGATCCATTTAGTGCAATTCTACCAAAAATAAGCATGACCTTTTCCCCCTTCCTGCCTAGGCTGTCCCCTAGCTGAGACGGAAGGAGCCTCCAAAGGGAGCTCTATGGGTCAGGGGACATCCTGAGGGTTTAAAAATGAAGTGGAATGCTTTTGACCTTCACTAAAAATATATTATACAGGTAGGCAACTGTATGTATGTATGTATGTAGGTAGGTAGGTAAATATGTGTTTGTATGTATGCATGCATGTACGTATACATGTATGTACTAGCCAGCCTTAAAATTGAAGAACATTTTGACACATGATGCAGTGAACATTCAGGTCACTATACTAAATTAAAGACACTATGTTAAATGAAATAATCCCACCACAAAGGACTCCTATTGGTGTGCATAAAATTATATGAAGTACCTAGCTCTATTAACCCTGTGGTATTTTTTTTAATATTCTGACACTTTAACATCTGAGACCTTGTGGGAGGGGTTGCCAGTTCCTAGAAACAATAAACCCATTTCTCAGGAGAGTTCTTTGAAAACATCATCTAAACAACCCAGGACCCACACTCCAACCAGCTGATCCATCAGGCTCCTATTCCCTGGCCTCCATCTGTCTACTCACTCCAGGGGCAGCTTGAAGAACTCTCAGAGCCCACAGTAGCCCTGGGAGATATGATGAGTGTGCATAATTGGTACCCTGGATGGGATCCTGGGACAGTAATGGGACATTAAGGAAGAACTAAGAATATCTAAATACAAAATGGGCTTTAGCTGATGTATCAAACCAACTACACTAATGTAAAGTGTTAACAGTGTGGGGGGGGCCACTGAGGTATGTAGCCACTTTCTGTTATGCATTCCCAAACATTCTAAACTTAAAGGGGTTGAAAGGAAGAAGTGTGTGGCTTAAAGCCGTGTATTTGTAGGTCATTGCTGGTTCATGGCATGGAGCTCTTAAAACTCTTTTGGTTCCCTCAGTATCAGGGGCACTGGCTCCGTTGTCTTCTAGTCTAATACTTGGTTAATCTTAGTTTGTGACACAGAGCTCCCAACCTCTTGAGATTTTTCTAGATGATGGGAATATGTTTGTTATTATGAGGTGACACCTGGTGGGCTCCTAGAGAGGTCTAGTCACCAGAAAGGCCAACCATAATTAGACGCTTAGGGCATTCAGTTCCTAAGTATTGCTCACTTTTCTAATGCTGTGATAAAACCCTATGGCCAAGGCAACTTATAAAAGAAGGTGTTTAGTTGGGCTTCCAATTCCAGATGGTTAATTTGTGGTGGTTACGAGAACAGCTGAGACGTAACAATTAATCCGAAAGTACAAGGCAGAGGACATACCTCAAGTAACACACTTCCTCCAACCAGGCCACATCTCCCAATCCTTTCCAAATAGGTCCACCAACTAGGGACCAAAGATTCAGACATATGAGCTCTATGGGGTTATTCTCATTCAAACCATCACATTCCACTCCCTGACCCCCATAGACTCATGGCCATAGTATAATGTGAAATGCATTTGGCCCAACTTCAAAAGCCCCCATAGTCTTTCAGCTGTAATACTGCTTAAAAGTCTAAATATCTTAACTGTAACCAATGATGAGTCCTAAAGCAAGCTTCACACTTAAACATACAATGGCCCAGGACATACCATTCCAGAATGAAGAAATTGGGGCTTAGCGAGGAAACACTTGACCAACAGGCAAACTCCAAATCCTGTAGCTCTGGGTCTTATGTCAAAGCACTTAGATGCTTCTTTCTACCTCCCAGTATTGCTACATGCAACATACTTCTCTCTCGTCTTCAACTCCCCTTAGCACATGGCTCCTGGCTCTGGTAACCCCAACATCTTGGCAACTACAATGTAATCCAGGCTTCACTTTCACAGCTTTACAAAATGGACTCTCTTGTGGCCTCCTTGCAGAAACTCCTCTGCCACATGACCAGCTTTCGCAACTCTCCACAACCTCTGAGTATGACTCCACAACACACACATACACACACACACACACACACACACACATCCTTCATGACTTCCAAACTACCACCACATTAAAAAAAACACTACTTTATATCGAAATTGCTAGCATATTGGGGGGAATTCCTGTGACAGATCTGACTGTACATTTTGGGGAGGGTTTGGAAAACCTGTTGCACACTCCAAAACTCAGCAGGCTGTTCTGAGGGAGCTTAGAAGATAAGAGTTTTCAGAGAAATGCACATGATAGAGGCCTGGCCTGTGGAGGTTCAGGAATCCCTTAAAGACTCTGTTGGGATAATTCATTGTTTTGGATTAAGAATCTGTAGTTCTGGTCAGCTAGAGCTGGGAAATCAGTTGCTATTAAGAAGAGACCAGCATCATTGAAGCAAATCTTCTGGGAAGTGTTTCCTCAGGGGGAGTGCACAGAAGCTGTGGTCCAAAGGCGGCAGGCCAAGGCTGCTCCTTGTGCAGGCAGTCGGACTTGGCAACATGTAAGAGCATCCTGGTGGTACTGGTTTTGAAAGCAAGAAGGAGTTATGGAGAGCAGCTGAGGCTTGGCACTGTGAGAGGTCAGAAGAGAGCATTCTTGAAGGTACAGCCCAGTAACTGAGGATCCTAGCATACTTGGGATGCCAGTGCCATGGTATGATTCCAAGGACAGCAGTAGGTGTGGAGTAGAGTTGGCTTGACCCAGTGAGACAAGATGAGTGTGCTGTAGATGGATGCACCAAATACATCTAACTCCGTGTGACTCGGAGCCCAGAGGATCATGAGTGAGTCCCGGACATCCAACAGTGAACTCCACACTGTCTGACTACCATTTTGCTTTGATATGATTATTCCTTGGTTACTCCCTAGTGGGATAATAATGTATTTAACTTATTTTCTTTTACAGGAACTTAGAGTTGAGAGACTGTGACCTTGAAGGAGATTTTGGAGTTTTAGAGTCTTTGGAGGTTTTAAAGGGATTTCAGATAACTTTTTAAGGAGAACTTAGATCTTTTAGACAGACTTAGAACTTTGAAAGAGGTTTTGGATATTTTAAAGACTAAACTTTTAACCTGTTTGGATTTTGAAAGACTGCAGAGCTTTTAAAAGTTGGACTGCTTTATATGACGATGTAAACATTAATGTGAGACTCTGCGGATAAGCAAGAAAGAAGAGTTGAATAGCCATGTGGTTTGGGTTCAGGCTGACAAGGGGTAAACTGAGCTGCCTAGTTCTTATGTCAACTTGAGAAGGGCTAGGGTCATCTGAAAAGCGAAAACCTCACCTGAGAGAGTGCCTCCGGAAGATTCACCTATAGGCAAGCCTGGGTGGCATTTTCTTGGTTGATGACTATGTAGAGGGACCCACTGTGGCAA
The DNA here is from genome assembly GCF_017639785.1 of Mesocricetus auratus. Classification (NCBI taxonomy): domain Eukaryota; kingdom Metazoa; phylum Chordata; class Mammalia; order Rodentia; family Cricetidae; genus Mesocricetus; species Mesocricetus auratus. The sequence goes on from NW_024429208.1 coordinate 25,310,479, forward strand.
TGCCTCTCCTGGGCAGGTGGTCCTGAGTCGTGTAAGACAGCAGCAAGCCACAGAGACCAAGCCAGTAAGCAGTGTTCCTCCACGGCCTTTATTTAAGCCCTGACTCTATAGCTCCCTGCACTGCTTAACTCCCTTCGATGATGGACTGATATGGACGTGTAAGTGAAACAAACTGTCCCCTCCCTGGGTTGTTTTCATCGTGGTGTTTTGTCACAAGAACAGAAACCCTGACAAGGACATCCCCGTTGCCTTCAAAAAGTGGGAAAGGGTTGAAATGAGTGGATAATCAATAGTGTGCCTGTGGTGGTTCTGTAATAAGCATCCCTAAGACAGAGGCACTGAGCCACTCTGAGGCTGGCGGTCATCTCTATATACCTAGAGGTAGCACACCTAGCCCGCGGGAAACGTGCGTCTGTAGCCCTGCTCCTGCCACATCTTACCCTTCACGCTGGCTGTCTGATGTGTCTTCACAGGTCTCCTTCATCCACGGTGCTTCTCTGAGCTCCAGGAGCCACCTTAGCAAACAACCAAATGTGACAAAGGGGTTATAGGAACCCCTGCTTCATAGGTAGTTTGGAAAGAAGTTATGGTACCTCATACGGGGTAATCTTGTGAGACTGAGCCTTTGGCCCGTATCATCTTCAGGGAACTTGAGAATTGCTTGCTGTGAGAAAACTCCCACACATCTGGTGAAAGGTGTGAACTGTTCCATGTAGAACATGTGGAGATTGAGCGCTCATTTCCCCAAACATCTTCCAAGTAACAAAAATGAGTCCATAGTACATTTCATCACACCTGTTCGCCAATGACACAAAAGGCCCTTAGGGAAACACTTGCAAAGTGTAACACCTGCTACCAAAAAACATTCCTGGTGACTATGAAAGTGCTGATTGAACTTCTGACACAATTATAATCAAGGGTCACAGTGTTTGCCAAACATAGAAAATACATCATCTGCAGCATGAAAATGTCGCCACGAGAACCCCCATTTTCTTTGGCTATAAACTTGATCTTCGGGAAATGGCTGCAACACAACCTTGCAACCTTACATCCTTTTAACCTGTTCCATGTGACCCTATGCTCTTAACTCCTCTTCTTAATTGCATTGATGGGGGATGAGTTTCTCTTGCTTTTTTTGATAAATCATCTAAATTGTTTTTAGCAAAACAAAGGAGGCACAGAATAAAAATATCACCTAAGTCCTAGCACGGAGCTGTTTTCACTTTTGCCTCGAGAACAAGATGTCTAGCATTAGTAGCCTGTGTTGTACAGCTTGAGGTTGCTTTTTTGGCCACAAGGGGAAGTGATACATTCCGACCAGGAGATGAAAACTCCTTTGCTGGGTTTTGTGGTCAGAGGGCATTGGTACACACCATTCCATCTGATCTAGTATCTTTGCATGATAATCTACCACACAGGCAGGCCCACGCAGAAACAGGAACTGAAGTTCTTTTGTCTTAATCCTAATTTTTCACTCCAAGACTGTTTCTGGTTTACACCCCAAGTTAGAAGACCGTATTTCAAATCAAAAGAAAAAAAACTGGTAAATTGGTAAAACAGAAGAAATGGGTAAGAGTTCCAAGGAAATTCCATGTAACACTCCTTTTGGGTCATGCTGTAGGAGTGACACAATTGAGGCTCTCCTGAAACTGGGGAAACCAGACAAGATATTCTAAAGAATAGAAAAGCAAAGCAATTTCCCGTATCGATTCAGTTTCCCCAGATCTCTGTATAATACTCATCCTTGCTGAAGGCTTTGCATCATCTTCTATACTGTCTTGTCCATCAAAGCAAATTCAAGAAGCCCACACAGTGGTGATGAGATGGAAACCCTGGAGGAAAATGTTTTTTCATACTCCTAGCTGGTGAACCCAAAGGTTCTGCTCTTTGAGTCAGCTCTTCATCTGCCAAGCCTTGGCAGAGCTTCCTGCATCAGGGTCTGGCATGGGTGAAAGTTTAAATCCTCACAGAGGCCACTTGACTATATCCAGGGTCCTTCTAGAGCTATGTGACCTTCTCTGCTCTCTCTGTGTTGGGTTTTGGGAAAACCTATCCTGATACCCCTTTACATGAAAACTGTATTGCCACATTTTCTTTTCTACTATGTTCCCGCCTCATGCAAAGCGTTAGAAGTGAAAATTGTATAGGTCGTAGGTGAATGACCCAAAGAAGAGAACTGATACTCCAGTGTGGTTGGGAAAGAGATCAGCCTTCCTCAACCAGACCAGTGAGCAGATGGTAAGAGTTGAAGGAAGCAGACCCAAAGGCCAAGGCTGAACACACAATCCCAGCATGCTGCAGCTTTACCTGCCCTTTGCTTTCAGAAGACATCCATGGGACAATCATGACTATGGATCATGAAAAGCTCAGCCTCATGGGGTGAGGAGGACCAGACTAGGATGATGACATGCTGGCCTGCCAAGGACCCACAGATATGACAGGTGAGCCTGGAGCCAAGAGCACAAATGAAACAAGGGAAGGCATTCTTGACTTAGAGAAGAAAGTCAAGCTAGGATACGGTATGGAGCTCCACAAAACCTGCATTTATGGTTATGATAACCAGGATGACATCATGGTTATTAGCATGAGGTATACAAAGTCTATTCTTCATAACTCAGGTCACCTAGGTGTCTCTGTCAAAGCCCTTCGACTCACACATCCCAGAACTTTTCAGAACCTTCTAGGAGGTTGGAGTGCAGCAATAGCCCCTCCCCCAGAGTGTGCAGGAATGGCTATGAATAGACAGTGTAGAGATTCAGCTCCACCAGAAGGCAACTAAGTGGAGAGGTCATGCTCACTGAAGAGCACTCAAGCCAGAGTTCCCAACGTCTTCACCAGATGTATGTGCCCCACGTTGGAGACCCAGTGACTTCAGAACCCAATCAAGAGGGGGGTCTAGCCAGTGTGGTGGCTCATACCTATAATTGTAGCTGAGGAAGGAGAATCCAGAGTTCAAGGCTAGGCTGGGTATGTAAATACGATCCTGTCTCAAAACAAGCAGGAATGCTGTAGACACCTTTTCGTTATCCATCATCTTCCTGTCACCCTAAGGGACTCCTCTAGTGTTCTGCAGGCACAGCAGAGTCACCACAAGTGCTCACTGATGCCCCCCCTTTCTAGGCTCAGATCAAGCTACGCTAGTCCTCTGGGAGACTAAATTAAGCCCCAGCCAACACTACAAAGTTCACAGATGCATTTGAGAACTCAAGAAACCTTGTTTCTCCTCAGAAATCTAAACTAACTTTAGTAACCCTGTTCATCAGAGGTATTAACCTATAACTTCCTTTTTTGGAGTCTCTTTCTAGTATTTTTTAAATTTTTGTCAATTAGCTAAAAAGCAGTCAAATCAGCTGTACATATTAGAATATAATTGAAACTGCCCCTCCATTATTAAGCTAGTTTTCCCCTTCTCTAGAGTAAGATACCATTTAGTTTTGTCTGAGCAGCCTGACTTCATAGGAAGAAGGCTGTTCAAGCACCGGCGGCCAGCACCTGAAGAATCAGCCGAAACTGAAAAACCACAGCTCTTCCAGGATCCTGATGCTGCCAGCCCTGGCCAAACTGAACCAACCAACTGCACCAAACACGCCATGCCTGATGTCCCTCCACATTCCAACAGCTTGCTGGCTTCTGTGCCGCTGGCCCATCTGCACGACAGCAGGTGCTCAGTAAACTGTTGGGTCCTATGGATTTGTGTTCAGGGTCCTATGGATTCGTGTTCGGGGTTCTAAGAAGAGGTAGCTAGGGCTGGAGAAATGGAGGGAATCATCTATGTGCCTGTGTCAGGCACTCCCCACCACCCTGCTCTGTGCTCTCCCTGATGGTCCGAACACGCTCCAAGAACCACACAGGTTGGTTCCTGCCTCTCCGGTCTTCATTTCTTTTAGATGAGCCCCAGGCTATTTGCTCTTCGTATTTCTTCAGGGTTCTACCAGTCCTGCTCTTCAAACACCTCCCTACTTAGTCTCATTTTATTAAATGGCTGCTAAATGTTGCTTTCCACACTTATTAAGATGTTAGACAAAACCCAGGCACAATCAATGCTGGCTGCCGGTGGCGGAGCATCTCGTCCCACTTAACCTAGGACCCAGTCATCCCCTCCTCCTCCTGTTGTAGACAAACACCAGCCAGCCACAAGCCACATGCAGGACTCAACTCTCACTTAATGAGCTTAATTCTGCCTTTTCTCCACTGCCACCCCTAAATGGTTGTAGTAGCCACTGGAGAGGTGCAGCTTTATACGGAACCATAACAAAACAAATGGATACAAGAGCTGTCTGCAGTCACCGCAGGACTGAACACGGCGAGCATGCGCGCACACGCGCAGCCACATCTGGCAGGAAAGCCTGGAGGGGAAGACAGCAGTCATTCGACCCTACGTAAGATTTTCTTTCCTTAGTTAAACAACCCAGGGTTTTTCACCTATGTTTGGAAACAGACTTATAAACTTTAAAAAATTTAAATTAAATTAAAAAGAACATGTTTCATAGTGACTCGTGTTTTCAGGCATGTGCTGTTTGCTGGAGGAGTATCTGACTGATTTAAAGTCACCCCCACCTGAACCAAGCAACCCACAAGAAACAAACTTCCATCTACGCCTTCCCCTGGAAGAGGCACACGCTCCTAGGAACATGGAAAGACCCGGATCCTATCTGCAGGGCCACTTGCTGAAGCCATTTTCTCTGAGCTCTCTGAGGCCCATGGTGTCCTGTCTGACTGCGTGGGCGGGACTACTCCTGCCCACCCTACCCCCCAATGACATGCGCGGGGCTACTCCTGCCATGACATGAGCCCAGTCCCCACCGTGCTAGCTCACCAGCTGTACAACTCTCAAAACAGCACGTGGCCTTGTTAGAAAGGCCCAACACCCTGAAACAAAATAGGCAGCTTAGACAAGACCAACACTTCCTCACATGGGGCTTCACGGTTACATTAAAAATCTTGACTATGTCTTCTGGCTTATACAGTCAGGAGAATTCAAAGTAGAAGTAAAACATCTGTGTGGACCTATGCACACTACAGCTTTACTGCCAATGGCCAAATGGTAAGAAAAAAAGAAAAAAAAAAACATGTAAGCTCTAATGTTGATAAACCTGGAGAACTTTGTGTGGAGCAAAATAAGGCAGTCAGGGAGGACAAATGACATAGGGCTCCACTGCCGTGAGGTATGCAAAACAGACAAATTCAGAAACAGAAACTCAGATGGTAGTTTATAAGGCTAGAGGAGAGAGAATGAGAAGCTACTGTCTAGTGGGGGAGTTGCCTGGGAGAACTGGAAAGTTCTGGTGGCTATGCAACAACACTGATGTATGTAATGCCAGTGAATTGTGCCTTTAAGCTACCTAAGGTTGTGAATTTATACTCTGGGTGTTTTATAACAGAACCACAATATTAAAAAAAGATCATGAAATACTACCAGCCCATCATACTACTAAAGAAACACAGAGCTGTAAGAGCTTTGTACTCTCACTACTGGCTCACAAGGGGCCCAAGGGAGGAGTGGACAGTTAGTACAAAGAGGGCCTCCATGGGTTGGAACTTCTCCTTGGATAGCATATAAGAGATACTGCCCAGAACATACCATACCATTCTTAGTATCCCACAGGTCAGGTCTAGACTGGCTCATAATAGCCCAAAACTCAACTAGTGACCTTATGTCAACAGCTTGGGCTTATACCCTAGAAACAAGCAAATGCTAACAGGCTAATCTTTTCCCCCAGAAATCCAACATTTAAACATTTACCAGTATACCACTGAGGCTGATAAAACTTGGCTGTGGTCACCAAAGTCACTGGCACAGGACCAGGAACAAGGTATCTTTTGAACTGATGGCCTCTCAGTTTGCATGCACCCCTGACACGGTCTATGATGCCAAAGCACTTTAGTAAACCAGACCTCCAGTGGGCAACTAAGATGCCCAGGAGCCCACAGAACACAGCATATAGACAGGTTCCCCACAGAAAGCACTGGCTTTGAGCTTCATGCAGGTTGCCAAGGAAACACAGAACCCCAGACAAGCATACTAAGAATATTGTCTATGCCCATAAAGAGACATCCTCCTCCAACTTAAAGGAGCCAGGAGCAGAAAAGGTCTTGATCAGAGGCACTGCTGCCAGGGAAGACTGACACAAGTGGACAAAGCCAGCCAGCACTATTCACCCTGGGCTTGTCCTGCCAATATTGAGTTTCCACAGACCTTCCATCCTTCTGCAGAAGGCACCTGTGTCCATGCCTTAATTCCCATAGCCCTTTTGTGTTCATCTGTGGAGGTTTGAATGACAATGGCCCCCAAAGGGAATGACACTGTTAGGAGGTATGGCCTTGTTGGAGGAAGTGTGCCACTGTGGGGCAGGCTTTGAGGTCTCTTTTGCTCAAGCTTCACTTAGTGTGACACTCAGTCTACTTCCTGTTGCCTGCAAGATATAGAACTCTCAGCTCCTTCTCCAGCACCATGTCTGCCTGAATGCTGCCATGTCCCGCCTTAATGATAATGGACTGCACCTCTGAACTATTAGCAAGCTACCCCAATTAAATGTTTTCCTTTATAAGAGTTGCCATGGTCATGGTGTCTCTTCACAGCAACAGAAACCCTAAGACACCATCCACACCCTCTGTAATGAACTTTTCCAACAGGTAAGAGGGAAGGATCCTGAGTCTGCCTTTTTCCAAAGATTCACCTCATCCTTGACACATCTACTCAACAGGTGGATTCCTTCCTCTGACAAGGACAGTCAACATCAGCATATTTCCAGTGCAGCAGGGTACAGTTATGGACAAAACAGAGCACTGGTTATTTACTGTGGCCTCACAGATAGCTCAAAGCTTAGTGCCCTTGGACAAGAGTCACCTGGCTGCTTATGAATATGCAACATTTTAATGTGCTTAGGCTCAAACACAAGGTCTTGTGGATCTTCTACCACTAAGTTACAGCTGCAGCTCTACAAATATGCAACTTCAACAGAGTGTGGCGTGAAGCTTGTGTCTGCCCACAAGCAGATGGGTGCTTCAACTGGGGTTGGCAGTTCTCCTTACAAGGCATGACTCACATGAGACTTAACTGAGATGAGCACCTGAGAGCCTGAGCTTCTGTCCACAGAGCTACCTACAAACACTTGCATGATGAGTGGGCTCCAAGAGGCAGGAAGTACAAGCTTCCAGTCTCAGAAGACCCAAGTCCAAGGGCTGGAAAAGTCACATCTGTTACGTTCTATTGAAAACACCTATGTCAAGTTCCAGAACAGAGCTATGTCCTCTTCTAGATGGCAGGAGCATCTACAGTCACAACTGTCCTCCATCTACCACAAGATGGAAAATGGGGTGGAGGGTATACCCTATCTATAGAGAACCTGCTTAGCACACATGGGGCTCTAGCCAGAGAGATCGGGCCTGTGGGAGAGGGGAGAAGCAGAGAGGGAGGGAGACAGAGACTGAGACAGAGACACACACTAAAACACTGAAACCTCAGCTCTGCCCAGGGAACCACTCACACAGCATCTCAGCAGAGCTTAAACTGGTCCATGGAACCCCACAGAGACGGAAGCATGATGGCCAGTGAAAGTGTTAGCACAGCATTCAATAAATGTGATGATTTGTTAAATTTAATAAGACTCACAGGGAAGTTTCTCTTTTTAAATCCCATCAGAATTCTAAAATGGAGGAATAGAATATTCTCTTTAAAAGGAGAATATTCTAAACTGTATGTGTGCTAAAAAAAATTCCAAATTATAGCAATGCAGTGAAACTAACTGAGGGTAAGTGGGAAGAGATGGAAATGGAAGTCACTTTGTTAAACTGCTTCCCAACAATGTATGATATAGTTTAATAAAAGGAAAAATGGTCCCACTGACACTGATCAAAATGGCCATTACTCAGGGTACAGGTGATATTGGCTTATTAAGTATTCAATTCAGAAAAGATATCTTCCTGTATATATGTTCTTTCTTTCCAAGTGAAAATAGCTTTCTAAAGTCTCTATGTGACTTGTGATGTCATACAACGGCTGCATTCTGGAAACAATTTTAGGATTCTATTGCATCCTTTATTGTCCCCATACCTGATATTTTAATAACCCACAAATACTAACATAACCAAAATCGTGCTTCTAATAAAAATGTTTTCCCACAAAAGCCTGTGACACACATCCTCCCAAAGACAGATGGCTCTGTGATACAACACTATTCCATTCACAGCTACCTGTGTCACAAATATTTTTCAATGCAAAACTGCTAAGCTTTCCTGCTCGTCACTTTCCCCTATGCCATTTCCATGGCAACCTGCTTCCTTCCCCTGAAATGAAAAGAACATAGAAGACATCTTTAAATTGGCATACAGTAGAGATAAATTATTTAATCAGACACAGCTTATTTTAGTGATAATCACATGCCAACATTACCCAGAAATAATTGTTGCAGTACATAAAAATGAATCAATGTAAACAGAGTCCTCTGTTTACCCAGGATGATATAGCATTATCATTAAACAGGGTTCTATCACCATCACATCTTCACCCTTGTGTATCATCGTCTGTCACCACATGTAGCCTTCCTTTCCACGCCTGTCCAATTCCACCAGCCTGTTCTTCCAAATGAGTCAGGACAGGTTCTCCAAGGACATCCTAGCGTTTACCTGCTACTCTCACTCCCTGTAGATGCAGCTCAAAGCCCAGTACACATATGCCCACGTTTATTTCATTAGCCATGACAGACATACTTATTAACACAGACAAGAACAGGGGGACCTATAGACAGGACTTAGAGATGATCTTATTAACTGATAACTGAGCCAGAACAGCCAGTGCAGGAGTTAAACAGCTGTTAGTCCCTTTCCCACAGATCCCGTACTTAAAAACACTTAAGTACCCAGTATATTTCACACTGAGGAGAATCTCCAGAGAGGAGGCGCTAGCTGGGCCACCCATGTAATTCCCAGTGAAATCCAAAGGAGCGGGAAGGACCAGCTCAGGAGCACATGCTGCTGTTCACCAGTGGCTCTAGGCTGCTCTTTAACCCTAGAACACTCGTGAAAAGTAGCTGAGATTACTCCAGGGATGCTACAAAAGGGAGACAAATACATTCCTACACTTTTTTTCTTCCAGGCAACAAATAACTCTTAACCTTACAGTTGATTTCAATGGAAAGATGGAGAGTGAAGAATTAAACAGTGTCAGAAGAGTTAAACACACACACACACACAGGCACAGAGCCTTATTATTATCTCTGACTCTCACAGACATCTTAGATGGGCACTTAGGAAGGCCATGTGGCAGGAGGCTGCCTTCCTGCCCATCCAGCATGGTGTCCTGCTGAGATACTGTCACATACCTGCCCTGCAGCACTCACAGGGTGACAGCTAGCTAACTGCTCCCAATAAAGCATGCGTTACAGCTCTCTGTTGTCTGGGAAACCTGCCCTTCTCTGCTCTCAGAATTTATTTTCCGTATGACCATCAGCTGTCACTTCAGTTCTCTACTCCAAAGGCAGGCCTCCAAGATAACTGGAACAAGATTGGGATTTACCTTAACCCCAGTTACACTCTATAGAAAGTCTAAAAGCATTTCAGTCTAATGAGAGCTCAACCAAATGACCCAACATACCAAGAAAGTAAGATATTTTATAAAACAAAACAAAACAAAAAAAAGTCTCTTCAAAGAAGATACCTTGAGAAACAAAATTTAGGAGCTTCTAGAACAGCAATGGTCACACACTGTGGCATCTGCCTGCTGTGGGGACTTGACGTAAAGCAGGTTTGTGGTCATACCTTGGCAAAGGCAGAGCAGAGACGGAACACAGCTAAAGTGGGTCCTCACTTGGTCATAGGCTATGCCTCCTCACAATTACCCCGAGTCACTGAACACACATGGGTCCTTTGACACCCCTACTGCTCACAGCCCCCAATGCACACTAGTGTGCCAACTGCTTCCCAGTCCAGGAGCAGTGTTGTCTGGAAGCTCTGACTCATGGCTGCTGTCCAGCATCAAAACAGAGGGTGACACTCTGTGGGATTTGCCCTGGAAAATATCAAAAGTCAAACCTTGGAGCAATTTCTCCTTTAATCTGCATTGCTTCAGCACCATCCTAAACACTCATAAGCTGAAGTGTGCATTTGAATAATTTGCTGATGTTGAGGAACCCTGATCTAGATAAGAAAAATGAAGGGCATTGGCTAACAGCAAGAAATGAATCTGGTACCCACCAAAACCACATGTTTTCTAGGCAGAAAAAAATTATTAAACTCAAAGTGGACTGGTATTTGAAATTACCTGAATTAATCTGATAACCTTCCTAGGAAATCCCACTAATTGCAATGACAATACCGGAAAGGAGCATCCCTGTTCTTTGGAGACGTGGGCCACATTACCGAGAAATCAAAGGCATTTGCAAAACTAACTTCACGGTTCATCTAAGAAAGACAGAGAGAGATACAAAGCAAACAGGACAAAGTCAGAGGTGGGCTCCAAGAAGACACAACTGCCGGGTGGATTTTCCTTTCTCTTTTTAAAGATTGACCATGACAATAGCAAGGAGAAGGTAAAAATGAAAAAAAAAGTGAAATATTCTATTTTATACTCAGAACCTCTTAAAGTACATAAACACATATCAAGGCACCACACATGCACTCTGCAAGGAGGCCAGGGCAGTGGCAGTGCACAGGTAGACCCTCGTCTCAGGAAGTTATGGGCCACGAAAAAGATAAGCCATAATCAAGAGAATGAAGGCAATATATATGTATATATGTATATGTATATATATATATACATCTTTTCCTATCCCATATCTTCATGGAAGATATGAGTAAGGACACTATTATTTGGGGGTATGCACAGGATGAATTCGGGGGTACAATAGAAGAGGAGGTGACAAGTAGCGTGGTCATCCTTCTCACCACAGGGTGGCACTGATGGCCAGAAAGCACTCTATACCCGTACCGCTGTCTGTGGTGTCCACACAAGGAAGCAACTCACAATTTCATAAGAACAGCTGTGTGGTCCAACTCCTCGGGACACCACCCTTCGGCTCTCGGTCCTCTCGGGTGCCCTCGGGTCCCACATCATCCCCTCTTGCGGACACAGCTATGTGCCGAGGCCAGGAGCAGGCAGGTGGGGATGGTCTCCCAGGAGAGGCCGGCCAACAGCATGGAGCTCCAGGCTGGATGAAGATTCTGTGGCCCAAGACCTAATCATTCTAGTTTCTACAGCACACTGGCCAATTCTGTGTCCCTGAGACATGCTAGCACAGGACAAAGTCGCCTCTGTACACCATGGTCAAGTGCTGCCTTCATCTCGTCCATGTAACCTACACTCTAAAGCATGCCTAGTAGGATTGGAAACTGCTGAGCCGTACTGTCCCTCATTCCATGAATCCTGCAATGAAGATTGCCTGTTCCCTGGGAACTCTCTTCCATCTTCACTCTGTGAGATGTCCGAAGCCTCGGAGACCAGTGTTGCTGTGTGAATATTCCAAAAGAAGAAACTGAGATTGGGGAGGGAAAGTGTTCGCCCAGGGACTGTGAGGTAGCTACTTTCCCAGCACAGGACTACAGGGCCAGCTCTCAGGATCTGTCTGCTACCCTCTGAAGCAAGGTCAGGGTTTTAAGAATAACCCACCACGTCCACAAAGATGCAGGGGAGCAAACAACCATGCTGACTGGTCCTCTACTACCCAGATACACTAGGAACATGAACAGCCACAGCCTATGGACATAGAAAGAAAATACACAACCAAAAATTATAATTACACCAGAAATAGGTAACAGAGTCACACCCAGGGATATCAGGAGGGATGTGGGATCTGTGAGAGGCAGAGGGAAAGCCAGAGAGATGAGACAGATAATGGATGCTCCAGAGTTTTTGTTTGTTTGTATCTGTTTTCATGTCACCAGTCAATAGTCCATCCTGACAATCAGGGTAAGAGTATGAGTAAGTAAACTGTACCATCCTTTCTGCCACCTCACCAGGTGGCCAGGCCATGGTCACCTCCATCACTGGTGGTATCTGTGAGTTGGGGGCTGTACTGTACACTGAAGGATGCTTGGTGGCATCCCTGACCTCATGGTGCTAACCAGAAGCATCATACTGCTTAGCTGCTGTGGTAACCAAACCTGTGTCCAGGCATTGTTAAAGCCCCCTATAGGAGACACACACTGCAAGGCTGGTACTGTGGAATCATATTTGGTGGAGTTCACTCCATTAAAGTTCTCTCTTGAAGCCCTCAGCCCCACAGTGACAGTGTTCCCAGGGGCTTTTAGGAGGTGGTGGGGTCATGAGGGAGAGTCTTGGGAATACTAGCAGTGTCCTCATAACAAGGGACGCAGGAAAACTATCTCTTTCCATCCATCATCTTAGAGGCAGGACAAGAAGTCAGCCATCAGCAAGCTAGAGTGAGGGCCCTTGTTGGGCATGGAGTCTGTAGGCACCTTCATCTTAGACCTCCAGCCTCCAAAATTAGTAAGTGTCTCAAAGATAATCACGATACGAAACTTTGTTATAACACTCTATAGAAACAGAAACCGCTGATGTTTATCAATTTATGCTGCACACACACTCTGCAGACAGCACACCATGCCCCTCTTCCTGCTTGGCCTCACTGAGCCTCAGTTGAAGGCTGGTTGTCCCATTAATGTTTAAAGCAGCTCCTGTTTGCTTCTGTGGAAAATCTATTCCTTAGGGCTATAAATCTCACAGCCATGTGGAGCTTTAATCTCCACGGGATTGGATTGCTGATTCTTTGATTTGCTTCCACTCACAACATATGCTGTCACTGCCATTTAGAGTCCCTGAGGTCCTTCGAATCAAGTGAGACCTCTAAGTGCACTGTTTAGGGTGCCTAGAGATCGCAACTATCCATCCTTGGGGCTTACCTCCTGAACCCCTGAGAGGAGCCAACCCCATGATGCCTAAAGACTTTAACCTCCCAGGGATTGCATCCACTTACAGGCAAGTAAAACACACAAGCAGCCACGCTGGGACCCTGGCCTACTAAGATCCCTATTGTTTGGTACACCATTAGCCAAAATCATCTTGGGAAGGAAAGTGTTTGTTTGGTTTATATTTCCATAACATGGTCCATCAATTAAGGAAGCCAGAGCAGGAGTTCAAGGCAGGAACTGAAACAGACAGGGACCATGGGAGAATGCTGCTAACCGGCTTGTTCGGTCTGCTCTCGTACACTACAAGGGACCACCTGCCCAGGGGTGGCACTACCCTACTGGGATGGGCCTTCCCATATCAATCATTAATCAAGAAGATGCGCCCACAGACATGCCCATGAGCCAATCTGACAGAGGTTCCCTATGTCTCAGCGACTCAAGTGTGTGTCAAATTGACAAAAATCTAACCAGCCGAAACCCCATCCTTAATGCAGGCCCAACTCTATCAAATTTGTACCCCCTCCTTTCGGTTAGGCCTTCCCCAGGTCCACAGTAATCAAGACTGCCACCTGGGACCAGCAACTAATGCAACATGATAAATAAAAGACCCGGAGACTGATATTTGGGTTCAAGCTGAAGGTCGGAAAAGCAAAGCAGCTGACTACTAGCTCTTACCTCTGCCTGTGCTCAGACCAAAAGGGCGATCCTCAGGCTGCTTCCAACTTCATTGCTCCTCACATTCACTCAGACTGCTATGATCTCTTCAACATGGCTAGACACTAATTCTCAGACTGAATGCCTCTACCTTTTATACCTCTCAAATCCTGGCATTAAAGGATTTGAGAGGTAGCCTGGGTGGTCTTATAGACTCAGAAATCCACCTAACCTCTTAATCCTGAGTCCTGGGATTAAAGGTGTGTGCCTGGCTACTATGGCTAACTAGTATGGCTGCTTTGCTATTTTGATCTCCAGTGGCTTTAATAAATCATAAACAATATATCACCACAAACTAACCTATGATACCTGGTGAAAATCCAACTTCAAACTCTTCATATAAAAGATGGGGAAAGGGCTTTTTCCCACTCTCTCTCCTGAACTGCAGTGGTTATTTATTTATTATTTGTTTATTTATTTTGGTACTAGGAATGGGCCCTAGGACACTGAACATGATAGAAAAGTACTCTGTCCATTGAGCTATACTCTCAACCCTCTTTTTATCTTTTGAGACAGGGTCTTACTAAGTTTTCCAAGCTGGCCTTGAACTCACTGTAAAGCCCAGAAAAGGCTTGCGCTTGTTTGTGATCCTCCTGCCTAAGCCTCATTATGTAGTTAAGATTATAGACCTCTGTAGCATCGTTTGCTATTTCATGCCAAGTGCTATGGTGTGGCCCTAAAGTGTCCCTCATGTGTTCAAGTGTTTGAATCCTTGAAGCCACCTAGTATAGTTTGGAGTGGTTGTGGAACCTTTGGGAGTGTTGGGAACAGAACCTAGTTATCAGACACAGGTCAGGATGTGCAAGGCTGGGGGTTAGAGCCAGGCCTTACTTCTAGTCCTACGTCTGCTTCATATGCTTACTGTGCCAACAAACCCCAAGAAATTCAAATATAAGATCAGTAAGAATTTCAAGATATCGGGCAGATAAAACATTAAACCACAGGCACGTGTAAGTGGGCCCCTTAGCTTAGGTTCCTGTGTGAGTGGGCTCCTGGCTTTGAGTATATCCACTAAAAGATCCTATTCATTTTTTGTTGGAAGGGCTACTGACTAGCGAAGGCACATAAGGGCAAACAGAGAAAGTCCTACACTAGAGGACAGGTTTTACAAAGCCTGAGTGAATCCATGTCAGGCCAGACTTGCCCTTGGAGTAAGTGAAGACTCCCTCAGGAAGTAACCCCATCTGCAGTGAGGCCCAGCATTCCACAGCACCAGTCTCTCCCTTCCAGAGCTCTCCTCTACAGAGGTGGCTAAGAAACAGATTCCCCTGCCTTCCTGGATCTCACCACCTACCCAGGCAGCAACTGTGACATTTACTGGGTAGAGAGCACTTGTTTACCAAACAGGAAGACATGATTTTATCCCCAGTATATTAAAAAAAATTAACCCCAGTTATTAGCTCTATAACCCTATGCAAGAAGGTCCTCCAACCCTCTGTGACTTCAGTATAGTGAACTACACATACATACACACAACACACACACACACACACACACACACACACACACACACACACACACACACGCACAAAGGGCTTACTCACTGAGCTACAGTGAGGCCTCAACAGGGAAATAGGTAGGTGCCCGCTGCCCATCATATGGAGGTCTCTAAGGGTAGGCTTACACTACTTAGCAGTGACAGGAACATTTCTAGACCTGTGCTTGGGTTCTCCAGGAGCCTTCCATAAGGAAATCTCTCATGAGTTGTGCCTAGTTGGGAGTCAGCGGGGGAGTATAGTCCTCATTGTCCCACAGCGTTCTGGTATACTTCGGTCAAAAGAGAGCCTGGGAGGCCATTGATGACCAGTCAGGCAGCTCCTTCCTCCAGACAGAAGTATGTACATGGTCAGAATTTACACACCACACACCTTCTCACTGTGTCCAGGCCTAAGCGGGCTGGAATCCCAGCACGGTGATGCCACAGAGCTTTCAAACCCAGTCACTCCCTCAGGCAGTCAAGCTCAGGGCCTTCTTGGTAAACATGCTGAGCAGCTACCCCTGGGCAAATGGAAGGAATAGGGCACGCCCCACTCTGCTGCAGAAGTGTCCAGGCAGAAGCACAGTCATGAGCATATGGCAAGGTGACATGACCAGGACAGGGCACTGAGTGACAGTAAGGATCTAAAACAGGCTTTGAGCTGGGTAGAAAGGCAAACATGGCCAAAGGCCACGTCACTAGGTAAGGGAGACACATGGAATCAGGATCACTGGTAGTAAGCAGGCCAGAGCCCAAGAGTGTACAAGGCAGTCATGATAGGACAGTCATCATTCCTCTTAGTGGTGCCTGCAATGGCATCAGTAACCAACTAACTGTGTCCTAAACATATGGCATGGCCTTCACTTGAAGCATGTGCCTGTCTAGCCTCTGTATGGTCCCACAAAGACCATTTAAGCAACAGTCTCGTGACTCCTTGTGACCTCCCCTACAGAGAAGCAGGGGACCTTCAGCTTTGCCTAGGTGGCATGTCTCTAGAAGTCCTAGTTTCTGTTTCCAAATGACCCACAAGATAGCACCTATGCTGCCGGCCTTGCAGGACCAGGCACTCAATGACCACGCAGCACTGGAAGGTGGAAAAATGGTCCTGCAATTTACCTGAACCTAGATTTACTCCACAGCAGATTGGGTGGTAATAGGCACAAGGGATTTAAAAGTAGAAGGGCAATTTGGGGAGGCCATTACTCACAAACAAACAAGCAAAGCTCAAAAGCAATCAGAAGTCCAGGTCAAACGTGTATCAAAATCAAAACCTCAAATCCCAAGTGCTTAGAAAAGCAAGTCACAGACATGGAGCTCTCTGGCACACGCAGAGTCTGCCTGCCTGTGGTAGGTAAGGCTTCTTTCCAGAAATCCAGGGAAAAACACAACCCTCCGTCGAGGGAAACCCTACCAAGTATGCCAGCTTCACGTGAAAATCAGAACTTAAGTTTTTCAAAGGATGTGGGTGTCTGAAATGAAGCCACCAGCTGTTCTGCAGTCAGGCCAAGGAGGTGGAGGGGTATCTGAGGGCTAGACCTTGTCCTCGGGAGCCAGGACCAGCTGGCAGCCACAGAACCAGGCTCCCCCGATCATGGCTGGCATTCCCCCTCGATCTTTGCACATTGCTTAGCTCACAACCCTAGCTGGCAGTCCCTCTGTCCTTACCTCCCTGAGCCTGCACACTGACACAGGCAGAAGACATCTGCTCTGTACCTGGGTCCAGCTCCAAAGGGCCACCCCTGCTTTCCAGAAGACAGATCCTACCCCCTTTTGAGTTTTGTTTTCTTCATTTAAAAAAAAACTGAACAACTATTTGCCACCACAAAGACATCTGTAAAATAGTTGCCTCTTCAGTCAAGGAGTAAAATATGTAGACTCCCTTTAAAACATTTGTCTTCATTTACTTTCCCTCTGTCATCGGCATCCACAGGCAAAGAGGCACGAGTCATCCTGCCCTGCTCTGCCCGATTCGTTACTTCTTCCCTTGGTGTTTTCTCTTTTAACTCCAGTGTGTGTGGGGGGGGGAGGGTTGTAGTAACTGTGTTCTCAATGTAATATGTAAATTCTCATGGCCTCTTTGCCCATTCTGAAAAGAGATCTACATTCAGAAATAGAAATGAAGGCCAGCACAGGCCAAATGAAACCTAAGTTACACTAGGTAAAGAGAGAAGGATGAAGGAAGGAAGGGAGGGAGGGAAGGAGGAAGGAAGAGAGGAAGGAAGGGAGGGAGGGAGGGAGGAAAGGAGGGAGGAAGGAAGGAAGGAAGAAGGGAGGAAGGAGAGAAGGTTGGCTGCTAGCTAGCTATATTGATGACAGCTAATTTCCACTTTAACCCTTTATACTACAGCATTCTAGCTCCACTCCCTAGAAACTGTCCCCATGGCCCCTTACTAAATCTTGATTTTTAAAAGCATTCCAAATGGAGCACACATATCTAAAGACTCCAAGCTAGCATCCACAAACAAGAGAAAACATAACGATGCTTGACTTTCTGAGTCTGCATTACTCAGAATGACTGTTTCCAGCTCCATTCATTTACCTGCAAATTTCATAATTTAATTTTTGTTAACAGCTCAAATATTCCATTGTGTAAATGTAACACATTTTCATTATCCATTCATTGGTTGATGGCCACCTAGACTATAAACTATTATGAATAGAGCAGCAATGGATGTTGGGGAGCAGTTATCTACATATTAGGATATAGAGGACTTTGGGCACATGCCCAAGAGTGGTATAGTAGACCATGTAGTAGATACATTTCCAACTTTTTAAGGAACATCCACACTTATTTACATAGATATTATGCCAGTGTGCACTCCCACCAGAGGTGAATAAATTTTTCCCTTTGCCTACATACAAGGAAACATTTCTAAACATCTGTTTTTTTTATTGTAGCCATTGTGTCTGTAGTAAGGTGAAATTGCAAAGTAGTTTTTAATTTGCATTTCCTTGGTGACTAATGATGTTGAACATTAAAAAACAAATGTTTCTCAGCCAGTTGTGTTTCATCTTTTAAGATCTCTCTGTTTAGTTGCACACCCCATTTTTTAAGTTTTGTTGAACTTTAAATTTCTGAGTGATTTGAATATTCTACATAGCAACCCACTATCAGATGGTGTGTTAGTTAGGGCTTCTATTGCTGTAGAGAGACACCATGACTATGGCAACTCTTAAAAGAAAGACATTTAATTGGGCTGGCTTACAGTTTCAGAGGTTCAGTCCATTATCATCATGTAGGGGAGCATGGTGGCAGGCAGACAGACATGGTGCTGGCTACGCCTTGATCAGAAGACAGCAGGAGATGCCCTGTGACACTGGAGTAGCTTGAGGATAGCAGGCCTCAAAGTCCAACCCCACAGCAACACACTTCCTCCAACAAGGCCATACCTACTCCAACTAAGCCACACCTCCTAATAGTGCCACTCCATTTGAGCTTATGGGGGCCAATTACATTCAAACAGCCACAGATGGACAGTTAGTGAGAATTTTTTTCCTACCCTTTATGCTGCCTCTTGACTAGAATGATGGTGTCCTTTGCCATTCAGAAACTTTCACTTCATGAGGTTCCATTGATTCAGTGTTGGCCCTAATACCTGCACTATCTGGGTACCATTCAAGAAAGTTCTTTCCTATGCCAATGAGTTCGAGCATCATCTCTACTTCCTCCTCTATTACAGTCAGGGTATGAGATGTTATGCTTAGGTCTTCGATCTAAGAGTTCAGGTTCCAGTTTCATTCTTCTGCATGTAGCTATCCAGCTTGACCACCATCCTTTGTTGAAAATGCTGTGTTTTCTCTAATGTATATTGTTGACTTCTTGGTCAAAAATCAGGTGGCTCTAAGGGTGTGCTTATATGTGGGTGCTCAATTCTATGCCATTCATCAGGGTGTATGCTTTTATGGCAGTGCCATGCTCTCTTTATCATCATCATCATCATCATCATCATCATCATCATCATCATCTACCATAGGCATGGCCTTGCCAGAAGAAATATACCACTAACTTTGAAGTTTCAAAAGTCATGTGCCTGCCATTCCCAATTTACTCTCTTTACTGTTACAGAGCAAGATATAAGCTCTCATCTTCCAGTTCAAGCCATCATACTTGCCTGCCAAAACACTTCTGCACCCTGATGGTGATGGATTCATCCCTCTGGGCTGGCTAGTTTTAAGTCAACTCAACACAAACTGGAGTCATTTGGGAAGAGGAAACCTCAATTGAGACAAAGCCCCTGTGGTGCACTGCTTGCTTGGTGATTATGCAGAGGGCTGGAAATCAGTGTGGGTGATGACACCCCTAGGCTGGTGATCCTGGGTGCTTTAAGGAAGAAAGCTAAGCGAGCCAGGGGGAGCAAGCCAAGAAGCAGACATCTTCCATGGCTTCTCTTTACTTCCTGCCCCTCCAGTCTCCAGTCCTGCTTGAGTTCCTGCTATGACTTCCCTCCATGATGGTTTGTTACCTAGAAATGTAAAATGAAATAAACTATTTCCTCCCAAGTTGCTTTTGGTCATGGTCATGGTACTGTGTCACGGCAACAGAAGTCCTAAGATGCCCTCTGCAACAGCAAGCCCAAACAAAGCCTTCTTCTATAGGTTGCCTTGGTCATGGTGTTTTGTCACAACAATAGAAAAGTAACTAATATACCCATAGAGGTAGCTTGAGGACATAGTGATAGGAAAAGGATAGGCTTTCTTTTATGGGATGACAAAAATAACTTTATATTTATTTCTAAAAAAACCTAATGGTGATAGTTACCAAAACCATTGAATTACACACTTTGAATGATTAAATTTGCATGTCAAATGAATTTTTTCTTGATAAAATAATTTTTAAAAAAAGAGAGTATGAATAGATGACCAAAACACCACCCAGTATTTTTTTGTTTTGCTTTGTTTCTGGCCTGAACTACTAGGAAGTGCAAATGATTTGCTCCACTTTGGTTCTTTTAAAATATGAGACTCCTGGCATTTCCTCTTGATGCCAAATCCAACTGTTATATAAGTTGAGAATTTTTTTCCTCCATAATTTTAATACACTATCTCTGCTTATTCACCTTGGAATCATGGTGAGTCACTTTTCCCAGTGACACCAACAAAAAGATGTATATTGCAATATTGCCAAGCCACAGGCACACTGATCACAATGCCCCGATTTGCATATCTCATTGACTTTAACTGCATAGTCCTCGGTAGATTTTCGAATCTTAACAGAATGTCACGAATGGAAAATACATAGAATCGTGGAAGATAAGAAGGTGCCCCCAACTATGTGGCAAAGTAAAGCCATCCTGATGTCCACTCGTGTCTATCTGTCTGAGTCTGGGCTCACCTGTCACTCCTATGACCTCCACATGTCCTAACCCTGAAGGTCTCAGGGCTAGAAGTAAGTCTCAGGTCCTTACATTTGATTCCTTAACATACACAAGTTACTATATAAAGTCTGGCTCCACAGCTGTAATGCACATCTGCATTTTTTCCACATTAGCTACTGCCTCATCCTCATCTCACATAGCATGCATGCCATGCGCATCTCCTGAAAATCCAACCTGAGGACCACGTTGCCATAGTCACAAAAGTTACCTATTCTCTACATAAATTACTTGATCTAATCTAATACCCATATATGCCAGGCTAATGAAAATCAAATTCCCAGTAATAAAGAGGAACTAGCAGGAGAGACAGTGACAAATGGGGAGACACATTCAAAGTACGCTGTACGCTTGTATTTGAAAGTGGCCTTATGTGACCTAGCTTCACTTAAAAGAGAAAGTTGAGTCCATTTCCTTACTAATCTAAAAATTAATGATGCCAATTAGCAATGATGTTATAAATCCACTGCATTTTGAAAATGCCTCCTTAAAAAAAGGAAGAGGGTGGAAAAAAAATCTCATTTTCCTGACTTTGACATATACCAAGAATCACAAGCGCTTCCCAGGAGACCATGATTCTGAAAAGAACCCTCGGCCTGGGCATCAGTGACCAGCTCCAAGAGCACTGTGTAGTCATAAAGAGGTTCTAGAGCCTGCTAGACTGGCAGGTGGGAGGTTATGAGCACCTACTTGTGCTGCTGGATATGTCGCTCTCATTGGTTGATAATAAAGCCGCTTTGGCCTATAGGAAGGCAGAACATAGCTAAGTGGGAAAGCCAAACTGAATAATGGCAGAAAGAAGGGTGGGGTTGAGCGAGACAAAATCCAGCTCCCCCAAGAAACTAGATGTATTAGAGCACAGGTAAAGCCATGAGACACACAGCAAAACATACACTAATGGAGCCGGGCGGTGGTGGCGCACGCCTTTAATCCCAGCACTCGGGAGGCAGAGGCAGGCGGATCTCTGTGAGTTCGAGGCCGGGCTGGATCGATAGCCTCCGAAACAATACAGAGAAACCCTGTCTCGTAAAAACAAAAAAACAAAAAACAAAAAAAAACAAAAACAAAAACACCAATGGAAATGGATTAATTTACATGTAAGAGCTAGGTAGCAATAAGCCTGAACCATGGGCCAAACAATCTGTAATTAATATTAACCTTCTGAGTGGCTATTTAGAAGTGGCTACAGGACGGAGTGGGACAGAGAAACTTCCCTTTACACACCTGGGAGACTTAAAGGACTCTGTGTTTGAAATGAAGCAAATCTGACTCCCACTTCTCCATCCCCTCATTTGTAAAGTTAAAACATGGGTAGACAAGTCTTTAGGCTGCTCCCCAGGAAGCAATTACTAAAATTATGTCTGCTTCTGGTAATCAAAAAACTATAACATCCTTTATATTTTCTCATTAAGTAGAACCTAGTACTTTGTGCAAGTATTTAATAAAATGTTTTCTGAAATGAACATGCCTTAACTGGGGATTAGCCCATCTCTGTGACACTTACATGAGCTGATTCCATAATGCAGATCCTTCGACTAGACAAGGGAAAGAACTATACAAGACCCATCACGGTTTTTTTCCAACACTTTCAGGTATTTTAAATGTACTTAGACTGTGAAGATAAAACAATAAGAAATATTCGGAGCACCGAGTCTCCAGCATATAATCAGGTTCAATGGGAGCTTAGCAATTTATTCATCCCCATTAACAATATGTTCATCTGGGTGTTACACAAACCAGAGGAAACAGACACGACGTTCTGGAAGATTACAGGCCATCAGCAGCAACTTATAAAAATAAGACATCAGCTTGATTGTCTCGGGGAAAGATGATTTCCACGGCAGCCTTGGTTAGGGCTCACACGCAGAGCCTTCCCACAGCACACAGCCAAGTTCAAAGCAAAGACGGGGTTGGAATGCACTTGCCAGTTTGGGCTGCCTTTCAGTTCTGACTTCCCCCCAGCCTACACTTTGAACAGATGTGCAAAAAGGGCTTCCAGCAATCCTTCTGCACGCAGACAGAGATTCTGCACCCACTTCACAGAGGCCCTGCTAGGTGCAGGCGGGATGCTCTTACCGCCATCCCACCTGTCAGTGTAGGTCTGGACACTTGGAGCAGTGCTGAGAAGGGGGATCGGTTTGGGAGGCAGAGCTATTGGCAGCTACAGGCAGTAGCCAATCATGATGTAAACATAGAAGCCCATTTTCTAGCCATTAAATCTGACTTCAGTTGTTAATGACATATCAAATGGACAAAGGAGGTAAATTTAAGATGGGGCTACTCATATAAATAGCATATAGCCTTTTATTCAGGTAAGATCCTTGAGGGGAAAATTGTAACCATCTGAGATGGCCATCACTCTACAAGAAGGCTGAGCACATACCCTCTCCTTTCCACCCACTGGCTGGGTCAGCACCAGAAGGAGCCAGATGACTGTAAGCCCTAGAACCAGAAATTCTAGAGTGCAACTGGTAGACTTCCTACCATCACCTTAAGAAACCTGAGACGGCTTTATCGCAGGGCGCTCTACACAGCACTTTCCATCTGGGGAGAAACGTGAACCTGTTCCTGAGGTCACCGAGAAGGGTCTGTGGCCTGCTTCGGAAGCACCTCTCTATGCAAGCAGATCTAGACAGAGCAGCCTCCCCCAAGCCCTCCAGGATGCCTGGGGGAGCATGACTCCCAGAGGAGCAGTGCGCAGTTCTCCTGCCGGGAAGAAGGAGGCCCCGGTGCAGGTAGAGCCACCGCCTCCTCCTCCCCTAGGAGCAAGGTGCCATTTTTCAGATGGAAAAAAGAACACTTCAAAAATATTTTCAGTTTCTTTGTTAAACAAAGGAAAAGGTGATAGACAAAATGCCAGCTGCTCTCTAACACTCCTGAGAAGCAAACACTCTCCCTGTCAACTGCACTTAGAAAGGCAGTGCAGAGAGAGGGAGCCCTTTTTAGTCCATCATGAAGGCCCATAAATAACCCAGCACTAATACTCTGCTTTAGCAATGGCCTCTCACGGGGCCTGCTGGCAGGGGGCAAGGAGGACCTTGCAGACAGTCAACAGCACTTTGCATTTCTTGCATTTCAGTGCTAGAAAGGCAGTTACAGGCAGGAGGGAGCACAGGGGACAGGACAGGACACCAGCTGTGCCCCCAAAACAAAGCAAATCCCGCTGGGTGGAGAGGAAGGACCCCCTGCGGACCGTGCCACTTCTCAGGACTGGATCTTTCATTTGAACAATGAATCATGCCCAGACACTGCACAGCCCTGCAGGGCAAACATGTGTGCACTCAGATCATGCCCTGTGTACAAAACGGGACCGGGTATAATGAAACCAGGGAGGTGGAACAAGAAAATTGGGCTCTAGAGCAATAGACTCCCTGCTTCTGGTTCTCCCAGCAGGGTAAGTGCGGATGCGTACTGAGCCCAGGGAGGGCTGCTCAGGGGGAGCCACTGGGCCTGAGCAAGCAGGGGCTCACTCTAGCTATCCTAAATCTCTACATTCCATGCTCATCAGCTGCCTGTGAGCTCTGCAGAGAACTTGGGCCTAAGGAGATGCTTCACCACCTGCATGGGTTGGCTGGCCCTTAAGTTAGGTGCAGCCTCCATTCACAATGGCAAAACACTGTGGAGAGCAAACCTTGACTTTGTATGTCCTCAAGAAGCAGCCTCCTCCAAGAGGGTCCTCTGAGAGTTTGTAGTCAACTTTTATACCACACCAAAAACTTTACTAGTTTAGACTAAGCACACGAGACTTAAGTTGGACAAAGGGGTTATTAAATTGGGCAATTATAAGAATTTCAACTTTTCAGAGCTCAGCGAAAGAAAGAAGCTGGACACGGAATCCTTGGGAACGATTTCTTTTTTTCTAACAACACAGCGATCAGCAATGCAGAACTGAGGCTCTGACCAAGCAAACACTGGGCCAAGGCAGCAGGTGAGTCATGACTCAATGACCTGTGGCAAGTTAGGTCCGCACTCACAAAGCTCAGGTACCAGGGCCGGGTTCTAGTGAAGGAAGCCACACAGCTTCCAAGGTCAGGAAGGCTGTGGCTGCTTTAAGTGACTTCAGCCAGCTGAGGCAGGTGCCACTTCAGAAGGCTGAGCGGAAGCTGCCATTCTCCAACATGCCCCAGTCTTCATGTGCACCCCAAGAAACACATTTACCTCAAAGACTGCTCGTGAGGAGAAAAGAAGGTTGAATCTCCTGTACATGAATCTCCTGCCTCAACTCCAAACCTTCTATAAACTGCCTTTTGATTCCTTTGGGGGAGGGGGCATTTATTTGGTTCAGCCATGCCAAAGCTCACAAATGAGTTTCTAGGTTAAGGACTGGGTAGCTGGCCCTGCATGCTTTGAATTTACAGAAACGAACTTGCACGGGCTAGCCTAGCAGGCTGGTAAAACACATAAGCTCTAATGCCTTGCCCTCTAGCTTCACATCTGGGCTTTGCCTCTTCACACGCGACCTCAAGCAAGTTACTCACCCTCCCTGCTCCTCACTGCCCTCAGATCTAGGATAGTGATGATGGCAGGACCCACTGCTGGGCCACCACCATAGTCTATGAATTCATCTGTGCAAATGCTAAGGCACGTGCCTAATGGAGCATAAGCATTCCGGTTACTTCATCTTCATCTCTTCAAGAAAGAGTAGAAGCTGGGTGGTGGTGGTGCACGCCTTTAATGCCAGCCCTCGGGAGGCAGAGGCAGGTGATCTATGTGAGTTCGAGACCAGCCTGGTCTACAAGAGCTAGTTCCAGGACAGCCTCCAAAGCCACAGAGAAACCCTGGCTTAAAAAAACCAAAAAAAAAAAAAAAAAAAAAGAGTAGAAGGCTTAGCAATGACTGGCATATGAAACACCTTTAATGGCACATTAAAGACTTTAGCAGGGTGTCTCAAGGGTGAGGTGACCACACTTGTTCTCTCCCAAGTCAAAATTATCCCAGGAATGAAAACACAAGGGCAACCTGGTCAAATCAGACAATTCCAGTGATGGAGGGAGTAAAAGCTGCCTGGGAAATGGTATGAAATGTGCTTGTGACAGCCAAGACCTTGTGCCAACCCAGAGCAGGAGTCAGCAGGTAAATGACTGACAGCAGAGCAATGGGCTGCATCCATGCTGAGTGTGACCACACCCTTCAGAGGGGCACAAGAAAGCCTTTACTTGACAAGCAAGTGAGGTTCCCCTCTCCTGTCCTGCATGGATCGATCATAAGCCCCCGGTATACCAGGTCCGTCTTCCAGGCTCAGTCCAGGCCCAGGTGAATTGTGTATGTCTCAAGTCTGCCCTTAGCCTCCAAAGCTGTCTTCTCTGCCAAGCATTCTGTTTCTTCTGAACGAGAGCAAACGGTTGGTGGCTCGGGCTGTATGCCATCAGCACTTTAGGCAGGTACTCTGCATCTGAGTATTGTGCAGGGAAATCCCATTACATCGAACTCAACATGCTCTACCACTCAGGCAATGTGATGTCCCAAATTGATTTTATTAAATACCCATTGGATCACAGATTTAAAATGAGCTTTTGTTTTTTTACTTAGAATCTTCCTAAAACACAAGCCCATCTCTCTGCCCTATATGTACTCTCCTGATATCTTAACAACCCAGTCTTAGTGTTTTCTAAATACTCAAGCTCTGAGCTTCTCACACCCGATTTTACACACAGTGAAAGGGGCCATTTGCCTGATAACATGTCCTATCGGATCATTCTTCCACCAGTCAATATATATTGAAGAGCAATTACCTTTCAAGTACTAATAATTTAAGCAACCAGCAAAGTATGTTGCAGTGTACCTCAAAGTGTCAGTCCCACTCAGGTCACACTGTCATCGCCAGGGCAAAGTTCAACCCCAGCGAAGGGAACTCAACCAGCCAGATATATAATTTCCATGCTTCAGTGAGGCTGGTGAGCCAAAATAGGCCCTACGGTTCTTTCTAAAATTGCAGATAAAAATTATACTGTCTGTTGCTTTATGAGACCATTGTCACCTGGGGACAAGCCTCACTGGCAATCAGCCTCATTCTACTTTTCTGGGCAACCATTCACCGGCCTCGCTGGCCTTGGCAAACCCCGAGCAACCATTCAATCTGCCTCGCTGGCCTTGGCAAGCCCTCCTTGAATGCAGCACAACTTCTGAACCCTGCAAGAGGAAGTTCTGCCAGAGCAGCAATGCCATCCCATACAGAAGCTGCTGCCAGGAGGCTAAGAGACGGCCAGCCTCCAAGGGCCTTTTCAGTCTCTGTAACCAGACCAGGAACACACAGTGAGCACCGTACGGCACAGCAGAGGCAAGCAGACAAGTGGGAAGGAGGGCTCCCCTGAGCCATGGCCACCCCGAATCGTCTGAGTGCAGCTTTTGACTGGGACAGCCACGCTAGGCCTCCCCCAAGGCGCTGGCCATTACCAGTGCATAGCCACAACCCCCAACAAGTTGCTTCCATGTTTCATCCTGCTAGGGAAGTCCAAACTTTGTTTAACGGACGTCTGTTTTTATGAATGGAGCTCAACACTTGCTGATTTGAAGGTGAGGGAGCAGGGACACACGAATAGGGGCCTGACCCTCCAAGAAGCCTCTAGAACTCCCATAGGAGAAAGTAGAAATGGAAACCCCAGCATTGGGAGGCGCCACTCAGAGAAGGACAGACAACTTTAAAGCCCTTAGAGGTGGACCCATGGAATGTAACACTGCTGCATAGCTCAGACATGTCACATTTTTAGAGAGGCCATGGCACACATGCCTGTACCAAAGCTCAGGGAATGTGTCATTTACCTCATTAAATACTGTATGTGTCCATTCTACAGAGAGGGAAAATTGAGGCTTGAAGGTTTGAGGTGCTCACTCATTGATACTATATGTTGAGACTCAGGTTTATGGGATTCCAGAGCTCACAGTCCTCCTGTTGATGTCTCAGAGTGGCCTCTGGCACCACGTGGCCACCTGCGTAGGCCCTCAGACAAGTAATGTACCTTCCCTATCTGTGAAGTTATAAATAATTCCTGCCCTGGCCATACTGCTGTACATATCAAATGGTCCCCGGCAAGAAAGGTACAAGATAGTATCAGTTGGAGTATTATTTTCAGGGCTGAACTTGAAGAATCAGATAAGTGGACAGGCAAGATAGGAAATGGTTAATCACTACTATTATGTGATAGAGAAGACAGAGTTAAAATTGAATCATGAAGCGTTAGCATAACACTCAAATGCCTTGGTCCCAGCACATACACAAAAGGGTTAAAGCATCCAAATGGCAACTGCACCCTCTCCAGGAGTGAGTGCCTATGCTGATTGAGATAAACGACCCTTTAAAAACGACTTTCAGAAAGCTAACTGTTCTGCTGTTAGCAAATCCTTGCATGACTTTGGACGAGACGCCTACAAAGTGTGTGGAGTGCTGTATCCCGAGCAAAGGGTTCCATGGTGACAGAGACGTTAATCCTATGAGATAACAGTTCATAGGAGAGTTCTGAATTACATGAGTTTATAGAACATGAGAGTAAAAGCAATTTTAATTAGTATGATTTTATGTGGTTTTAATATGCATAATGAAAGTAGCTAAATGCTAAAAGTGGATATTTGGGTGTTCCACTGATTCCTAAAAGTTCAAAGATCCAAGCTGGCCTGATGCTTTAAAAAATTCTTCATTTAGATTTTTTTTTTAGAATTTCTCACTTAGAAAAATGAGAGATTATTTAACTTGAATAGTTTATACTTACACAATCAGTGATACCAAGGATACGATCACCAACTGAACCTCAAAGCAGTGTGTTCATCATCTACTTGACCATCTGTGGTACCATACATTCACCCCTTCACTCTTTAGCTCATGCAACAAGAATTTCTTGTCTGACTCCTTATGTAGTCCATGGCCTAAAACACTCAAGAACAAAAATTCAACACATGCAGGCCAGTCCTGTGCAAGCCCAACAAGTTTATTTGAAAAAAAGAATCTGACATGGAAACATAACATTGAAAACAGATGAGCAGGCATTGCTCGACTGTTTCCTTCTCACTTCCTCTGCAGGCCAGTCCTGTGCAAGCACACACACACACACACACACACACACACACACACGCACACACGCACACATACACATGCACACGCGCACTCCACCAGCCTTTGTCGGGGAAAGAAATGCTAAAACGGGAGGCCAGAGGACTGGAGGAGTCTCACTCTGAGAAACCTGCCTCTGGGCTCATAGACAGAGAGAGCTCCACAGACATGCCAGCTCCGCACACAGGCCACCCCACTAAACCTGGGGAGTCTGTGGAACCCAAGTGTCTGCTCTACCTCCTGATTGACTAGGAGTATCATTTGATCCCAGCTGGCCAATGGCCTGTGTACCCAGCTGAGATATGCATCCATGGGTTAGTCCAATTGCTCCTTTGGGGACTGGAAAAGAAGAGACAAGACCCGAAGCAGATGCAGAATCAGGCAAGGCTGCTTGCAGCCTTGCAGCAGGAAGCAAAAAGCAGCAGGTGGGAAACCAAGCAGGCAGGACCCACACAGGAGGAGGAGCAGGGGCTTTGGCAGGCGATGGCAGATGCAGGGAGGGGCATGGAGCACATTGGGGAACAGGCTGAGGCTCTGTTGGTATTCAGGCTTTGTGGCCAATGGTTAGTGTGCCGGGATCTCTCCACAGGAAATCCTAAGACTCCAGCTGAGGAACTCATGAGTCTCAGCTTCCTACAACCAATTTTGGCCTTTATTCCCCTATGAGGAACATCTTAGGGTAAGAAACATGCGATTCCAGCACTTGGGAGGCAGAGGCAGGCGGATCTCTGTGAGTTTGAGGCCAGGCTGGACCGATAGCCTCCAAAACAATACAGAGAAACCCTGTCTCGTAAAAACCAAAAAAAAAAAAAAAAAAAAAAGAAACATGCAATTCAAGGCAAGAGGTTAAGAGCTCACGGGGTTCCCCACACCCACTACTGCTCCAAGCCCCTGAGAGGCTGCTTCTTTGACTGATGCAGGTGTAGTCTGTAAGCCACCCGCTCTCCAGATAGAGAAACTGCTTTTCTAACATCAAACTCTTACTCCTGGAACATCCCCTCCGGAAGGCAAGACGAAAGGGTGCCTGTCTGAATAGGAACTAGAGCCTAATAACCCTGACTGTGTTAGATTCTGCACAGCTGCAAATACGTCATTTCACTGATCGGACACATTGTATGTACTGCACATCCTACTGGCTTCATTTAGCTGCATTTTCCAGACCCCTCTGAGGCCCAATTACAGGATTTTATTCCCAGCTTATATACACTCTCATTTGGATTAAATTTATACATATATACA
Source organism: Mesocricetus auratus (assembly GCF_017639785.1). Taxonomy (NCBI): domain Eukaryota; kingdom Metazoa; phylum Chordata; class Mammalia; order Rodentia; family Cricetidae; genus Mesocricetus; species Mesocricetus auratus. The sequence continues at coordinate 25,340,186 of NW_024429208.1, forward strand.
ATGTTAAACTCTAAAAGAAAAAACTTTTCCCCAAATCCTCCAATCACAACACACACATACACACCAGTGTCTTACACTGAGAAGGCAATCCATAGTCAATTTCTCAAATTTCCACAAAGTCATCATTTAATTCATTCATGAATTCAGTGACTATATGCATATTCATTTCACTGTAACACAATTATTTTGCTCATTAAACATTTTGTATTGCCAGGGACACCTATGAGATCCGGTATGTGGTTTCCAGAACCACACTGCACATGGATTAAAAACGTTAATTAGATCTAAGTGAAGAACACATGAAATTTAACAAAGAGAGTCTGGAAGGGAAAAGGGAAGAGTAGCAGATCCACATGGAAGCCAACAGCTCTTCTTTGTTCTGTGGTGGATTGTTTTGGCTCTGAAAAAAATAAGTTTGAATCTAAATTCTTGAGACAACACAATGACATGAATAATTAATGAGAATGTTGACAATAGGGTTGAATATTAAAAAGTTTCAGCTATCCAAATACAAGATGCCCTAGAGAACCAATTCTATGGGAGACCACTGAGGGCTCACCATAAAGAAAGAGCACACTGAAGACAACAATCTTCCTCCATTACACTCAGATTATGCCGTATGTAGTAGAGGCAGCATTGCTCATCAGAGCCCCACAGACTGAAACAGGGAAGATTCACAAGTTCTAAAAATTAAACGAGAAAGATAAAATGTAACAACTTCATACTGAGGAATTAAAGAAGTTGACTTTGTGATATATAATGCCGATATCAAAGGACTTCGATAAAGGGGGTACCTCGTATGTTTCATCTTCCTCAATCAGAATGGCCAAAATCAATCAAACAAATGACAGCACATGCCGTCATTTAATATGGTATTATGGAGAGATAAAGAGTAAATAGGATAGATGGGTTAAATGGAGAGGATGATGGGAGAGTAGGGTAAAAGGGGGAATAAGGGAGGGATAACTAGCACTAAAAGCCTTTTGAAAGGCCATATGGGAAGTTACTACTACAGAAGCTTCCTAAAATGTATACATATATAAAAAGAATTTAAAGAGAATGTCCCAACTAGGCATCTTATGTTACCAAGTAAAACCACCAGTACCTGGAAAGAAGTATTGGCCAAAGTGATCCCACAGGTCCCTCCAAATATCATAGTCGTTTCCAGAGCTGTTGATTGCCCTCCACAACCTGATGGTAAGAACTCATTGCTGAAGATAATGCTTACTTATGTTATCAAACATAAATCAGTCTGGTGCCATTAGAAGCTTCACCCATACTTCTAGCATTCGTGGTGTTATAAGGTACTTTGCAAACTACCGGAGGTGAAAACTAACCATTAGTATCCCCCTAGGTACAAACCTTGCCACCTACAACAGATACCTGCTGGCAATATATGCTGGTACAACAGTGGCTCAAATGTAATGGGAGTAACCAACCACTTTTTGATTGGCTTTGAGGCCCACTCCATGAGATGGAACCAGTAAGTGACACACCGTGATGAGGTCAAGAACTTGGGGCTAGATAGATGATGAACCTGGGGTAAAACCTACCACTATTATTCTGTTAAACAAACACAAGCAATAAAATGACTCCTAATGACAGATTGTTATACCTGTAGATCAGGGTATCATTCATATATCAACAGAAGCTGCTCCTTGCAGTAGGTAGTCATTAACACAGAGACCCAAAACTGAACAATGTGCAAACGGTGAGACACGATGGAGAACTCATCCCTAAATGAGATGCCTTTATCTCCCAGGGTTTTTTTTTCTTTTTTCTATGTTAGATGCCTAGAAGGTGTGAGGACCAAGCAAATGAGATGCCTGCTATCAGAAACTTCCAATTCAGTAATGATACCCTGCCTTAAGGGAAGAAAAGAATTAAAATAAATAAGCTTCTTAACCTTTGACCTACAGATCATCATGTAGTCAGTCAGATTAAGGAAAACAAATTGTTTCATTTAATAAGTTTTGACAGTCTTCACATCTGAAACCTACTAGAGGATCAAGAGCAAGAGGAGTTTAACTTGTCAAGTTATTCTGAGAGTTTCTATATTCCTTTACAAATGAGCAAAACTTCCATGTGGACTACAGACCTACCTCCCCCTTCTCACTTCAGCCCCAGACACCCTGTGGCCCTTGTTCTTCCTCTAGAAAATCTTCTCGAACCTTGTGGGTTTATCCCAGAAACCTCTGGTAAGACACAAACTCCAGTCATAAAACCTGCACCAAACAATTCATGCCAGCACTTAACTCAAAGACCATAAAATAATGTTTGTACAACTCTGCTTCTTCCATTAGTTTCATACTGGTTATTGTCCTTTGAGTTCTGGAAATTTAGCACTATGCCCTGCAAAAGAGTAGGTACCCAGAGAATACAGGTGTGCTGGATGGATTTGGGTGGGTTTTCCTAGTGAAACCAAGAGCAAAAGAAAACAGAGCCCGAGTAGAGAGATTTCTCACGATATATAGTGGAGATTACCGTCTGCACCACATGGATTTTTTTCCTGATGCTTCTGATTCGCTTCAATGCACACGATCCAGATAAATGAAGTATGCCAATAAAATGTTCAAAGACCTCCAAGGGAGAAAAGCGAGTGCTTACCCACTGCATAATTAAGATGCAAAACTAAAACACATTTTTAAAGAAAAAATAGTAGATCTGCAGGCTGAGAATCCTTTATGCAAAATGCTTCAGATAGAGAGTGTTGCAGATGGATTTAGATTTGGAGATGTTTGCCCATACATAATGACATAACTTGAGAGTAGATCCAAAGTTTCATCTACACCCCACATATACATCCTAAATGTATCCAAATAATAGTTTTGATATGCATTTTGATTGCCACCTGTCACAGGGTGTCAGATATGGAATTTTCCATTTGTAATGTCACTGCAGTTCTAAAAATGGTTTGGGTTTTAGAGTATTTCTGATTTTGTGTTTTCAGATAAGAGATGTTAAACTTACTAGTCCAACAGCTTAAAGATGGTCAAATAAAACATGTCCCTACTTCAGGTTATGTTTCTAAGAAAACTCTAGCTCATACCTTATAATTCACTCGCCTCCATGTTTTGTCTTAGTTGAGGCAACCTAAAACGTGCCTTTTCACTGATTATGGAGATCCTTAAAGTGAAGGTTTCTGCTCAGACTTCACTTGTAAGACTTCTGGTTGTGAATCAGGCAACTGAGCAGGACCAGGGCTATCACAGAGAAGCTGTGCCTGCACCCTTGTTCATTCTCTTGGTAATGTTGAGTGCATGAACAAAAGGATGCACTGGGGAATCTGTCTACCCTTTCAAAGGTACCCAACTCTACTGGTGTTTGCAATTCAGTGAGCTAACCTCTGTTTCCATGCAACAAGGTGAAACAAAAAAATGAAACAATGCAAAGATTAGCAGGCTAAAGAGCAAAGGGTCAAGTTCAAGTTCCAAGAGATGGCACACAGCAGAAGCTGACCTCACTGTAGACTTCAGAGCAAAGGGCACAGATTCACCATGACTATAAAACACCATGAACAAGTCGCAGGCTTTAGTGGTATTAATGGATAAGAACTGCAAACAGACAGCACATTTCTGACTAACATCTAAAATAGAGCTATCATTCTATCATCGTTCCACAGACAGAGACCCACCCCTAAAAATCCAAAGTCCTCAATCCCTTATATAAAATGGTGTAGCACTTGCCAAAAAAAAAAATTCTGCACATGTCTTCTAGACTATTTAACCCATCTCTAGTTAGGTATTAGAAATGCTAAGCGATTGTCCCATTGTGCTTTTTAAAGAGTGGTGGCAAGAGGGGGAAAAAGCTGTTCATGTATAGGAAAGACAGAATCTTTTTAAAGCTGTTTTCTATTTTTTTTCTGAGGTTGGCTAAATCCATGGATGTGGAACCCACAGATATGGAGGGACAACCGTACTTTAAACATGGTAACTAGGCTCTCAAAGGCTAGTCACAATAGCCTAAAGACAATTGGATAACCTTATTTTGGAAAGAGGTATAAACTATTCTCTAAATATATTTTAAATAATTTTTATCAATTGAAAATACAAGGTATGTTGATCCTATGTACCCCCTATTCCAACTCCTTCCAGATCTTCCTCATCTGCCTACCCAAGTTTTCATGTGCTTTCTCTATCTGGCCATCTATCCATCCATCCACCCACCCACCTACCGAATCCATCATCTATCTACCTATCTAGCTAACAAATTATCTATCTAGTCTATCAGTCCCCCATCCCACCCTACTTCACCCCCCCCCACTCCACCCTACCCATAGATTCTAGCTTGTGTTAGCCAACATCCTAGATATAGGACCTGTCCTGGAGTGTGTTACCAGATGTCTTGGCTAGTTTTATGTTAACTTGACATAAGTTAAAGTCGTCTGAGAGGAGGGAACTTCAATTGGGAAAATGTCTCCATAAGATCAGACTGTAAGCAGGCAAGCATGTAAGGCATTTTCTTAACTCTTGATTAATGGGGGAGGGCCCAGCCAATTATGAGTGGGGCCACCCCTGGGCTGGTGGTTCGCTGTTCTTTAACAGGAGGAGGAGGACGAGGAGGAGGAGACTGAGGAGAAGGCTGAGCAAGCCATGAGGAACAAGCCAGTAAGCAGCACTCTCCTATAGCCTCTACATCAGCTCCTGACTCAATGTTCCTGCCTTGTTTGAGTTCCTGCCTTGACTTCCCACAGTGGACTGTGACTTAGGATATTGTAAGCTAAATAAATCCCTTTCTCCATCAAGTTTCTCTTGGTCATGGTATTTAATTACAACAACAGTAACCATAAGATGCCAGCTTGTTAGGCCATTGAAGAAAACTGACTTTCCCTCTCTCCACAGCAATCAAGTGCAAACAGGTCCTTAGCTAGGAATGGGTCCTTGCACCAACTTCTTTTTCTCTGTATACTTACTATTTTACAACAGCAAGAGGGATGTCTTTAAGAGATCTATCAGTATGGGGCAAGCCCAAAATGTCAGGACAAAGATGCAAGGAGAAACTGTTGTATCACTACCAGTCTTAGGATGTCTTCACTAAGTCCTACCCTTGCTGGCTGTGTCAGCGAGTCTCTGGGCAGCAATTCTACACAGGAGGGTGGAACTCCCAACTCTTCTTCCAAAGACATCATTAAAATCCCTCACCTCAGGCCAGCAAGATGGCTCAGCCAGGAAAGGAATTTGCCACCTAACCCAAGAGCCTGAATTCCATCCCTGGGACCCAAATGGTGGAAGGAAAGAAGGAACTCCTCAGGGTTGTACTCTGACCTACTCACATACACATGCAGACATGCACAAATAAATAAATGTACTAAAACCCTCCACCTGCATTCATGAAGCCCATCTAGGAAAGATGATTATCTTCTAAATGAAGAGCCTCTATGATCATCCATCTCCCCCCTCCTCCTCAGACATCCATGTGGGAACAGATGCTACATCAAACGGAGTATTTTGATCATATTCACCCCTCCCATAAGTCCTCCCAGGTACCCCCAAACTCGCTATCCCCCAACTCCCCATCTCCTCGCTATTCCCCTTCCCTCCCCTGCTCTCCTCTTACCTCCTCTTCCCCACCCCCACCCCCCTGGAGTCCAGTTTGTATTAGCCAGCAGTGTCTGCCATTCAGGGACCGTGCATTACCCTGACTGACCTCTTGTCAGCTGAGTGAACGTAGCCAAAGTCTGGCCGCCGAAGTGCAAGCTCCACTCTGCCCCTACTCACACGACTGCTTACTGCGGAGGAAGGCCATGCCGTTGCCAGGAAGTGCTATGAAGGGGGAAATAAAGTGACTGGCCTGTCACGAGTGTCCTCAGATGTTTCCTCTTTCCTTTTTGCCAAACACAGCAAGGCAGCCTTTCTCCTTGCCTATTTAAGTTGGATAATGTATACCTTATTCTGAAACAGTGAAATGACATGTGGGTACCCAGGATGCTCTGGCTGGGATGTTGGGTTCGGCAGCACAGCCTGGCTATCCTAAAGGAAGCTTGAAAGGATATGAGGACACTGCTGAAGCTAATCACCAGGCATCACTGTCTCACCAGCCTCTGATACTTGGTCCAAATCATGACCAGAACTTCCTGCTTTAGGTTCTGGTCTCATTGCTAAGGCCATAGACATCAGTTTTTTAAAAAGCCTAAGAATCAGACCGCTCCAGATTCTACATTCCTCATGAGAACATTCCAAGTCTGAGTATGCAATCACGTTCCAGCCTGTCCTACACCCTTGGTCAGGGCCAATCTGAGACCACAGCAAAGACAAACCTGGGGTCCCCCAAGGAGGGAGATTCCTGTTTCTGGTCCTTTTGGCAGGTCCCCAGTGCACTGGGTTTTTGTTGTTGTTGTTTGGGGGTTTTTGTTTGTTTGTTTTGTTTTGTTTTGTTATGGTCTTTTCTGGCAGATCCCCACTGCAGTACTTTAAGGGGGTCAGCAAAAGTGCTGGAGGCTGACACCATGTCTCTCACTGGAGTCTCTGTTAGGAGGCCCCACTCAGCTGGCACAGCCAAAGGGCAGCCCTGCAGGACAGGTGCCCAGGGTGCATTTGCCAGCCCTGCTCTTAAGCATAGCTGTAGCATGTCTCTAACTTCGGGAAATGAAGAGCTGGAGTGTTTACCCCAATCTCATCAATAACTCCTTTATGTGAACCAGATTTCTCAGGCACGAGTCATGGGTAGCTTGGGTGGATATCGAGTTAAGAGTGAGCCCAATTCAAGCTGTCATACCGCCTTGGCATGACAAAAAAGCTAAAGTCTTCAAAGCTCTTCTCAATGTTCTAATTCTGGAATTCTAAGAACTGTGACTCAGTATGTATTAAATTTCCATGAAAAAAAAAACATGGAAAAGATGCTAAAATTCTAGACAACTGGAAATGTATTAAATCTGGGTTGTGCCCATGAGAGAGATCAACTTAAAACATTGAAGTTCTCATTAAATCCTACCCCCTACACCCAAGATAATCCACTCAACATGCTGAAGTCCGTCAAAGTCCATGTAAATATAAACACAATGTCACAGGAAGCATGTGTTGCACAGTTACCAGACATACAACAACAACCACACTCACAAGCATGCAAACACTTAGAGCTTGCAGACTCATTTTGGAACAGAAATGCTCTACTCAACAAATACAATACTCTTCTACAATACATGCCAATGGGCTCTAGGGCTGGGCAGAAGCTAGATAGGCCATTTTTTCTAACCCATAGGGGTACTTGGATTTCAAGACAGAATCCAGCCTCCAAGCCACTCCTTTATATGAGAAACCATGTCTCACCACACCAAGAAAATCAAGGGAACTCCAGCCAGGGCTACAGCTTATTGTCCACATTGAAGGAATAGCATAGCTGAGAGGGGAGATGAATGGAAGAAAGGGGTAGAGACCAGGGAGGGGATCACCACCTCTGAGCAGCAGGAGTAGTGGCAGGAAATGGGGGCTTGTCCTGATGCTCAGCTCAGTTGAGACCCAAAGGCTAAGCTGTAAGGTGTTCACTGGAACGTGGTCAGGGGCTAATCCATGGGATGAGCAGACCCTCCAGGGAGATGCCTGGTCATGCAACGCCTCAGAGACTGTGTTCAAAGAGAGTAGGCTGTGTGGGGCCCCTGAATCTTGGAACTGACTGACAGGTCACTCACCAGGATATTCCAGATGGTTCTGATAGAGAAGGCCTGTGTGCTCTGCCTTAATTGACTCCCTCAAACCTGGATGTGATGTGCATACCAAGTTTTCTCTTTCTTCAAGCCATGGAGCTGATGGTAACGAAGCCCACAATGTTCCATGCTGTCTTTTATTGGGAAATAGGCAAATCATTGGAAATCGTACAAGAATGGCCGAGGAAGGAGTGAGGGCCCGGATCACTGTACATTCACACATGCTATAAAAATGTACAACGAGGTCAAAAGTGAGTCTGTGTAGACCAAGTATGATATCTTCGTTACCTGAGGCAGCAGGGCCAAGCATGAACCTCTGGCTTCACCTCCGGGACACCAGGGCTGAGCCCATAGCACTGTAAGACTGTGTCATGTAGACTGGCTATGCCTCTAGAAGGCATGCAAGGTTCAAACCCTCTTGGGCACAAACTATATACATGAAGTGCCTGGGACTACTCCCCACAGGACTATCTCGGGTGTGGTTCTACACAAATCCAAGACCTGATGATGGACTGACCCCGTGTTTCAGTGTGATTACAGTGTGCTTTACATGAGTGGCCAGTGTCCTCAGCAAACCACCAGAAAGAAAATGGCTTTTGATGCAAAGGGTATTTCAAGTCAATTTCCACTTACCTTCCCTAAACATGCACAATAACAGTGAATTTTCATCATCAGTTTGCATGAAGATGATGAGAGTTTTGAATTTTTAACAGATTAAAGATAAAACCTATACAGTACAGCCAGGAAATGAAAACATTTAACCAGAAAAACACATAAAATCCCCCCACATCAGGACAGCTCAACTCTGTAGATTGATTATTTAGGTAGAGATAAGTAAATAAAAATGGGTCATATAAATTCTGTTCCCCTAGGTCCTTCCCCCGAGGAATGCCTTCCCCAGGCCCAGTGTCCCAGGAAAGCACAGGCAGTGGTGGCTATTGAAAGAAAAACCTCATTTATCCTCTACACACTGAGGAAGGTGACTTCAGAGGGCCTTTTGAGGGTAAAGGCAGGGCATCTTTGTCCATATGGAAAATCTGGCTAGGGCAACTGAATGCCATACTCATGAGAACCCGAATGACTATCTGTACAACGTCAGTACCAGAGCCTAAAAGTGCTGGTGCCCAGCTAAGGTTTGGTTAGTATAGTTCAACAAACAATAACTGCAGATCTAGAAAAGAACACAGCATCTGACTCATCTGACTCACTCCTTCCCAAAGAGGTAGTGTGTTCCTGTGTGTGTGTGTGTGTGTGTTTAAATACATGAATACAAGTGTCTCACTCTGTATAATGTTACTTGTATAATTATGCTTTCAGGGCTGACCACTTGGTAGTAGATAACCCAGTTGGTGAGTTCTTCCCTGGGGAAGTCTATTTTCAAGGAACTAAGTTTTAAATAGAGAGAGGTAAGACATTTCTGCCACTATACTGTTATACTTCATTTGTGCCTACCTAGTTCTACTCTATGACCACTATCACTAGGCTCCTATTAAACATGAAAGCTCTGATTGGATTAAAGAAATACTTAAAAGGCTGGGTGGTGATGGCAGCAGCACATGCCTTTAATCCCAGCACTCAGGAGGCAGAGGCAGGTGGATCTCTGTGAGCTCAAGTCTAGCAGCCTGATCTACAGAGTGAGGCCCAGGACAGGCTCCAAAGCTACACAGAGAAACACTGTCTCAAAAAACAGAAGAAGACGAAGAAGAAGAAGAACAAGAACAAGAAGAAGAACAAGAAGAAGAACAAGAAGAACAAGAACAAGAACAAGAAGAACAAGAAGAAGAAGAAGAGGAGGAGGAGGAAGAGGAAGAAGAAGAAGAAGAAGAAGAACAAGAACAAGAAGAACAAGAACAAGAACAAGAACAAGAACAAGAAGAACAAGAAGAACAAGAAGAAGAAGAGGAGGAGGAGGAAGAGGAAGAAGAAGAAGAAGAAGAAGAAGAACAAGAAGAACAAGAAGAAGAAGAAGAAGAAGAAGAAGAAGAAGAAGAAGAAGAAGAAGAAGAAGAAGAAGAAGAAGAAGAAGAAGAAGAGAGAAAGGAAGGAATGAAGAAAGAAGGAAAGAAAGAAAGGTAGGTTAAAGAAACCTGAAGCTCTGGTTGGGTCTGAAGGAAATGGGAACTCATGCCCTTGCTGCCATCAGCTCTTGCCAGTTGGCCAGGTTCTCCCTGAACTCTCTGAGGTTTTTCTAGACATCACTTGGTAGCTTAAAATCAACTAAGTAAGATTTTTTATGCCTTGGAAAGCAACAAAGCTATAAACTGGGCTTTTTTCCCCTTCTCAGGGAACCAGAGTTAAAATCTTTGTCAGTCCAGCAGAGTCTGAAAAAGATCTGAATGGGTAAAGTGAACCCTAGCTGCAAACAAGGAAACAATCTGACTTGGCTAAAGTCAAAATAAAATAAAGAGGAGGGCATGAGAGAAAACGTCAACACCAGGGGGGAGAAGCCCCATCATATTCCACTCCCAAAGGGGTTATTCTGAGAGGCAGAGGTACAAAAACAAAAGATCTCACTGTGGGGTAAGAGAAGAACATTGCAGAAGTGAACACATGTCAATATCACAGCACCAAAGTAAGTCGTCTTCCGCCTATCGGATGCTAAGTGCATTCTTTCATTCATACTTGGTCTAACCACAAATAGTTGGTAATCTACCAAAAAGATCATGCAAACCACATTGCTGGGGAAGCAGAGTAATTACTGAGTTTAGTCCTTACTCAGAGCTGAACAGAGCTCTGTACTGCGAGTTACTTACCACAGGGTCTTGGAATGTCCAAGCTTAAGCTTTCGTTCTTGGTGAGTCTACTGAGCTCCAGACTTCCTTTTGATACTCTCAAGTGTTTGTTTACTTACAATTCTCTTTCTTCCAAAATTGTAATCATCTGCCTTAGTAGAAAAAATACACATCATTGCCCCGCAGTTGCCACACCAGAAGTGGATGCTTGGCCCCCTCTGATGGGTCCTGTAATTCCTGTCCAGTGACTAAAGTTGAGTAGAGGCTCTTCCTGTCATCTGAACTCCATCTCACTATTTGAAGAGCCTGTACTCAAAACCAACATATGACTATAAACATGTCAGATTTCCCTCCATATTAAATCAGCCCCTGGGCCAGAATGACAGTTTCAGCCATTCTAACAAGCAGCCTCCAAGACTTGCTCAGAATGAGAGACATCAGATGTGGAAAGAGCCAGCCCATAAACTAGAATGAATACAATATATGACAACACCCACAGAAAGCCTTTGCTATTTGTATACTGCAATAGGGTTGTACCCCACAACACAAAATTCTGGGGACCTGTTGTGATTAGTTTTGTCAACTTGACACAATCTGGAATCACCTGGATAGAGTCTCAATGAGGGACTGTCTAGATCAGGATGGCCTGTGGTCATGTTTATGGGGATTGTCTTGTGGGGAGGCCCAGTTCCCTATGGGTGGTACCACATCCTGGAGCTGAGCCCTGGGATAAATGAAAAGGAGATAGTGAGCTGAGCACTGGAAAACATTCATTCATTCATTCACTCCTGCTCTTGACTGTGGATACGATGTGACCAGCTGTCTCAAGTTCCCGCTTCCTTCATTCCCCAACAATAATAATAATGGACCATAACCTGGAGCTGAGTCAAACCCTTCCCTTCATTTCCCCACCCCCCAAAATAGCAATCTCCAAAGGGCTCTTTGTCAATTTAAGGAAGATGAAGGAGGCTTCTTCTGGTAGTTGTCTACAGTCTTTGTCTCTTGGCATCAAGGCATGAAGATGTGAATAGACTAATTCATTTTTCCCTATTGAAGGGCGGGGGAGTAATTAGAGGCAGGAAAAGGAAGATCCCACAGCTTTGGGAGTGCCTACCTCTAAGTCAGAGGTTCTCAGCCAACTGCTGGGACCCTTTAACACAGTTCTTCATGTTGTGGTGACCCCCAACCATACTATTACTTCTGTTGCTACTCCACTGTAATTTTGCTACTGTTATGAGTTGTAACATAAATATTTTTGCAGAAAGAGGTTTGCCAAAGGGATCAAGACTCAGGTGGAGAACAACTTGTTCTCTCTATCTCTGTCTCTCTCTGTCTCTGTCTCTCTGTCTGTCTCTCTCTCTGTCTCTCTTTCTCTCGCACGCACAAGTGCAAGGGAGGCATTCCTTAGTCTCATCTTGTCCTCAACAAGACTCCTAAGAAAAAGAGCCTCATCACACACCAGGACACAGCCTCCTGGGGCCTGCCCTTGTATCTTTCCAAGTTCATACTAAAGCCAAAGAACCTACAGAAGAAAACAAGATGTGCTGCCTTTTCTTTATCTCTGTCAGACAACGTAATTCATGAATCGGCATCTATAAAAATCAGTCCTTCTGGCTTCTGAGAACAGCTCCTACACACCCATACACCTAGTGATGTTTGAAATACAAAATGTCGCCCAGTCAAGAGACTAAAGAAAGCTCAAGAAGATGTATGTCCTCCAAGGATACAGAGCAGTTAGGGAGGACAGAGAAGTCTATACAGGCCTCATTTGTTCCACATCTTCCTACTACAAAAACACTGAAGACTTAGTCCTGACTCAGAAGTGGGGACCACAAGAATCATCGCACTATTTTGCCTGTGGTTTCATACACAAAGGCCGAGGAGCACATGAAATACACCATGACTTCCAAGTAAATATGTGCATTGCGCTCACACGTACCCAAGACCCGAGTCTCTCTCCAACTGTGCTTCAAACCATGAGACATGGCCAATGCTAACATAAAGCTCTGTCCACAGATGAAGAAAGGAAACCAAGGGACATGGGAGATGTCCTTCCAGACCCTGTCCTCCCACCCCAGAGGCACACTCAGGAACACATCTCTCACTGATGCACAAGATGGGGTGTCAATACTAGGGGAGACTCTTGCCCTGCAGCTTTCCCAAGTCACCCCACCCACAATAATTCCCTGCATCATCCTATACAGTGAAAGCTGGGGACACAGGTGGCTTCTGCACCAGTCTCCTCCATTTCCCAATGTAGGTCCCATCTGGTCACAAGTAAGAAGAAAGGACATTAAATGGATCCCTCACATGATAAAACCCCAGAGACAAGGTTCTGAACCCTAACCAAGACAAGACAACTGCTCTTAAAGATTTAAACCCATGAGATCTAAATGTCATTTTGCAGTCAAAATGCTCTAGTGCTGAGCTATACCTCCTAAATGTCCTCACATTGATTGATCGTTTTAAAAGGTTCAGGTCTGCTGTCTTACACTCACCAATTAGACACTGCAAGCTAATTGCATTGTGTGTGTGGTTGATTGCCAGCTTCTTTAAAATTCTGAACCTGCATTTTACGCCCTGCAAATGATATAGTGGGTGCTGCTTGCTAGTGTCTCAGAACACCGAGAAACTGGTAGATGGGAGATAAGGAAGCAAGTTGAGGAGAAGCTTGTCGGGATGCAGGAGCTTCACACAGACCTATGTGAGTTCAGCTAAGGGCAGCGGACACAGCAGAAAAGCACAAGCCTGTCAAGACAAGGTCCATTCCTAGTATCTCAGAAACAGTCATTTGAGTGGCTTTATTGCCTCTGTGACGAGTTCACACATACTTAAGATGCAAGGCACCGCCAGCCTGATAGTACATCTCAGACACGGTTAAGTCACAGTCAATGTCCAATACTTCATTTACTCTGGACTTTAGCATTTCCTGATGAACTGGAGTTAAGTTTTACGTACTTTTACGCCTTCATTTTTTCCTTTTTAATGCCACCAATCTGCCTAAATTTTGGGCAACACCTTTCCCAAACATCAACTGATTATAATTTCTGTTCTAAAAGTTACTATGAGAGTAGAGGGGGGGGACAGCTTTAGCTTTTTTTCTGTGATGTGGGACAAGAATTTAATTTCTTGGATCTGAAACGAATGCATTCTTCTGGTCTCAGCCTTCCAGCAGGCTCAGTACCAGCACAGAGACTCGCACACCCCTGAACTATCATTTGCCACAGCTCCTCTATCCACCCTGGGAAGGGAAAGGCCCCCCACACTGCTGACAGTTACAGTCTTGTCTTTACAGACTGTCATTTGGCTAAGGCATCCACGTTACTTTTACCAGGGGGTATCAGCCCCGAGTGTCAACCTTAGCAGAATTCCCAGTGTCTCTGTCCGAGGAAGGGGTGACAGTGCTGAGGGCCACTCATGGAGTCAGAAAAGGAGGTGGTATTTGTTGTAAGGATAGAACTGTGAGGCATCGGGGGAGATAGGGAAGTGGGGAGTATACGACTTGGAAGGGGGACACTCCAGAACGCCGCCCTAGCCACATCCACTCCAGCTGGACTCTGTTAATTGAATTTCCAATGATTAAATAGTGGAGCATTCTTTACTGAATATTGCCATGGAAAGAATATAACAACCCCTATCACATTAAACATAAATCTGATATTATACACTATATTAAATAATAAAAGGCAAAAATACAGTTTCCACACACTGAACTTTCGAACACTCCTTTTTTCCAGTAAATTAGCTTTTGTTCCCTCTCTGAAATGCCACCATCAGAGCGCTGGTCCCACAGAATGAGGTTATTACATACCTGTTTTTAACTTGAGCCCAAAATTACTTTGTCAAATTCCCTACACGTGTCATTTAACAAAATCACTATGTGAAGGATATGACAAATGTTCCTTGGAAAGTGCAGGGCATCTCACCCACATTCTCCAAGACTATAAAGACAACAGTAACACCTAATGTGGAAAGACCAGAGTCATCTTGAGAGTGGAACCAGCTGCCTAAACTGGGAAAATATCCATCTCTAACAATGATGGGTACCAACTATCACCTCAGAAAATGGACAGCTGGGAGGCACCGGGTTTTTAACAAGCATCTCTTCGAGGACGGAACATGAATTTGAAGGCTAAATTTCATTCCCTCCATAAAAAAAGCCAGGAGGAAAGCATAATTAGACCTGGTGTTCATGCAGGCCCCTGGGAAGAGACTGTTGACAAGATTTGTCAGCACAACCCACAGCGGATTCAAAGAATCAGTTGGGTATGGAAACTATGCTCACTTGGAGTTCAGACAAATTTCTCAGCATGTGTTTGATAAGCTCTCCCAACCCTTACTACATTAAGTTCAACCCCCAAATTCCTGCAGTCATTTTCAGATACTATCGTGGTGACAGCTCAGAAAGCAGAGGAAGCTTCACGTCGCTGCCTATGAACCTGGCCCACCAGGCTCCTCTGATGGGCGTCCTCATCAGAACTGTACTATGGCATGTAACACGGTCTGATCTGTCAGAGCCACACTCCCCTACTGGCATGACGTCACTACTGACCACTGAGAAGGGACAAGTCAAACAGGGAGTGTGGAACCCATCACAGGCTTCAGAAATAGCAAGGAAGAAAGGATAATTAAAAAACCACCTTATTAATAATTTTATAGTGGCTTCATGAAAACATAATGAGATTTGGGGCTCAGAGAGTTAAATAAACACAGTTAAGATCGATTTCACTTGTTTCTTTTTACCCTTTATGATATGGATACTAAAATATTTCAAATTATTTACATAGCTTTAATCCTATCCTATCAGAATTCAAACCATCAAGAGATGGTTTATTTGAACACCTGCTAAACCATTAGGTTTCTGTAAATGTTTTTGAAACATGTAGGCCGACATTTCCAAAGAGGAAAAAATATCTCCCATTCAGTCTGTCTCCATGGCCACAAATGTTGAGCTCTATAAACATCTGGGCTGATTCTAATGTTTAATCCAAGGAGAAGGAGCCCCAGATGGCCCAGAGAGGAGTGTCTGGACAAGAAAGGTTCAAGCACGCTGGGATCATGGCCCACTGTGCATGTTTTCCCTACAGATCCTTACACTGTATGGAAATGTGCAAATCAAGAACTCAACAGGAACAAACAGAAACTCGGGACCACTTTCCTAAACACACTTGGGAAAACCCTTGCTTTTCATATTAATTAGAAATGGTATGTTTGAGTACAATCAACCTTTATCAGTATTCCAAGTATGAAAAATATAACCTTATCTCCCCTGTCCCTTACTCAATCAATACCTTGAAGTAAGCAGTCTCTTTATAAATGCACACATTTGTGCACGCACGCGCGCACATGCGCACACATGCGCACACATGCGCACACACACACAGAGATACAAAATTCTCCTACTTGCATGTTTTTTTATTTTAAAGTTACAGTGTGGCAAAAGGTAGCATGAAAATTTTCTATTCCTTCCCTAGACAGGCTGTAAGGGGGTAAGACATACACTTTGAGCAATCAGAACTAAATGCCAAGCCCAACTTGCAAATCAGCTTTGTGCTTTGAGAAAAGAGGATCAGGCACCAATCCCACAAGCAACAATGGAGCCAGTGCCAAAGCTACAGTCAGCCTGGCCCAGGGCCCAGACCACTGTCCATGGTTGTGACTAACTTCCTCCATCTTCAAAATGAAGGAGATGATATAGTGCCTATATCACAGAGTTATTAGAAAGACTATATGAATTAATAAGCTGAATTCTCATTTGAGGTAAAAAAAACTTTTTAACAGAATTATTTTTTAATGACTAATGAGTGTCAGATTCATAAATAGAATAACTCTAGCAGCCTTCAGGTTAAAGATTGGCATGCCTGGAGTGACACAAAGCTTTGAATTTGTTTGGTTCCAAAAAGATTTGTGTGCTAGAAACTTGCTTCCCAATATAACACAACAGATTATGGACCATTTGACAGTTTGGGTGTACTGGGAGGAAACTGGGTCTTGGGTTGCCACAATAAGGAGAACCAATGCTCATCTCACTAATAGGTTTAAAATGACAGTAAAAAGAATTCACTATTATTCTGAAATCTAAATTTAAGTACAATCAGAACACAAAAAATAAATTCATTGTGAAACAAGTCCATTACATTTATGGTGCCTGCGTTCGTGTGGCATTTTAATCAATGTCTAGAGAGTCCCAGATTCCAAGCAGAAGGTAAGCTCTGGTCAAACCGTGTCCTCTGCAGTGTGGCTCGCACCACAGTGCTTGTGTCAATGGGAACAGCGGTCAGAGGCTCTGATGTTTGACTTGGTCCACGATTGACGCAGTTGCTTGGGTATGTTCAAGAGGCGTGGCTTGCTAGAGGAAGTATGTCATTGGGGGGGTGGGCTTTGAGGTTTCAGAAGCCTCATGCCCTTTCCAGTGGACTCTCTTTGCCCGGTGCCTTCAGCTCACTGTATGAATCCTCAGCTTCCTGTTCCAACCACTATATCTCCCACCTGCTGCGACGCTGTCTCATCATTGTGGACCCTAACCCTCTGGAACCTATCAGAAGCCCAAATAAATCCTTCGGTTAAGTATTTGTCATGGCGTTTTTATCACAAGAGAAAAGTAGTACAACCACAGAGGTCCACACCTGGCTTGTAGGGATGAACAGACACTTGTAAAGAGTCTGTGGACCATGAGTGGCAGGTCACAGATAAGGAACACATCTTAAAAAGACCTACAGCATGTGGGCTGTCCTGACACTTGTTAGTTGAACAAGTGAGCTCCCTTCAAAGGGAATGCATTGCTGCAGGGCCCTATGCCCACATCTAAAGCTCACAGGATATGTGATCATCTTTGAGATGAAAGCAGTTTAGAAGTGCAAATGACTGTCAATATGAATATTAATAGCAGAGTATTAATAACTGAAGTTGTGTGCCAGACACTCAGCTCTTGATTAAACAGAGTGCAGCTCATGCCAAACCAAAAGCTTCTCAACTCTGAGCCAAGGGATCTGCGGGAGACCAGGTCCCAGGAGGATGTCCAGGTTTGCTGCAGCCCTTCCCCAGGGTCCTCCAGAATTATCTGACTCATGTAGAGCTCTAGACCCAAGTGTCTGAATAAGTCAGGGCCAATGAATAAATGGGAGAAGGGAGAGAGGAATCTGGAGCTGAAACAGAAAATACAAACAGGGAAATAAAGACTCCAATGTTCTTCTGGGTTCTGCCTACTCCACAAAAAGTAAATTATAGGACTTCTTTTTCTGTTAAAATTGCAAATCAGAACTGTTCCACAAGCTGTGAATTCATCAGAAACATTTTTAACTGCCTGCCGTAGTCGCTCATTACAAATATCTGAGACTAAAATGAACAGCAGCTGCCCCGCCAGGCTGTCTATGACCACGTCTTCTAACTCCAAGACTCCAGCGCTCTAGGTTATGTGCCGCTTCAATCATGAACGTACGGCACAGCCTTTGAAATCATCCTTTTCACAGCTTTAAATGCTGGGGCTTCTGCCTGACTAATGCCATTTTTAATTACACAGAATCAAGTATTTTATTGTGATCTAATGGGGTCTATTACTCATCAAAATGGCACCAGTCAGCAACAATATTCCCCAGAGCCAATTACTCAACCCTTCTCTCATTCCAGAGAAGCAGCAGCAGCCCGCACGTGCAACTGCGCAAAGTAGGGGCTCTCGCATCTTGCCAGTTTGCTCAGAAAGACAGAGAGTGCCATCAAGAAACCAGCCCTCATTATGATGGCTGGCAATGGGCTCTTGGCAGCGACCCTAACAATGATGACTGATGGAGCTGTGACCTCAAGACAGGAACTATACACTGGTCCCTCTGGATCTACTGCATGCTCTGCACAGGTGGTGTGGTGGCACGGAGCAGATTCTATGGAAGGCCAGCATCTCCAAGTCCTACAGCAAGCAGGCAGAAAAGGTAGGGCCCCAACCTCAGTGACAACACAGTGTTGCCATCACACAGAGACATAAAAGCTGACAAGCACACAGCAGATGACTCTGTCAGAGGGCCCCTTCCTTTAGCTTAGATGCCACACATACACACAGCAACCCACCCAGACCAACTTGTCTTACGTGCAATCTATTTTAAGGGATTCGGTCATCTTAAGCAAACGCAAAGATAAGCAGAAATCATCTACTCCCTTTTACTCAAAGGTGTGAACTACCAAGCAAATTACTAACTATAAACATAGCTTTTTAAAATCGTAAGTATATTTGTAAATGTGTATGTATATATGCAGAGGTATATACCTATTGATATATATTAATGATGAATTTAACGATAAATAGGTCAGGCTCTAATGCTGGACATTTTGCCTAAAAACTGCTTATTAGTTCCCAAATATTTACAAGAGAAATCATATTACTAAACCAGGTGCCATAAAACCCAGAAGCAGAGAAATAGACTAGAAAGGTCACTTGATGAACAGCGGACAAATAAATCTTTTTTTTTTTTTTTTTGAGAAAAGTAGCAATCAATAGTAAGCGATGAGACCTTGATGTGCCCCTCTTGAATAATTGACAAGGCATCTTTTTGGGAACATTTACAGTACTATGTTTAGCATTCCATTTAGTGCTACAAAATAATTCACTCAAGTGTTGACTCCTTATCATATCTGTTAACCAGGCAGCAAATGGCAAGTAGCAGACACAGAGCTAATATTTCTTTCCTTGTACGTGCAGCTGACTGGAGTGACCATCCAAGAGCTATCCTTCATTCAGTGCTAATGAAAGAAAGGTTGCCCACCAATGCAGACCTGATCCAACTATCAAAGAACACAAAGTCCCCTGGTGCAACTCCAATACACAGAGCCACACCATCTCCCTACGCCTCCCTCCTTCCAGCAAACTTCTCAGCACCATTCTATGGCTGTTGTTCTAAGAAACGAGCATTCCATCTGCTTCCTCTGAGAACCTCCAGGAAGGTGCAAGCCACTATATCGCTTAAGGGGCAACGAGACTCACTCGAGGTCTGTAGAGAGAGAATGAATATCTGTAAGACACAGGAAGGAACCTATTTGGACAGAAAGCCTTTGTTGGAAGCCACAAAGGCCATAAGGTAGAGATAATACACTCTGGGGAGGAAAGTACGAGGCTCTCTGCCACTTTAGTTCAGGGCTGCTTCAGGAACTAATACCAATGCCCTTTGCTAAACCCCAAGTCTGTTTGTTCTAAAAGAGGCCAGGACCAAGTGCCCAGTAAACCTGAGCCCCAACTGTAACAGCCATATTCCCACACAGTGCACTCTATGCTCACTAATATTTAGAGAAAGTGAGGTTCAGGAATGTATGCCATGAATAGCAGCCTAGGGTCACAAGGAAGGACTTCTCAGCCAATAAGGCTACCAGCAGCAATAAAGGCACTATGTGGCCCACAGGGTCAGCTTTAGTGCTAATTGTTAAAAGTACTCATGGATTGGTTTGAGAAAACAAAGGAGCCGTTATGACTAACACCAACCACACTTAACAGACTGGCTATTAGTCTTATGTAGAAAAGCAAATATTTCCTACACCATCTAAATTTAGGGGGGAAATCAATTGCTGAAGTTTGGAGGAAAAAAATAAAAAGAACATCAGTATACAAAGACACCAGCAAAATCAGGGTTCCCAAATAAGTGAAGAATCAGTGAGTGAATGCGGAACTAAGCGAGGGGAGGGGTCCAGCCATACGTAACAACTATGCCTTCCAGCCATGAGGACCAACAAACACCAACCATGAAAACCAACCATGGATACTAAACATGGGTAGCAATGGCAAGCACCAAACATGTATACCCAACCATGAGCATCAACCAGGAGTACTAACCCCAAATAAGTCATAAGCACCAAACATGCATGCCAAGTAGAATCATCAGTCACATATGACAATCACATGTAGGAGCCATACATTTCAATCACGCATACAACCGCAAGCATCAGCCATGTTTATCAATCATGAGCATGAACCACATACAACAATCGAGGATGGTAACCACAAACACCAATCATGTGGCTTAACCATATACACCAACCATGATTATCAACCACGAGCAACTAATCTTACACATCAACCATGGGCATGAATCATTCATACCAAACATGGTCCTGACCATGTCTGTTGGCCATGAACGATCAAGCTTGCATACAAAGCATAAACACCAATCATATGCACCATGTGTGTGCGTGTGCGTGTGTGTCCTTTACAAAGGATACAATGACTACAGTGGTCATTAGCCAGTGAAGAGGCTACCCAGGGCTTTAAGTGGGGAGCTTTCTGCTTATCTGTGTTCTCCATGGGCTTTGCGGTGAGTTTAGTATGTCATAACTCTACCTCTGGTCCATAAATGATTCTACTTCTTTAAATCAGTAATGTGAGACTCACCTCTACCTGCCCATGAATGCAAATGTGTATACGTTAAGCACTAAGGATTTATTTGACTTATATTTCTACATTTAGTTCATCATTGAAGGAAGTCAGGACAGGAACTCAAACAGGACAGGAACCTGGAGGCAAAAGCTGATGCAGAGGCCAAGGAGGGGTGCTCATCATGGCTTGCTCAGCCTGCTCTCTTATAGTACCCAAGACCACCAGCCCAGGGATGGTACCACCCACAATAGTATGAGCACTCGCTATATTGATCACTATTTAAGAAAATGCCCTACAGGCTTGCCTACAGCCTGATATTATGGAGACATTCTCTTAATTGAGGTTCCATCCTCTCAGATGATTCTAGCTTCTGTCAAGTTGACATCAGACTAGCCAGCACAGTACACAAAATCTGCTTGTCACTTTGTATCAAGAGAAAGAGTGTGCTAGGTTTTAAAACAGCTTTATGGTCTCAGCAATGGTGAGAACAGGGATTATTTGACAATTCAAACTTCTAAGAATTCAATTTTCTCCTACACACATAGCTAGGGTACCACCACTTTATCCCTAGGCATTTTTATAAACTTCTACATAGTAAATACCTGTGTCTTCTCACTGAGTTCATTGGGCAAAGATATCTTACATGTGCAAAGCCTTGAGAAGACAATGTGTCCTTCCAAGTGACTGCCCAAGGCCTCCCAAGAGCTTTTCTTGTGGTTAGCAATTGTTTGAGGAATGCTTTGACCTTTCAAATCCAACAGTATCATTGGTAAGCAAACTTGCAGACGATTCACCAACACCATCTTTGAGAGCAAAAGCATATTCATTATAATTCACTGTGTCTGATGACATTCGCTATACGTTCTAACTATTGTCTGCATTCTCTATACGTTCTAACTATTGTCTGCATTCATTATACATTCTAACAATTGTCTGCATTCACTATACCTTCTAACTATTGTCTGCATTCATTATACCTTCTACTGTGTGCATTGGCTATAAGTTTTTACTATTGTCTGATATATGCTAAAGCCTCCCCCACTTCCCTTCCCTCTCTCCAGTACTTCTGGATTCATCTTAGTAAAACAAAGAGTGCTTTTATGTAGATGAGCAAGACCCTAAGATAAATCCTTAGCACTGGAAAAACTCCTGCTAAATTAAAAAAAAAAAAAAGATATAGGCCCATGTTTTTCTCTACAACATACCCAGGTATGTAACTTAATGGAATCAAATATAATTAATTACAAGTAAACACCAATGCTGTTTTTATCCCAGGCATCTCCTGCCCACCCTCTGTGTTAGGCAAACACCTGGTACACGGCAGGTACACTGACGAAGCTGGCCCTTTCTCCTACTGTACTCCGAGGAGGACCTGTCTCCTACTCTCTGAGGACACTTCATCTGCCCTTGGGAAATGATGTTTTTAAATTCTCTCTTCCTACTTCTATTGAGCTGCATACCCTGGCTTATGTGAAACTCATGAATTCATGTGAGTACTACATATACATATACATTCCATGAAGCAGTTCGCGCTTGCAGATAACTAGTGTATCAGTGAGCAGTGTAAACACATATAAGGCAGAAAGGTCACGTGAACTGTGGTCTCTTTAAGGTCACCCAAACCAGTTCCATCTCTAGGCATACATAAGCCACTGATGGTCAAAATGAACTTAAAGAGAAAGCAACTGAAGCAGGGGTGGTGGTGGCGCCCACCTTTAATGCCAGCACTCGGGAGGCAGAGGCAGGCGGATCTCTGTAAGTTCGAGGCCGGCCTGGTCTACAGAGCGAGTTACAGGACAGTCAGAGTTACAGGAAGAAACCCTATCTCTCTTTCTGTGGGTGGGTGTGTCTTGGTTTTTTAAGATAGGGTTTCTTCCTGTAACTCTGACTGTCCTGGAGAGAGAGAGAGAGACAGAGAGAGAGAGAGACAGAGACAGAGACAGAGACAGAGACAGAGACAGAGACAGACAGAGACAGAGACAGAGAGAGACAGAGACAGAGACAGAGACACAGAGAGAGAGAGAGAGAAAGAGAGAAAGAGAGAAAGAGAGATGGAGACAGAAAGACCAATTGTAGTAGAATCCAAATAACACTGAGGTTTTTAGGAATTCCATTTGAATTTCTCTCAGCGAGCAAAGGGGGCCACAATGCAATGTGCTAACAGAACTCCTGAGTCACTCATGGCTGCCGACACCTTCAGCCTGACAGCCTATTTCTAAAGGTTAATTAAAATTCCAAAAGAATGCCCATGGAGTATGCATTTCTCATTCAGCAAATTGGAAGCTCTCCCAAGCACAGCAAACCTGATAAAGACTGACCTTGGCCTCTTCAAGAGACCCTATGAAGAACACTTTCCTCTAGCTAAGTGTTCGCTGATATTTTATTTCAAAAAGGCACCTGGAATAAGATTGTGCTGGCTGTAAAAGACAGAGACTAAATGGCAGAACTAAAATACTCATCGGAAACAACCATATAATTGAGAATCAATGCAGAAGGAGACAATGGGAGGGATTCGCTCAGCCCCACCATGGGCTGCTCAGTCCCAGGCAACTGCGGAGTTTTCCCTTTCCCGCACATCAAGGAGACTTGCTTTCAGGAGAGCCCACAGCCAGCTGGATCCACAACTAAGCAAAATGGTCCTCCCTCCCCTGCTGTCCTTAAAGCAAATGGTAGTCTTCTTTATTTCTTTTTTTTTTAAGTTGTCACTGGGCTTTTGCTCTTCACTTTAATGATGCTTATAAAGATCAGGGACACTGTGATAAGAAAGATAAAACCCGGCTGCAGCAGTGTAAAACGTGAAACAGACTCCAATAGCCATCAGGCTTAGATGTTCACCTAGCGTCTATGAACCAATCTCCTTAACACAGGATGACTTTGAATCTAAAAGCAAAATATGATCTCTCCCTCTCCCTCCCTGCCTCCCTCCCTTCCTTCCTTTTCCCTCCCTCCCTCCCCCTCTCTCTCCCTCCCTCCCTCTTTCTCTGTCTCTGTCTCTCAGTCTCTCCCTCTCCCTCCCTCCCTCCTTCTCTCTGTCTCTCCCTCCCGCCTTCCCTTTGGCTCTCCCTCCTTCTCTCTCTGTCTCTCTCTTCCTCTCCTTCCCTACCTCCTTCTCTTTCTCTCCCTCTCTCTCCCTCTCTCTCCCTCTCTCTCTCTCTCTCTCTCTCTCTCTCTCTCACACACACACACACACACACACACCTGTGCTCAGACACAAGTAGTTCTCCACATACACCCTTAACTTACGATTCCATATGCAATGGACCCTCTAGCAGGACCCCAGGAGGGAGACCTCACTGGTAATGTGGGTAACCTAGTTGCCCACAGACAGGTGGTAAGAAGGTAAGGAATCTAGAATTAAAACTATTGTGCAAGAGCTCCTGGCCCTTGTGCCACCCTTAGGCACCACAGTCCCCTTCCCTACCTCTCTCCTTCAGTAAGGACTACCGCAAGCCCTAGGGAAGGTCCTGGGCTTCAGCCCTGGGAGAAGATGTTAAGAAGCAAGCCTTAGCTACAGTAGAGCACCAGTCCAAGATGCAACGGAACCAGGCCACGGTGCCTGTATACGTAGAGACTGGAGAGAAACCTTCCTTTCTCTGTTTCTAGTTGTGGCTGCATTGAGGTGCCACCTGCAAGCCACTGCCTTTCTCAAGAACTGGCTTTGGGCTAGCGGTAGAGCAGGAACAGTTGCAAAGCAGGATGGGCAAGTGTGGCTCCTTAGTATGGGCTGCTGAGCCCGACCTGTGCAGGGCTACTGTCACTTATGCTCAAACCGTAACAGACGAGGGGACACTCCTGCCACCACAATGCTCTACGGTTCCCACATCTATGAAATAGCAGCCTTAAGCCTGAAGAGAGCATCTGTTTAGTTTGGGGTGAATCAAATAAAGAGGTCAGAACTACTTTTGTTTGGGACCGTGTGTATCAGTTAGCCAGTTTGTCTTGAGATAAGAAGATTCCTTTAAGCTGGGCGGTGGTGGCGCACGCCTTTAATCCCAGCACTCGGGAGGCAGAGGCAGGCGGATCTCTGTGAGTTCGAGGTCAGGCTGGACCGACAGCCTCCAAAACAATACAGAGAAACCCTGTCTCATAAAAACCAAAAAAAAAAAAAAAAGATTCCTTTAAAACCAGATTCCTTGAAGCCAGTTAGGCACTTGGGACAAAGTTCCTCTTCCAAGTAGCCTACCAACTGCATGCCACTCAGTAGAAGGGGGCTTTACATTCTTGTTTTTCTGACCTATGCTGCTGGCTACCTCACAGGGCTGCAGTCAAGAACAGATAGCTCACACATGGTGCACACATAACACCAGCACTCAGGAAACTGAGGCAGAAGGATGAAGAGTTCACGGCTAGCATGGGCCACAGAGTGAAACTGTATCTCAAAACAAAACAGAAAGGTAAAATATTCTGTAAAAAACCCATGGCACACGGTAGGTGCTCAATGAATAGTAGTTTGGGTTATTCATTAATAACCACCAGTAAAAACACAGCACCGAATGCTGTGGTCTCTGAAGTGCTGTTCTCACCCTCACAAGCATCCTGAGCAGACAGAACTATGGCAAGGTTCTCACGTCACCAACTAACTGATACCCTATGGGTTCTTTCAGAATCCAAGCATGTCTATTCCCACATGGCTGATCCTTTGCCAAGCAGAAAGGCCAGGGATTGTGGTTGGAGGACACAGCCTGATGCAGTCAACACACCTAGATATCAATCTCCGTGGGCCACAAAAGGATTACTTCTCCATCTACTTGGTAGGATTACTTTGCCCAGCCCTTGTAGCATTAAAAAGGAAAGATATAACCCTTCGACTTTGGTGGCCAGGGATCAGGTGAATTTGATTTCAGACACCTCAGACACCCTCTACCCTGGAAAACACTCTCATGTCCCCAGCTGTCTGCTACCATACGGGCTATCTGGTTTCTTTCAGAATTAAGCACACCCAGGAGGTGAAGACAGGCAGAGGGTGAGTTCCAAGTGATGCTTAGAAGCATAAGCAATTCTAGGCCATTCTAGGCTTCATGAGGCCCTGTCTCATTGTTGAAGAAACAAGCCAGAAAGATATGCAACATGGGACCATGGTGAAACTCAGGACACAGTATCTGTACATATGTTCCTGCCCCAGCGTAGAAGAGGGGAAAATGGGAAGACATATATAGACAAACTATGTAATTAGCTCTTGAGCCACTTTTATGTCATCAAAGGTACTGTCAAGCTTTCTACATGTTCAGTCTGTGAAAACATCTTTACTCTCACACCTCACAGAGTTCTGCACAAACACCAGCCAATGACCTCCCAAAAAGCCAAGAACAGCTCTCTTCTCCCACTCCCTTGGGTCAAGTCCATAATGAGAGACCATGATAGGTTATTATCACAATATAACTAGTTAGTAGGTGATACGTCCAAGAAAAAGCAAAGAATATTAAAAACAAAAGCACTCATTTAAGTAGGAATTATATACTTAAGTCTTTATGAAATCCTTCATATTAAGAACTCAGTCTCTAAATGATTCTATTTGAAACCACAATACCCTTTGGCAGAATCCTTGTTTGCCTGCCTGTTTCCATTTGTTGGATTGCAATAGATGGAATCCAGGGTCTCTGGCATACTAGGCATGTACTATGCCACTGGGCTATCCCCACCCCCATGTAACTCATGGACTGTCCTAACACAACCCAATTGGTGACAGTTTGGGATATTAAAGGTGTTCCCTCACAAAACTTTCAAGACAATAAACAAGCTAGGTTGAAAAAGTTAGCACACATTACTATTTTCAATAGTTTTACAGTTATCATTCAAGCACTTTAAGAAGTCACACGGAGACAGTATTTACCAGCAGATAAAGAAACTGATAATCCCAAACAAGGCAATGGTGCTTTTAAATTAGTACAAAATTTCCATGGGCAGCATCAGTAACTGATTTTTTTTAAAGACTCATCTCAAATCATTCATGAGAGAACAGAGTTAAGAGGCTCTCTTGTAGGGTAGGGGACTCCCAAGGGTGCTGAAGACAAGCAAGACCCTGCTCAAAAGGATGCATTATGTGACTTGCACCTGAAACCAAACAGAACGTCAGTGCGTTTATACTTGATTCAGTCCCCGAATTCAGCTGTAACTGAGCTAAGAATGCAGATAACTTATGTGGACACCTACCTATAGTTTACACACCTTAAAAAATTCACATCTCTCCATTAGCCCCAAAGATCTGAGGAACTTCTAACCAAGAAAGGGAAACGGTGACATTCATGGTTACTATTAGGTCATACTTGGCATTTGGAAAACGATGGAATGAGCTTCCATTTATTAAACTGGCCACAACATCCAGAATTCAGCTTCACTAGAAAGCAACAACACAGTTTTAGGGACAGCGGAGTACCAAAAGCCTATCTGGGAGCAATTTTAGTTTATAGGTGGCTTACACCACATCACATGCAATTCCAGTCCCTTTCGCTTTTCATATCCATCACTGTCTCCTAGAGACCTAATGTTGTTACCCCAAAGTGGGAGTGTGGCGGTAGCACACGGGGCTTCCAGCTGACAAAGAAGCAGCCCAGTGATTACTAAAAATAAATAAAAGCTACAAATACTACTTTCCTCTCGGAACATGAGCAAATATCACTAGATTTAATTCTAACTTTTCCCCCAAAACTGAACTTGGTCCTTCAGAGAGGACTGTGAAAGAAAGCATTCTAGTTAACACAACACAAAGAAAGAAAATAGGTTCTCAAATTCCCAGAAGTGCAGACATCCTAAACCGTGCCATACGTGGCCACACAGAGCATCAGCCTTCAGGGTCTCAAAATCTTAAAGAACCAAGCATGAATTCCTCATACTCAAGCACTACTGCTAAAGCTACAAGCTTCCACCTCGTGGAAAAGTCCTCAAGAATGCACTGAACAGCATTTAGGTTCCAGAAGCTGTTTGAGGCTGTGTCTTTCCCATATCAGAGACTCCCTGGTAAGCGCCAGGCCAACAACACTGCTCAAGGTGAACTGGACCAACGGCAGTCATCAGAGTGCCGGAGCATCACAAGGGAGTCACAGTTCCAAAAGTCACATAATTACTGCAGCCGGAGGAAGCAACTAACTAATGTTGCAAATAAAAACCTTTAATTATGATGTTATAGTCCAAACAACACAGATAGGAAAGAAAAGCTGCTGAACCGCTAATGGTGCATATAGTTGGATTTAATCACAATTAAAGCCCGATCCTAAGAAGGAATGACTATTTCCTGACTACCTCCACCCACCCTTTCTTCTGGTCTACAGAAAACTCAAACTCAGCCATCTAGAAGTAGTATAGTCTATATAATGCAGCTGTACAAAGTCTAATAATGAAAATTAAAAACCTGCAACCCTGCCTCAGAACCCATGACAGGACCTGGGCTTGGCAAGAGAATGCCATCCCCGAGGTTAAGGCAAAACACTCCTGGAGACCCTAAGGAAACTCCTTTCTTCCTTCAGAAGGCAGCTGTAGTTATTCTCACAGCAGTGTCTACCCATTCTGCCCTCTGCCCTGTCCCCCTTAAGCGGACAGTTAAACAGACAAGAGGCCACCAGCTTCCCTGTCAGGGATCTGAACCAAGGGACCATTAAGCAGCAAGTTGCCAACTGGTGGGCCAGGGGGAAGACTCCGGAGGTGTGGGGATTTGGAAGGGCAACAAAAAGTTAATGAAATAGATGATCGATAGATGATAGGTAGGTAGACAGACAGACAGACAGGCGACAGATATACAGATATACACAGTCAGGATGGATGGATGGATGGGCAGACAGACAGACAGAACAGGCCTAATCAAATTGGAAGTGATGGCGAGTGGCAGTTCAGAAAGCATATCCACCTAGTAAGAGGATGATTCACGTTTATGAACAGGTCATGGGTGCAGACGTGCTCTATGCGTTTGGAAAGCGACTTGGGTGCCCACAAGAAGTTTGGGGTAAGGGTTAGGAGGTGCTGTGGTGGGATGTAGCCAAGAATTGGTTAAGTGGGAACTGAAAGCTCTGCAGAGTCCCTGGAGCACAGAGAAGTTGCTAAAGAAGAATAACACAAACCAGTGAGCCACGGGAGAGCCATGGCTACTCTCTATTTCTGACCACAAATACTCGTACATCCACGTGCACACAAGCATACACTTTCTCACACAGTGGCGCCATGTCATTGGGGTAGATTCTTACCTTAGCCACTGGGACGCTCCTGTTAGTCGCCACGTCGCACAAAGCGGAGGTAGAACTGCCTGCCTCTGCTGGAAGAAAGACCGGAGAGCGCGGGGGACTGCCGGTCGCGCCTCCAGGGATCCCAGCCAGCGCTGGGAACGTACTGGGGCCCGGACGCGCAGGAGGGCTGCTCCCCGGGCTAGCACCGGTGCGGGGCCTCTGGCGGATGCCATCAAGCAGTCGCACCAGCAGTATGTTGGCGGGCAGCTCGTCCACACCGCAGCCCACTAGGATGCGGCACTCGGGACAGCGTAGCTCGTGGCGCGAGCACACGATGCTCTCCAGGCAGCGGCGGCAGAAGGTGTGCTGGCATGGTAACACCTTGGCGGTGGTGTCCAGGCGCTCCAGGCACACGGAGCATTCCAGCAAGTCCAGCAGCGATGACTCGTCCATATCCTCGTCAGTCCTAGCTTGGGCCTCCTGCTGCTGCTCACCCTGCCTGGCGTCGCCCTCGCCCCGAGCTGTAGTAGCCGCCGCCTTGGACGCGAACATCCACGATGCTCCGAGCAGCATGGGGGAGGCGCCGGCGCGGGCCCAGTGAGCCACCTAAGTCCAGGAGCCAGAGCCAGATCCCGGCCCGCCGAGGGTGGCGAGCATTTGCACCCTGTCTGGGCGACCGCGATCAATAAACAGGATCCCGTCCCCCGCGGCGCGCTGACAGCCCGAGGCGGTGGCCTCTGTGTAGCAAAGTGACACGCCGACCCTGCCTGCTGAGTTCCTGGAGCAGTGAGTCAACTCCAGGCAGCTGAGCGGGCTCAACCCTCTTACACGCGCGACCCGTCACTGCGGGCTACACCTGTCCCGCCGCGCCGCTCACGCCCCGGAGCCCAGCTGCAGGAAGTGCGGGGAGAGGCCAGCCGGGTCCCCCGGGAGGCCAAGGCGCGGCCCCGCGCCGCAGGCGAGCCTCACAGCCCCCTTCGGCGCCTCCATGCGCCCCTGGGCAGCCAGAGCACCGCCGCCTCGCTCAACCAGCCCCGCTGGACCCCCGCCACGAGCACGTGCGGGGAGGAGGGTGTTGCGGAGGTCACAGTCACTGCTGGGGTGCAGGGAAGCGGACACCTCTCTTGCCTTAGTGTTCTCCCCTTAGGCCACCTCCAGTGCTCCGGGGAACTTCCACTACACAGCCTTGGTCCTGTCCCCTATGGATGCTAGAGTCTGGAATCTCCGAGACGCTTCTTCTCAATGCCGCTGCGAAGGAAAGTTTGGGAGCCTTATCCCGCCTGCTGTCTTCCGCAGCTCTGGAGGGCAGCCTGGAGACGGATCCGACACCCAGGCATCTTTCTGGGGGACTCCAGGGAGCTCGTGTCCCCTCTCGTGCCAGCACACACAAGTGACAGCTGCGGGTACAGGCGAGGGGATGTCCCTTGAGGCGAGAGGCGAAGGCCCTGGAGCTGGCGGCCACCCCCTCCCCCGGGGGCCGCGACCACTCCTTCGGGAGGCAGGCTGCCCTCTCCAGAATCACCGATGGGAGACTGACGCCGCCGCCCACGCGCCAGCACACTGTGGCCGAGCGCCGCGCCCCTGGCGGCGCGGCGAGAGACTTCCAGTGGCCACTCTGGTGTGCTCTGGTGAACCCAGCTCCAGATTTTCCTCGTGAGGCTCAAAGGAGGGGGAATTTGCGCTCCTTCCCGATGCCCGGGTTTCTGGGAGCGTCAGAGCGACGGAAGTACGTACGAGGACCCGGAGCAGCAGGGAAGTTTGGCAGTGGGCTGCGGTCGGCGTCCAAGATTTCTTACCGTGTGCTGCCCCCTGGTGTCTCCTTCGTGTTCCCAACACTCTCGAGCCCGGCTCAGGCATAGGTCCAATGGACTGGATGATGCCCAACCCGGAGATGCCAGGGCTAATATCAGAAGTAGTGTAGACGCCCCTCCTGCAGGTTGGGCTGTGCTGTTGTTTGTGAAGCTGCGCATTCGCTTTCCTAGTTTTTGGGGATAAAATGTGCTGATGCTTAAATGCCGAGATAATGTCTGCATTATCAACCCTGTGAAATAATTGTGAATAATGTCTATATTATCAACTTCGTGGAATAATTGTGTTTAACTTCATTTCACATGTAGGGAAAATGAGGCACATTCTTACGAAGCCGTTAAACTAGATTTAATTTTTGTGTCCACAGAACCCAAGTGCATAAAGACCACAATGTGTCTTTTACAGTATAATATCTTCCATGCCGGGTGCTCAGTAAATGCTCGTTGAATGATTGACAGAGTGCCATAAACTCATCCAGTGATGATTTGAAAGCAGTCCTTGGCACCCCGATTCCAGATATCCTAAGTTCCCATCAGGCTGCCAGTCCCTGGAAATTTCGGGAAGCAGATAGTTTTCTCAACCTACATCTGTACCATTTACATCCTTACTGGGAAGAGTGTAAGAACTGTCTGAGTAGCTTATACCGGGCGTAAGGGGTGGGGGACATGATTAAACACCTGACCTTTGCCCTCAGACCTTTGCTCAGGAATGCCCAAAGAGAATTTGTGAGAGGACTCAGATTTGTGAGTGTTGATCGGGACCCAGGAAAGAGCAAGCATGCACATCCCTCAGGCAGAGAACATTGTTGTTTGTGATGATACATCCTGGGCACTGTTGGGCACAAGAGAGAAACTAACTTTAGGAAAACATTAAAAGGAGAAACATAAGAGGCGTCTTAGGGGCCCACAGAACCGAGCCAGGCTAGTGCAGAAGGAGTCCTCTGAACCTTGCCCTTCTCCCTTTGTACGTGGTGGCTTCCTCCTTCCCTCCACCCAGCACCGGGTACCTCATGACAGAAAATACGGTGAATGCTTACACTGGATCCAGCAGTACAGCGTGCAGTTAGCATCAGTCACTAACAGGACAAGCATCCGATACTGTCGTGGGCTGACTAGAAGTTTGAAAATCCTGTCACCTAGCCTGGGATAGTGACCATTCTGAGTGAGTGTCTGCTACAGCAAGATATGATACAAAATCTGGCAGCCCCCTCAGAAGTTACACAGAAAAGGAAGTATGGGTTCCCGGCAGTAGCATCTGGGAAAGAAAAACCAGATATCCATTCTGGGAGCCCAGGACATTTCTGTTCTCAGAGCCCCTCTCACGCAACCCAAGTGAAGAGGAGGGAATGCAGAGCTGCTGGACCCCAGAGTGCCTGGCCTGCCTGTATTTGCATTCACCCTTCACCCACCACAGACAAAGGCCAGCATGTAAACCAGTTCAGCAGCTAGGCTCAGGCAAAGAGGCATGATGGGGACTGTGATGAGCTATCCGTGCCTTCCTAAGGGAAAACCGCTCCTCTGCTGCAATCCCTCTTTCTCTGTTCTGAAGAAACGATGCCAAAGCACTGTGGCATCTGCCTGCCCTTAAAGAGAGTTGGGGGCCTTTTTATATCTCCTGATGGTTGATGGTTGACAAAAATTTCTGTCCCCGAAGTTAACCAAAATAAATACGTGGCTAAATTAGCCCGAAGACCTCCAGTGTGCAAGTTCTGGTTATACTCCCAGGATACGCCATAAAGGAATTCAAGGGTGTGGCCTAAATAGCTGAAGTATGACGAATACAGTTTTAGGTTACTCAGCTAAATTTGCACATGCTCAATAAGCCAAATCTGTAAGTAAATGATGGAAGAGCTGGCTTTGCAGCCATTCACATAAAAATATCTGGGAATTCAGTCAACCACAAGAATACTGCGAGCCAACATGTGTCATCCATACAGCATTGGCAGCTGAGGGAGCCCTGAAGGCCTCAGACACTTGAATGTAAGTTAACAGGCTGTGATACGGAATGAAAGAATCCCATCATACCTCAGACTTGTCAGACCTCATTTGAGAGATTATTTCCAATTCTGGGAACCAGAGATTAATGACTAAGTGGTAAGGGAGTTGGAGGCCCAAACCTCAGAGTTAGGAGGAATAGAAAGCAGCTGTCCAAGAAGAGAAGGCTCAAAGGAAGTGGGCGGGGCAGCTGTGTGGCTTGTGGCTACCCCAAACTTGAACTCCTCGTTTCCTACATTCTCCCCTTGGTGATAGACAGGAATTTATTTTTCCAGTCGAAGAGGGGAGATGTAGCCGAGGATCAACCAATCGAAAGACGTGTCCCCAACCAGCCATGCTCTGACAGGTGGCAGGGGAGGTTAGATGCACCTGCACGGCCATAGATAGTACAAGGCAGCTGCCTGCAGCAGCAGGACCTGCGGTCTGGGGCCTGCGTGGTTGCAGAAGCACCATGGCATTTCCAGCAAGGAGCAACCGGCATCTCCAGGACAGCCCTGACTGTGACAGTGAGTTCAGCTGTAGTCTCCAGCGCTCTGTTGGCTTTACCAATCCTGTGAGTTTCCCTATTTTTTTTTAAGATTAATTCCTTTCTGTGAAAACATCACAAGCTGCTGTTTGTCGTTTGCAACTGAGAATTCTAGTTGGTGCCTGTTTTATTATCAGCCAGAGATGATCAGTGAAAGTGCCCAGTATGAGACAGCCGTCACCATGCTGAAATGCAACAGTAGTCCTTTGGCCTTTCTGCTGGGAAGACATCCATGTGATGCTGGAAGCCAGGGGCTGAGTGAGAGCAGAGATCAGGGCAGGGTCAAGCTGTGTGAGTGTCCAATAGTGTTTGCCTCCAGGACACAGGAATCCTGGGGCAGGTGTATCTTCTGCAGGTGGGAAATCCTGCAAAACTGGCCATGCTCTTTCCATCCTGGCTCTGTCTCTCCTTCCCATCTGACACAGGGAATCCGTCTCCCTTTCCTGAACCTGAGTTATCTCCGTGCATGATCCTGGTTTGTGACCTCTCCACTTTGTACACAGAGTGCTGTCCACACAGTAGGTTCTCAGTGGATGCTTGCTGGATGCACACAATAACACACATGATGTATCACTCCCAGGTCAGTTATCAGACGCAAGAGTGATACCCTTGACCAAAAAATGTCCAGAGGGACCGGCTTATGGGACCATAAAAAAGAAAGACCAGTGGGACCGGCTTAAGAGGCCATAAAGTGAATTTCATTTCAGAAGCAAGTTTGAGGTATCAGAGGGAAAAGGAGGTGCAGATGTCTGGCAGTAAGGGACATGAGTCACGAAGCTCTGCAAGGAGGTCAGAGCGAGGTTGTGGCTCTGGGAGTTATTTCACTAGAGGTGATAGATAGAACCTTGAGGGAGAAAAGGAGCTGGATTTCTTTTCAGAAAACTGCAGAGGAGTCTTTGGATTTGATAAGGACAGGAAGGGCTCGATGTCAGCAGGGGGTCTCATGAGTCACATTTCCTTAGAATACTCCATCTTCCGGGTACACAATGGCTTACAGATGTGACTTGGTGCTATACAAATATTATTCTTGTGACAGAGGACAGTTCTCGGGTTTGCAAAATAGATGTAAGGTCTAGTTCATCACAATGTACATGTCATTAGTGCAAGGGATGGAGACTTCATTATGCAAGTTAATCAGTTTTGTTAGTCTGTGTTGAAATGACTGGATCCCCACTTGGACAACACTTAACACTGTGTGTGTGTGTGAGAGAGAGAGAGAGAGAGAGAGAGAGAGAGAGAGAGAGAGAGAGAGAGAGAGAGAGAGAGAGAGAGAGAGAGAGAGAGAGAGAGAGAGAGAGAGAGAGAGAGAGAAAGAGAGAAGGAGGAGGAGGAGAGAGAGGAGACTGGGCATTGAGTAAGGGTCTTATGCACTACTGGCAAGTACTCTACTACTGAGCTGTATTCCCAGTCCACTGAACACTCAATCTGGGAGTGCTGCCCTGGCTGGGGCGCTGCTCTCTTTACTGTGCAGGCAAGGCTGCAAATAATGGAGGAGCAGGATTTCTTTGTGTGAGGAAGAAGCGTCACAACGAGACTATTCCTGGGGTTGGGACGGAGGCTGCAGAGGCCCAGAAAGCCTTTCTTTGCCGCTTTACAAAAGCTACTGTCCCCATTACCTCTTGGTGTGCAGAGCGAAAGGTGCAAAGTCCTCCCCATCGCCCTTCACCAAGTTCCTGTGTTTGTTTTCCTGACCTGTCCTAGAAAGGGCTGCTCAGAACACGCAGCCATCACCCATCCAAAGAAAAGTGCAGATTGGTCCATTGTTGTCACGATGTCTGCAAAGCAGGTAGCTGAGGCTGGCCAGCCTTGCCTTCCCAGTCTCCCCAGCCCAATGGCGGGGTATGCCAGGGTGATCCCAATCGATGCCACCCGGCAAGGCCCCTGGGCTGAGGGTAGCCTGAGAGGAGACTTCCCCCTTGAGCCGCCTCTCTGCCAGGCTGGGGCAGGCCAGCTAACGTGCACTGGACATCCTCCCCATCTTCCACAGATGAGCAGGGCCAAAGTGACTGCCACTGCAGGGACACCATGAGGACCCTGGGTGGATAATCACACCCTCCACTTCACCCTCTGCCAGACTTTGGGACCAGCCCCAGCAATTGGAAAGTCTTGAAAAATTCCAAGGGGTTTCCAAGAGACATCTGATCAGGCAGGACTTAGTGGGGTTATGGAAAATTAAAGTTTTTAACATGACAATAAATTTGAGCAACAGGTCATTCCATTGCGTTTTTAAACCATGGGTAACCTAACAAACAGTTACCATTTATTCCACTGCAAACAATACATATTTCCTGGGGTTGATGCTTCTTACCAACCAGTTCCCATAGCACTGTGAAAAAATATCTCAAATTCTTTCTGAGTGCTAAAAATGATCCAGAAATCACCTGTGTTTTCTTTTTGCAATCTCTAGAGGATTTATATTAAATTCTCTCCTTCATTCTGCAGCTATATCCATTTTCATTTAAGTTTGATTCAAGATGTTAAGAGCACTTAAACTTGCATGTGCAGGACAGTTATTAAGCTGAAGCGCTCTTCTGATAACACATTTAACACAGTAAAGAAAATCCTTGGTTTAAATTAGAGCCATAAGCAGAATGAATGAAAATAATATTAAAAAGCTTCCTGAATAATCACAGCATAATTGACATGAACTAATATTTAACATATGAATATGTATCTTGACAGAAGTACATCCCAAATCATTCAAGGGAGATTGTCAATCATTAACAATACTGCTGTGAGATCTAGAAAAGAAATTGTGAAATATTTTATGAGAGATACGGGAAGCTAATGCAGAATAATCAATCTCATGAGAAAGCGTAATTGAATCTTTTCATGGATGAGATATTTGCCTCTTCCTGAGGCGAGATTAGAATTCTGATTTTTGCCAAGAGTGTTTTTTTTTCTGAGCTGTGGTTAAATACACAGATCTTTTTACCATACAAGGTATTCCCAATTTCTGCATGTGCTTCAGTGGACATCCTAGAGGGACTCCGGGGCTGGGAAAGTGGTCCCAGAATCTCCTCAGAGCCGTCATCAAGAGAAGGACCTCACTCTCAACTGGTCAACCTGAGAGTGTAGACCGCTCAGGGTCCTGATGGGAAGGCACATAGTGCACCATTCCCCCTTGAAGCTCAGCTTTCTTCTTGGGAGAGGAGGGGGAAAGACTGTTAGAGACTATGGTAGATGGCTTCAGGAAAACAGGGCTGCAGGACACAACAGGCAGATCACATATTAACTCTCAGCAGCTGTGACAGCTTGCACAAGACCTACAACAAGCTCAAACCGATTTTGCCTGCCTTGAGCTCGCAAAAATCTCAGCACAGAGAGGCAAGATAGACATGAAGTCCCACTCCTTAATCTATGAGCTGTTAGCAACTGATAGCAACTGCTGGAGAGGGAACATCAGTTTTCTTAAAGAGTATTGCCACAGATAGATCAACCACGCTCCAGGGAAAGGCCACGCTTCCATGAATGTACGGGCAGCGCAAAATGAACTTAATGTGTAAGGAAAATTAAAAAAAAAGAAAGAAAACACAGACTTGAGTGGGTAGGAAAGAGGTGTGGCTCTTGAAGAAATTGGGGGAGGTGTGACTAGAATCAAAACATTGTTTGAAATTCACAAAGAAATGATTTTCTTTTTTTAAGGCGCATCGAAGAAAGATCTCAGGGATAGTTCCTTTTTCCTTTCTTTCTTTTTTGGATTTTCAAGACAGAGTTTCTCTGTGTAGGAGCTCTGGCTGTCCTGGAACTTGCTCTGTAGACCAGGCTGGCCTCAAGCTCACAGAGATCCACCTGCCTCTGCCTCCCGAGTGCTAGGATTAAAGATGTGCGACACCACCGCCTGGCTAGAGATACTTCTTAAAAGTCATTTGTGTATTTGACAGTCCTCACAAGAAAAGTATCTTCAAAAGTAGACAAGGAGACCATGGCACCACAGCATGAGACCTAAGACTGTCACTCTAACCTTTCAAGGCACAGGCCCTGCAGCAGTGAGGTAGCCAGACACCTCTGCTTGTATATGGCCGGTGATAGATAGATGTCATTCTCGTCCTCATTAATGACAGACGGCTTCCTGATAGAATGTCACAACTCAAAATGTCCTTCCAGATACTGGGCCTCGTACACATCTTTTGAAAATCTTACCTCATCTCTATTTTCTAAGCAACTAGGAATATATCTGGTCCTTTGGCCACATGGCTAAGTCTTAAATAGTGACTTTGGTGAGGTTGGGGGTGGAGGAAAACACTCTGCTGGCCCTGGCATTAACTTGGCTGTTGGGTGCACATCTGCATACACAGAACTGTGGTGACATCTGTTAGACCTTATCAGGAGATGCCAGGTTAAATGTTTCAGTTAACTATTTCCTTATAACCCCGCCCCCCAAATTAGTAGTTTAACAGTGGCACCTGTAGCAAGCTTTCTTTTGGGCCATCGACCAGCTCCCAAATCACGACATGGAGACTTGTTATTAGTTATGAATGCTTGGCCTTACCTCAGCTCTTATTTTAATCTGTTTTTCCTTATCTGCATTTTGCCTCAGGACGTTTTACCTTCTTTCATTCTGCATATCTTACTTCCATGTTTCCTCCATGTCTAGCAGGTTGGCAGCTGCTTGGCTTCTGGCCCCAGACAGGTCCTTCTCTTTCTCCCTCTTTCTCTTCTCTCTCATTCTCTCTTCTCTCCTACTTATTCTCTCTGCCTGCCAGCCTCGCCTATCCCTCTCCTGCCTACCTCCTAGCTGTTCAGTTTTGTATTAGACCAAGCAGGTGTCTTCGGCAAGCAAGGTAACGGAGCAACACATCTTTACATAATTGAGCAATGCAGCGTAAACAAATAGATCACATCTTGCTCATACCCCTGTCCTTTGGGCAGGATTTGGTGAACATATCTTGTCTGACCTTTGCTCTGGTTGGTGACTCACACCATAGGCACACATGTCTGGCAGAGGATACTGGTTGATCTTTGTGGGGGCTGTCAACTCACCCAGAACGTGAGCTGCCTCATAGAAAAGAGGGCTTGCCAGCAAGAAGTCTTCAAGCAGTAACGAAATAGCCACCTGTGTAGAAAAGCTGCTGTAAAAAGCCAGTCTCAAGTTTTCCGGAATTTACACTAATGCAAGTTGATTCTGAATCTTTGCTAATGTCAGTATCGTGGCTAGCAGGTGGCTATCTTGTATGCGATGACAGAGCAGGGCCTACAGCCCTGTCCTGCTGCTGTCTGACATGGTAGCCTCCACTTCCCTCCAGAAAACTGAGCAAATGCAGATCAGGCTGTATGACACACACAGCTGTCACCCTCTTCCGCTAATGTGAGCTAGCCAGCTGGTCTAGCCTGGTTGTCGGAAGGTAGACAGCTGCCTTCAAAGACAGCTTCACAACCTGGTGGCAAAAGCATGAATTTCGAATCTGATGAGTCAGATTGCAGACCACTCACACTGGTTAGGATGTTGGACTGATAATCTTTAAGGACCCTGCAATGCCAAGGTTACATACTTCTAACACTCTCATGTTTAAATTCTAAGCATGACCAAGCCGTTGGAGGTGGGGGAGCTGGAAGGCTATCTCCTTCCACCCTACACATTATTTTTAATGAATGACAATATGCCTGTGTCTTGTGATTTGGGAGAGATCTGCGAGATAGTGTGTTCTTCTCTAAGTGCAATGGGAGATCAATCACACGGTTAGGAACGTGGTGATGTTGGAAGTCTGCTAAATTTCAGTGACAAGAAAGTCCATCTGTCTGCTGTAGTAGCTCAGAGACTTACAGTCTCTGGTACCTAACTCTGGAGCCTCTGGAGCAACTTTACCTGCTCACAAAGCTACCATTGCACCCAAGGGAGGCAAATGGAAGCCAAGACCCCAGAGGAGGAATGCCCAGGCACTGGGCAACTAGGATTGCATTTACAATCTACTATCTGCTGCCGTGGGGATGTGCCTGTGTGTGTGTGACTTTAGTATCTGCTCTGTAATTTCTAGCAGTGTGTGAAGCGAGGTCCAGAAACAGAGGTGAGATAGGAAAGGAGCCTCCTGAAGCTTGGGGTCGAGGAAAAAACTCAGAGGCGGATGGCTTCTATATTCAGTCTGTTCTAAACAAGACCTGGCACAACTCCCAGGGGAAAGAGGGTTTGGGGATCTGTACTGAATTCACCATATTTGGAATAGCAGATTTTAAGATCAAAGGTTGTTTTCATAGCAAGGGGAACATAAGGGAAAAATGAAGAATTATTCCAAGGCCACTATCTCATGGAAAGAAAATTAATTCAGTGTCCTTTTAACTTTACTTAATTGCATCAGAATTAGTGCAGCCAAGTCCTAATGTATTGGCTTAAGTTAAATGTAATTTTCATTCACATTTACAAAGTATTACTTTGCCTGTAAAGGATGACAGGACAGTAAGTGTACACATCATGTAAAGAGGAAATATAATTTTATTACTCAGGAATGCATTTTGCATTTGATGAAAACAATTTAATTTGACTTGCAATTCAATAAATAACTGGTCATTAAAATTCTATTAGTATTCTTGGACTTCCTGTGTCTACATGCCTTTAAGCAATTGCTTGCCTATGCTTACCTAGGTTATCTATAATTAAATATAAAAGCCATTTTTTAAAAAGCCATCAAAATTTACACTTGAAGTGAGAGTCAGAGTCTCGGTTCCCATTTTGTCCCTCTCTCCCTTAGACATGCCTGCCCCTTGTATCGTGGGGGAGGGAGCATGGGGTTGAATCCTGTGCTATGAAGTAGGTATCTGAGCAATGAGCCCCAGTTTTCAGTGACAAAACAACAGGCGTCAGGGAGGTGGCCCTGCCTTTCCGGTCAATTTCTTCATTCATTCATTTCTCAGTCAGTCACAATCACTCCCGATGCCTTTGGAGGACCCAAAGCTACACAGATTGGAACACGGAGCTGTCCTGCTGTGCTTTCTTACTGGGCACCCCTAGGCAGATGACTCTATTCAAAGACACCTTAGAAACCAACTTAGCTGCCTTACGACCCACATTGGCAATCTTGCCCAAAAGCACAATGCAGATCTTAAGTCACACTTGCTTTTGTTCCTAACTGGTGGTTCCTAGACCCTTCACAGGCAAAGTGGTTATGCAGAGTGCCTCCCTTGTATACTGCCTGCAGAGCTAAGGTGAGTTGATTTATATAAAATGCTTGGAAGAGTATCTAGCAAACAACAATTCCTGTAACCTACGTTTCCTGGCACTGGTATGATGGCTACCATGTTGAGGGTGGTGCCAAAGCTAGATCTGAGCTGCCTGTCTTCGCCTAGCAAGCTGCTGCCTTCTGGCTCTCTATAGCTTCCCTTCCGGTGACTGGGGCAGACAGTTGGGCACTGTGGGCCTAAACCCAGCACCATTAATACATAGCTGGTGCTCCATAAATAGTTCCCCTTCCCATAGTCATATAGCTTGCTGCTGAGCTCTTTCCACAGACCATTCCCTGCCCCACCCCCAGACTCCGTCCCCTTGAAAAGAGCTAAGTGTTTCATTGGACTCTTGGCTGCTTCAATCGGCTCAGCCTCCCCAGTCAGGTTGCCTCCCAAACGCCTGCTGTTAGAACAAAGCAGTGCCTTAAATAATTACCGAAAGGCTGTTCAGCACCATTGTTACAGCTTAACACGTCTTCTGGAATGAGAGGCTCTTGAATGGCTTTTCTCGGTTGACAGGCTCGCCCACGGGCTCCGATGGGCTTCTGAGGAAATAGTTCCAGATCTTTTTTATCCCTAAC
Organism: Mesocricetus auratus; assembly: GCF_017639785.1. Taxonomy (NCBI): domain Eukaryota; kingdom Metazoa; phylum Chordata; class Mammalia; order Rodentia; family Cricetidae; genus Mesocricetus; species Mesocricetus auratus. The sequence goes on from NW_024429208.1 coordinate 25,381,120, forward strand.
TCCAATAGCTGTGTCAAGTAAAGGGGGCCGGGGGGGGAATCAAGTCCTCTTCTCTCCTCATCAAGTTATCTGAGTATTTTGTGATTAAGGAAACTTTAGTGGGATATTTCATCTCACTCTGAAGAGCTTTTATTTCTGTCTCATCTTTTCTAACTTTACTTATTCTTTCACAGTGTCGTGCATATATGCAAATCTGGTGTATTTTGATCCTATCCCCCCATTACCTCTCATCTCCCCCTCCTCCTCCCAGTGAACCCCCTCCTCATCTCAACAAGTGCTGCTCCCACTCTAACGCCTTCATTTGGCTTCTTTTCGGTTTCACTACTCTATACACACTTCACTGTGCTCCTTAAAAACTGGGGATGGAGATTCTGCTGTCACCAACGACATGCCCAGTTGTTGTCTCACGCCCAGTCTGTAAGCCAGAGGCCATGCTCACCAACACCAGTAGCAACCGCCAGGAAGCCAGTCAGCCTGACATGTGCCTGTCATCGCATGCTCTAGGCCATCTGTGATAGTCACAAGAAACACTCTGGCTTCAAATTTCCACAGCGAGATGTCACTGGTGACAGCACACTCATGCTTGGCTTTGTCCAAGATTTGGCATACGTGAAAGACCCCTGTCCCATCCTAGCAGGCTCCTTCCCAATCCTTGAGTAGTTTTCTTGTCCATCCCACATCTGTAGATCAGCTGGCCAGTGGCAGTGAATTTGCCGAAACACACAAACACAGGCGCACACATGCACACACACGAACCCCTGGTTCTGCTTGAAATATAGAAAGCTAAAGAGAGCTTTTTGTATTTTTACCACAGTATCACAGCAACAGCAAAGCAAGCCACGGAGTTATGTTTCCCACAGAGCCCACAGAGATCTGAGGTGTTCAGAACAGCCATAGAAGCCACTGTCTTAGGAAGGGCAGGCCCCATCAAGAAAAGATGGCTGAAGCTCAGGTTTGCCTAGAGCACATGTTGCTCGCTGAGGGTGTGGCACTGAAGACGAATGTGGGTTGTCCAGAGTCTGCAGGTTCAGGGGCATTACATCTGCCTGAAGACTTTTCCAACCTCCTATCTTTACCCAGTAGTGGTGACACCCCTGAGAAATGGGTCTCTGTGCTGCAGCCACCAAGGGAAAGACATTAACAGGCCTCAATCTTTGCCAGACCCAGGTTCTCCCACCCAGAGAAAGAGCTTTGACTTCTCAAGCCAGAGCAATGCACTTGGTGGCACTCGGAGTTCTGGTGAAAATCCCACTATAGCCAGGTTACAAGAGCCAAAAGTCCTCATCCATTGTGGCACAAAACCATTCCCATGCCAAAGGAGCACGATTCCTGTGAAGATGACCTCCACTGTCCCCACTGACACAAATCAACAGCCCTATGGGGGTAGGCTGACATGGAGAGAGACTCTTTGTGGTACAGAGAAGAAACCTGAATCTGTGAGAGGAGCCAACACTGAGATGAACCTTCAGACAAATCAGGCTGCCTCCAAACACAGAACAGCACCCCAGGACCTAGAGCAGTGCATGGGAACAGATCCCAGCACCCACATGCCATTCACAGCTCCTGCCTATGATGCCTGTCTTTGTTTTAACTATGTACATATATCATGAGGCAATTCACTAAATAAAACAACTTCAAAAATCCAAATAAACAAAAATAAAGCCTGGGGCTGGAGAAATGGCTCAGCAGTTAAGAGCACTGGCTGTTCTTCCAGAGGACCTGAGTTCTATTCTCAACAACCACATGGTGGCTCACAACCATCTATAATGGGCTCTCATGCCCTCTTCTGGTGTGCAGGCATACATGCAGACAGAGCACTCAAACCAAAACAAAGGAAATCACACACACACACACACACACACACACACACACACACACACAAATAAATAGTTTTTTAAAATCACAAAAAATACTAAAATAATTAGAAAACAAGAACTGACAGATCCAGGATCAGAATGTGGCTGCTAAAATTATGACAGTCACATCCCACGAGGCTTAAAGCAGCACTTTTCCTTGAGAAGTAACGACGTCTTATTTCCTCATCTGGAATGTTAGTGGTGATAAGTCCCACCCATTTGTAGAGGAATCATTTTTTAGTTGCTACTGTCTTGTTAGGATTTAATCCTGACTTTTGCTTTTTTTTCTTTGCTGGTGGCTTTTCATAAGTTTTTGTCCTTAATATTCAGGAAACTCCATGACTAGGTGATGTGCGTGCGTGCGTGCGTGCGTGCGTGTGTGTGTGTGTGTGTGTGTGTGTGTGTGTGTACATGGGTACACATGTATGTGAGTAAGCACTTCAGCCCCACACTCCACATACACCAAGACAAATACAGTCATGGACCATATAACCATGTTTTACTGTATGATAGCAGTCATATGAGATCCCAATGAAGATGAAGTTTCTCTGTTGCCTGGTGACTCTGTAGCCATGGAAACACTGTATGTAGCACATTACTCTTTAGTTTGCTGGCATAAACAAACCTACCTCATCACCAGCTGTACAAAAGTGCAGCACATACAATTATGTTCCATTCATCACACTCCATAGCGACAACAAATGACTATGTGACTGCTTTATGGATTGAATGTGCTGTTCCTTAATCAATATTTTATAGTGGAATTGTATTTAGACATGGAAAGTTTAGTGCAGAATGGCCAGCACTGTGTTGCCAACTCAGCCTCACACATCACATGTTCACTGAAAAGTCTTGATGTCATGGAAATGCCACGTAGAGAAGGACCTCGGCCTTCAGGTTTGTGTGAACGTGCCTACATGCCTGCTCAGCAGTGAACTTGCCCAGTGACCCCTTTCTTAGAATACAGGCCCTTTGTTGATTGACAAAGGGCTTTATAAGGACATTATCCATAGAAATCTTTAAGAAAGAGTGCATGTCTGAAAAACCCTCACCCATCGCTTCTTGGCGATTCCTCTTGGCCATTTGTGTCACCTCCCAGACTCACCACAGGCAGCTGACAGTTCTCTTCTGGGCTACTTTCTGTCTCTCCTGTTGAGAGACTCACAGTGGGGAAACAGAGGACAACAAAGCTTCTCCCTCTCGGACATCTGTTGCATACGGCTGATGGAACCCTACAGACAGGATGAATGAATCTGCAGGCAGGGATGAGCTCATGCATGTAGCAGGTCATGCTTCCACACTATCCCTGCTTGCTGAGGCTGGTCTGGTTTTATCTCTGTGGAGGTTCACTTGGCCACAGAGGAAATTTGACTGCCCTTCTCATTCTCACTGCGTGTCTTCACGGTCCTCTAATCCCAGCCATCTCTACCTGTTAGAAAAATCTCAGACCACAAACAACGCACTAAAGACCCAAAGGTGCCGGCTACCGTGAGGCACAGGGTTAATGCCGGGATTTGCCGCTATGATCTACAAGGACTTGATCCGGTCATTCAAGTGTATTGAAACAACTAATTTAATCTGGAAAAGGTCTAGGAAAACAATGTTTAGACTTGATCCCTCTTTAAAACTGCCCGCAGCTAACCAGTTGTCATCAGTAAAGTAAAAAGCAAAACAAAACCAGCATTGTTCTCACTGGGGTGCAAGTTTATTTGCTGGCTGTGCTATATTTTTAAAAAACAATAACAGATTGGCTTATCTCCAGGGATTTTACACAGAGGAATTTGTCTATATCCTGTCCTCTGCTGTTCCCTGAGAAAACCCAGCCACTCTTACCTGGGGCATTGCTCTGGGTCTTCTTGTTCTCTTCTGACCCTGACCCCACCCAGCTCTCCTGAATTAGAACACCTTCACAGCCCTCCTTGGCATTATCCAGGCTAAACCAATCGCCCTTTGCCTGTCCTTCCTGTCCCTTCATGTCCTGACATAACCTGGGTCCACCCCCGCCACACCAGATCAGAAGTCCTTCATGCTCATACAAAGAACCTCTTCCCTCCAGCAGAGGCCACCAATTCAGCTATCACTGTCCACTTCCTTTGGATTTACTTCCTTCTGTCCTTTATCGTAACAACCTCCTATAATTTAGATATACCCTTTCTGTTGTTTTAGTCTTTGAAAATTCCATACATGTATATAAAAATATGGATCATATACCCCCATTTCCTCCCCCCAACTCCACAAAAGACTCACACACACATTCCTTTCTAGCTTTATGTCCTATTTCCTTCCATCTTTCCTTCCTTCCTTCTTTGCATCCTTCCTTCCCTCTTTTCTGCCTGCCTTTTTCTCCCATGAACACACTGAATCCCACTAGTGCTGTTCATACACACATGGTCATTCACTGGGGCATGCACAACCAAGAACAATGACAACAGCCTACATTCTTTGTGTGTGGGAACTCCAAGGCCTCCTTTACCAACAACTTACATGGGGATATTCCACATCTGTGTAGTCAGACTTTCCTTTGGGCCACCAGCTCACAAATTACTACACAGAGACTTATTATTAATGATGCAAGCTCAGCCTTAGCTTAGGTTTGTTCCTAACTAGTCCTTATAACTTAAGTCAACCCATTTCTATTCATCTACATTCTGTCACACAGTGCCCACCCTGCTTCTTCCATGTCTCCTGGTGTCTCTCTCATGCCCTAGATTCTTCCTCCTACTTCCTCTCTCTGCCCGGAAGTCCCGCCTATACCTCCTTCCCAGCTATGACCTTTTTATTACACCAATCACAGCAACACACCTTCACGCAGTGTACAAATAGCCTACAATACATTTGGATTGGAATTTTTTGTTTAATAACTCATGGTTTCTAGTAGCAGCAGCATCCACACATGCAGGGTATTTTCATTTAAACTGTATTTGTTATTCTGCTGAAGACTTTGTATTTGGAATCCCACACTAAGCAATTTATTCGCAGATGTTTTATCATTCACCTTTACCTCCTATTTTAGTTTCTTAGGCTGCCTATATCTGACCTGAAGTTAGTTTTTTTATTTTTTTCCCTCCCAGGATATAATTTTAATGCATCTTTTCACTCTCTTTGTCTATGCCTTTGTCTTATTACTTCAATTCTTCATGGTAGTTTTCACATTGTTTTCAAATTGCATTATTGTGCACTAAATAAAGGATTTTTAAGTCTTGAGCCTTGCTCTATTTGGTATGGGGGAGGGTGTTTATTCCTCATGCCTCTGGGTTCCCTGGGAAAGACTTCTCCCTCCATATAGTTAGTCCTTAGTCCCATCCCATATTGCTCCCCTTAGAGAAATGAGTAACTGAGACATACCAGTGGCCAGATGTGCTGTCTGGTCAAAGGACAATTGACTAACTCCCTTGCCCAGAATAATGCCTTTGTTCTCCTCAAGGCTTTGTTGTGTGCCTTAAACTTAAAGAAGAGACAAAAGTCCCTACCCTTCTAGAATCTTCTCTTCAATGCTTTGATAATAGTACAATTACACTAATGATGTGCTGATAATGAAGGTAATAATAGCTAATGTTTATTGTATACTAATTGTGATGTGTAATTAACTATCGTATGTGCATTAGCCCACTATCCTCAACAACTCTACAGACATGAACAATTGTAATCTCTTCCTTGGACCCACACTGAAAAAGAATTTTAATAGTTAGCTAACTTACTCTAGTCTACACAATGTTGAGGAACAGAATTTATGCTCTCTTGTTTTCCTGGTCTCAAGATAGATAGATAGATAGATAGATAGATAGATAGATAGATAGATAGATAGATAGATAGATACTATTCTTTGGGAATTTCACATCATGTAATTTCACCCCAATCTCACTGACCTCCTAGTCCCTCCTTATCCACCCCTCACCTGACAGCATCCCCCCCAAGAGTCCTCTAACATAATTAAAAACAAAACAAATAAAAAAATTAAAAAGCCAGCCGCCTCACTACTCTGTCTTTCCCACCTCTCCAACACCTCTTCATTGGTCCTAGTGTCATCAGGAGCTGCAGTGTGTCATGCAGTATACCCTTTTGTCCATCAGCTCCACCCACAAATGCTCATTGCAATAATTCTTTGGGCTGGTTCAAGGCCTCCTGCACACCATCATCACTGGACCCTCACCAAAATTCCTCTCAGTTGTTCTGCTGTTGACCCAAACCATAGAGGTCCTCTGGCTATTTGTTCCACAAGGCCCATCTCTTCACGAGCTCCAGCAGGTCATAGATGGGGTAGATGTTAGTGTGGGCCAACCAAAGGCCCAGGATGTGGGCCTGGGTGGTAGCTGAGCTGATCAGTCTAGGCCCCCGGAGCCTCCCCCCTCAGGTGAGGGGCAGAGCCAGCTCTTTATGCTGCAGTGTTCAGTGAGGGGCAGGGCCAGCTATCCCAAAGCCATTTCATTGCACATGATTCCACTGGTCCCCTGTGGCAACTCAGGCCAAAGACATCATCACAGACCCCGGTTGCAGCAGAATCATGGACCCAAACATAGCCTTCAGCAATAGCCCAGGCCTCGATGTCACTATGGCCCCTATGGCAGCATGGCTCTCAGACACCAATATTGTCTCAAGGGGCTGGCCAGATCTGGGGCATCCACACAGCTCTCAGTGGTAATAGAAGACATGAACATCAACTCAGACTCAGACATGGCCCTAAGCAGCAACCTGGGTCCAGAAAACACCATGGCCCCAGGTGACAGCACAGATCACTCATCAGGATGGCCTCAGTGACAGCATGGCCCTTGATACCAACATGGCTCCAGGCAGCAGCACAGACCCCTGTCATGGCCTTTGATGGTATCAGGAGCCACAGACATCAACACAGACCCTGGCTGCAGTAGGGCCATGGTCCCAGACATGACTCTCAACTGTAGCCCAGGCCTGGATATCATCATGGCACCTTGTGACAATGCAGGCCACTCAGCTCTGTATGGTCCCTGAAACAGCATGGCTCTTAGACACCAACATGGACTCAGGTGGCAGCCCAGGCCCCAGGCGTCTACACATCCTTTCAGTGGTTATTGAGACCATGGACATCAGCATCACCCAGGTAGCTCATAGCTACCTATAACTTCAGCTCCAGTGGACCCAACATCCTCTTCTAACTGAGGTTGCCTGCACTTATGTAAGGCCCATGGAGGCTCAGTAACTTGTCTTAAGTAACATAGTAAGTGCTAGGACTAGATGTTGAACTAGATGACCTTACCACAATTCTCCTGGCTCTTGTCATTATGCCTAAGAATGAAATTAGGGTACACAGCACATATCTGGCCAGTGTTACCAATGACTTTCTGTATCTTTAGATACAGCTCACTTTTCTGCATTTCCTTTGAGAGGGAACTGGGTGGTCCAAGTTATCTTTAAGGACCTTTCTGTGTCTGTAAAGCAATATAAACAAAAGATGTGGTATGTACAACAAAATATCTAAGCATAAAGCAGCCAGCCAGATCCACTCATAGCTCCTGAGGATGACACCTGAGTGTTGTTCAGATGTCATGTCCAGATGCCAATGCCATGCTCCTGATCAGAGTCCTCTAAGCCTCTCCAAGGGCTCCTAGCAGAACAGAGGGCTTTCTTCTCTGGCCCAGGGACAATTCATGTTTCACTTCACTGCCTTGTCAATGGGGAGTTGTTTGTCCCAACTTGCTCACTAAAAATTCGGGTGCTTTCAAAAGACTTCATAAAAACCTTTCAACCAAGCAAATGCTAATTCATCCTTTATCTGATGGAAATCACCATGCTCTGGGCAGGAGGAGCCCAGCACCAGCATCTATGGAGAGACAATTTGTAGGGACGAAGACAAGCCTTCTCTGATGACCTTGTGGTTGCAGGTAAAGGTGATATGAGGTCACACAGCCTGGGGTGCACCATTCGAAGTCGCACTAAAGACCTGGTTTTTTTGGGCAATGACATGATCACACCCCAGAAACTACCTAACAGTAGGAGTGACAGGAGCTTCCAGCTCATAGTGCTCTCCTGACCAACAGCAATCAGTAGAAGCCTTGTAGAAGCCTCAGGCCAGACCTGCAGAGGCAAAACCGGCGCTACAACAAAGTCGCAGACACCTCACTCAAAAGTCTGAGATTCCCAGGCCTGGCTTCTGCTCAGCCCAGTTCAGTTGGCACCAGGGATTTGTCATTTCCTCCATGGGTCTTCTGGCAGGTTTCCAATCTGGGCCTTATCTTTAAAATGGAATGAGACATCTTAGCTCCTAGGGCTATTTGGAGAGAATTAAGTGAGATCAGATATTTACAAAAAAGACGATAAGAGGACTCTGCACAGCATTTGACTCATAATGATTAGCAAGTATGAGGTCCCTGCTTCCCATTGTTCTAGAAAATGTCAGTAGCAGGAAAGAACAATGGGCTTATTTTCCTTTGACAATACGTGTTCCTATGCAACAAAAATTGAAGAAGGAGGAAGGAGGGATAAATAATACTAAGGACGTTTGAAAAAGCCACAGGGAAATATATTATTTGATGTTTACGCAAAACACATATATAATATATATGCACATGCACACAATGATTTCAAAGAGAAGTTATAACACTTTGGCTAATAATACCTCTCTCACCCCCATCCCTACCCCCCAAAAATAGACTATCTAACAAAAACCCAACACCAGGCATGGGACACCCTCTCTAGAGTTGCTGGTAAGGAAAGGCCCAAGTAACTCCTAAAACAATATGAGTTACTGCCATTGTCCTTGGTGGCCTCCCAAAACTTGAAGGTAAGGCTCTGTTGCTGAAGATGCCACACATGTTGGGCATGGGACTTGGAGAAATTGAGCTGGAACTGACCCAGAAGCCCCCGCCCAAGGACTTTCTCTCACAGAAGGTGTTATGTAAGCCACCAAGGGAGAGAAGTCCTACCTAGTTATAAAGCTTACGATCCACAATGACCATCCTGGCAAGATAACTCCAAGGGAGCAATAGTAGCACTTATATCATAGAGGTAACTAACAGCTACCTAAATGGACTTTAGGTCCACTGATTTGGAGGAAATTCATGCCTAGTACTGTAAACCTAGCCAAATACATATGATTGGTGAGGTCATGAACCCTTGCGGAAAATTGACTATATTCACTGTCCAAAACTAGCATAATGTCCAAGTGCAATCTAAATCCTTACCTTTATACCCACAGATGAATGTACTTCTCACTTCTCATCAAAGAAGCTCTTTTCACAGCAGAAGGACACTACCATAGAAACCCACAACTGGTCAAAATGTAGATAATACAACTATGGAGTGCCCAACCCTAATTGATACATCTACAACACAACCACTGTACCTAAGGCTGAAGGAACATCACAGATGAGGGATTATTTCTAATGACTCTTCAGCTTCTATCGAACCTATTTTTCTCATTTGTCAATTTGGATGGATCAAAATTACACATTATTTACTTTTTGTAAATCACCCATTTTAATTAAATAAAATGACATCAAACAGACATGAACAGATATTTGTAGATATCTGCATACCAGTATTCACAGTAGTACAGTTCACAGCAACCCAGGTAGAAATGACACAAGTATCCATCAATGAATGGGTGGATAAACAAAAATTGGTATTTCAATGGGGTAGACTATTTATTCAACTCTAAAAAGGGAAGGGAATTCTGACACACACTACAGCACAGGTGAGCCTTGAGGACATCGTGCCAATGAAATGAGACAAATACTGCATGCTATTGTCTATATGATGTTCCTCATGTAGTTAAAATCATATAGATAGGAAGTAGAATGGTGATTTCCAAGAGCCAAGTAGGAAAAACAGGATGTTATTTGTTTACTAGATATGGGTTTAATTCTGGAAGATGAAAATTTGTCACAGATGAGTAATAGTGACGCTTGTGCAACAATGGAAAGACTCTAGTGCTCAATCCTACTTGAGGTGTATACGTAAAATGGGTTGGGATGGTGAATTTTGTGCTATGTATATTTTGCCATGATTTACAACCTACTCTATGGAATGGTGAAACATAACAGCATCACAGATTCTGAAATAGAACAGACCCCAGTCCTTTACCTCTAAACAGAAACACGGTCACTTAAGTCACCCGGTCCTCACAGCTTTAAACTTCCCAGTTCTCCAATGCTCTCGCCTGTATCTGCCACATTTCACTTACTCCCTATGGTGGTTGAATAGGCATGGTCCCATGGACTCATGTGTTTGAATGCTTTTACTATAGAGAGTGGAACTATTAGGAGGTGTGGCCTTGTTGGAGGAAGTGTGTCACTGTGGGGACAGACTTTGAGGTCTGGTATGTGCTCAAGCTATGCCTAGTGTGGTAGGCAGTTCACTTCCTGTTGCCTGTGGATCAAGATGTAGAAATCTCAGCTTCTTCTCCAGCACTATGCCTGCCTTCATGCCACCATGTTTCCTGCCATAATAATAAGGCACTAAACCCTGAAGCTATAAGCTAGCCTCAATTAAATATTTTCCTTTATAAAAGTTGCGATAATCGTGGTGTCTCATCACAGCAATTGAAACTCTAACTAAGCCTAATGACCAACTCCGTCTTGGAAACCGCTGCCACCATTTTGAGGATAGGGATAAAATTATTTTGTGACAAACGTCTATAAACTCTTTGAATCCACCTTTATTCCCTTATTAAAATTCAGGGCATTTTCCTGCCTCAGCTTCATGGATCCTATTATTCCTCAAGAAGTACTACCTAGCTAGCCACAGGTGGGAATGCATCATCTAGCAAGACCTTGACCAGCTGACCTGTTCCCAGTGCCTGAAGTTCACTGACATGGACATTGTGCTACTCATGCTTGCAGAATGCCATGCTGCAACTCACCAAGACCCTCAGCTTTCTTCTTCCTCGTGACTCCTCTTCAACTTGGCACTCTCCCTGCACCTCCAGTCTTGCAGGATTATTCTTCTGGAAGTAGAAAGCAGAGCCAGAGCAGAATCCATCTGGCTCACAGTCCACTGATGACAAGCAGAGGTCTGTGTACTGCTGCCCAGTGACTAAGATTGGGGATACTCTCTTGTGTTGCTCCAGACAGTCTCTTAAGCCTTCTTCTAACTTTTTTTGTCTGTTTTTATGTGGTTGGTTGGTTGGTTGGTTGGTTTTTGAGACATGGTCTCTCTATGTATCCATGAGGACCTCAAACTCAAACTTCTGCCTCAGCCTCCTAAGTGGAAGGATTATAAGTATGTGCCAATATTCCTGGCAGTGATTTTTCTTTCTTATTTTTTCTCCTAGGGGCCTCATCCAGGCTAGGCAAGCACTGTACCTCTGAGCCCCCTCATCCTCATTTCAACTATTACTAGAGTATTCTGTCTGGTCCACTGGGGAGACAAGAACAAGAGACCATAGTCTTTTAAGAATCCGGAAAGGGCTGGGTGGTGGTGGTGCACGCCTTTAGTCCTAGCACTCAGGAGGCAGAGGCAGGTGAATGTCTGTGAGTTCAAGACCAGCCTGGTCTACAAGAGGACAGCCTCCAAAGCCACAAAGAAACCCTGTCTTGAAAAAAAAAGAATCCTGAAAGGACAATGTTGTCTAACAGTTTTCTCTGAAATGGAAGCATCCCATCCTACAAGAAGCTCCTTAAGATAAGCAACTAAAAATAGCTTTAGGAAGTCCCTGGAATGGGACAGATTCATAGGCCTTTCCCTGTCAAAATAAGCAGTAAGAGCTGAGAGTGCCCCTTAGACTAAGGAACCTGGGCTATGAAAAAGACTCAGACAAGGCAATCTGGAAAAAAAAACCTTCTAAGACTAGCCCAGCTGCCTAGGAGAAGCATAAATCAGCAAAGCTTCCTGGAAGAGGTTTAGACCAGAGTCACTTGGAAAGGACACTCTCCAACCTGTTGACACTATCTGATGGTTATGCAGTGAGCACCAAGTTCCCAGTTTTGTGAGCTGTCACCCATGCTGGGGTGGGCCTTGATGATTGTCTTAGAGTTTCTATTTCTGTGAAGAAACACCATAACCAAAAAACAAGTTGGGGAGGAAAGGGTTTATTTGGCTTACAATTCCAGATCATAGTCTATGATTGGAGGAAGTCAGGACAGGAACTCATGAAGGGCTAGGATCTGGAGGCAGGAGCTGATGCAGAGGTCATGGAGGGGAGCTGCTTACAGGCTTGCTTCTCATGACTTGCTTAGCCTGCTTTCTTATAGACTCTAGGACCAGCCCACCACCTGTCCCCCCACGTCACTAATTGAAAGAATGCCTTACAGCTGGGTCTCATGGAGGCATTTCCTCAGCTGAGGCTCCTTTCTAATGACTCTAGCTTGTGCAAAGTTGGTCCAGAAAACCAGCCAGTACAGTGAGGTATCTGTCTTTGAGTCATTTCTGTTCCTATAAGTAAACCCTCACCTATATTAGTAACTATTAAAACTCAGTGGTTCAACAAATTGGATTTTGGTGTTTTCTGTCCTCTGGCCAGTGGTGGCTTCCCTATCTGGGGTGAGTAGACATATATGTTGCATCTCCTCAAGAAGATTTTTTTTTGTCACACGACAGCGATATCACCATCAGCATCACCTTGGTCTTAAACCAATGTGCACTGTAGTGGCATCTAGAAATGGTAAGGGCATTGCGTCCCTGTGACAAAATAGTTAAGATAAATAGTTTAGGTGAAGGTGCTTTTAAGCCCACAGTTTCACAGATTCCAGTCAGTATTCAGCTAGACTCGCTGCTTTGGGGTCTGTACTGAGGTAACAGCATGTCACAGAGGAAGGTTACCTAACTCATAGTGCTTGGAGGCAAGTGGATATCTTGTGAGTTCCAGGCCAGCCAGCACTATATATCAAGAGCCTGTCTCAAAAAAAGAATGAAAAATAAACAATAGCAAAACCACAGAGCAAATAGAAAAATACTTGTTTATAGGTTGGAAGAATTAATGATATACAGATTCAATATAATCCTATCCAAATTCCCACTTTTTTTCACAGAAGTAGAAAAATGAATCCTAAAATTCACATATAACTACAAAAAGATCTGCATAGCTAAGGCAATTTTGAAGGGAAAAAAATGAAGTTGGAGGCAGCACATTTCCTGACTTCTAATTATACCCCAGCGCTATGGGATGGAAATAGCGTGGAGCTGGCGCTAAGGGAGACACCAACGTAACAGAAAGATCAGCAATAAACCCACAAATACATAGCTGACTACTTTTGACAAGGACACCAAGAACACATGATATAGAAACGGTGTTGTTAGAAAAAAAACTGGCTATCCACATGGGAAAGGAGAAAGTTGGCCTTTATCTTGTAAAGGTGACGTAATTACTCTTACTCAACATTGATTAGAGACTTAAACACGGCTGGTCCCGATAGCCTACCTCAGTACCACATGCCCTGCCATTGTCCTCTAATGCTCCTTCTCCAGGTAGAGACCCTAGACTTGAACCACTAAGTCTGCCTGCCCTGAAGCATGTCTGAGGACCATGTCCGTCACTCACCCCTTGTCGGCCACCCTCTTATCCACTGGAACATGGCTAACCTACCAGGGGGCACAAACATGAAGAAAGATGACCCTCCCTCTAGAAGCCATCAACTGCCAATAGTCTCTCATTTGGGGCTAGGCCCTCGGGAGCCCCTACACGGTCCATGCTGCAAAGCTGACTGGCTGGATCACGCTCAGGTCTTGTTTGGCAACCACAGCTTGAGATCGTGAGAGCAAGGGCTCCTGTCATGTCCAGAAGGCAGTTTCTCAGCAGTGTCTTCCTCAATTTCTGCTCCCTCTTCTGTGAGGCTCACCGAACTTTCGGGAAAAGGGAACGTGATACAGAAGAGTCACTTACTCTCTGCACTTTGACCAGCTATGTAGTGACTATCGTGGGATTTCCATCCGTTTAGCCAACAATTTGGGGCAGCAAGCTCTAGGGCGTGGTCTCGTCTACTACTTGACAACGGATAGCCTGAGGGGGAAGGGTCGCTTGTGCTCTTGTTCTCCAACTCTCTTGGATGGTAGGAGCAGAGCAGGTGGCTTGCTGTTGGCGCTCTCCCCTTGGGCAGAACAACTGTGGCAGCATCTAACCTGTCCTGTATCAGCGAGTGCTTACCCCGATTTCATACCTAAATAAATCCCTGTGAGCCTTTCCCAGACTCTCGTGGATTCTCACTCCACAGCTACGAGTCTCTGTGTTGCCCAGCACCCACTGCAAATCGGAGCATCAATGACGAAGTGTGAGAATCGCAAGCATCGGTGAGGATAAGGCGGAGTAGAAGACAGTGGGACGTGCATCCACTTAGTGACAGAGTAGTAGTGGGTTCTCTCTTAGGCTCCCTAGCCACAGTTTGGCGGTCAGGTTTACAGTACCAGGCCTGAATTCTCTCCTGTAGAGCAGCCCTTAAATCTAATTAGAAGGCTATTGGTTACCCCTTAACATTCGTATCTCTATTACACAACAGTATCTTACCAGGTCAGTCATTATTAGAGCTTGTGGGGCTCACAACTAAGTAAGTCTGTTTCTTTTTCTTTATTTTTTCTCTACCAACATACCACTTTCTGGAAACTATGAAAGCTGCTAGACAGGAAGGAAGGTTCCATATCAAAACAGCCTGATTTCTCCATGTCCTGTAACCAGCACGTGTGGTGTCCTCAACAATAGTGTCTTACCATCAAGTTCTGGTGGGCAACCATGACCAATGGTGATAGCCTGCATTGCTTTGGGGATCTTTGAGACATCTCTAGCCAACAAATCAAAAGGAAGGCATCCCACACCTCGAAATGGACTTTCTGTTTATCTTAATGCATCATGGAGAAAGCATTAACCCCTTGTATAGGGTAACCCCAATTAATTTATTTTAATATGCCTATATGTGCTTCTAAACTAGTAGATTTTAACATGTCTTTTTCAGACATGCTTAGTATCACTTTAACCTGCCCCCACCTCATCGATATCCCCTCTTATCCCCTCCTCCCCCACCTATAACACCCTCCATTTTTCCTTGTCCCCACTTCATGTCAGCCTGTATCCTAAAGTTCTTGCTAAAGTTCTGCCCCCGTCTGTCATGGCCCCTGTGTAGTTTCCTGGCTTCCAAGCTACAAACACAGACTTAAAGATTCAAAATGAGGATCCACATATAAGAGAGAATGAGAAGTGTTCATATGTCTGGGTCTGGTTTACTGGCCTCCACCATACCAAATCTTCATTTGTTATTCTGAATTCTTCTCTAAACTCAAAACTTTTGACAAGCCTAGACAGTTGACCCTTGGACATCCAAGACACGACTGTTCACTGCTATGCACGCTCCCAGCCAGTCTCCCTCAAGCTCTCCATGACTCCATATTCAGTTACTGCAGCCAAAATTCCAGGAGACGTTCCTGATTTTTCCTTCCCATTTTGTTTGTGACTTCCATCAGCAACAACTCATTTTCCTGCCTCAAAATACATCACAGACCCATGCTCTTAGCTCACTAGTCATATCTCTGGCGCAAGCTTCAAATGCCAAATCTTCATTTTTATAGTATGACAATGACGTGCGTACCTACTTCCTTCTCTGCCTTCAATGACCCATCCTCTCTGCAGTCAGAGAGATTTTTCCACACAGAAAACTGGAACATCTCATTCCCCTGGTTAAAACATTTTTAGAAGCTACCCATTCCTCCTAAACAGCAGCCAAGTTCACTCCTTAGAGGCCTTCAGTGTTCTGCATGACCTGACCTGCCACTCTTTAGCCCCGCCCCCACCCCGCCCACCATCTGCTAACCCCTTCTGTTTCAGGCTCTTCCTCACCCCCAGCACACCTTTTCTAGGGTACCACAGACTGGCTCCCCTCTGCAGATGGATTAACTTTCTTGATTGGCCCTTCTAACTGCCCTCCTTTGGGATGAGAATAAGCTACATGCCACCATACCCCTTTCTTGGAGGAGCCTGATTACACTTTGAAACTACATTATTGACTCACTTCTCTGTCAGATGGGCATCTCTACAACCTGCGCTGTATGTGGGCAAAGTACTTGGCTACTCTTCACAGTATTCCTCAGACTTAAAAATACTGTCCAGAACAAGTAAGGAGTCAATAAAGAATTGTTCAGTGAATAATCGGAGGCACTGATGACTCGGGGCAGACTAGTGACTTCTTGAAAGAGCCAAAAAGGAAACAAAAAGCACTGATGACTCCGGGCAGACTAGTGACTTCTTGAAAGAGCCAAAAAGGAAACAAAAAGATTACAAGGTGTATATTGCTAGGTGAATAGTATTTCTATTCACTTGAAAGCAGTATCTTCATATCTCGAAAGGGCTCTGAGCCTCACTCTGGAACAGAGTTTGTTGTCTCAGTTGGATGCCCAGGCCAGGCCGTTGGTTCTTTGATGTTGCTGATTTTTAGCCAAAGGTTCCTTGCCAACTGTCAGGAGCAATCACTCAATGACAACAGAATGGAGTGTACCACTGGGCTCTGCTTCTGGTTGCTTTGTGAATAAAGAGAGAAGCCATCTCTGGTTCTCTCTGCTCTCATATGTGCTCACATGATTACATATACAGTTTTGTGTCTGTGCCTTTTAATATTCCATCCATAGGAACAAGGTTATATTGCAAGAATCCTAGTGTCAGATTCTAAAATCTAGGGTCCTTGCTGTCAAATTCAGCCCATGGACAGCAGTAGGCCACACCACTGATTTATGATCCTTCTTCTCCTTTATATCTCTTTTTTATTGGATTTTTCTTTAATTATTTTCCCTCAGTGCACATCTGAGAGGCACTACTCAAGGAAGAAAAATTTATTACTACCGGGCTGAGCACAGTGTCAGAATTTCAAGTGTGAAACCTGTTCAGTGAAATACACTGCTGTGTTGCCTTCTCATTTTCCTTTCTTGAGATGCCTGTGTCAGAAATGAAGGCTGTATGGGAAGAACAGGAAGCCCCAATGGTCACTGAATAATAGGCTCCTCGTAGGCAATGTAAGAGTGTCAACCATGGTAAAAATCAATTGACTCTCCGTCTTACTGGGCCATATATAATACATTTTGACATATTATCATATCCATTCATCCCACCAGCTTGCAACATAAGAACAAAATCAGACTTCATTACAACTTGGCAAGTAAAGAAACAAAATTTTAGGGAGTTAAGTAACTTGCCCAGAGACACAAAACTCGTAATAGTCCCTGTGGGACTCAGAAAGGATCTCAGGCTCTTAGCCCAGCGCCATACTGCCACACTGTCCAGAGAATGGCTTTGGTGGTGGTAATAAAAATGATCCCCATAGTCTCATGGAGCTGGAACTATTAGAAGGTGTGGCCTTGTTGGAGTAGGTGTGGTCTCGTGGGAGAAAGTGTGTCACTATGTGGGCGGGATTTGGGGTTTCAAATACTCAAGGCAGGCCCAATGTTACTCTCTTCCTGACGCCTGCCAACCCAGATAGAGAACTCTAGGTGTCTTCTTCAGCACCACGTCTGCCTGTGTGCCACCATGCTTCCTACCATGAAAATGGACTAAACCTCTGAACCTGTAAGGCAGCCCCAATTAAATGTTTTCCTTTATAAGAGTTGTGGTGGTAGTGAAGTCTCTTCACAGCAATAGGATACTGATTAAGACAACAGCAAAGAGTGTTCTGAAAGCCCGAGTCATGGAAAACATACGGCCATAAGAAATAGTGAAAAGAAATGTGTACTAGAGGCTGAGCGTGTGCCAGGCTCTGCTCATTGGCCATTCATGGACATCAAGTCTTGAGTGTGTTTGGGGACACATTAGAGACCACAGCAGGAGATGCAGCCCATGTTTGTGGAGCTCTCCATCTCAAGAAGGGCCACTCAGTTTCGCTCTACAGTGCATGACCACAAGTTACACTTCTGAGTACTCCTTCTTTACCACTGGGTGCCCAGGGTGCCAACTCATCATGCCGTACCCAGATCTGGCATCACACAGTTATCAGCTCCATGATGAAATCAGTTGTGGAGGAAAGAACATAACAGATGGGCATGAACAAGGAGAGTGGACTATCCCGGTGTGCTGCAGGATGTAGTGTGGCCTGGAGAAGTGAGTGGCCTTGGGTGGGTGGGTGCCATGGACAACAATACATCCGAAAGTCACCACGTGATCTTAGCTATTCCCAAGCCCCTACCACTGTAGGGGAGGGAAGCGGTATTCCATTGAGGCCAAAGCAGAAGAGATGGTGGTGGAGCAGGCTTGCAGGAGGAGAGTGTGAGGCAGCAGAGGTCTGGGGAACTGCTTCTGGAAGAAGGACCCCATGCAAGCTCTCAAGATCACAGCAAAGTAGCCTGCTTGTGGAGCAGTCAGGAGGCTGTGTCAGGAAAGATGGTTGCGGGGGTGTGATGGCAATGGGAAAGGGAAGGGCAGGGGCTTCTGGGTTTACTTTTGGATGTGACACAGAGGAATGGAGGATGTTCTGAAAGTGGACTGACCAGATGAAGGAAGGATACAAAGGCCAGGGAGAAGTAGATTTGAGGCAGGTTTGATATTTTGGTGGCCAGCAGGTAGATACAGTCTATGAACCTTCCAAACACCCAAAAGGAAGACCCCAATTGTTTTGCCACCTCAGAGGAAGACTCCCCTACTCCCCTCAAGGCACAGAGTAGGGATTGCTTCATGAATGGCTGCTATGCCTCCCCTATAATGGTAGGGGCTTGGGAAGAGTCAAGGTAACACTTGGCTGATTTTGGAGGTGGTGCTACCTATGAAATTTTAAGGTTGCACAGTTGCGGCTGGGTGGTGGTGGCGCACGCCTTTAATCCCAGCACTCGGGAGACAGAGGCAGGCGGATCTCTGTGAGTTCGAGGCCGGGCTGGACCGACAGCCTCCAAAACAATACAGAGAAACCCTGTCTCATAAAAACCAAAAAAAAAAAAAGGTTGCACAGTTGCTTTAATTTTTTATGTTAAATAGTCAAGGACATTATTATGCACAATATGGCAAAAGCAGCTGCCTTTCTCCGGGAAAGCAGAGCACAGACCTCCTAAGTTTGCCAGTTCGGTGCCCTTGTCTGAACAAGCTCCTAGTCTGCCTCCCCAGATGTTTGTGTTCATTCTTCACACCTCAGGTTTTACTTCATTTTTCGTCCTGTCATCTTTTTTATTTTGCCTCTGTGCAACATGTATTCTTTCAAGAGGCTTTGCAAAGGTTGTGTCTCAGGAGAAGTCACAAACTTCCTATCCCTCATCTCAGCCACTTGGAGAAGATATCAAAAGGGGGAGATATTATTGTCAGAACACAGTGGTCATTTCTTGGCCTCTGAGAAGCCAGATATTTCAAGGCGGCTCAATGCCAGGACTACAGGATTACCCTCTCTCCCTCCACTGCATGGCCTCCCATAACACTGTGTGTAGCTCAGACAGTGCTGGGTATAGCCTTCCAAATCCATTGCTCCTTCCATCAGTTAAGGGTATCTGTCACATGGCACTGTGATTATTGCCCCCATTAAACTGAGTGACCAAAGAGCAGGTGATATGCATCCTGGGTGATATGCATCAGGCAAGACAGTTAGAGAAATGAAAATGGAATTAGGATCAACACAACGGGCAGCAAGAACCAGGTCATTTGCAAGCATGATGGAGAGGGTTGTGAGGAGAATGGTCAGCAGTGGAGCCTACTGGGGCCCAGGGAGGCAGCGAGCATGGCTGGAAGAGCGCTGACGTTGGACAGACCTTCACAAATGAGAATCAGCAAGAGCAGGCGATACACACTCAGATGAGAGTGGACAGGAATGATGGTGCTATACCAGGCAGCAGCTGGACTGAATCCAGGGTGCTCGCTGGGTCTGAGCTATTCCCACAGGCTCACGCCTTTAGCACATGGTTAGCCGACCCTAAGCCAACATGAACAGCTCTGGGGCTTCCATACTAGCTCTTGTCTTGTTTTGTTTTCTGAAGCCCCTCTCCACACAGCATCTCTTTTACAGGCCGAGAACCTCAAGTTTCTAACCGGAGCTCATCAGCTTGCACACCTTACCTTAGTCCCCAGCACCTGAGGCTGCATGTGGCATAGCTGCCCCACCTGGGTGACCTGAGGGCAGACTGACTCCCACATGCTACAAAGACGCTGCTAGCACAGGAGCAATGTCAGCAGAAACCTTGGTCAGGAATCCCAGAGCCTCTCCTCCCAGGAACAATCTGAGAATCTGATCAACTTCCCTGGGATATGGAAATAGCCAGAGGTTTCCAGTGGAAAGCAAATGCTCAGTCAAGAGGCTGGCAGCCTGAATAAGTTCTCGAGCCACTGACTGAACACAGGCTCCAAGGAAGAAGCCTCTGAGAGCATGTGACAAAAAGTCCAAAAAAAACACAGGGCCTCCAGCCTCGACTGGGAGCATTTGCTGATTCTTTGCATATAGCGTTATGATAATCCAGGCCTCCCCAAACCCATATACCACAAACTCTAAATGTTAGTATTATATGAGTCCCAATGTATTCCACTTTATAGTTTAAGCCCTAAGACTCCTGTATGCCAACATCTTGTGGAATATTGATTATATTGTCCAACTCACAGGCCATTCCTCCTAGACTTTGGGTTTCTGTAGTCTAAGGAACCTTGTGTGATTACTCTGTAAAGTGCTGATGATTCCACATCCACAGGAGTGGTCCAACAAAGCGCTTGTGGCCCACAGCTCCTGCCTCCATTCCTATCACCTTGGTTCTTAGATATGTTCCGCTAACAATCCAACCGTATGGAAGTCTGACACCCCAGAAGGTAGTGCTCAAAAAAGAAAATTAGTTTAGTTTGGCTCAAATAATCTGTTTTAAAATATACTTTTGAAATAGAACAAACTTTTAATTCTTTAAAGAATTTCCATACTTCTTTAACCACTGACTTTTGTGGAAGTCTCAGTTCATATTTTAGGGTAAAAACTTTGCGATAAGAGAACTGAGTTTAAGGTCCCCAGTAGGGATTAATAAATAGGACCTCATGGGAGCTAAAAAGTTTCTTTAGAGCAAGGGACACCATCATTCGAACAAAGTAGCAGCCAGAATGGATGGGGGAAGGAGATGGGAATCTTTGCCAATTACACATCTGATAGAGGGTTAGTGTCTAGAATACAAGAAAACCCTGAACATCAAGAAAACAAATAACCTAATTAAAAATGGGTTTAGAACTGAACAGAGAGTTATGAAAAAACGAAATACAAATGCCTGAGGAACACTTTTAAAAGTGTTCAACATCCCTAGTCATTAGAGAAATGCAAATTAAAATTGCTTTGAGATTTTGCCTTACCCCAGTCATAGTGGCCAAGATCAGTATAATAAATGACAACACATGCTGGTGAAGATGCAGGCAAAAAGGAAGACATTGTCATTGCTGCTGAGGATACAGACTGGGACAGTCACTATGGATATCACTGTGAGCTTCCTCAAAAAAGCTAAAAATAGGTCCACCCCAAGATCCAACTACACCACTCTGGGCATCTACCAAAAGGACTCTACATCTTACGGGAGATACTCGCTCATCCATATTCATTGTTGCTCTATTCACAATAGTCAGAAATTAGAAAGAGCCTAGATTCGCCGGGCGATGGTGGCGCACGCCTTTAATCCCAGCACTCGGGAGGCAGAGGCAGGCGGATCTCTGTGAGTTCGAGGCCAGGCTGGACCGACAGCCTCCAAAAACAATACAGAGAAACCCTGTCTCGTAAAAAAAAAAAAAAAGAAAAGAAAAGAAAAGAAAGAGCCTAGATATCCATCAGCTGATGATGGGTGAGAAATGAAGTATTCAAAGGTAAATGGATGGGGCTAGAAACGATCATCCAGAATGAGATAACCCGAACCCCAAATATACATACACACATCACGTTTTCTCTTCTGTGTGGAACTAGCTTTTAAACTCTAGGTGTGTATATCTCAGTTAGAATATCCACAGGATTTAAGTAGCTAGTCAAGAACCAGGAGGGAGGAGAGGATCTCCCAGGGGTGGGAAAATAGGATACAGTGACATAAAGGCATCAAGAGGAAACTGGAGTAGCAGTATGAAAAGGGGAAGGGGACGGAGGACAGAGTGAAAGAAAGACTATAGGAAGGGACAACTAACACTGAAGGCCTTTTGAAAAGCCGTATGAGAACCTACTACCACAGAGGATTCCCAAAATATACACACATATAGAAGGAAATTAAATGGATTTACCATATAATGAGGGAGAGGATGCCTCGGCCAGACATCATATGCCACCAAGTAATGGGTTACATTTTGTCCAGTCTCTGGCCAAAGGGTTTTCATAGATCCCTCAAGCATTACAGCCAATGCTATTGGTTACCCTCTACAGCATGAAGAAGCTGAGCTGGTGCCAACTAAAAGTTTCACCCCTACTGACTAGAGTTCATAGTGCTGGGAGGCAATAACTATGCTTGATACCAGAAGAGAGGAGAATTCATTAATCAAACCCAGCTATAAACCCTGGAACTACAAGAGCAACCTGTCTGCAAGACATAGTGGTGCAACAGGGACTCTAATGTTTATGGGAGTAATCAACCGCTTTGTTTTTTATTGGATTTCAGGCCCACTCCACAGGATGAACCCCATACCAGACACTGTTCGTGAGGCTAAGAACCTGAGACTATAAAAGTCACAATCCCTAAGGGAATACCTACTACTATTATTCTGCTAAAGGAACGTAGCGATAAAATGACTCCTAAGGACTTATTACCACACCCACGGATCAGTGCCTTGCTCAACCCACATCAGAGAAGCTTCTTCTTGCAGTAGGTGGTAACCAACAAAGGCCCTTGAGTGTACAATGTACAGAGAGTGAGAGACCTTGGAGCATTCGGCCCTAACTAGGATAGCTTCCTCACAGCCCCGGATAGGCATGGGAGAAGGGTTTGAAAGATCGTGAGAGTGAGAGATGGCAGAAGTGTTTTCCAGACACAACAGAGCTGTGGCGCGTGTGGGCTCACAATGACTTCTTATGTACACAAGACACGCACCAGTTCAAGCCAGACAAAACCCCAGGACGGAGAAGTGGAGGTGAGCACAGAGTCCCACTTGTAACCAAGAAGCTATTTCTAACTGACACCTGCTGGGAGGGGAGCAATACCTTTTTCTCCAGTAGAGTAACACTGATACCCACACCCTAGGGTAGACCTTGCTCAGGAGTAGTTGGCCAACATAAAATACACTCCATGATTTTGTGTGCATTTTTGTTTTGGTGATGGTGGTGGTGGTGTGTGTGCGCGTGCGTGCGTGTGTGTGTTTTTTTAGAGAGAAAAAACAAAATTGGATGGTGAGTAGAGGCCATCTGGGAGGAGCTGGGAAAGAGAAAATACTATGATCAAAATACATTGTGTGGAAAATGCCTTAAAAAATAAAAAGTACATTTTAATAAAAAGAACTGTATTTAAACCTTTGCCATGCCATTTACCAATTCCTTTTTAATAAATTTTTAACTAAAATAGGATTACATCATTTTCCTCCTTTTATTTCCTCCCTTCAGCCCCACCCAGGTCCTCACCTTCCAACTCCTCCAATACCAATACCCACCTCTCAGATTGATACCTTCTTCTTTATTTTATTATTATTGTGTGTGTGTGTGTGTGTGTGTGTACAGATACAACCTTCTGAGTCCATTTTTGTTGTTTGTATGTATATGGTTTTAGGGATGACCACTTAGTATTGAATAATCTATAAGGGGGTGCAACCCCTGGAGAAGCTGACTCCCCCTTCTAAGCCCCCCTCATTAGTTGCCTACAGTTCTTTGTCTAGGGGTGGAACACCATGAAATGTTTCCCCTCCTGTATTACTATGTCATTTATACTGCCAAGGCTCTGTTCTTGTTTACACAGCCATTTCTTGGAGAAACTTTCACAACAGACTTCCCAGTACTCTGGCTTCACGATCTTCTCACTTCCACTACATTCCTGAGCCATAGATACAGAAGCTACGATATAGACATACTGATCAGGGCTGGGCTCCTGTCTTAGTTATGGTTTTATTGCTGTGAGGAGACACCATGATCACAGCAACTCTTTTTTTTAACATCTTTATTAATTCTGTGCGACCTTCACATCCCGCACCCCAGTCCCATCCACTCCCCAGGCCTTCCATGTGCACCCACCACCCGTGTGACCTCTCCCCCACAAAAGAAGTAAAAATGAGAATTAGGAATTTTTTAAAGGTCACTGTGGCATGGTCAAACCCCCAGCGGCCTACCCCTTAAATAGAACTCAGTCCTTCCCCTTCTGGACCCCAGCCAGAAGTCATCAGTTGTGGAGTTCTACACCTGAGGCCGCACTTCTAAAGGAAAACATCGCATTGGCCTGGCTTACAGTTCCAGAGATTTAGTCCATTATCACCATGGTGGGAAGCACGGAGGTGCACGCAGACATGGTGTCACATCTCCTAGTGAGCCTATGGGAGCCACTTTTAGTCAAACCACCGCAGCTCTCCATCATCTGTCGATCTCTGAATTATATCCAGCTGTGGTTTTCTTTGATGGTCTCCCTTTGCTGTGAAGAGAAGCTCCTTTGATGTGGGAGGGATAGTTATACTTTACCGGTGGGTGTAAGGATGAGATTTAGAATGTAGTGAGACACTATACTGGTCAAGCAAAGTACAGAATCTATTCTCAGGCCCATGACCTCACTAGTCCCCAAGAAGTTGGCTAGGTTTCTAGTGCCAGGCATGGTTTTCCTTCTATTGTGTGGACCCTAGACAGCAGTTGGTTACTGCCAATGTATGAGGGCCACTATTGCCTACTTACAGATATCTTGCCGTAATGGTCATTGTTGTGGTTCATAGGTGTTATAGCTTGGTAGGACTATTAATTACTTCTCTCCTTTGGCAGTTTGCATAGTACTTTCCAGTATCATGGAAGCTGGATTGCAGGAAGGAGACTCTCAGGCTAGCTCCTGCTCCAACGATGTGAGTCCTGTGTCTAAAGTGTGTAGTGTCTTCAGCAACCTCCAAGAGGCAACAAAGGATTACATTTTTTTGCGGGGAAGTCACTTGGGCTACCCTGACACACATTCTAAAAGAGATTTCTTATACTTGATAGTGGAGTTTCCGTTAGTCTTTTGTTCTTGTGGAGGGCATTATGAGCCCAAGTGGCTGGCACAACTTTCTTTAAGATACATCTATGTATAGACTGACAGAGATAAAGGTGTGTGTGTGTATATATATACACATATGCTAATGTATTATAGATAGTTTTTTGGGAACTAGAAAATAAGATTCCTTGAGGTTTTATGAAACAACCTTGGCATCATTTGTCCCTCTTCCCTCCTCCTTCTTCTGTACTGACTTCCCTCCATCCCCAAGCCCTGTGCTGCTTAACTCTTTGTCACCTTGGTACAAGCTGAAATTATCTGATAGGAGGGAACCTGAACTCATAAAATGCCTCCATAAGATGGGCCTATAGCCCAGCGTGGGGACATTTTTTATTAATTATTGATGTTGAAGAGCCCAGCCCACTGTGAGTGGTGTCGACCCTGGGTCGGTAGCCCCAAGTTGCATAATAAAGCAGACTGAGGAAGCCATGAGGCTAAGCCAGTGATCAGCACCCTTCCACGGCCTCCGCTTCAGGTTCCTGCCCTGACTTCCTGCTCTGACTTCCCTTCACTATGGTAAGCTGTGATGTGAAATAAGCCCTCTCCTCCCAGAGCTGCTTTTGCTCACCGTGTTTTACCATAGCAAGCCCTCTCCCAATTTTTCTGTTTCCCAGTTCTCATCACCTGTGTCCTGCATATTCCCTTCTCCAGCTCCCCCTCCCCCACCTGTGGGCCCTTTATACTCTCCTGGTTGGTACTGTGACTCCACGTTGTACAACTCACGTCTGAAGATTTGGAGCCAGAAACTGCAGATGAGAAGGAATATAAGGTATTTCTCCTTGGGGATCTGGGTTACCTCACTTAATATAACTTTGTCTACTTCCATCCATTTTCTTGCAGATTTCATTTGTCTTTATAAGTGAATATTAGTCCACTGTAAGCTGTTGAAGGTCATTTAGGTTGTTTTCACCTCTTGGCTTGTGTGACTAGGGTGGCTGTGAACATGGCTGAGCAGTGTCTGTGGACAGAATGACGAGTCCTTTGGGCATATGCCCGGGAGCGGTATATCTGGGTCATATGCTAGGTTTATTTTCGTCTTCTAAAGATTCTCCGTACTTATTTCCACCAACAGTGAATGAGGATTCCTCTTTCTCCACAACCTCCACAGCACTTGTCGTCAGCTGTTTTGTTGATCTTAGTCATTCTGACTGGGCTGACATGAACCACACAAGCTGGGCTTTCTTTGCATCTAAAATGGGAATAACTGCTATAAAGAGTTTCTGGTGGCATTAAATAAGGTAACGTCAGCAAGCGCACCTCTTCTCTCCTAAGCTCGGTGTGGCATACCTGGACCCCAGCCTGGTCACATGGACCCAGTGGCTGGATCTGGGGCAGCCGTTTTGTAGCCTTAACATGCAAAAGAACTATCACTGCCGATGACCACTGAACCTGAGCTCCAAAGTCACAGTTTAGTTCTGTAGGGGGAAACATGTTTGCTAGAGACACTAAGACAGGCTTTCTAGAATTACCTGCAGCTGCCTTCCCAGTCTTCCCGCCACAACTCAAGCCACCCAGTAGACATGGTTAGTCATAAGTTAAACCTTCAATGAAAGAAGAAAATTAGCAATTTATGGTGCACTTGTATGGGGTGCGTGTGTCTGTCTGTGTGTCTACTTGTGTGTGTGTGTGTGTGTGTTTCTGTGTGGATGTTTGTCTATGTCTGTGTATGTCTATGTACATTCGTGTGTGTGTGTGTGTGTGTGTGTGTGTGTGTGTGTCTATTTGTGTATGTCTCTGTGTATCTGTTTGTGTATCTGTCTATTTGTGTGTATATGTCTCTGTGTGTGTCTATGTATATGTTTGTCTCTGTCTATGTGTATGTCTGTTTGCAGACATGCATGTGTGCATGTGTGTGTGTGTGTGTATGCATGCGTGTACACATGCTAAGGCCCACAGAAAAGTTAAAACTGTTTGTTCTTAAGCCAATTTTGTAACTAGCTATTGGGCAAGATCACTCAGGATTTTTCTTCCTTGCACATAAGGAGACAGAGCACAGCAGGTGTTTCTGGCTGCCTCGCTGTGATGTGGGGGCCTCTGCCACCACACCTTCTGTGCGCTAGTCTCTGACACTGAAGGAGACTTCATGCTGGCTGGAGAAGCAGCCACAGCAAAGGCACTGCTGGTGTGACCCATCTTGTTAGGAGGCCCTGAGAAGGGAAAGGGAAACCCAGGCACAGGGCGTGGGTGAGGGCTAAAGCCAGGAAATAGTCAAAGTTTGACCTGTAATCTGAAGCCAGATCAAAAGCTCTGGGGTGGGTAGCTCACACCGGCCTTCCCAGCCCCTGGGGACATACAAGCCCAGTTGGAAGACCTCCAGGTCTCCCTCAGAGCCTGAGGACCTGCAGGCACAAGTCGGAGGGGGGAATTGTGGGAGCCCAGCCTCCAGAGAAAGGGTTGGCAGAAGGCAGGAGCAGCACACTCCGGCAGGTGGACAAAGGGAGGAGAGTCTGCTAGGGAGAGTGAGGACAAGAGGGAGATAGCAGGCCCCTCCTCGCCAGGCCACTCCGCAGTCTCCCTCTGCCTGGCGTGCGTGTGCCCTGGCACCCGAGCGGTGTGGGTGGGTGGGCTGTCTGCGGTTGGCAGCGGCTATGCCTGCACAGGTGGTCGCCCTGAGGCACACGAAGGCAAGAGGCTGCCAATACCCTCCACCTCCGCACCACCCCAGGATTCAAGGGCGTCTAGATGGAGAGATGCTTTTACTCAGGTGCATGAGAGGGGGCGATGTAAGGAAGGTTTTGCTCCGGGATGGTGGGAGGTTAGAGAGGATCGCAACTCTTTCTCTAAGCTCTGGCCACCTCAACTGTATACACGGGAACGTACTTCCGGTTGAGCACAGGTTGTGGGTGCAGCGGTGGAGGTGGCAGGGGCGCCAGCTGTTTTATGAGGCTGGGCACTTCATCATGTGTGCACAAGGCCAGTCAGAGAAACGACTGGGCCGGGTCCATTCAGCAGGGACTAGCTGAAGGACCCAGGGCTGCTTACTTGCTAAATACACCAATTGCATCCTGTTCATTGGCAGCTGAAGGCTGGACTAGGGTTCTGCCTTTGGCTGCAGTTGGAATAACGGGAGTAATTCCTTCCCTGTCTCCTATAAACCTCCACGTCTCACTGGAAAAACAGCCAGGGGTGGTGGGGGGAGAGGGGAAGCATTCTCTATTAGACAGTGAGCAGAAGGCTCTGCATGGCTTACCACAGAGAGGGACTGTGGACATACAGACAAGGGTCCCCACATGGACTTGATCATTCCACCTCCCTGGTAATCCTGACTGTGAGGGGTGACAGTAGAGCTGAACATTGGGGTGCTGAAGGGCTGAGGAGCAGGCTCAGAGATGGTGGGTGTGGACCCCGAATGCCTTCAGTCAGCCAGCCCCCAATGCTAGGAATGTGTATCCAGCTGCAGTCTGACCCTACCCAGGATGGGCAAAACCTCGGTCAGAATCAACCAAAGGGAAGTAAATCTGTCTGTCCCACAAACCTGAACTTCTCTTAACTGTGACACCCCTCCCCACCCTGGAGCCCTGACCATCAGAGCTGTGGAAGCACCTTAGGAGAAAATGCATAGCAGTTTAACCCCACGAATTGAGAAATGCTTTAAGCCACTGCACAGAGCCCTGGAGAGCTCCACGATTTGTTATGAGTACTAGCAAGGGTTTCTGACCAAGGCCTACAGAAAACACTAGTGTCCCTTCTTGGCCTGAACGTGCCCATGACCAGGACTGACAGTTTGCTGTGCAGTCGGGTTGGCTATAAGCCCACCAAACCAGCAAACCCAACAGAAGCGAGCAAGGGCCTTAGGGGAGCTGAATCAAACAGTGGCGTAGGACAGTAAGGAAACAGGCCTGTTTGGTAAACCATTTGGATTTCCTTGTACATGTATCCACAAATGGATCAAAAATTTCCCAGAAATGTTTCGTCAAAGGGAATGCACCCTGTATTTTGGAAGTGTGTGTGTCTGTGTGTGTGTATGTGACACACACAAAAATCAACTTGCATTGCACTGCTCCAAGCTGGGCTGTATACCTAATAGACTACCACCTCACTAAACCTCTATGTCCTCATCTTGGCCATGACTCTAAGATCACCAGTGACAGTTCTCTGCTGTCACTGCCTTTCGATAAGTAGAACTTCAGCAAGGCCCCTGGGGCTCCAAGGAGACTGTAAGCCACATAAGAAATTAAAAAATTCAGAGCAGGCAAGAGCAGTGAGCGCACCCTGCAATATTCTGTGTCACCCTCCATCCCTTTAGTTTAGATTCCAAGGCTGCAGCTGACTAGGGCTGCTAACTTTGGGGGATTCTCAAAGACAGCAAGAGATAACAGAGCCCCGGGAGGCTGATGGAGTAAGCAGGCTTCCAGATGTCTGTGAGGGCTTGATTGTGTAATCAATCACCGTCTATGCCAAAGCAAAACAGAATGACTGCCTTAAACCAGGAAGTTCTCTGTGTGTGTGTGTGTGTGTGTGTGTGTGTGTGTGTGTGTGAGAGAGAGAGAGAGAGAGAGAGAGAGAGAGAGAGAGAGAGAGAGAGAGAGAGAGAGAGAGAGAGAGAGAGAGTTCTGTGTGGAGAGTTCTTCCCAGAGAAAGCCTTCAGGGTATAAACAACAGGATATTTTAAGACAGGATGCTAAACAGGAGATGAAACAACAGGATGTTCTAAGGGGAAGTGAAGGCCTGTAGGGAATCTTCTAAAACAGGAAGTAAACAAATCAATGGCTTCAGAAAGTCCCTTACACTGATCAGATTCACTACCTAGCCCCACCTCCAAGCATATATAAGCGGTGAGGCCTGCTAAGAGATACACAGACAAGCTGATCTGCCTGGAAAAATCAGAGGCCAGCTTAGGCTGCCTGGAAGAGCAAACCAAGGACACTCTCCAACCATTTGAGCTACCTGCAGGCTGTGCAGTGTGCCCCAAGTTTCTAGCCTTTGTGGGATGTCACTCTTCATACTGGGGTGGGTTTTGAGTAATTTCTGCTCTTATTAACAACATTTACAATTGCAGTTTTAATCTTGGAGCTATTACCAAAATCGGAGGATTGTCGGGCATGGGGGTGGCATGGGGAGAACATCGCTCGAGTGGCCTGGGGAAACTGAGGCCCAGAGAGGCTGACATAGGTCATTCTGGGCCACACCCACCTCATACTGTACATTGGTTCAGTGAATCAGTCACCGAGGGAGCAGCTTACCTGTGCTACATGAGATAGACACCGCCATCCCCAGCACCTAGGCTAAATCTGCCAGTTCTTTATAGTGTGGAAGGGTTCATGTGGTCTATTCACGTGGTCTCAAAAGGCCACAAAGACACAGCCAGGGTGGGAAGTGGAGATGAGAGGCATCTCCGTGGTCCCAGCTCTCTCCTCTCATTTAATAAGAGGCCATCGTGTGGTGGAAGACCTGTCAGCCTGTAGTTCCCTTGCTTGTTTATCCCAAGGGTTCGAAGCCAGTGTTGGCTACACAGCAAGCTCAAGGCCAGCCTGGGCCATCTGTCTCTGATTGAGAGAGGGTGCGGGGAATGGCATGGGACTGGGCACTATCAAAGAGTAGTCAGACTGTTTCAGATGGGAAGAAAATGCGTGTGGAGGGTGACGTAACAGCCCAAGGCTAGTACACGGGCAAACGTTCCTTCTCCAGCCTGAGTAAAGGAAGACCCGGAGTGTTTTTCTCATCACGCTGACTCTGGCTCCTCGTCTGGCCTCTCTTCCTTACCATCTGACATGTTCCACTTAGAGTGACGACAGCTCACAGGAGACCATAAAAATCAAAAGGTTTGATGACAGCTCAATTCCTTCCACACCTGACTGGTTATATTGTCACCGAAGAGCCTGGTCCACACTCCCCGCAGAACCCGCACCCTACAGGAATCAGAAGACGGTTTTGCCCTTCAACTCTAAAATCAGCTCACTGCTCATAAAGTACATAATATTTATTAGATGGCAGTTACCCTGCTGTAAACGTCAGAGTCAAGGGCAGAGCGGCCATCCATCACCGAGACCCATTAGAAATAATTTGCGGTATCATACTGCCTTTTACATCGCTGAGAATGTGGAAACCTAATGTCTCTTTACATTATTCACTTGGCACTAGAGATCAAATTAATCCACATGCTGATTCCTTGCTTGAAAAACAAATGGTGGTAGCTTATAGCATGAAGCAATGGATTTATGGGAGGCACTGGAGAGAATTAATTAGGTGTCATTATCATAATGATGTTCTCTCAAGTGAGACCTGTAGGAACAAAATGGGCATCTGCAAATGCCTTGCCTCAAACCTCAGAAAACCTAGATAATAGAAGAAAAATCACGTCACAAGGTAACTGTAAAATCAAAGGCATTGGAGGAAACGTTTGATTCTTAATGGAAAGATAAGGAATAGATTAAAGCCAAAAGATAGAAAAACAGGAGCAGGGAAATTTTGTTTCTCCCTCTCAGTCTTCCTTCCACAGAAACTTCGGGGGCAATCCAGAATTGTTAACCATGTTGCAGCCACCATCTTCCTGGGCACTCAGGAGGACAGCACCAAGTGCTCCAAAGACATGGCCACCCGTTTCATCCAGTCGGTGTCTATAGACTCCAACCGTGTGCCAGGCACTGTGCACAGCATGGTGGAGGAGAGCACAGGTCACACACAGGTGTATGATTTGTCTGAACTTGTCTGCCCTGATTCTTGGGATCTGTGTGCTTTATTGTATGAATCAGAAAATATGCAGAGGTCCAGGCCGCCCTGAGAACGAGACAGCTGGAGTTGCCCTGCTTTTGAAGCCAAACTTGGGCAAATTGTCTCAGTTAGTCACAGGGGCTAGAAAAAGACAGGGTCTCCTTTGAGGTCCTAAACACCTCAGACCCTGAGGAGAGAAGTTGGTTGGTTTAGGGCTATCACACAAGTTTGGTCATTGGGAACAAAGCTAAAATGAGATCAGACAGGCTGGAGATACTGGAACTCTTACCCACAAATGTATCTAAAGAGCTTTACAGGGAGTGGCCTTGACTCTGGCCCAGCTATGAGGTACTGTACCCATGGCCTCTGGCAGCTTCGAACTGCATGCCTTCCTCCTGGAACTAGGCCTGGAGATTGGGTTGCCTCTGGACTGCATTGGCCATAAGGCTGGGACCTACGACTGGGCTCAGTGTAGATGGGTGATGCTCTACAAGGTGACCAGAGGGGGACATAGAAAAAAGACACTCTTCTCAAGATGTAAGCTGGTAAAAGGAGCTGTCTAGAATGTTCTTACATACCTTCTAAAGCAGCAGCACCAGGCTACCAAGCTGAGCTAGCAAGACAGGACACACTTTCCAGTGACAAGCCACATAAAGCAGATTAATGCTGACACAGAGTTAGTAAGGGCAACAGGAGCCTGGGACAAATAACAATCCAGGCCACACAGCTCAGAAAGCTGCCTTGTGTGAATGGAGCCTCTTCTGAATGTGCCTCCACTCATGATACAGCTGAGGATCGTGCCAAGTAGCCCACTCAGGGGTTGACACCCCTACAACACAATGTGCGAGGCTTGTGCCTTGAAAAAAGTCCTGTTTCTCAGGCCCTGAAACAGAGCTTGGGCTATCCCTCCCTCGCTCTGGGTGTTGCGTTTTCTGGCACATTCTATTTATTCTTGAGGATGACAAGGAAGAAGAGGGAAGAATTGGGTTAGCCTAAGGTCACTTGGATAGCCAACTGTCCTGTGGTAGCATCATAATGAGTTTTCCCCTTGTGTCCTCAAGGTTACTCTTACTTGGTTCTGGGGGTTTTAATATGATGGGAAGGGTTTTAGTACTTACAAGGGGGTCACCACAAAAGGTACTCACTGTGAAGAAGAGACACAACAAAAAAGGGAACTCCATGATACCCATGTGAGGTAGGCTTTGAAAGGGTGATGGAATTGGATGTCTTATTTTTATTGTTTTAACCCTTTTTTATGTGCATGGGTGTTTGCCTACATGTGTGTCTGTGCATCACATGTGTGCAGTGCACACAGAGGCCAGAAGAGGGCACTAGATCTCCCTGGAACTGGAGTTGTGAGCTGTCATATGGGTATTAGGAATCAAATCTGGATCCTCTGGAAGAGCCACCAGGGATTTTTAACAGCTGAGCCATCTCTCCAGCCCCAGGGATGAGTGCAAAAACACATTCCTTTACTTTCATCAGAATCATAAGGCAAAAATCTTTGTTTATGGACCTTATGAGATAGCAACTAAACAAACATAGAAGGACCCTCAAATCAAGTGAGAGGACCAATGAGGGGAGAAGTTGGGATTCAGGGTTTGGGGGAGAATATGCTTGAGGATGAGAGTCTGAGGCGGTCTCTTCTTTGAGCAGACCCCTAATGGCCCAAGAAGAGGGGTCGCCAAGCAGGGGGAAGCATAGCTGAGTCTGAGGGTGTAGTCCTGCTCCACCTTGGGAAAGAACAAAGCCTGGTGAGAAACATTGCACGAGGATGGGGAGGAGAAAGGACCAGGGCAAGTGGGGGAATCCTTAGTGCTTCTTGGCTAGCAGTCAGGCTGGGTATGGTGGATACCACTGGATGAATCTGAGACAAGAACTGAGCGGAGCTGAGGGCCCTTACGATACACTCTACCTGTCTTTGCAGGTAACCATCGGAGGATCTGAGCTGTACTTGTCAGCTGCATTCAGAAGTGGCAGGGGAAGAAAACCATGATGCCTGCTCCAACGGGATGCTGGCCAGAGCCTAGACCTGAGAGGTCAGAGTGAACCAGGCAGAGGGGTGTCGACACCTGCCCATCACAGACTTACCCAAAGAGTGCCAAACTGTTTGTCCCGAGGGCTGGGATCCTAGTGTTACTTGAGGGACAAGACTCACCTCGGTCCTGGGTCACTTTCTAGCAGATTGCGAGCCCCTTGGTCTTTTAAAAAGATTTGAGGTGCTTATCAAATAACCAGAGCTTACTAAATGGCAGGGAGCAGGTACATAACTGACTGAGATTGATGTGTGGTTACTTCTCGGCTGTTTCCCATACTGGACAGGGATCCCCAGCATTGGCAACCTGGTCCCAAGAATTCTCCAGTCATTCTTCGTTTGAATAAAAGCTAACACATGTGACAAGCACACTGTATAGGAAGGCGAACACCACAGCATCTTTTCTGTCTGGTCATTGACTCTGTTACTGCTTCAACCTGGGTAAGTCTATGATGGGCAGGTGTCCAGTTAATATCACTGTTTTCTTCTCCAGCTTATTCACAAAAGTATATTTCATACTGTAAACACAATTCTTTTAAAGGAAAATGGTAAATGATCCAAAAGAAAAGAAGGAAGGAAGGAAGGAAGGAAGGAAGGAAGGAAGGAAGGATCATATCCATCTGCTGATGGGAATTATCACTGAAGAAGCAGAAAGCCCATTTTTCAGGTTCATTAACTCATCTTGTGTTCCCATGGTCTAGATACAGAAATAGATAATTGTGGCATGAACCACTTGTTCCTGTTCTGAAAATGTCAATTTCTTTGTTCAGTCTCCAACCCAGTTGAAAGGAAGGCATGTGGACTGATTTTAACATGTGGCCATGAGTTGCAGTGGCATCCGTAGCATGCAGAGCAGCAGCCCCTAGAGGTTCACATTCCAAAACAATTGATTGTGCTTTTGCAATAATTAAAACGAAGTGGAAAGGAGGATATGAAAGGTCTCAAAATCAGATACTGGAGAATAATTTTGAGGCTTTCTATGAATTCCTTGCAATTCAATTACAGTGGAGTCCCAGGCCAGGATGCATTAGTATTGTGCCCTGGGGAGGGCCAGTTGGCTGCAGCAGGCCTGGAGCACTTTGTCAGAGTGAAATGTAAATAAAGACTTTGGACTCCATGTGCTTTTCAGCTGCTGCGACTAATTCTCCAGGACAGTGCCAAAAAATTGCCAAGGATGATTAGATTTAATGTCTCCTTGGCATTCTAAATTATGTCTTTGGGAAGAGAATCGGCCTAATATTTAATGCTCAAGATATGATTAAACACTGGAAAGTAAATAAATAAATCATTCAGGGGGAAGGAGATATATTCAGCTGTAATTATTACACTTAGAAAAATTGGATGACGAAGAATTTCCTCGTTTCTTCGTCAAATTGCTTTTTCTCTATGCAGATTTCCCAACTCTGTTGCCCTTCAGTGGATAGTAACTGCTGCCTGGGATAATGGTATATCATTAGATATATTAGCAGGGCAGGTGTGTGTCATTGCCTAGCTCCAAATTCGATAGATAGACATCCTCCAAGACCAGGAGGGCTGAGAAACCCTGAAAGAACCAGTATCGAGGTTGAGCCCTGCCAGATCGCTTTATTCGGTTCTTCCAGACCTGGGAGCTGTTTGCATCCTAGAGGTGGCTATTCTATAAATTTCCACTGCATGTGGGCGGTTTTTGCATCCCCGGAGTCTGCAGATTCCAGCTCGACTTGGGGCGTATGGGGAAATCTGCTCTGGGTTGGTTCCGTGCATCGATCTCGCCTCGGAACCGCGGGTCCCAGTGCAGCCCTGGAAGCCCTGCAATTGAGTATGCAGGATGGAGGGCTGCTCGGTGCTGGGAGGGCAGCCCACTCCCAGGGACCCACTGCTCACACACTGCAAGCTGGAGCCCCTGTTCCTAGTAGGACAGATGCCTCACAGCTTGCTCCGTTTAAAAGAATAGAAAGCTATATTGGTCCTCATAAACCGCTTTCACATAATACTGAACAAAGAAGCAGAGCAAAGACCCCACCCATGAGCTCACCATCCATAACAAAAGCCAGCTTGGATTGCGTTTCCATGTAAATGGATTTGGGCACATCCTCCGGTCTCTAAATGTGGGCATCTTGTTGGGTGCCCCTGGCCTCAGACCTGGTACATGAGGGGGCAGAGCATAAGAGTGGCCACTGAAGAGAGTGTGCTTGACTTGGGCAAAGGGTCTATGCTGACTAGACTATGTCAACTTGACACCACACAAACTAGTTACCTGAAAGGAGGGAACCTTAATTGTAAAAATGCCTCCATAAGAGTCAGCTCTAGGCACAGTGGAGTACTATTCAGCGGAAAAAAACAATGGAATCTTGAAATCTGCAGGCAAATGGATGGCACTAGAAGAAACCATCCTGAGTGAGGTAACCCAGTCACAAAAAGAGAAACATGGTATGTACTCACTCATTTATGGATTTTAGACATGAATCAGGGGAGTGCTAGCATACAATCCCACTGCCAGAGTGTCTAGGAAACAGAACCTTCATCCAGCGACTGATGAAAGCAGAGGCAGATACCCACAAACACTGAACTGAACTCCTGGAATCCAGTGTCAAAAAGAGAGAACTGATAGGCAAAGGGGTTAAGAGTGGGCTGATTTAACCCACAGAAACAGTTGACCTGAACAGGGGGGAGCTCTTGGAAAGCATGGGACTGACCCAGACCCCCTGAATGTGGGTGTCAGTGAGGAGGCCTAGGTAATCTATGGTGCCTTGGGTAGTATTTGTCCCTGGCATACAAATATATTTTGAGTGCCCATGCCACAATACGGGAGACTCTCTCAGCCGGGACTCTTGGGGAAGGGCCTAGACCCTGCCCTGAATGAAATGACAGTTATTGGAGATCCACCATGGAGGGCCTCACCCTCCCTAGGGATCGGAGTGGAGATTGGGGCACCTGGTGGGGAGGGTGGGGGAGGAGGGAAGGGAAAGGGAGCTGGGATTGACATGTGAAACAAGATTGTTTCTAACCTAAATAAAATAATAATAAAAAAGAGTTATCTCTAGGGCATTTTCTTATTTAGTGATTGATGGGGGAGGGCAGAGCCGATGGTGGGTGGTGTTGTCCCTGGGCTGGTGGTCCTAGGTTCTATAAGAAAGCAGGCTGAGCAAAATACACAGCTTTCACACACATGCAGAGGGCCTAGGTTTGTCCCATGAAGGCTCCCTAGTAGTGGAATCAGAACCTGTCCCTGGCATTTGAGCTGGCTTTTGGGAACCCAGTCCCCATGCTGGGTTGCCTCACCTAACCTTGATGCAGGGGGAAGAGCTTGGTCCTGCCTCAACAAGCTTTGTTGACTCCCAGGGGAGGCCTGCCCCTTTCTGAATGGGGTGCAGGAGTGGGGAGGAGGGATGTACAGGGAGGGAACAGGAGGAGAGGAGGGAGGGGAAACTGTGATCAGTATAATAAATGAAAAAATAAGAAAAGGAAAGAAGGCAGGAAGGAAGGAAGGAAGGAAGGAAGGAAGGAAGGAAGGAAGGAAGGAAGAAAGGAAGGAAGCAGGCTAAGCAAGCCATGAGGAGCAAGTCAGTAAGCAGCACTCCTCCATGACCTCTGTATCAGCTCCTGCCTCCAGGATCCTGCCCTGTTTTGAGTTCTCTCCTACCTTCCTTCAGTGATGAACAGCAATGTAGAAGTGTTATCCAAATAAACTCTTTCCTCCCCAACTTGCTTTTTGGTCATGGTGTTTAATCATCGCAGCAAAAGAAAGCCCAAGACAGGGTCTCTGTGCTGACAGCTCGGTATCTTTGAATGCTGTAGTGTAGCACCTGAGTGGGAAATAGGCACAGAAAACTGGTAGCCCTCCCTGAGTTCCTGGTACAGCACTCCAGCCTCTCACTAAGTGCAGTCAGCAGAGGAGTCTGACTTAAGAGGAAGCCCACGGCACCCACTTAACACCTGACCCATGCCTTCATTTTCCCTCCTGACTTAACCCTCTGAGAAATGTGTGTTTATCTAATATTTACTATCAATATTTATAATAAATTTGTAAAATTTATTTAATATTTGTAGGAAAACAGTTGTGTTGACTATGAAAACAAACTGTTGGGTGACCTTTGTTTTTTCAGCAACACACACTTGCCCCTTGGCCATTTTAGAGGATGGTTTCAGGACTTCTGGGATACAAAACTTCCTGGAGGCTGTATAAAATTGGTACAGCATTTGCACAGTGCTTAGGAATATCCTTCAAAATACCGTAATTAATCTCTAGGTTACTTTTATTACTTTTATTGAGCACTACTGAAGAACTAAGTCTGTGATTGTTACACTATATAGTTCAGGAAACAATTATAAGAAAATGTGTGCCTATGTGTTCAGTACATTTTTTTTTTCCTCCAAAATTCAGGACCCTGGACAGGAAAGGTCAACTGTCCCCAACAAGCCTGGGATTTGAGAGGTACTGAACAACAAACCTTCACTGACTTTGATCCCACAACTTCATGCTTTGTGATGTAAAACCTTAACAGCTTGAATCAGGGAGTAGCAATTTCATCAACACTAAGACATCTTTTTTTATTTTTCAACCTTCTATTCTAATTAAACAATAATGGGGGGATCATCATGGATTTCCTCCTCTTGTTTATTTGGGATAAAGGAATTCTGCTTTTTAAAATTATGTGAAGGCCTTGTAACCGCAGGTCATATTTTCTTTACTAAGCTTAAAAACACATTCATGTTGTAAAATCACCTCTACTAAGTAACTCTTAGGCAAACATGGGACGTTTACTGTAGCTCAGAGGTGATCTGTAGCAAAGTTTACACTGAATTATCTGGGTTTTTTATTGACATTGGCCAAACAAATGAACAATATAATTGGAATATCAAGAAATGTCCCATCTCTTAGGTAAATAAATTTCATAAGGTAATTGAGAAGTCAAATTTTACATGCAAATGACTTATGAATTGCAAGTAAACCTGAATTATGCATAAATTCAGGGGCTAACCTCCTTCTAGTTAGACAATCCTTTTACATGTTTCCTGCAGAGCCATGCAGGCAAAGTGTCTCCAGATTTTCCTCTGTAATGGCTCTCTAGCAGGGCACCATAAGCCCTCAAAGTAGAAAAGAGAGATAGAGATCTCTCAGTAGACAATCTCAGATTAGCACTTATGTGAGGTTCTAAGGATGGAACTGAGGTCATCAGGTCCAATGGTTGACAGACTTCTTCCAGACACTGGGTCTATTGGTAAAGCCATGGGGGCGGGGGGAGCAGAGTTTTTTAGTTCCTTTTCACAGCAATACTTATTTGTGGACTAAAGACTCAGGACAATTCTAAGCCACTCCTGATTTTATTTTCATCACAAACACTTAGATAAAAACTAATTTCACTCAGTCCTCAAGAGGCTGAGACAGTAGGGTTTGAGTTCCAGGACATCCTAGGCTTCATAGTAAAACACTATCTTGAATTTATTTTTAAGCCATTTTCCTTTTATAAAAAATATTATTTGAGAAGTTCAAACAATGTATTTTGACAATATTCACCCCCAACTTCTCCCCCCAACTCTTCCCAGACCCACCCCTACCATCCCTCCAACTTTGTGCCTTTTTTTTTTCTTTTAAAACCCTTTGCAGCTAGCTTCTGTCTCCTTAGTGTATCCTGCCCGTGACACCAGCGCAACAGACCAACAACACTTCTTAAGTCTATCGGAGTGCCTTAATTAGAGTTCTATTGTTGTGATAAAACACCATGGCCAAAAGTAGCTTGTGGGAAGAAAGGGTTTATGCCATCTTACACTTCCTCAGCACACTTCAATGATGATCGAAGGAAGTCAGAGCAGGAACTCAAGGCAGGAACCTGGAAGCAGGAACTGAAGCAGAAACCACACAGAAATGCTGTTTACTGGCTTGTTCCCCATGGCTTCAGCAGCCTGCTTTCTTACACAGCCCAGGACTGCCTGACCTAAGGGTGGTACTGCCCACGAGGTGCTGGGCCCTCCCATCTCAATCATCAGTCAAGAAAACACTCCACAGGCTTGCCTGCAGGCCAGTCTTATAGAGACATTTTCTTAATCATGCTTCCTTCTTCTCAGATGTATCTAGGTTTGTGTCAAGTTGACAAAAATCGACCAGTGCAATTGACCCCTCATCATACATACAAACATACCACTTTTTTCTTTTAACATTTCTCTTATATTTTTCCCTTTATCTAAAATAGTAGGAGACACATTCACATCACAAGGACATTTGCTCAACTATGTTCATAGCAACAGTATTCATAATAGCCAGATCTTGGAAACAGCCTAGGTGTCCCTCAGCTGAAGAATGGATAAAGAAAATATGGTACCTTTACACAGTAGAGTACTACTCAGTCATAAGAAACAATGACATCCTAAAATTTGCCGACAAGTGGACAGAACTAGAAAAACCCATCCTGAGTGAGGTAGCCCAAAAACCAAAAGACAAATATAGTATATGAATGGCAGACATAAAGCAAAAGACAGCCACCCTACAATTTACAACCCAGAGAAGCTAGAACCCTTTTCCAGAAACAGATGGAAGTAGATGCAGAAATTTACAACTAGCCATTGGGTCAAGCTCCTGAAGTACAATCGAATTGAGGGAGGAGCGTTATTATGAACAAAGGAGTCAAGACCAAGATGGGGAAACCCACAGAATCAGCTGACCCGAGCTAGTGAAAAATCACTGACTCAGGTCTGACAAATGGGGAATCTGCATAAGACCAAACTAGACTCCCTTAATATAGGTGACAATGGTGCAGCTGGGACAATAGATGAGGCCACCGGCAGTAGGTCCAAGGGCTAACTCTAATGCACAAATTCACTTAGTGGAGCCCACTCTCTATGGAGAGATATCTTGCTCAGCCTAGACACAGGGGTCTGGGTGTGGAGAGGTACCTTGATCCTGCCTCAATGAGATGATGGGACAGACTTAGTGGACTTCCTAGGGGAGGCCTTACATGGGAGGAGGAGGGATGGGGGTAAGGGAAGGAGAGGAAGGAGGGGGAACTGGAATTTGAATGTAAAAAATAAATTAATAATAATAATTCTACTCTGGTTTCCCTTTTATCCCTTTGTATCACTGTATTCTATTTCCCCTTCCTTGGTAGATTCTCTCCTCCCTTCTGGTTCCTTACTAGCTACTTGTGTGGATATTCTGAGACACACATACCTAAAGTTTAAAAGCTAATGTCCACACAAAAGAGATAACATGTTATATGTATGTTTTTGGGTCTGGGTTACCTCACTCTCAATGATTGTATCTAGCTCTATCTATTTACCTACAAATAATTATAATTTCATTTTTCTTAAGAGCTGAATAATATTCCATCCTGTATGTGTGCCACATTTTCATCACCCATCATCAGCTGATTGACATCTAGACTATTTCTAATTTCTGGTTCTTCTGAATACAGCAGCAATGAGTACGGATGAGCGAGTGTCTCTGTAGTAGGATGTGGAGTCCTTTTGGTAGATGCCCAAGAGTGGGGTAGCTGGATCTTGGGGTGGATCTATTTTTGGCTTTTTGAGAAACCTCACACTGATTTCCATAGTTGCTGTACTAGTTTGGACTCCTACCAGCAATGAGTAAGTGTTCCCTATTTCTCATATCCTTGCCAGCGTGAGCTGTCATTTGTGTTATTGATCTTTTGCCATTCTGACTGGTATAAAATGAAATCTCAAAGTAGTTCTAATTTGCATTTCCCTGGTGGCTCAGGATGTTGCACTTTTCTTTAAGTGTTTCTCATTCGTTTCTGTTTCATTCCTTAAGAACTGTCTGTTTAGTTGCAGATCCATTTTAATCAGATTATTTGTTTTCTTGATGTTCAGGGTTTTTTTTAGTTCTTTACATATATTATAGGTACCAACCTTCTCTCAGATGTGTAATCAGTAAAGATCTTTTCCCATTCTGTAGGCTGACACTTTGCCTGAATGATGGTTTCCTTTGCTATACAGAAGCTTTTCAGCTTCATGGGGTCCCATTTATTAACTGTTGATCTTAGCAACTGAGTTCTTGGTGTTCTATTCAGAAAGTCCTTTCTTGTGCCAATGAGTTCAAACCTACTCCCCACTTTCTCTTATATGATTCAGGGTATCGGGCCTTATGCCGAATTCATTTAGAGGTGATGTTTTCTGTAGAGTGATAGTTATGAATCTAATTTCATTTCTCTACAGGCAATCACCCAGTCTGACAAGCACCAATGAATATTCTGTCCTTTCTCCAGTCTGTATTTTTGGCTTCTTTGTCAAAAATCACACATCTATAGGCATGTAGAATTATGTCTGTATCTTCAACTTGATTATATTGACATCCATATCTGGTTTTATGCTAATACCATGGTGTTTTAAATACTACAGCTCTGTTATGCAACTTGAAATAGAGGATAGTGACACCATCAGCAGTTCTTTTATTATTCAGGAGTGTTTTAAGTGTCCTGGGTTTTTATATTTTAATATGAAGCTGAAGATTGTTTTATTCAACTTTTGTGAAGAGTTGCATTGCAATTTTGATTGGTATTGCATTGAATCTGTAGACTGCTCTTGGTAGGAAAGCCAGTTTTGCTATATTTATCCTACTGATCTGTGATTATGGAGGTGCTTACCATTTTCTAATGTCTTCTTAATTTCTTTCTTCAATGTCTTCAATTTTTTATTACACAAGTCTTTCGGCTGCTTGGTTGGAGTACACCAAGATATTTTTTTGAGGCTATCCTGTTTCCCTGATTTCTGTCTGAATCTGTTTGTCATTTGTGTATAGAAAAGCTACTAATGTTTGTGTGTTAATTTTGTGTTCTGCTGCTTTGTTGACAGTGTTTATCAGATGTATACATTTCCTGGTGGAATCATTTTTGTTGTTGTTGTTTCCTAGTGGAATCTTATGGATCATCTATGTATTAAATTGTATCATCTACAAATAAAGATACTTTGACTTCTTTGTTTCCTATTTGTATCCCTTGATCTCCTTCAGTTGTCTTACTGTTCTAGCAAAGACTTCAAGTACTATAATGAAGATGTATGTAAATAGTGGACATCCTTGTCTTGTTCCTGATTTTAGTGGAAATGGTTTGAGTTTCTCTCCATTTATGTTGATATTGGTTGTAGGCATGCTATAGACCATCTTTATTATGTTGAGGTATGTCTCTTTTTATCTGTAGTCTCTCAAGGACTTTTACTATAAAGAGGTGTTGGAAAAAGCCTTTTCTGCATCTAATGAGATGGTCCTGTGGTTGCTGACTGTCAGAATGGTCATGTGGTGAATTATATTTACCTAGAACCATCCCTGCATCCCTGGGATGCAAGCAACTTGACAATCTTTTTGAGGTGTTCTTAAATTTGGTTTACAAGCATTTCACTGATAATTTTTACATCTATTTTTTAAAGGGTTCTGGCCTGTGATGTTTGTTGTTGTTGTTGTTGTTGTTGTGTCTTTCTGTGGATATGGCATCAGGGTAATGGTGGCTTCATAAAAAGAATTTTATGTTCCCTCAGGTTTTAGTTTCTCCAATAATTTGAGGAGTATTGGTGGCAGTTCCTTCTATGAAGGTCTGATAGAACTGTTCACTAAATCCATCTGTCCCTAGGCTCTTTTTGGTTAGGAGATTTTTATTTACCTCTCTACCTCACTGGGCTTATGATTCTGTTTAGATGTCTTACTTCATACTTGTATCAAGAAATGCATCCACAGTCTGGCACTGGTGGTGCACACCTTTAATCCCAGCACTCGGGAGGCAGAGGCAGGAAATCTCTGTGAGTTCGAGGCCAGCATGGTCTACAGAGCAAGTTCCAAGACAGTCTCCAAAGCTACACAGAGAAACCCTGTCCCAGAAAAACAAACAAAAAAGAAAGAAAGGAAAGAAGGAGGGAGGGAGGAAGGAAAGAAGGAAGGGAGGGAGGGAGGGAGAAAGGAAGGAAGGAAGGAAGGAAGGAAGGAAGGAAGGAAGGAAGGAAGGAAGAAAATACATCCACATCATGTTTGTGGATTAAGACATAAGCTCTCAGCCGGGCGGTGGTGGCGCACACCTTTAATCCCAGCACTCGGGAGGCAGAGGCAGGCCGATCTCTGTGAGTTCGAGGCCAGGCTGGACCGACAGCCTCCAAAACAATACAGAGAAACCCTGTCTTGTAAAAACAAAACAAACAAACAAAAAAAAGACATAAGCTCTCAGCTGCTGCTACAGCATCATACCTCCTGTTGCCACGCTCCCCACCATGACAGTCATGGACTCTAACCCTCAGAAAAACGTTAGCCACTGGCTAGCTTTTTTCTTTAAGTTGTCTTGGCCATGGTTTCTTTGCACAGAAATGAAAAAGTAAATAGGGAGTTGTTCAGCTTCTGAGAGTTTGTATAGGTTCGGCCATTTCTGTTGTTGATAGCCAGCTTTAATCTACAGTGGTCAGGTAAGATACATGATGAGAGGTGTTATTGCATTATTTTTTTATGTCTTTCAAGACTTGCTTTGTGTCCTAATATGTGGTCATTTTGGAGAAAGCCCATAGTCTGTTGAGATGAAAGTATATTCTTTGATGTTTAGGTAAAATGTTCTGGAGATGTCTGGTAAGTCCATTTGAGTTATGATGCCCTTCAACTCCAGCATTTCTTGGTTTAGTTTTGTCTGGATGACTTGTCTGTTGGCAGGAATAGGGTATTGAAGTTACCCACTCCCCCTGTATTAGGGTCAATATGTGATTTTATCTGCAATAGTGTTTCTTTTATGACCTTGGGTGCCCTTGTGTATAACTGTTTATAATAGTAATTGGATTTTTTCCTTGAATGAAATTGTAGTATCTCTCACTATCTCTAATTAGTTTTGAAGTCTGTTTTGTCAGACATTAAAATAGCTGTACCTGCTTGCTTCTTGATTCCATTTTATTGACTTATTTTTTCCATCCTTTTACCCTAAAACTAAACAGAGAAATGCTAAAGTTAAATAATATCATAACTCAAATGGACTTAACAGACCCTTCATGTCTGTCCTTGGTGATGAGGTATGTTTCTTGGATGCAGAATAAAGATGAATCCTGCTTTCTAATTCAATGTGGTAGTATATGCCTTTTTATGGGGGACTTAGACCATTAGTATTGAGAGTTATTAATGAGCAGTGTTTATTACTCCCCACTATTTCGTTATTCTAGTGTA
Source organism: Mesocricetus auratus (assembly GCF_017639785.1). Lineage (NCBI taxonomy): Eukaryota > Metazoa > Chordata > Mammalia > Rodentia > Cricetidae > Mesocricetus > Mesocricetus auratus. The sequence goes on from NW_024429208.1 coordinate 25,425,755, forward strand.
AGTTCCCCCCACCTTTGACTGTTTGGGGATAATTTATTCCTTGCATCTTCTTGGGTGTCATTAATGTTTTGCTTCTAGTACATCCTATAGAAATGGATCAGTGAACAGAAATTGCATAAATTTGTCTTTGTCATGACACGTTTTTCTTTCTCTGTCAATTGTAATTGATAGTTTTGCTGAATTAGTCTGGGCTGCCATCTGTGATCTCAAGGCTATTGCAGTAGGGCTTCTGGCTTCTGAAGAGGGTGTATTGTCTTGGTTATTCCTATTTGTTTATTTGTGTTGGGATCCAGCCACATAAAGTCATGATGTGTGAGGTGTTTCTTGGTGTAGACATTGATTTCATATTTGTTAGGTGGCCGTTCTGTTCTTTGGTTGTTGTCATCGTTTCGGAGTCCTAGCCAAGAGTGGCAGCAGTGGGGTCCCTGATTCCCAGCCAATTGTGGTGGGGGGCAGCCCCCTGCATCTTTCTCACAGTCTACTCCAAGGGGAGGCAACTTCTCTGTGTCTCAGAAATCAGAATAAGTGAAATCCCAGCTAAATTCAAAATGAAGATGAAGCTGTACCACAGCTAGCCTGGGGGATGATGTCCTTCTATTTTAGGGAAGTTGTAACCCCTCCAGAAAGCATCTGCTGGATAATTTACTGAACATGTGAGGTCATGTTCACTGCAGGAACTCTGAGACTTCATGTCCAAAGGCAATGTATTTCCTGGGACTAATATCATAAGACTCTGCTTCCAGAAGCTTGGGAGTGGAGGGTGGGGGTGGTTCTGGAATTGCATCTCTCCACTTCATGGGTTAAAACAGGAAGACTCCTTGTGCATCCAAGGAAAATTAGCTCCGATCTCCTGTGGTGAGATTACTACTCTAACAGGAGAGTCTTCTTTAAACCCAAATTCTTAGCAAGCCCTGTCAGGGAGTCTGGTGATTGCTCACTCATTAGCGATTGCACTGGCAGCTTTAGAGAAATTAATTTTCCATTTTGACCTGTGAGCTCCAATCAGTGTTAGCATTAATCAAATGCTGGGTGGATTACAGGCAGACTTTCATTCATGCCACCTGCCTGAGGCAGAGGTGAGAGGTGACCCAAGTGTGTTAGCCAAAAGACAGATCCCAGTCGCCAAGACCTCTGGTCTCAGCTGGAGGAGCGCCACACAGCAAAGGGCAGCTTTGTTAAGAGGGCGCGGGATGGGGAACCAAAAGAGATATAAAAGTCGACGACCAGGGACGCCTCACTCGCATTCCACTGATTTCATCACAACAAAGCCTTCCAAGGCACGGAGCCACCAAAGCAGCCAGTGTACAGACAGGACTCTGGGAAGGATCAAGGTAGAGTTCAAGAGATCAATCCTTTCTTCCATCCTATTTCACCTCCCTGTTAGCGGAAGGGGAGGTGGAGCAGAAATGAAGCTGCCTCCGGAAAATGCCCGGCAACAGGATCAACAAGACTGATGTGCAGACAGGGCAGGTAACAGCTTTTTAAAAGAAAGAAATATCAGAAGATCTATGACTTTTTTTTCTTCAACAAAACGGGTGGGAAGCAGTCAAAGAGAATCGGTGGTAATTACGCTGAGAGGAAGTCCCTAATGAACCTGAAAACAAAGCTCTGAAGTAAAGAAAGAAAGAAGTGAGATTCAAAGTACTGTTTATGTAACCTTAGGGGCTGAACACAGAGGACCCGCACAGCCTGAACCGGGCGAGGAAGGAAGAGGGAGGGGGGGGCTGAACATGAAGAGGGCTTGGCAGAAGGTCAAAGAGAGGGAGCGGATGTGGGGGGACGAGGGAGAGAACCAGAGTGGGCAAAGCTTTCATGTTAAAAGAAATTTAGCAAAGCTAAAAGCCTGATTGCTGGGGAGTGGTGGAGTGGGTGGGGGGCTAGGGGCAGAGGGTTGGCAAGGTAGTAAGCACTGTCTTATCCTGCCGTGGGTCCCAGGCAGTTTGTACTGCCAGTTCGGGGCCCCCAAGGTCTACAGCCTAGGCATGATGCCAGCATTGCTGAGCCGATGCCCATTGCCACCACCTGATGCCACTGTGCTGAGGGAGAGATAACAGAAAAACACCCAAAGCCGGAGTGTGGAGGCTGTGTGTCCCTTCCACTAGTGGTGAGTGCCACGCTGCCAGAACGGGCAGAGAACCCTCCAGGAGGACTCCGTGTGTGTGAGGAAGGAGTCCTAGGGTTGCTCAGGTCTCAACCAGATACATCACTTGGAACTCACTCCCTGAGACAGTGGCTGCAAGGTCTTCAGCAAATGCTCAGGTAATGAGGGCAAAACGGAACCTGGTCCCCATCGTTCCCTCTTTCTAGAGGGGAAGCCATGGCATCCCTGTCTCCTGCCATGTGAAAAAAACACAGCAAGGAGCCACTGCAAAGAGAAAGGCTCCTCACCAGATGTGGAATAAATAGGGCTCTCTGAAGAACCACGCCAAGGAGATAATACCTTTAGGACAGCATGATGCACAGGAAGAGGCATGAAACAAATGCTTACTGAACGGATGGGAGACAAGTCAATCGCTCAATAGTGAGAATCACAGGCATCCTTGCATGCCAAGACAAGGGATGGGTGGCAGCTCCTTAAAATACCCAGTCCATCCTAGAAGAATGACAAGAGGCTATCGAAGGAGGCTGAGACTACTAGAGGGAGCCTTGGACCCAAGGGAGCCAGCATTGCACTCTACCGTATGATGATTAGACCCTTGGAGATGAGAATAAAAACAAAAGGACTGAGCTGATGGGCAATGTGGCTTGGTGGGGATGCTTCAAGGCTGCCCCAGGTGGAAAAGGAGAAGCAGCGTGGAAGAAAGACATCCCAGGACAAGCAGTGCAAGGGAAGCCATCTCGTGGGCTGTCCAGTCATTACTTCTGGAGCCTGATGCTGTCAGGTAGAGGCCAGGCCTGAACAAATTTGTGTCCTAAACATCTTGGTTCATGGGGAACTCACAGCCACATTAGTAACCCTTGGGGGATGCAGCAAGACACATGAGGAGGCTTTGGTGTTAGTCATATATGGGCATCTTCTTGCTCTACACGGAACTGCTTCACCAAGCGCTAGAAGGCACTTAGAGGGGCAAAAAGGCTGCTGGTGGTTCCTGTAAGACCGCTAGACCTGCAGTCTTGGGATGGAGAGACGATGGGACAGAATAAGAGCAAGAGTCTATGGATACCATGAAATACAATCACCTGCCTTAAGACTCTCTTCCCTGGAGGAGGTAAAGCCTAAACAAATAAATCATTCCAACTAAGATCAAGATCATCAAATCGAAACATTTATTCTCTGCCAACCACCAAGACCACCCCAAGAGCTACATGTAGACGCCAAGGGTCCTGAGGCCCCTCTGGGAAATAGGGATGAAGGCTAACAGATGCTTTCAATGTTTATCTGGATGCCTATGTCATTTGAAGGCATTGTCAGTTACTCCATCTTAGTCTGTTCTGAGATGCCATGACATGCCAGATCTTCTAACCTTGACTTATAAAGAACAGCAATTCATTTCTTACAATACTGGAAGCTCAAGACAAAGCATTGGCATCTAGTGACGGCCTCTGTCTGTGTCATCCCACGGCAGAGGACCTGTTGAGACAGTGGGAAGAGCTGAAGTCACCTTCAAACTAACCCACTCTTCCAAGGAGGAGCAGACTGCTGTAAAACGGACAGCGAGGGCAGATCCCTGTCTGACCACCTCTTAAAAGCCACTTGGAAAAAGCACCTCTCCTTGGAAAAGAACATCACACTCAACGTTGTAGAGCGGATTATGCTTCCAGTACATAAACTTGGGGTGGGCCATGTTGAAATCACAGCACACTCCTCAGCCTCCAGAATAGATGTTTGAGGAATTTTAAAGTGAGAATAATTGAACTCAAAAACACATGAAGTGGCGCTGGAGAGACTGTGCAGTGGTTTAGAACTGCTCTTGGAGAGGACCCAGGTTTGTTCCCAGCACCCACATCCAACCACCATACCTCCGGTTCCGGAGGATCCGATGCCCTCGTCTATGAACCCTAGGAACAGAAATGCGATGCACACATGCACATGCAGGCAAAACACCCAGACACACAAACCTTTAAAAATCTTTAAAATGACAAAACTAATGAGAAAGAAGTAAACTATCGAAAAATGCATGAGGCATAGGAGAACTGGCTACATGTTAGTTTCATGACCTCACCCTTCGGAGTAGAGCAGCAAGCGAGTATTTGCAGGAGAGAGACAGTCATCTTCCGATGGGACAAACAGGAGGCAGGGGACAGGGTCACAGCTTTCCAGTGTAGTCATGGATGCCAAGCAACTCGCCATGGCTCAGCTCTGGCCTTGTGCCTCCTACTAGCCAGGCAGCTCAGGTGTCAAACAGGGGTCTGTCAATCAAAATCCAACGGTACACTTTAAAAGATGGTTGGGAAAACCTTCAGCTCTTCCTTGCCTTGGTGGGTACATGTTTGATGGGGACAGAGTCCATTGATCCCATTGAGGATGGACCTATAGATGAAGGCTCTGGGAAAGGCAGGAGATGTGGGACCTGGAGTATGCAAGTGCATCCCAGAAGACATGAGTGTGCGCTGATGGGGCAAGCCACTCCTTCTGCCTCCCTTGGAGTCTGTTCCTCGGCACAGAGCTTACTTCTTAATGCCCACAGCAATACTCATCCACATCAATGCCCGGTACCCTACAAAGTCTATCACCACCAGCAGTAAAGGATCAAAAGCCCTGGGTTTAATAGCCAGGGGGATGTTGCAGGCTAGGCAGTCCCATTTCTTGATCTGAGATTCCATAGGCTTCTTTATGGTTCCAGCAAAGGAAGAAAATTACTTTTGTCTTCCAAATCCTTTCTTTCCTTATGGCTTCAACAGTTTCTGCCTTCAGGTCCCGCAGGAGGACAGTGTGTCTGAGGCTCTGGTGTGGGTCAGGAGTGCCTACTTCCAGCATGAGGAAGCTTCACTTGTAGGCATTCAGCATGTCTAAGACAGTTTTGATACCCAACATCTTACAGTGACAGTCACTCTGTAGCGATGGAACAGAACATTATACATTTAAGCAAAACTTAAGTCATTTAAGCTTAAATACTAGGCACATGAGAAACTACTCAGAAGTGGTTTTAAAGGGTGAAACCATTTCAAGTGTGGGTAGTGCACACATAACCATGGATGTGGAAACAGAAGTGTGTGTAGTTTGATCAGTGAAACACAGAGTTGCAGTTCTAAAACTCTTGGCATCCCATAATATTAAATGATGCTTTAAAAATATTTGGCAGTTCCAAATGGACAGCTACTGAGGCAAAGCTGTTTCTAGACAGGCAGCTTTGATTATGCCTCTCCTCACAACCTCCCGCTCCAGGGATGCCAAGCTGAAGAGTGTAGGGATCTTGATGGTGTTTTTTATTCTATAAGAACATAAACAAATTATAAATTCACAGTAACATCTGTCTCGTCTTCTTGAAATCAACAACACCATTTTAAAAACCAGAGTCACAAAATACAGACGCGTTACCTTGAAGACCAAATGGGAACCAGAAAGCAGAAGCAAAGTGATATTATTAACAGTCGTGCCCATTGACAACCGCAAGAGAGTGACAGTGTCAGCTCACAGCAAAGCGACTTGGCACCTCAATTCAGCAATTCAATTTTCTCCCTTTTCATGTGTACACACCAGCCTTCCACGATCAGCATGTATTGTAATGGGAAAGAGAATAATTTTTCAAAACCATCTACCTCAGTCACCTGGGGTTTTATTTGCTCATTTGTATTTCTGCCACTGTCACTGGGAATCACTCCTGATGAGGACATCAGTTCCATGAGCTCTCAGGGTGCTTTGCTGTTTAAAACAGCACAGTTATTGGGGTCATAAGGAAAGTCTTTGCGCCATCAGCAGCTTGACCATGCCATGTGACATCTGCCCAGAAAAAGTGTAGAAGCATTCCATTCATGTATTAAAAGTTTTCACCAAAAAACAGCTATCTGGGTAGCACTTGCTTATAATCAACAGGTCCCTGTGTTCTAATCCCAGCCCAGCTTCAAATAATCACAATTTTAAACACGCGCACACACGGCAGTAGTCGTTGGAGGCTTTTTTAGTGAAAAGGGAAGCTTTTCATGATCCGGAAAATTCATCTTTTTAAGCACTGGACCCCCCACCCAGTAACTCCAACATCCTGGCATCGCTGATTCCATGAGTTTCCTGATGCTGGGTTCAGCTCAACTGCCTCCTGGGAAAAGGATGGCAGACAGAGTTGCTACCGAGACATGCCAGGGAGGGGGACACCTGTTCATGCATGTGCTTAATGCTGGGCAAGAAAACGGCTGTTCCCTTGGATGCCTCGGTGACACAAGCCCCACCCACCAGCCTTCTCCTCGCTGTGGGGCAAGGTTCCTGCCCTCTGCCTCAGCCTCCCTCTACCACTGCTGAGCCAAGCAGGACTGAGCTGCCAGGCAGAAAGGCGACGGTAGACGTAGCACCATGAGGACGCGGGTACCCTGAGGCATAGAGTTATGGAGTCCGTTGACTGCCAGACACAACTAGCTTGTACGCACTCTGGGGCATATTTTCCAGAAAGCTTTCGAATTGTGTAAACTCCCTGAACAGGCCAAAGGGGCTTGTGTAAGAGCCACATGCCAGGATGGATGCTGAAAGCTGCATCCCCCTTGGCTTCAGGGTCCGTTTCAACACTCAGGGCTCTGCTTCATCCGTGGCGGGGCTGAAAATCATGTCGTTACAGAGTCTCACCTTTGTAGGAAGGAAAGAGCCATTCAAGTGACTTTGTTTGGATTTCCAAACACTACTTGTCTGCTCCTGCCCAGTCCTGTTTAATGGACCTTGCTGATGCCCAAGGGTAACTTCAAGCCTTGGATCATGTGACCAGCCATCCTCCGCATTAGTGATGTCGCAGTTATCTGAAAGTTTAGTCTCCCTCACCTCTGCTCCCCTTGCTAACACAGTCTGCCCTCCCACCCAGGCTTCTTCCCCACTTTGCCTTGGTTCTTGAAAAGATCTATTCAGTTCCAGGACCCATACTGTAGGTGAAGTCCTCCTTGTCACAAGGGGCCTCTTCAATGGCTGATGACCTATAAGCAAATACAAATGTGTTTCTTCCTGGAGTTCATAGCCTCTGCATAGCTCCAGTTCAAGGAGGAGTTTCAAGGTAAGATAGCCTAGAGGCCATGTCAAAACGAAAGACTGGTTGCAGTTAGGGCTACAAAGGGAACAGGAATACCTTAGCAATCAGCTCCCCCCAACCCCTAGGAATCCTTTGTTTAGTACTTTACAAATCTACTACCATCAAACCCTGGAAGCTCCCCTACCATTCTATGGGGGCTTGTTACTGTGTCTACAACCAACACAATGGCTCTTGCAGAGGCAGGATCCAGGAGATTCCAGCAGTTGACAACAAGCCAGACTGACAGAACTCTCCCAGGAAATCTCTGAATGTTGCACCAATAGAGACTCTCACTTTCAATTGCCTAGCCACCGTGGCTGTAGCCACCATCTTTACCCAAGGACAAACAGTGAAATTGAAAACGAAGCATAAAATGCAAATAGTGCTTTGGGCCAGTGTAGCCATCTCTGCCACTAGTCCTGAAGGACCTTAACCACCCCAGATGGGCAGTTTATCTCAGCTACGCCCAGCTCCCAGAGCAGGGCCAAGTATCTCCATGCAGGAGTGAACTTGGAGCTCACAGAGACCAGAATTGAAATAAAAATCAACATGGAATATAACCTAGAGTTGAACTAGGAAGGCAAAACTGCTGATCTGAAATGGACTCGAGAAACAATATCTAGGCCAGAAATAGCTTTATCTGATACCCCCACCCAGCTCTCATTCCCACCTATAGCTATTTCGAATCTACATACTACCCTAGGACAACAATGCAAGTTATAAATCAGGCAGTGGTGGCATACGCCTATAATACCAGCCCTTGGGAGGCAGAGGCAGGTGGATCTCTGAGTTTGAGGCCAGCCTGGTCTACAGAGCATTCCAGGACAGCCTAGGCTACACAGAGAAGCCCTGAATTGAAAAAAATCAAAACAAGCAATGCAAGCTACCTCTTTCCTTTACTGCTCACACTTTTTCATTCCTCAATCCCCCCTCCCCTCCAGGAAGATTGGAGACAGAGCCTGGTGCCCAGAATACCAGCCTAACAGAGGAAGTCATTATTGTAATGTCTCTCTTGAACACTACAAACACACAAACGCCTCTACTGAGAAAAAGAGAAGTGACCTGGGAGAGAATCTTTGCTAGCTGACAAGGTATCTAACAGAAGATTAATATCTAGAACATACAAATAACTCAAAAAAATAATAAAGAAAGCAAACAACCCAATTAAAATGGGTTATGGATCAGAACAAAGAGTTCTCAAAAGAAAAAATAGAAATGGTTAAGAAATACGTTAAAAAGGTGTTCATCATATTTAGCAATTAAGGAAATGCAAATTAAAACAACTTTGAGATTTCATCTTGTCCCGGTCAGAATTGCCAAGAACAACCAATAACAAGTCTAGTGAGGATGTAGGAAAGAAAAGGGAAATTCTCATTCACAGGATTACAAACTGCTAGATTTAATTACACAGATAAATCCTAACACAGTTAATAGTAGGTGATTTCAATACCCTATTCTCACCATTAGACAGATCAACTGGACAAAAAATTAATATAGAAACATTGGGGTACATGAGGCACTTTCCCTGGATGAGTTTTCTCCCCCTCCCCCAACCCTCTGCTATCTAAATACCTGCAAGCCTGTTTCCAGGCCTGTAGTTAATAGTGGAGCCTCTTCCTTCATGAGCTCCCTCTGTCTGGAATACCTACAGACCAGCAGTTTGGGTGCCATCTTTTCCTGGTCTAATTAAATAGCTTATCTAGCAGTTTTATCTAGCCTAGCACAGGTTGCCCATTTCCCACACTGGCCCAATCTAAGGAAGGTCAGACTCACACATCAGACACACAACTAACGAAAGAAGTCCATATGCCCAGGTCAAATCACAGAAACAAAAATAACACAAAAGACAAAACAGCATTTCTCCCACAAAACACATGAGTCCTAAAGAACTATCTAGATGAACCCCAGACACAGAATTTAAAAGAATGTTTATAAACTTTACCAAAGAATTTAAGCAATTTAAAGAAGCCATAAATGAACAGTTCACTGAACTCCAATAGGATAATAGGAAACATTTGACTGATGTCCAAGAAAATACAAATACACACATGAATGAAATAAAAAAGGAAATTCTGGATTTGAAAACTGAATTCAATAAAGAGGTAGAAGCATTGAAGAGAACACAAGCCAAAATGAAGATTTTAAAAACCCAATATCCCAATTTAAAAACTCAAGAGGAAGCTAACAAGTAAAATAGATCAAGCAAAAGACAGACCAGGACTCAAAGATAAAGTTGAGGATCTAATCAAAATAAGCAAAGACAACAATAACAAAGTTTTAGGCACAGAGTAAGTACATATAGGAAATATGGGACATCACTAAAAGACAAAACCTTCAAATTATGGGAATAGAAAAGGAAGAATCTGAGGTCAATGGCATAGACCAGAAGTTCAACAAGATCATAGAATAAATCCTTCCACAACCAAGGAAAGACATACACATACTGACACATGAACCACACAGAACACCAATTAGGAAAGACCAACAAAGAAAGTGCCTCCCCCAGCATATCACAGGCAAAATACTAAGAAAGGATACTGAAAGCTTCAAGAGAAAAACACAAGTCATATATAAAGGAAAACCCATCAAAATAACACCCAATCTCTCAATGGAAATTCTAAAAGCCAAGAAGACCTGGAGTAACACACTTCAAATGCTAAGAGCCCACACCTGCCAACCTAGACTACTGTACACCATAGGTGAAGGAAAAAGAAAAAAGTTTCCAGTATCCAAACAGCCTAAAAAAATCATATCAAATAACAGCAACAAAATCACTAAACAGAATACTGGAAGCAACACTATGAACTGAAGAGAGGAATATGCATAGCCAACAGTCTCTAGAAAGAAAACAAATTAGGGTATAATTTAGTGAAAATAAAGCCACAATTAAAATATAAACCAGCAAAAAAAGATAAAAATGACTACAATCTACATATACTTTTCAATAATAACAACTCAATATTAATGGTCTAAACTCTCCAATCAAAAGATGTAGGCTTAGTTGAATGGGTTAAGCAACAAAACACACATATCTGTTGTCTACAAGAAAGTCATCTCGGCTTTATAGATGGGCACAGCCCACCCTACCAACTTCAGCCAAACCACTTTATGTTCTGACTCCATGTTCCCAAGCTACCCTAACTCCAGCTGTCAGTTATCCAGAGTTTATTCAGGGTAAGACAACGGCACTTGAGAACCAAACAAACCTGATGTACACGTGAACTCACAGAGACTGTGCCAGCAGGCACGAGAACTGGACAGATTCAAACCAGACAAAAACCCCAGCACAGAGAAAGTGAAGAAGACACAAAGTCTCACCCCGAAACGAGAAGATATTTGTAATTGGTACCTGCTAGAAAACGGAAAATCAATTTTCTTCAGTGGAGTGTCCTTGGGTATATCAGCTATATTCCAGGGAAGGCCCCATGTCCAGGAATAGTTGGTCAAAGCAAAATGGACTCCATGTTGTGTGTGTGTTTGTGTGTTCACATTTTTCTATTTTTTTAGTCTTATTGATTTTTTTAGTTTATTTTTCCTGGGTCTTTCTTCTTTTTCTCTTTCTTCTTTTTCTCTTTCTTTCTTCCCTTCTTCCTTCCTTCCTTTCTTTTTTTCCTTTATTTTTAAAGAGAGAGGGAGAGAGAACTCTACAGAAGATATTGGTAGGTTTGCAAGTGGGTAGGATCTGGGGGAAGTAGGAGTAGGGGAAAAATGTAATCAAAATCCATTGTATGGGGAACATTTGGCAAAAATAAAAATAGAAATAGAATTTAAATTATACAAAAGAAAAAACAAGATGATATGTCCCCCACCAAAAAATTCACTAATCCCAACCAGTAATGAACTTCGATGAGAATGATCTGGAAGATCTCCCATACAAAGAATTCAAAAGAGTTAATTATAACTATGTTCTGACAACCCAAAGAAGAAAATAGCAAAGAGATGAATGAGATAAGGACATCAATCCAACATATAAAAGTTGAATTCAGTTAAAAAATAGAATTGCTGGAAGAAAAGCCAAACTGAAATGATGCTGGAAAATAAAAACCCAATAAGCTAAACAGGGAAGTCAGTGGAGAGTCTGGCCAGCAGCATGGATCCTCTGGAAAGCAGAGTTGGGGCGGAAGACACGGTAGAGGAATTGGGTCATTCAATAGAGCTCAGTGACATTTTTTTAATATGTGAGGAGAACATGGGAGAGCTTTGGAACACCAAAAGACCTAAGCTACAAATTATGGACATACGAGAAAAAGAATACCATAATGAAAACTACAGAAAATAGTTTCAATAAAATCAAAGAATAAACTTTCTCAAACCTAGAGAAAGAGATGTCCATCTGGGTTCAAGAGGCCTACAGAACTCTAAATAGATGTGACCAGAAAAGAAACTCCCCATGACATATTATAGTTAAAACATTAAAACACAGAACAAAGAAAGGGTAGTGCAAGTTGTCAGAGAGAAAGGTCAGGTCACTTCTGAAAGAAGGTCCATCAAAATGACACCTGATTTTTTGACAAAAACTTTAAAAACCAGAATGGCCTAGGGGGGAAATGTTTTCTAACTTCTAAAAGGCCACAACTGTCAATCCAATCCAATACCATTAAAATTGGAGGAGAAATAATTTTTTCCATGATGAAACACATTACAGAAGTTTATGGCCACAAAGCCAGACTAACAGAAGATATTGATAGGGACACTTCAGTCTGAGGAGAATTAACACCTGAGAAGTCACAAGACAGTTGATCAAAGCTTTAAAAGCACAAAATAGGGGCTGGAGGGATGGCTCAGAGGTTAAGAGCATTGGCTGCTCTTCTGGAGGTCCTGAGTTCAATTCCCAGCAACCACATGGTGGCTCACAACCATGTGTAATGAGAGCTGGTGCCCTCCTCTGGCTTTCTGGCATACCGACAGACACCCTATATTAAATAAATAAATCTAAAAAATGTTTTAAAAAACACAAAATAACAAAATTACTGGGATTAAAACATCTTTCAATAATAATTATTAATACTCATGAATTTAATTCCCCAATAAAAAGACACAGACTAAGCCAGATGTAGTGGAAAACAACTTTAATTCCAGCACTCAGAGGTAGAATCAGATGGATCTCTGTGAGTGTGAAACCAGACTGATCTACATAGAGAGTTCCAGACCAGCTAGGGCTACACGTGATCTTGTCTCAAAATAAAGACACAGATTAGCAAGTTAGAGTAGAAAAATTTTCATTTTTGCTGCCTCCAAAATACACATATCACCATCAATGATAAATACTAACCTATAGTAAAAGGATGGAAAAGGTATTCCAAGAAAATAAAACTGACAAAGGCATAGCTGTTCTAATTTGTGACAAAGTAGACTTCAAGCCAAGATGAAACAGAAGAGATAGGGTACACTTCATACTCAGATACACAAATAAATCCCAACACAGTGATTGTGGGTGACTTAAATATCTCACATGGACAGACCATCTAGACAAATACTAAACAGAGAAACATTGGAACTAAATGACATCATGAATCAAATGGACATCTACAGACCATTCCATCCAAACACAAAAGAATACACACTGGTCTCAGAAGACCATGGAACTTTCTTAAAAACTGATCACATATTAGGACACAAAGCAAGTCTCAACACAAAAAGGAAAACTGAAATAGCATCATGCATCTGATCAGACCACAATGAAATAAAGCTAGATATCAAAATAAGAGAAACTACAGAAAGCACACAAACTCATGGAGTGTAATATGATAATTGGGTCAAGGAAGAAATCAGAAGGTAAATTTAAAACTCTTAGAATTGAATGAAAATGAAAAAAATTGAAGCACAGTGAAGACAAAACTCAACTCCAGATGGATCAAGGTCCTCAACATAAAACCAGATACAGTGACTCTGATAGAAGAGAAAGTGGAGAATAGGCTTGAACTCATTGGCACAGGAAAAGGACTGTCTGAACCGGACAATGGTGGCATAGGTATTATAACCACAGTTAGTGAATGGGACCTTGTGTTACTAGATGCTTAAACTTTCCTTTCACTACCAGTCATTGTTGGATTAGTTGGGCTGCAGCCTGTAAGTCATTCCAACTATATTATAGCTGAGTAACACTTTTAAAATGCTTAGCCATCAGGGATTTTCAAATGAAAGCTACTTAGAGATTTTTTTTTACTCCCATCAGAATGACAAAGCTCATTAAAACATATAACACAGAGGAAAGAGATCAGCTCCCCAAGACCCCAACCCAGCGAGTCCAGCTTCAGGTGAGATTGGGTCTCTGGCTGGGACCACCCGCCCATCACTCATCCCCCTCCATCTTCGGGGCCGCTCCTGGCTTCCAGAAGAGCCGCCCACACAGGAAAGAGATCAGCTCCTCCAAGACCCCAACCCAGCGAGCCCAGCTTCAGGTGAGATTGGGTCCCCGGCTGGGACCACCCGCCCATCACCCATCCCCCTCCATCTTCGGGGCCGCTCCCGGCTTCCAGAAGAGCCGCCCACACAGGAAAGAGATCAGCTCCTCCAAGACCCCAACCCAGCAAGCCCAGCTTCAGGTGAGATTGGGTCCCAGGCTGGGACCACCCGCCCATCACCCATCCCCCTCCATCTTCGGGGCCGCTCCGGGCTTCCAGAAGAGCCGCCCACACAGGAAAGAGATCAGCTCCCCAAGACCCCAACCCAGCGAGTCCAGCTTCAGGTGAGATTGGGTCTCTGGCTGGGACCACCCGCCCATCACCCATCCCCTCCATCTTCGGGGCCGCTCCTGGCTTCCAGAAGAGCCGCCCACACAGGAAAGAGATCAGCTCCTCCAAGACCCCAACCCAGCGAGCCCAGCTTCAGGTGAGATTGGGTCCCCGGCTGGGACCACCCGCCCATCACCCATCCCCCTCCATCTTCGGGGCCGCTCCCGGCTTCCAGAAGAGCCGCCCACACAGGAAAGAGATCAGCTCCCCAAGACCCCAACCCAGCGAGTCCAGCTTCAGGTGAGATTGGGTCTCTGGCTGGGACCACCCGCCCACCACCCATCCCCCTCCATCTTCGGGGCCGCTCCCGGCTTCCAGAAGAGCCGCCCACACAGGAAAGAGATCAGCTCCTCCAAGACCCCAACCCAGCGAGTCCAGCTTCAGGTGAGATTGGGTCCCCGGCTGGGACCACCCGCCCATCACCCATCCCCCTCCATCTTCGGGGCCGCTCCCGGCTTCCAGAAGAGCCGCCCACACAGGAAAGAGATCAGCTCCTCCAAGACCCCAACCCAGCGAGCCCAGCTTCAGGTGAGATTGGGTCTCTGGCTGGGACCACCCGCCCATCACCCATCCCCCTCCATCTTCGGGGCCGCTCCCGGCTTCCAGAAGAGCCGCCCACACAGGAAAGAGATCAGCTCCTCCAAGACCCCAACCCAGCGAGCCCAGCTTCAGAAGAGCCACCCACACAGGAAAGAGATCAGCCCCTCCAAGACCCCAACCCCAGCGAGGCCAGCTTCAGCTTCAGCTGCAGTAAAGAAGGAGACCAGTGGAGACAGAAAGCCCCCACCAGCACCCACTGGAAGAAGAGATGGGAAGAAGACAGAATAAGAGATCACTCAGCAATAGAAACACCAACACGACCCCACCAGAATCCAGGGATCCAACACCAGCAAGACCTGAAAAGCACTACATAGATGAAGAAGAGGAGACAGACCTTAAAAATTATTTCATGAAGATGATGGAGAGCCTCAAGGAAGAAACGAGGAAATCCCTTAAAGAAATAGAAGAAAAAACAAACAAAAAAATCCATGAAATGGGGGAAAAATTCAAGAAATAAACAAATCTCTCAAAGAATCTAAAGAGCACCAAGAAAAAACAACCAAGAAAATTAAGGAAACAGCTCAAACAGTTGAAGGATTGAAAGCTGAAATAGAAACGATAAAGAAAACACAGAATGAAGGGATGCTGGAAATAGAAAAGCTCGGTAAACGGTCTGGAATCACAGATGCAAGCATCACCAATAGAATACAAGAGATAGAAGAGAGAATCTCAGGTGTTGAAGACTCATTAGAGGACATAGCATCGTCAACCAAAGAAAATCTCAAAACCAACAAATCCTTAACACAAAATATCCAGGAAATATGGGACACCGTGAAGAAGCCAAACCTGAGAATAATAGGTATAGAAGAAGGTGAAGAACTTCAACTTAAAGGTACAGAAAACATATTCAACAAAATCATAGAAGAAAACTTCCCTAACCTAAAGAAAGATATGCCTATGAAAGTACAAGAATCTTACAGAACACCAAATAGGCTTGACCAGAAGAAGAAGTCACCTCGCCATATAATAATCAAAACATCAAACCTACAGAGCAAAGAGAAAATATTAAGAGCAGCTAAAGAAAAAGGCCAAGTAACATACAAAGGCAGACCTATCCGAATTACACCTGACTTCTCAATGGAAACGATGAAAGCCAGAAGATCCTGGTCAGATGTCCTACAAACGCTAAGGGAACAAGGATGCCAGCCCAGACTACTATATCCAGCAAAGCTCTCAATTACCATAGATGGAGAAAACAAAATATTCCATGACAAAGCCAGATTTAAACAATACGTATCCATGAATCCAGCTCTACAGAAAATGCTAGAAGGAAAACCTAGAGCCAAGGAAGATAACTACATTCACAAAGACACAGGCAATATAGAATCATACTTTACAAAACACTAAAAGAAAAAGGGAGGAGAAACTACACAAAATAACTTCACTAACAATAAATCAAGCGCAAACAAGGATCACCAATCAATGGTCATTAATATCCCTCAATGTCAATGGCCTCAACTTACCTATAAAAAGACACAGACTAGCAGAATGGATACGAAGACAGAACCCTTCCTTCTGCTGCATACAAGAAACACATCTCAACACCAAAGACAGACGTTATCTCAGAGTAAAGGGCTGGGAAAAGATCTTCCAATCAAACGGCCCCAAGAAACAAGCGGGCGTAGCAATCCTAATATCTAACAAATTAGACTTCAAATTAAAATCAATCAAAAGAGATGAAGAAGGGCACTTCATATTCATCAAAGGAAAAATACATCAAGACGAAGTCTCGATTTTAAATATCTACGCCCCAAATACAAAGGCACCTACATTCGTGAAAGAAACATTACTAAAGCTCAAAATGCACATAAAATCTCACACACTAATAGTAGGAGACTTCAACACTCCGCTCTCACCGCTAGATAGGACCTCCAGACAGAAACTTAACAAAGAAACAAAAGAATTAATAGAAGTTATGACCCAACTGGGTTTAACAGACATCTATAGAACATTCCACCCAAATACAAAGGGATATACCTTCTTCTCGGCACCACATGGAACCTTCTCTAAAATTGACCACATAATAGGAAACATAGCAAATCTCCACAGATACAAAAAAATTGGAATAACCCCCTGCATCTTATCAGACCACCATGCATTAACATTAGAATTCAACAATAACACAAATCGCAGAAACCCTACAAACTCATGGAGATTGAACAATGCACAATTGCACCATCCCTGGGTAAAGGAACAAATAAAAAAAGAAATTAAAGACTTCCTCGATTTCAATGAGAATGAAGACACAACATACACAAACTTATGGGACACTTTGAAAGCAGTGCTGAGAGGAAAGTTTATAGCACTAAGTGCCCACATGAAAAAACTGGAGAACAGTCATACTAGAGAATTAATAGCACAGCTGAATGTTCTAGAACAAAAAGAAGCAAACTCCCCCAGGAGGAGCAGACGCCAGGAAATAATCAAATTGAGGGCTGAAATCAATCAAGTAGAAACCAGGAAAACATTGAGAAGAATCAATGAAACAAAGAGTTGGTTCTTTGAGAAAATCAACAAAATAGACAAACCTCTGTCCAAACTAACCAAAAGACAGAGAGAGAACATGCTAATTAACAAAATCAGGGATGAGAAAGGGGACATAACAACGGACTCTGAGGAAATCAAGAGAATCATCAGGGCATACTTTGAAAATCTGTACTCCACAAAATTTGAAAATTTAAAGGAAATGGACAATTTCCTGGATAGATATCACTTGCCAAAACTAAATCAAGAACAGATAAATAATCTAAACAGACCTATAACCCCTAATGAAATAGAAGCAGTCATCAAAAGTCTCCCAAACAAAAAAAGCCCAGGCCCAGATGGCTTCAGTGCAGAATTCTACCAGAAATTCAAAGAAGAGCTCATTCCAATACTCGTCAAAGTATTCCACACTATAGAAGCAGGAGGCTCACTGCCAAACTCTTTCTATGAGGCTACAATTACCTTGATACCCAAGCCACACAAAGACACAACTAAGAAAGAGAACTATAGACCAATTTCCCTCATGAACATTGATGCAAAAATACTCAATAAAATACTTGCAAACCGGATTCAAGAACACATCAGAAAAATCATCCACCATGATCAAGTAGGCTTCATTCCAGGAATGCAGGGATGGTTCAACATTAGAAAATCTATCAATGTAATCCACCATATTAACAATCTGCGAAAGAAAAACCACATGATTATCTCACTAGATGCTGAAAAAGCCTTTGACAAAATCCAGCACCCCTTCATGATAAAGGTCCTAGAGAGATCAGGGATAACAGGAACGTACCTGAACATAATAAAAGCAATATACAGTAAACCAACAGCTAACATCAAACTAAATGGAGAGAAACTCAAAGCAATTCCTCTAAAATCAGGAACAAGACAAGGCTGTCCACTCTCTCCATATCTCTTCAATATTGTACTTGAAGTTCTAGCTACAGCAATAAGACAACAAAAGGAGATAAAGGGGATACAAATAGGAAAAGAAGAAGTCAAGCTTTCATTATTTGCAGATGATATGATAGTTTACATATGTGACCCAAAAAACTCCGCAAGGTTACTCCTAGAGCTGATAAACAGCTTCAGCAAAGTGGCAGGATACAAGGTAAACTCAAAAAAATCAGTGGCCCTATTATATACAGATGATGAAGTGACTGAGAAAGAAATCAGAGAAACATCACCTTTTACAATAGCCAAAAACAGCATCAAATATCTGGGGATAATGTTAACCAAGGAAGTGAAAGACCTGTATATCAAAAACTTTGTGTCTTTGAAGAAAGAAATCAAAGAAGATACCAGAAAATGGAAAGATCTCCCATGCTCTTGGATTGGTAGGATCAACATAATAAAAATGGCAATCTTGCCAAAAGCAGTCTATAGATTCAATGCAATCCCTATCAAAATTCCATCACAATTCTTCAAGGACCTGGAAAGATCATTAATCAACTTTATATGGAAAAACAAAAGGCCCAGGATAGCCAAAACATCCCTATACAATAAAGGAACTTCAGGAGGCATCACCATACCTGATTTCAAGCTCTATTATAGAGCTATAGTCCTGAAAACAGCTTGGTATTGGCACAAAAATAGGCAGGTAGACCAATGGAACCGAATCGAAAGCCCTAATTTTAACCCACACACCTATGAACACCTGATTTTTGACAAAGAAGCTAAAACTGTACAGTGGAAAAAGAAAGCATCTTCAACAAATGGTGCTGGCATAACTGGGTAATGGTATGCAGAAGACTGCAGATAGATCCATGTTTATCGCCTTGTACAAAACTTAAGTCCAAATGGATCAAAGATCTCAACATACATCCAGCCACACTGAAACTTTTAGAAGAGAAAGTGGGAGATACTCTTCAACGAGTTGGTACAGGAGACCACTTCCTAAACATAACACCAGTGGCACAGGCACTGAGATCAACAATTAACAAATGGGACCTTCTGAAACTAAAAAGCTTTTGTAAGGCAAAGGACACAATCAAAAAGACAAAAAGGCAGGCCACAGAATGGGAAAAGATATTCACTAACCCTACATCTGACAGAGGGCTAATCTCCAAAATTTACAAAGAACTCAAGAAACAAGTCTCCAAAACACCAAAGGATCCACTTGAAAGGTGGGGTACAGAGCTAAATAGAGAATTCTCAGTAGAGGAGGCTAAAATGGCCAAGAGACACTTAAGAAAGTGCTCAACATCCTTAGCCATCAGGGAAATGCAAATCAAAACAACTCTGAGATACCATCTTACTCCTGTCAGAATGGCTAGAATCAAAAACACCGAAGACAATTTATGCTGGAGAGGATGTGGAGAGAGAGGATCACTCCTCCATTGCTGGTGGGAATGCCGACTCATACAGCCTCTTTGGAAATCAGTATGGAGATTCCTCAGGAAAATGGGAATTAATCTACCACTAGACCCAGCAATTCCACTCTTAGGCATTTATCCAAATGAGGCAGGTTCATACAACAAGGGCATCTGCTCCACTATGTTCATAGCAGCATTGTTTGTAATAGCCAGAACCTGGAAGCAACCTAGATGCCCCTCAACTGAAGAGTGGATAGAGAAAATGTGGTACATTTACACAATGGAGTATTACTCAGCAGAAAAAAACAATGGAATCTTGAAATTCGCAGGGAAATGGATAGCACTGGAAGAAACCATCCTGAGTGAGGTAACCCAGTCGCAAAAAGACAAACATGGTATGTACTCACTCATATATGGATTTTAAATATGGATCAGGATAGTGCCAGTCTGCACTTCCACAGATAGAGAGTCTGGGAAACAGGAAAGAACCTAAAAGATATGCATATATGCATAGTACCCAAGAGAAGAGGATGGAGACAAGATCCTCTGAATGGATGGGGAACAGGGCGAGGGGGGTAGTGGGACCTGGGAAGAGTAGAGGGGGTAAAGAGGAAGGGAGTTGGTCATGGGGGAACAGGAAGTTGAGGGGGTGGGGGTAAAATAGGGGGAAGAGGGAATCATAGGATCGAAGACAGATCAGGCACCAGAGTGACCTCGAGTGATCTAAAGGTATAACATCAATTGGCAAGCTAAGCAATAGTGGAAGGACCACCTCGAATGCCCATTCCTGATAATGAACTTGATGTCTATAACTATCCGGGAGCCTTCATCCTGGGACTGATGGAAGCAGAGGCAAACACACAACTAAGCACTGAACTGAACCCAAGGAACCCAGTGACAGAGAGAGAGGAGTGATGAGCAAATTGGCAAGGAATGGGCTGGCAAAACCAGCAGAGACGGCTGATCTGAACAGGGGAGTGCTCTTGGACCCCAGACCGACAGTGGGGAGGCCAGAATGGGACTGATCTGGACCCCCCAAATGTGAGTGTCAGTGAGAAGGCCTGGGCAACCTATGGGGCTCTGAGCTGTGGATCAGTGTCTATCCCTGGTATACAATCTGTCTTCATGTGCCTATGGCACAAAGAGAGATGCTCTCTCAGCCTGGACTCTTAGGGGAGTGCCTTGACCCTACCAAGAGTGAAATGATAGACTCTAGACATCCCCTATGTGGAGGGATTTGGCAATAGGGTGGGAGGGAGGGTGGAAGGGGAGTGCGGGAGGAGGGGAGGGAGAGGGAACTGGGATTGACATGTGAAACAAGCTATTTAAAATTAAAATAAAAAATGATTAAAAAAAAAAAAACATATAACACAGCATGCTTATGAGGATGTGTAGTAAGAGGAACACTCATCCACTGCTTGTGGGAGTGCAAATTTGTACAGCCATTATAGACATCAGTGTGGAGGTTCCTCCAAAAGCCGAAAATCAATCTACCACAAGATCCAGCTATACCACTGTTGGATATATACCCAAAGGACTCTATAATCATACTAAGAGACATTTGTTGAACCATGCTTTTTTGCTGCTCTATTCAGATTGGAAACATCTAATGGATTAATAATGAAAACATGGTACATTTGCACAATGGAATATTATTCAGTGGTTAAGAAAAATGAAATTTGCTCGTAAATGGATGGAACTAGAAAATAATCATCTTGAGTGAGGTAGCACAGACCCCAAAGAGAAGTGCTGTTTTCTCTTACATGTGGATGTAGCTTTTTAAAAAATGATTTCCATGACTTCTTTCTTTCTTTTTCCTTCCTTCCTTCCTTCTTTCCTTGTTCACTGGTGTTTTGCCTACATGTCTATGTGAGGATATCAAATACCCCGGAGCTGGAGCTATAGACAGTTGTGAGCTGCCATGTGAATGCTGGGAAATGAACTGGGTCCTCTGGAAGAGCAGTCAGTGCTCTTAACCTCTGAGTCCTGCTTTTACGCTTTTGATATGTGTGTTTCAATCCAAACAGTAACAGAGGTTAGGCACCTAGTTAGGGACCAGGGGGAGAAGAGGATCTCTCAAGGAAGGGAAGATAGAATATGTGTTATGGAGTGGTAATGAGGGAAATAGGATTAAACAGGGAGGATTAAATTGGGAGACAAGGGTAAATGAGGAAATATAGGAAGGGATAATTAGCACTAATGTCTTTTGAACAACCATATGGAAACCTACTACAGTAGAAGCTTCCTAAAATAATACCTATATGAAGAGAATTTAAATAGAGATATAATATAATGGGAGAGACAAAGACCTAATTAGACATCTTACAGCACCAAGTAAAATGTTCCAGTGCTAGAAATGGTTACATCTTGTTGAGTCATTGGCCAAAGAGGTCCCATGGGCACCCTTCAAACATCACAGGCTATTGCTAAGGCTATTGGTTACTCTCCATAACCTGATGGAGTATTTCTGAAAGCAACACCTACTTATGAATATGGAGACGTGAAGCTGGTGTCTAACTAGAAACTTCACCCTTACTGACGAGCATTCATGGTACTAGAAGATACTTGCCATGCTACTGGAGGAGAAAACAATAAAATCAATATCATCCAGCTACAAACCCTGTGACCTACAGCAGCCGACAAAACACACTGGTGTACTATATAGTGGAACTATGGCAGTAACCAACCACTTTTTAAAATTTTGGATTTAAGGCCTACACCATGAGATGAAAGCCATACCTGACCCTGCTAAAATGGTCAAGAACCTGAGACTAGGTAGGTCATGGGCGTAGAGGAAAATCTAATTCTATTATTCTATTAGAGGAGCATAACAATAAAATGAATTCTAATGACATGCTGCTATACTCACAGATCATCCCTCACTGCAGAAGCTTTTGCTTGCAGCAGATGGGAGTGAACCCAGAGATCCACAAATGGACAATGTTCAGAGAGTGAGAGACTTTGCAGCACTTAGTCCTAAATGTGACCCATCAAACCCCAACCCACGGAGCACAGGGATCCATGTAGAAGAGGAAGAAGAAAGATTGTAAGAGTCAGAAGTGATGGATGACATACCAGTACTGAAAGGGGGGAGTGGAAACAGGGTCCTACCCTTAACCAAGACACTATTTGTAGTTAATACCCATTGGAAAAGTGGAAATCAGTTTGCTACAATGGAGTGCCACTGGGTATATCAACCACACCCCAGGGTAGACCCCATGCCCTGTAGTAATTGATCAACACAAAATGAAGTCCATGAATTGTTTTGTGAACTCTTTGTTTCATTTTGGCATTTTTTGTCTTATTGGTTTTTTGTTTGTATTTTTATTATCAGGTTTTTGTGCGGTGTTGTAGATAGAAGGGGAGAGTGAATAAAGTTGAATGAATAAGCAAGTAGGGGAGATCTGGGAGGAGTTGGGGTAGTGGAAAATATTAAATATATGGGGAAAATTTAGTGAGAAGTAAATATATTAAAACCACTCATAAAACATCATTTTCCCGGGCTGGAGAGATGGCTCAGAGGTTAAGAGCACCGACTGCTCTTCCAGAGGTCCTGAGTTCAATTCCCAGCAACCACATGGTGGCTCACAACCATCCATAATGAGATCTGGTGCCCTTTTCTGGTGTGCAGACATACATGGAGGCAGGATGTTGTATTCATAATAAATAAATAAATCTTTTTAAAAAACATCATTTTCCCTAGTGGTAGGAGCTATCTGTCCACAAACAGCTCATATTAAGTTTTGCCTTTAAGATACCTGCATTCTACAAAGCTTGTTCTGCCATCCACTAAGGTCAGAACTGGAATGTCTCTGCTATTCACCGGTAACAACAAAATAACTGTAACATATGTTTTTTATGTAAAATGTTATGCATACCAGCATTTAATGCTTTAAAAGTGAATATTTGGCATGTTTTACAGAACTTTGATATATGACCTGCCAGCATTATGCAACTTTCATAAAAAGAAATCAGTAAGTTTCCCAATTGTGGCTGTGTACATTCAGTATTCAAAAGCTTTGTAATAGTTCTTTCCACTCTTAGCAAATTGCATGGGTAAATAGAAAGCCAGCCTGAGAGAGTAGATAAGTTAACCGTGGAAAGGGACAGTACTCAAAGCAGTCAATATTCTAGTTGAAGTTCTTTGTGAAAAGTTTTAAGAGCAAAAAAAAAAAGAAAAGAAAAGAAACAAATTAACAGCTGGTTATTTTTATACAGCATATATTTTACAAGTTTGTACTAATACATTCTCATATTACAAAGGCAATTAAGAGGAAGAATCTTTCTTTTCCTATTTGAATCATCCAAACATAAACAAAACTATACATTAAAAAAAACCTTTCATTTGGATAACATCAACAAAAAAAAAAGACAAGTAAAACAAAAATTTTTCCCTTTAATACAGGTAGACATTGAAGTGGACCTAATTTGCTTTTCTTTTTAAAAGTTTCCGAAAACAAAAAGCAGCTTAAAATCTGACTAAGATGAGTAAAAGCATTGCTTACTAAACTACCTGTCTCTAGCACGTTCTCTCTTTCTTTCCTAATGCTTTAATGCCGGTTCTTCTCTGTCTCTTCCATCTCTTCCTCTTTTCAGTGGTCCTCGTCAGTGATCATCATCATCGAATCTTGTTCTCCTTCCCTGAAACTGTCCTCTTCCTTTGGGTGCCCCATCATAGGGAGGTATGCTCCCTTTCCTTTTCCTTTAAATCTGCAGCCTCCTCCTTTTGACTTCCATTTGTGCAGTGATTCTTGCTGATGCACCATGATTTTTCCTCGTTGTATTTTTTTTTCTGCATGTCCTTCTAGCACTTTCCAAGTCACCTTGCTCTTAGTTTCTTAATTGTCAGTTACCATTATTTGCACCTCTGGCTTTCTCAAGTGCTCCCTTAGCTTTTTATTTCAAGGGAATTATTCCCTCTTCCGCTCCTCTGACAAAGTCTGTTCATTGTATTTCACCGTGATTTGAACAAAAGGATGTGTAACTCTTCTCTACACATCCGGTCATCCAAGTCGCCTGAAAACTCCAGTGAGCATCCCAGCTTTCCTTCTAGGGGTCTTGTTTGGGTACTTCCTGACTTTTTCTTCCTTCATGTCCTTGTCTAGCTTTTAATTTAGCCTTCACTTCGCTCTGCTTTCTTTCTTCCTTTTTCTTTGCAAAGCAATCTTCCTTAAAGACTATTAGCAGACTTATGTCTCTGTACTTCTGGCCAGGGGTCTCCACAAACTTCTTTGCAGACTGAATACCAGCAAACGCAGCAAATATTGACCCCTTAAATGTTTTTGTGCAGTGTTGTCTCATCTGAATGCTCAGTATTTGAGCGTTGTCATCTAGCCATCCTTCTATGTCATCAAGAGTTGCATCTGTTGGGAAGCCTTTAATATAAACAGATCTGTTTTGTTTTTCACATCATTCTTGTACTCATCCATCACTTCAGGAAGGGGTCTGCTTGGAGATCTGATTTTACTTTTATCTGCACTCACCTCCAGGAGTTTTGCCTTAGATTTACTCAGTGCTTGAACAATCACGTTCAAGTCTGTTGTCGGCCGGTTTAGCCTGTTGAATTTTATCACTATGTCCAAAGGTACCCGGCCTTCATCCAGTTTTATCTGTTCCTTTAAAAACGTGTCTCATGGCAAATTGAAGTCTCCAAAGTAATTCAATTTGATGACAGATTTTGGCTTCCAGAGCAGCCTTTTTTTTTCATGATCTCCATTTTCAACCATCGTGGCTATCTGTAAAATTTCTCACACTTGAAGATTCTGATCCCACAGTCACCACAGCTTCAACAACGACGACGGAAGCGCCTCTACTTCCGAGCACCTGTAACGTCTTTTGACCTGAGATGAGAATGAGCAAAAGGCACCGAGAATGTGAGAAAGATTAGCTTTCACTTTGCAGTGCTAATCTGCTGACAGGGACAACTGTGGATGTCAAAGGATCTCTTTTCTCCTTGGCTGCTGGAAAACACATGTTCCCTGCTGCTCTAGTGGCATATTTGTACATTTCCCAATCATCAGTAACCCGTGTCCTGAGACAGCCCTTGAAATCCTCAGGGTGGAGAATTGTGCTATAAATAGAACCACCCATTTTATAGGTGCTGATGATGAAGTCTTTTTGTAAAACTCTGCTGCTAACTTGACTCCAATTCAGAAGACATCACCCTGCCACGTGTGGCTCATTCTGTGGTGCCTGGACTCCCTCTGCCCTCTTCCCAAACTGGGGGACAGGTTGAGTTTTCTTTCCTCTGTTTGCTGATTGCATGAGTGCATGAGAAGGTCTTGGCTTGGTTTTGCTTCCATCTTAGACAACATAAAAGAGATGTCCATTGCTAGCCATCCCAGTAAGATTCCGTTTTAACATAAGCAGGGTCTGCACTGATGAGAACAAAGATTCACCATACAGGCCTCCTTCACAAAGACCCTTTGCCACATTGGGAGGGAGCCAAAGGCGTACTGCCTGCCACGAATTGTGGAACTGTCCCAAAAACAGCTGCCCGGGGCCTGGTGGGCAGCAGTGAGCTTTTTCTCAACTATAGGCAGCAGCAAATGGTCTGGGTTGAATGTTAGTCTGGGAGTCTTCCCAGCCACATTCTCTAAACGCTAAAAACTGGAGGTACATGCTGTGTAGCTGGAAATACTCCTGGAAATTGCATGACCATATTCCCTGTGGACCTGTGTTTCCAAGGCAGCAGACATGTATCTTACCTGATACAGAGACAGACAGACAGACAGAGACAAGACAGAGATAGACAGAGACATGGAGAGAAAGAGATTGAGAGATTTACTATTGTGGTTTCCAGGCTGTAGTACAGGTTGTCCAACAATTACTAACTCAAAACTGAATGACCAAGAATCCGGTAGCTGTTTGGTCCGTGAGACTGGATGTCTCAGCAGTCCACATACGGTGCTAGAATCCTCTAGTCCTGGAGGATTCCCAGGGAGCTGCTGGTCTTGAGTCTATGCTGGAGCCCAAAATTAGTAGGCTGTAGTACCAGGATAGATGTACTTCCAGGTGAGAGTGAGAACAAGTAGGCAAAAAGCAAAAGCAGCTTCCTTCTTCCACATCTGATAGGGGCTTCCAGGAACGTGTGGCCTGGATTTTGGGTTGATCCTCCCAACTCACATAATACAATCAAGAAAATCTCTCTCAGGTGTGTCCACTGCTCTGCTGTTAGTTGATTCCAAATGCAGTCACATTGACAACCAAGATTAGCCACCATAAGCAGGAGCCATTCCTGTGACAGTCACCCATGTGACCGCCACACTCCCTCTGATCTGTTGAGCCATCAACGTAGGCAGGATGGAGGAGACGCAGTTTGACAGGCTGGAGTCGGCTGCTCAAATCTTAGTGGTGTTTAGTGGTGTCACCTAGGAAATCAAGGTGGTGACTGACAGTGAGAGAGGCGTGGCACTCACAGAGGAGTAAGCAAGGGGCTAAGTCTGGAGTCTGAGGCTGGAGCTGGATTCCATGAGGGAAGCCAAGTGACCAGCAGAAGAACTGGCTGTCCCTACGTGTAACCGGAGCCATGAGGCAATCGGCACTAAGACATGGTATGTGTGGAGTTCTACCAAAGTTGGAGGCAAACGGTGCCAGGAAGATTTCAGAAGGGTGGCAGAGGCCACAGGCTCGGGCAAGTTGGGCAGCAGGACAACCATGTCAGTGACCCGCCAATCAGTCTTCTAGACCTTCCTCTCCCTAGTCCAGTTCACACTGGTGGGGGACTAACCTCCCTAAAACACAGGCCATTTAATGCCACTGTTTGTACGCTTTCTATAGCAGGTCTCTGTATTGCTCTGTGGGTCAGTGTCATGACTCTAGAACCTCCAGGGCAGAGCACATATAACCTTCTCTTTTGTTCCTGGGATTGGGGGTGGGAGACGTTGTCACAGTACATTACAGGTCCTAAGCAGCCAGTAAAGTCTTCCTGAGTTATACCAGAGCAAAGAGGTCTTGAGTAGAGTTGAAGCCAGGTGCCTGAAAACACAGAACCTCTATAAGACAGTGTCTGAAAGCCAGTTGGCCAGGGGGCAAGGAAAGTTGAAGTGAATGGAGAACTTTACCCTCCAGACATACATGAGACAGAATCAGGTCATTTTCTTGGCTCAGGGAATATGGCAGAGAGTTTCCAGTGTCACAGCTTTTCTAAGATTATTTTCCATCCCTTTAAAAAAATGTTCCAATCTCAGCGTCCCCTCAGAAGGAACTTGGTAAGGAAAAAGCCTTCCCCCCCCTCCTCTTTGTCAACGACCTGTTCTACTGTCCCACAGTTCCTGCCATCTAGACGTGACATCAACAGCTTTGCCGAGCAGCTGGGGTAGTTGTTTTAATTCAGGTAAATGGCTCTGCTACTGCCTGTTCCTGTGAAGCTGAGCCAGAGGTGGTTTTTTTTCTCCTTAATATTCTATGCAGCTTCTTTGCCCCATACAGAAGAGAGTTGCTTGAGGCCCCATCCCCAGGAGATGCACGGGTTCTTACGTGAAGCCTTTGTACAAAATCTCCTCGGCATTAAAGGAGACGTGATTCATTCTCTTAACTGTCGGGGACTGTGTTGAGAGCCTACCATGTGCCACATCCCCTTAGTTCTGAGGTCCTGGGTAGCTGCTACATCTCTAAGTGGCCTTAGTTTCTAGCAAGAATATTCTTATGGAATGAATTGTAGTTCCCATTGCTACCACTTATACCTAGTTTCAGTGACGTCCTGTGTCTCACCCTCCACATTCACAGATTCCAGAGATTCAGCTGACTACAGACCAGAAGCATTCCCACAAAAATCTCTGTGTGTGCTGAGCTTGTATGGACCTTTTCTGGTTGTTTCTGGTCCCTGAGCACTGATAACATCTTAGTGCTTTTTACATAGCTTTCTCCAAAACTAGAAAAGAAAACGAAGAGTGGACATTCACTTATCTGGCAACTGGAAGGCCTTCGGACCAAGGGTGTTACAAAACGGGAGTTTTACAGGTACAATGGATGGGAATATAGCTCAACGGTCCACACCTATAGAGCTAGAGCTACAATGAAGCCTTGTTACCTGTTCTGAAAGCAGATAATAGCAAACACACACACACACACAGACACACAGACACACACACACACACACACACACACACACACACACACACACACACCATCATTAACCTGAAAACAGAAGAGGAGCCCCGGCATCGGCCACAGCAAGAGGTCAGAGGTTGCTATGGTACCCGGTCCCTGGGCCCCTCCTCCTCTAGCCCTGCTCTCTCAACCACTCCTTCCTCATCCACAGCTGCCACATCGGACAGCCAAGCTTCTGAGTAGCACCCTGCTTGGGGATCAGGCCTAAACTTGCCTGTCCTTGCAGTGAGAGCAGCTTACCCCTCCAGTGACCCTCAGTGTGTCACAGACAAGCCCTCTCCAGACTTGTGTTCACCATTCTACATCCAGGCCTGGTTTTTTTCAGAGATTGTTCAGTGGTGCCAAAGACCATGCCCTGAGGCTCAGTCCCAGGGTGAGCGACTATTCTGCTTGCTTCAGGAGCTTTTATTACATTCCGAGTCCATCACTTCCTGTGCGGTGTTTACTCACACGAGTGAGCCACTTCTGGAGCCGTGCACTAGCGAGGTTGACATCCAAGCAAACAGAAAGTCTACAGCAGTCAGAACCCTGACTTCCAGGTGACAGTGGCATCCCTACACTTACCCCATAGCAACAAGGCGAAGTCCCAGCAGCCAGATGTCAGGAGTTGAGTCCCCGCTCTACTGATTTGAATGAAGTCCATTACTCAGCGTCTCTAGGTGTCAGTTTTTCCACCTGTAAAATAGGTTGAAATGGCTATCCTGTCAGCTGGTCGTGAGGATTGTAAGAGTTAACCCATGCAAAACATTTAATGCCTGACTTGTACTTGGAGAGTACTTGGTAATGCCAAATATTTTGATTTTGTATTAAATATTAGTATATTCTCTGCCTCAAGACCTGACTCCCATATTCATTCTCCAGTAGATTGTCTCAGATTTCTAAATTTGGACCCACCTCATGCTTTCATGGGATTTTTTTTTCTGTTGTTATTTTTGTCTTTTGAAATTTATAAAACAAGAGTAAGTTTTAAATTGTGCAGCCATATTTATGTAAAATATGTTCTCATTCTAGTTATGTGAAGTTAAAAAAACAGTAAAAGCAAGTGATACCTGGTGTGTATGAAGATGGCCTTATCTTGCTCCTAACCCAAGTTACACAAAATGAGAAATAAAACATGAACTACCCGGACTTAGGAAAGCAGGGGACTAACCCCAATTCCACTGACAACTGAGGGCTGCCATTTCAAGAAAAGACATTAGACATGGAGTTACATTATTTTTCCCTCTTGTCAACCCTACATTGAGAGAGGATTTCCTTGTCAGTCCTGGTTCCAGCTTCGTAACTATAATCATTTCATATTTTAAATTTGCATTTCTCCTTTGGCTCCTGAGCCTTCTAAATCCAAATATATCATTTGCCTACTCAGCTTCCCTTCTCAAACACCGCTCTCTGCCCTGGTTCCAGTCTATCCTGCTAGGCCAGCATTTTCCCCGCAAAGACTCTCCAGATCGGCTTTCTTGCTTTATGGATATTCTATTGAACTTCAGCCTGTGACACTGCTCCCAGAAGTTGGTTCTGTTACACGTTTTGGTCAAAGGAATTCAGGTTTATCTAAGGCACACTTTGATGTACATCAGCCAGCCATACATTAACAGTGAGCACACACAACCTCTGTGTTCTAAGGCACACTTTGATGTACGCCAGCCATACATTAACAGTGAGTACTCGCAACTGCTCTGTTCTAAGGCACACTTTGATGTACATCAGCCAGCCATACATTAACAGTGAGCACTCATAACTGCTCTGTTCTCGATCTCCGTACACAACTCCAAGAGACACTGAGCAGTTGGCTATACACAAGGCTTTGTATTAGGTGATTTTGGCCAAGCTTGGTAAACATGTTATGTGTACGTTGGATGTTACATAGTTTAGGGATATTCAATATATAAAATTATGCATTTTTGTATTCAAAATAATTTCAGCTTACATGTTTATCAGGGTGTGCATTTAGATTTTCATTTCTCCCAGCCCCATCGTGTTTTTGCAAGGATATGAGGAACATTTGTGAACTTTTAAAAATTTGTTCATTTTTTGCCTTCTAGAAAGTCTAAGACCCTTAATTACAGTGACTTCAAAAATCTATGTGAAGCTGAGCGTTGGTGGGCATGCCTTTAATCCCAGCACTTGGGAGGCAGAGGCAGGTGGATCTCTGTGAGTTCGAGACCAGCCTGGTCTACTGAGCGAGTTCCAGGACAGGCTCCAAAACAATACAGAGAAACCCTGTCTCTAAAACAAAAACAAAATCTATGTGAAACACCAGAGCTGACAAGTGTCTAACACAGCTGATGCTTTTTGTCTTAGGCCCACCCAGGAATCCGTATGAATTGTTTGCCACATCAAAAAGCTTTGGCTATTTTTGTGACTGGATGTCACTAAAATCTTAAATCACTAACCAAGCTCATGGCTACCTTGTTCCATTCTTGTGGGAAACTTGTCTCAGTAGTTCACCTAAGATAGATCAGTTCCTTTAGTTCTGAGCTACTGTGTGGCTGCTAAATCCAGAAGGCACCTCGGCCTCCTCCAAGGGTAACCTGAGGAATGAATGGTAGTTCACATCGATGCTAAATCTAGAAGTCACCTCAGCTTCCTCCAGGGGTAATCTAAGGTAATGAATGGTAGTTCACACTGCCTAGCACCTACGCCAAGTTTCAATGAAGTCCTCCACATCCACAGATTCCTGGTCCAGAGATTCAGCCAACTACAGACCAAAAATATTCAGACAAAGACCTGTTTGTGTGCTGAACTTGTGCAGCCCTTTGACAATATATTATTAATATTTGAATAGCATTTACATTGTATTGGGTATTATATATAATCTAGAGATGGTTTAAAGCATATGAGAGGATATGCACATGTGTCACACAACTACTATGCCACCTTATATGAAGGACTTGAGCATCTATCGGGGGTCCTGGAATCAGCCTCCTGCAGATACTGCCCACCTTACTGAATGGTCAAAGCCGTACTATGAATGTGGGTGCTATTATCATCGTCATTCCCCTGAGGAGGATCCCAAGGCTTGGAGAAGCTGAGCAAGGCACCATAAAGCTATGTTGGGAAATGCAACTTATTGTTTTTGTCTCTCCTTTTCTTCAGTTCTTAATTTTTATTTACATGTATGTCTGTGTAGGAGTGTCTGCACATGCCAGGAGAGGGTACCGGATGTCCTGCTTCGAGGCAATTGTGAGCTGATGTTCAGGAGAGAAATGACCCGGGGGCCTCTGGAAGAACAACAAGTACCCATCATTGCAGAACCATCCCTGGAGCCCTAAGTGTGTTTGGACAACTACATTTCTTGCAAAGCGAATGAGAAACACTATAGTCATTTTAACAATAAATACACAAAATAGAAGTGTTTACTTATAAAATTCACCTCAGGAAAGCAGATGACCTTCAGTTGCTCTCAGAGCCTAAAGGTTGAAGGTGGCTATGGCTGAGGTGCTCGTGAGGAGCGTGGTCTTGGATGGGAGGCTTGGGCTCGGCCCACAACACAAGAATACCAAGTGGCTTCCTGGGGCCTGATGAGGTCCAGGAACATTTTGGGTTTGTTTGGGCCATACAGTCAGATTAGCTGTCGGTACTTAATAATGGGGAGATTTCACATTTCTCAAAAATGCAGACTTGAGCTTCTCCTGAAGACATGAGAGCTATACTCCAGCAACATTGGCAGACACTGAATGGAACCTCTGTCCCGCCTACCGTGTTCATTCATTTCCTAAGGCCAGTAATGGAAGGTAAGGCATGCATGTTAGACCATTGTAGAGGCTAGGTGGAAGAGTTAGTCGGGGCAGGGGTGGGGTAAGACGGGACAGGAGAAGCAGTGAAGTGAGAGGGAAGGCAGTTGATGTTCTCTCGTTGGGAGGGAAGGCAGTGTATCCTTGATGTTCTCTCGTTGGGAGGGAAGACAGTGCATCCTTGATGTTCTCTCGTTGGGAGGTCCACTGTAGTCACAGCTGAGTTAGGAAACAGATTCAGGAGAGAATGCTCAGCTTGGATTAGACTCTTGAGTGAGTGTGTAGTTCCGGCATCTGTGTGGTTCCTAAGGACTGCTGAGCATAAGTTTCCAGGTTCAGAGGCTGAGGCCTAAACCAAACATCAAAGGCAGAAGTCACCAAAACCGCAAGAGCGTGGTGGCCAACAACAGCATCCTCTCTGGGAAGATCAGGTGAGGATGAGAGACCACAGGTGAGCCATCAGAGAGACCTGGAGTGCAAAGGAATCTAATTTCACACAGGAAAAGCGAATTAAGCCAGTCTCCAAAAAAGCAAATATCATGCTTTTCTCTCATATGTAATTCCTTAAGTTTTACAATCATGTGTATATATATATGGTTTGAAAGCAGAAGCCATAGTTCTCTGGAGTAGGCATGCCCAACCTTTTGACATTTTACAAAGATGTGGGCACCCACAAAGTTCATGCTTAAGAACAGCACAATCGAGTTCCAGTCATGACTATCGTGTATGGCCCATAGGCCTCAGGTTAGACGCATCTGGCAGAGCAATGGTTCTCAACCTGTGGGTCGTGACCCTTGGGGGCTGAATGACCTTTTCACGGGGGTCACCTAAGACAACCAGAAGACAGATATTTACATTATGATTCATAACAGTAGCAAAATTGCAGTCATGAAGTAGAAATGAAAGTAATTTTATTATTGGGGTCACCACAACATGAGGAACTGTATTAAAGGGTCACAGCGTTAGGAAGGTTGAGAACCACTGTGGTAAGGAACAAAGAAGACTAACAGGAAGGGGCAGAGTCTGAAAGGGAGGGTGGGGCATGGAAAGGAATATGTGCAATGGGCAACATATATTTGAATTATAATGTCCTGGTGTTAAATAAATAAATACGATCTGCTTTTGCAGTGCCCTGCAATTAAAAAGAAAGGAGGAAAGGGTATAGGAAAATGGAGACCAAACGGTGTCTGTGGGTTTTAGTGATTAGGTGGTCCCCGGTGGCTGAGACACGAATGATTTCAGAATGTTTAGGGAAAGCCACAATTTGGCAGAGCGAAGAGTGGATACAACCATCTCATTGTGAAATTCAGTTTCCGTCTTGCACAAGACAATAACCATTATCCACACACATGTGCACACTGAGACTGCATTGGGTTAGCCAATGTGCACACAAGGAAAGTCAAAGCTGGGTCTCCAGGCCCTTCAGGCATCCAGCCAACCTCCCTGCCTCTTCCTAAGTCTGTTAAATGAGCACCATTGTTGAAAGCCCAGCGTGTTCTCCAGACAGTCCTTAACCCTTGACAGCCTCATCCTTAATATTCACCGCAGGCTTCCATTGTTTTCAGACCAGCAGGGAAGGATTGAATAGTAGCTCCGAAGACACCTGCATTCTCAGCCACACATTCATCTGTTGCGCTCTGGGAAGGACTTCAAGGTGGTGAGAACACAGGCTAGAGTGAGGGAGTAGGAGCCAGACAGATCCCAGACAGACAGACAGACAGACAGACAGACAGACAGACAGACAGAAAGACAGACAGACAAAGGGACCACAGATAAGCTTCCTCCCCATCCTCCTGACCTGAAACAAAGATCTGAGAGACATTTTTTTCCTGCCAGCAGGTTCCCTACCCCTGGCTGACAAGTTCAGGCTGATCAGCTGTGTTCAAGGCTGCCCTTGACCATGATTACCTGAAGCTGTGGGCCTATCAGCTCCCCTTTCTCTGTTTGAGAAAGGGCACCAAGAACACTTGAAACCCCCAACCTTTGGGCAGGGCGGGGTGAGAGGGAGGTAGAGGGGGAGAGGGGTAGTGGATTCCTGTTTCTTAATCCCTGCTCTACAGAGAGTCTCTCTGTTTCCTTGTTATGCGTGGGCACTTCTTCATCTTTAATAATGTCTGTTCCCACTGCTGTGTATGTGTCTAAGGCTGTATTTCCTGCCTTTAACTCTTTACTTGGCCGATAATACAGACCCAGCAGAGACTGCACAATGGCAGGCTGGAGAGATGGCTCAGGGGTTAGGAGCACTGGCTGCTCTTCCAGAGGTCCTGAGTTCAGTTCCCAGCAACCACATGGTGGCTCACAGTCATGCGTAGTGAGATCTGGTGCCCTCTTCTGGTATGCAAGCAAAACACTGTATCTAAAAAAAATAAAGAAACAAAAAAACAACAACTGCGAAATGACAAGAAGAGTGTAGAAGGTCTTGGATTCTGAGCTACTGTCCAGAAAACCGGCAGACCTATACTGGAGTGTACCGGAAGCAAGACACGGAGTGTAAGGGTTTCTCAGCTGTGTGACGTAAGGTGGGACTGAGGCCATTGATTCAGCCATTACCATATCTGGAGCCGGTGACTCGGTGCTCCGTGGCTGGAAACTCTGGCCTACTGAAAACGGCGGGGGACTCTCGTCCTGCATTCTCCTTCCCAAATCTTTTCATATAACGAATGCTTCAGTTCTTGGTAAATCGTTTCATACCATGAGTTTATCTCAGTGAAGCTGATATGAACTTTATGGTCACCACAAAGCAAAGAGGTTCTTAAACCTTGTCTGTCTAGAAAAATAAATATATTTCATGCCAGGGTCTGGGTGCTTGTCTCCTCCAAGACTCATGTTGAAACTTAATCTGTCAAATTCTGTCTCTGGTGTGTGAAGGTCACTTCTGTGGGAGGTAATCAGAATCAGATGAAGCGATGTAGTGCCCTTGGTAGCACTAGTGGCTTTGTTAGAGGAGGAAGAGGTCCAAGCTGGTACACTAAGTCTGTCTCACCATGTGATGGCTACATTAAAAAGGCCTCTATCAATGCTCACCAGATGCCAAAGCTATGCTCTGGGATTTCTCTCCTCTAGAACCATAAGCCAAAACCTCTTTTTAAAAATAAATTCCTAGTGTGTGGTATTCAGTTATTATAACAGAAAATAGACTAAGGTATTGTATATTTCAATTTTCACAATAAGACCATGCATATCAATTAGGCTCCTATTAACAGAGACCTAATGACAAGTGGCTGAAGGGGAGGAGTGTTTATTGTTTTCCAGAAGCACTCCTGTTAGGTCTCATACAGAAGTCTGCTGGAGCCGGGCGTTGGTGGCGCACGCCTTTAATCCCAGCCCTCGGGAGGCAGAGGCAGGCGGATCTCTGTGAGTTCGAAGCCAGCCTGGTCTACAAAGTGAGTTCCAGGACAGCCTCCAAAGCTACAGAGAAACCCTGTCTCGAAAAACCAAAAAAAAAAAAAAAAAAAAAGAAGTCTGCTGGAGGGGATAGAGACCCTTCTGCTCCATCAACATTGAGCCAGCATCACCTTCACACTCCTGGAAGCAGTAAAGAATGAATGGAAAGGGCAAGACAGCCTCCTCATCCTAGATGAGTCATCTCACGAAGTAGCCTTTTCAGAACCCCTATGCACTTCTGCCATGGTTCACCAGCCAGTTTGGAAGGATGTGCCTATCTATACATAGCTGCAAGGGAAGCAGAGAAATGTAGCCACACCATTCCACCTATGGCTAGGAAACTCTACTAAAAAACAGTAGGAAGTCTGTTAGTCAACTTGAATTCCCAATAACTCCTTGTTGCCCAGACCAAATGCCTGACAAGAAACAATTTCAGGGAAAAGATATTTATTTTGGCTCATAGCTTTATTGGAGACACATGGCAACTAGGGCTCCTTCTGTGGTGGAAGACCTGTGATATCTCAGCAGATCAGGGCAGAGAGCTCTGGCTGGCACCAAGCTGGCCTATAACCATCTAGCACTACATATATGGCTCTAGGTTAACCAGCTAAGCCCATGTGTCCAAAAGATTCTATAACCTTCCAAAAAAGCATCACCGGTTGGAGACCATGTATTTAAACACAAAAATCTGCCTTTCAAGTCATAACACTGAGTTTCTTGTGTTGACCACAGCTTTGGGGGATCTTTGGACAATGATCTCATATCTATGGTAGATGAAGAATGAGGGTTAGTTATTGCCCCCCAAGAATACAGTAGGCTTTATAAATAGGTGAATTCTTGTGCTGTACATATAACCTGAAAAAATATAATAAATGTGATTCTTTAATCCATTAACTAATTAATTTATCAAGTGTAACCCAATAGCAGGTGTTTTCACCTCTTTCTACTGTGAAGCATCTTCTGCTTTAGGTCCCATTGATAATAGTACACTAATTTCCTCAACCTTCAATCCATTGCCTCAAAGCCATGATTTATGGTGAAATATGCCCTTGTCTATTAGAGGAACCAATGTGTTTGCTTTTTTACTGAATACATCAATGCTATGTATTTTAAAACTGCAGTTTCCCACTCCTTAATTCTTTTGGTATAGTAAAAATAGATTTTAAATGTTTTTAGATGTATTCATTTAATTGTTAAGTGTATTAGCATTTTACCTGCATGTATATGTATCACATATATGTCTGGTGCTCATGGAGGTAGTCCACAGATAGATTTTATTTCACATTTGTGGTTTTCTTTATTAGAAAAAAGATATTTTTTCACTGTTGAGCAAAGTGACAATATTATAAGTCATAAAAAATATTTAATATTTGACTTTTTGCACTATCTAGGCTCCAGGTGTCACTCTCAGAGAAAATCTATTTCAATTATACTTTGACAATGCACAAAGTTGAGGTGAGTCTATCATAACCAGGGCTCAGGTGAGCCTATCATCATAAGCCAGGTCTCAGGTGAGTCTATCATAACCCAGGGCTCAGGTGAGCCTATCATCATAAGCCAGGGCTGCAGTAGAACGAATCAGAAACACTAGGGAAACTCACCGGGGTTCTTCACAAAGTCCTTGGCCTTCCTGGAGGCTTCTCCATCCACAAATCAGAGACAATTATGGTTTACTCTTCTATTCTATTCTTTTTCCCCACTTCTCACTCCCCCCTTCCCTTCTTTCCTTTATAGGGTCTTGTCTCAATTTTGTCTCAAGCCAGTATTCAAGCAGCCAGCCTGCCTCAGTCTCCTACAGGCACCCACCCCAGTGCCTCCCTGGTACTTTATTTAGCAGAGTCATTGTCAATGTCCATGTTCCAGATGCAACTGATACAGAGTATACAAGGTAGGAATCCTACACAAGCGTATAGCACTGTGGTTTGCCCGGCTGTGTGCACACTAACTGCTTCTGTTGAAATTACGATATCCATGGCGAGTGTTAGGAGGTTAGGCTTTTGAGGAGTGATTTGATAATGAGGACAGAGCCCCAGGAGAATAAGACTTTAAAGAAGGAATCCCAGCCCACTGCCTTGCCCTTCTGTCCCATGAAGCTACAATGAAAA
Organism: Mesocricetus auratus; assembly: GCF_017639785.1. Lineage (NCBI taxonomy): Eukaryota > Metazoa > Chordata > Mammalia > Rodentia > Cricetidae > Mesocricetus > Mesocricetus auratus. The sequence continues at coordinate 25,463,367 of NW_024429208.1, forward strand.
GGCAGCCTTCTATGGGAAGGTGGCTCCTTAGCAGACACCAAATCTTCTGGATGCCTTGGCTTCAGCTTTCCCAGCCTCCATAAAGGTGATGAACAAGTGCTTGTTTAAACCACACAGGCTGTAGTATTTTTGTTACAGCAGTCTGAGCTAAAGTCGGCTGTTAGGGGAAAGCCAAACGTATTTCCTTAGCAAGAGGATGTTGCCATGGCAAAGTTTAAACAGCTGAACACAGAACCTCATTCTTCAGTGGGATAAAGACATCAGTTGGAAGCCAACTGTTTCCCACCTTGGCGTGGTCCCTTTGATTTTGTGCTGAGCTCATCCACAGTCTACTCTGCCTTTCATCTCCCTGAGAGCACCTAGTATAGACTAAAGGCCCAAGGCACAAACACATCCCAAACACAGTCTCTCCCTGTCCTTTCTTTGCCAGGGATGGAAGCCTGTTCCACATCCAGAAACTTCCATCATTGTCAAACTATCCTATACTCTGCATAAAATCCAAGTCACTTGCCTGGTGCTCTGTGATGCAGGCGCCATCCCCCTTCTCAAGCAGGCTCAGCTCCCTGTCTTGTGACCCCCCACAGGTTTTCTCAGCTTCTTCAATCCACCTGGTCCTTTCACACAGGGCCTCTATACAAGCTTTATTCAACTCCAAACAGCCCTGTCTCCACACATGAGCATACAGATTGCCAGGTCCTTCCATCTCCTCCTCAGAGTTAGCACTCCCCTTGTCTGTTAACAGTGGCATAGTCCCTGCTGTGCCCTCAGCCGCCTCTGCCCCTGCTTACCGGCGCCTTCTCACCACCTATTCATTTCTGGCATTTTAGGTGTCTGTTTGGAAAGCAAGGTCCTTGACCATGTGGTTCCTAAGATGACCTTGCCCTACTTCCACCTCAGAGCTGTACTAAGTGTGGAGGTGGGTCTGAACGCCACTCAAGATTAGCTAACCCCATCCAGGCGGTGGTGGCGCACACCTTTAATCCCAGCACTCGGGAGGCAGAGGCAGGCGGATCTCTGTGAGTTCGAGGCCAGGCTGGACCGATAGCCTCCAAAACAATACAGAGAAACCCTGTCTCATAAAAACCAAAAAAAAAAAAAAAAAAAAGATTAGCTAACCCTTTACCTGAGGAGCCCAGAGCCTGTGTATAAACCGTGAAGAGAGCTGAAGACAAATATGTCTTCTTAGGATAGCAGAGGCACAGGACCATGTGCTGAGGACCTAGCTTTCCTCATCATCCCAACCTCCCACCCCCTGCCCCAGGGCAGAGACAAGGTTCCTGGGGCAGACTGGGAGCTGCTGAGTGTGCTGGGCCACAGCCTGGGCTGTAATTGTTTGATTCTGAACAACTTCCTCTTTCCAAGTACAGACCCTGGACATTTAAAAAAAAAAGGCTAGAAGTTTATGCAACCTTCATACACTACTGCATGGTTTAAACAACAGCGTTTTTGGAAAGAATACCGTTGAAATGATCCCTGTTTGTAGGTAACAAGAAGCTGGCTTGCCGAGGTGTGAACAAAGGCAGGTGAGCGGCAGGGGGGTGGCATATGTGTTTGCTGTATTTAGTTGATGTTTCCTTCAGACAGTAATTAAACAGTAGGAAAATGTTGTCAGTGGACTAAAACACACACACACACACACACACACACACACACACAAAACGCAGGTATCCACTACCCCCATCTGTCACCAACAGGAAGTGCATTTCCTATTCATTTGACTACTCGATGCCTCCTCAACAAATATAAGTTCCTTGAGGGCGAGGGCTGGCACATTTTGTCTGTCTTCTCATCATGATACACTGAGCCCCTGGCAACGCTGGTAGATGCACTTGGTATGCACTTGCTGAATGAATGAAATGATGGGCACATTACATAGCAGTTGAGTTTGTGGAGTTTGTGGAGTTCGTGGGGGTCATGGGCTTTCTATCCTGTTGACATGAGATTAGAAATTAAGACACAGAATTTACATACTAAAGAACAGAATGTGTGTCGGGGCTCTGGGTGTGTGTGTGTGTGTGTGTGTGTGAGAGAGAGAGAGAGAGAGAGAGAGTCTGTGTATATGTCTGCACATGTGTATGATGCCTAGAGATCCATGTTAAGTATCTTCCTTACTCGTCTGCTTCTTATTTTTTGAGACAGGTTCTCTCGCCGAACCTGGAGTTAGCTGATTTGGCTAGCCTGCCTGGCCAGTGAGCTCCAGATATTCACCTGTCTGTCTCTGTGTCCCCAGTGCTAGGATGGCAGATACCCATCAGAGTGCCCAGGTTTTCACATGACAGCTGGGATCTGAACTCAGGTCCTCATGCTTGCAAGGCAAGAACTTTATCAACTGGTCCATCTCCCCAGCCCTTGACTATGGCTCAGAAGTGGTCAATTCTGATAAATCGTCATTCTTCTAGCTCATGTGTGTTTTCTACTGGCATGTCCCCTGGACCTCCAAAGCCACTGACAACTTGGTGGTACAGTGGCTCTGATGGCTGGAATCTCTCCAACAGCGAGCCCCACGGCCAATCATGTACCTGCACACATTTACTGAAAGGGACGGGCCATCCTGGGCTAAGTTATGTGTCTCAAGTATACGTTCTAAATTGTATCACATTCCCCATAGCACCAAGAGACCCCATTTGTCCCACGGTCCACAATCTTGACTTGTGACCTTATTTGAAAAAAAAAAACTGCTATGATAATATATTGCTCTTTCTCTGTCAGTCTTCCAGGAAATGCTCAAAACAGAAAGTAATGAATTTTCAGAGTTTCCGAATGATCTGGATAAGCAGTCACCTCTCTTGCTTCATTATCTTAGCATATTGAACTAATTTGCACATACATCCTGATTTGGATAAAAGGACCACGGGAACGTGTTGCTTTGCTTCCTATTAAATATCATCTCATTCAGACTCATATTCCCTTCCCTTTCTACTGTCTTGTGGCAGTGGCTATGTCGTCTATCTCGCTCCGGTAAATTTAAAGGCATTACCCGATGTCCAGCAGGGAATAAAAGTTAGAGGTAAAATTAAATCTCTGTCCTCAGATACACTTCTCAAAATAAGCAGGCTGAAAAGTGAAAAGTGATACGTCACAGGGAAGACTAAGCCAGTACTTCACATTGGGTTTCCCGGTTCCTGCTTGAATACAGTGGTTTTCACGTATCACAAACTCACTGTAGATTCGGTCTGGGAAATGTAGATAGACAAGCCTGAACACTGAGGGGCGTCTGCCCTGTCTAGATGAGCTGTCCACACTGGTCAGCAAGCTAAGTCATTAAGTTTAGGATCCCTGCCCCAGTCCTGCATGCTGACATCTGGGTTTCTTACCAACACCCCCCTCTTCGCGTATCTAAGGCAGAGGGAGCAAGAAGGAATCGGAGTGCATATAAGTCTGCACCCTAGGCAGACTTGGTGGTGCAGGCCTTTAATCTCAGCACTCTGGAGGCAGAGGCAGGCAGACCAGAGGCTAGCCTGGTCTATAAAACAAGTTCCAGAACAGCCAGGACTACACAGAGAAATCCTGTAACAATGAAGAAAAAGAGGTCCCACTCACTCCTTTACTCACGGGGATCATGGCATTGAGGGAGAAAGGCACGGGGCTGTTACATTCTTTTAAGGCCAGGCATGTTCTTTGGATAATTTTTTTTGAAAAAGAATTAATCAATACTGATAGGTCTGCACTTTGCATGTCTCCTGGTTATCTAATCACATGGCATATGTATATAAGGTTATCAGAGCATATATACTTATCTGGAAGCGTGGGGGATACGTATGGCTCTCAAGAGTTCTGTAGGATACATATACTTCCCTGGAGTGGCAGAGTATGTATTTATATGAGGCAAGTGCTCTCATCTATAGTTACAGGAAGTTCCTATGCTTATCTGAAGTTATTGGAGTCTGTATGGTTACCTAGAATGACATGGAGTACATGGGGGTAGGGAAGGGGTTGAGGAGATGCTGGGAACCTGTGGTGGCTGGGAGAGGGCAGTGGGGGAGGGGTTGGAAATATGCACAAATGTATTCTAGGCTGAATGAAGAAGAGTGAGTGACTGTAACAGTATTCATGCCTGTAACCATCTGAGGGAGGGGGCTGGGCTTCGGTTCTGATTAATGACAACTTCATGCAAATTTCACCTTTCAACACTCTTGTGCCCAAAGGCCCAGGTTGTTTTGATAGGCTCAAGACCCCCACACATTCGGGGGGCGGGGAGATCAATCCTTTTTACACATTCCAGCTTGTCCCTTAAGGGACAGGAAGTCGTGTGCAGCCAGGTGCATCTGGCGGCAGAGCCTGAGGCTGGCGTGCCCAGACTCCAGCACTGCCGGTGCCTGTCGCGGCCTCTAGGTGGCACGGGTGGGTTTGCAGCGAGGGGACGCCTCTCCTCTCCACCGCCCGCGACTGTTAGTAAACGCGCAGACAGGACTGGGAGCAGTCAAGAGAAAAGTTCCCGGGAGCTCTTCAAACTAGAAAGTTAGTGGAGCTGGTGGCAGAGGTGCGCCTGGTCGCTGTCACCGGCTGGCCCCAGGATTGTGGAGCACCTGCTTCAGAGAGGACGCTGGAGACAACTTGTGAAGCCTGCCCTCATCCCTTACCTGCTTGCCATCTTCCTCTTCGTAGACCCCTCCTCCCTCTGCTGCGAGGAGAAGCTGACCTCACTCGGGCACCAGGTAAGCCTTGGTCCTTTCTTGCTGGTTTTCCGTACTCTGTAACTGTGGACGAAACCGAGCTGTCCTCGGCTAGGAAGCATCCCGAGTACATTTTTGAAATGCGTGTCATTTTTGGGTTACGTTTGGACAAGCGTTCCTGATTACTGAGTGTCTGTGCTACCAGTTCGCAGACCTGAGGTTGTTCCTTTGTTTTGAAGAAAACATCAGAAACCCATTCTGCCGTTGAGTGCACTTTGGTTAGAGCGCCAAACTGTGTGTTGCAGGCTGTGGTATTTATGCTACTAAAACTACACGTGCGGCCGTCCGTGGAGGTGTAGGGGCCAGAACAGTGTTTCTCCGCCTGCTCCCGAGAGTGGCTCACTGAAGAAGATAAGCAGCACCTGGGACTTTGGCTCGGTTCTCTACCTGCCTCTACCGGGGTAGTTTCAATGTCCTAAGAGACTAGCTGTTCAGTGTGGGATTCCACTAAAGTCTGAGACCCAATGTCAAAGTCCCATGTTGTCAGAGTAGAGGGAGGGAGAATGGTGGATAGGTCTTTGTGACACTTGAGGTTTTCATTTCCAGCCGAAAGGTTCTGAGGCATCTGAGGTGGATGGACCTCATGCACCGGGTAGGGTTTGATTTTCCAGACTTTGTAGGAGAGGCTCCCACAAGGCAAAATGTGTGCTCTCAGGGCAGATGGGACAGCAGGTGAGGTCCCTGCTAGTGTCTCCCTGCTATGCTGCTCTGGACCTACAGCCCCAGGGGGCAGCTAAGGCAAGAGAGGTGACAAGAGCAGAAGTCCTGGTCAGTCAGGGTGCTGGACACAGACAGTAGGACACATACCCCAGCAGGACTGACATGACAGCGGAGAGACATGTGGAGTGTGACAGGATCAACTTCTTCCAGTACCCTGCTGTTTTAGAGTGGCATTTGGGGACATTTTTAAACCCAGAGTGAAACTGAGATTTGTTCAAAGTATCCAAGAGGCAAAAAGGGCATAAAGGATGGGAAAGGACAGGGACATTCAGATATGTGACAGACATTCTAGGTCACAGTCACTTTAAGAGAGTGACTTGGAGGACTTAACATTTGGAAGCATCCCAATGACTCACCATAAGCACCCTCCCTGGAGACAGCAGGGTGCTTTGTGCCTCTTTCGATTTTTCCCTCTCAGTTGGTGATGGCACTGTTGGAGGGTAACCCTGGAAGGTCACATCTCCAGAAGGAAAAACTAAATAGAACTTTGCTGAAGTAATATGCCTACTCTCTGGGCATTATCTTTGGTCGGTCTGTTGGCTTTTGTCGTTGCCACTTGTTTTGTTCTGTGCCGAGGAGATGTATAGAGGGTCCCACACAGACTCTCTGTGATAGTACAGAAGCGACTGGCGCCCAGTAGGAATTGTACTTCACCGTTTAAATGTGTACCCTTTTCCTGGCTGGGGATACACACTTACCTCGGATGCTGACCAGCAGCAGGAGGCCAGCTGCAACTTTCCAGTGTAGGAAAGGGTGACAGCTGACAGTCTGCAGTGTGCCATGCTGCCCAGCTATGAAACTCACAGTTCATGCATCAGCAGTGCAGGTGGGGCAGGGGAGGGGGACATTTTCTGTTTCTGTGTCTTCTGGGAGAATCAGTGTTTGTGAAGACCTGACAGTGTCTGTCTTTGCGCCCGGCTCAGTGCTGCCACTGTGAGGCCACCCCATGTTTGCTCAGAGAGTGAAGATAGACCTGGCCCTACACACACACACACACACACACACACACACACACACACACACACACATACACCCCATCCATAGGGCACAAGCCCAGGTTGATTCTTCTCACTCTGGAGCATCTTCTAATGAAAAGGTCCCTTAGGTCCCAAGGGGCCTTACAGAAGCTAGGTCAGCTCACGTTCCTTCTGGGGACTATGGGAGTGTGCTTTGTGGTTTCCAAAGAATGGAATTTATTCTCAAGGAAAGGCCCAGGAACCCAGCTTCAAAGACTCAAGCAAATCTAAAATTCAAACACGGGAGCTGTAAACAGGGTGGCATTTTGGCAGCCAGCCTCAATGCTTAAATGGCTCGGTTTTCCCTTACTCCCCTGGCCTGCCTAGCAGCCTGGTGCACAACCCTTAGCAGCTCTACTCTGGCCTCTGTTCCCTCAATTATCCTAGATGGCACCTGCCTGTTTGCTCCTTTGATGATGCTTTGAGTTTTGCATTAGCTAATTCCATTCACCAATAGCATCATTAATTAACCCACATTAAACTCACTTAGCAATTAGGAAACAAAAGCTCCAGCCGTCACCTCCATCATTCCCCTGCCAGGCAGTCCTCAAATTTGAACATTTTAAGCAGGACTTTTATTTGATCTACAGGGTCATTATTTTTTTTTAATAAAGCAAAGAGTTCTGGGGAGATGGCTGAGTAGATAACTCACTTGTTGTATGAGCACAAAGACCAGAATTCAGATCTCCGGGACCCAGATGAAAGTGGAGGCAGGGGAAACCTCTGGGCCAATAGCTAGGCTAGTCAAATACTGAGCTCTGGATTCAGTGAGGAGATGGGGTTTTAGTGAACAGAAAGCCATCGAGGAAGACGCCAGGACAGCAGCCTCTGGCTAGAAGTCCTCTGACTTGCTTAAAGCCACATACCTAATAATGACCATGAGAACGCTAATCATTGCATTGAATGGAGAACTCAGCAGGCACAGGCATCATGCTGGACATGTAACTTGTAGTTGGGATTTGGGTTGGGTCTAGAACTTTTGTCTTCCACCAGTGCCGGAATGAGCAACTCACTACTTCTTATTAATTGCCATGGTTATGCTGACTCCAGCCACACACTCCCTCACTTCCTGTCCTGATCACATGAGGACCCAAGAAACAGTTGAACTTCTGATTGTGGTGAACCATAGTGGCAAAGGTTTGGTCACTGGAGAGAGATTAGAAATTTTGGAGCTTTTAATAGTTTTAAGGGGAAAAAAGCCTGTCAAACATAGGCAAATACAGACTATTGTGTCTAATATGATCTAAGAGAAATTTTCTAAATGGATGTGGTTCAGGCATCCTAGTTCCTTGGCTTCTGATAATACCAATGAATGAGACTTCACTATATTTAACTTTCCATCCTTGTCCTAGGGCAGTGGTTCTCAATCTGTGGGTTGCCACCCCTTTGGGGGTCAAAAGGCCCTTTCATGGGGGTTGCCTAAGACCATCTGAAAACACAAGCAGTTACATTATGATTCACAGCTGTGGCAAAATTACAGTTCTGAAGTAGCAACAAAAAAAATGTATGGTTGGGGGTCACACAACATGAGGAAGTGTATTAAATGGCCGCAGCATTAGGAAGGTTGGGAACCACTGTCCTAGGGTGTCACAAGGTCTTGCTCAGAGTGGTTGGCTCTGTACAATCAGAGAAAGGAGGCAGCTTTGTCCTGGGGTCTGGCAGGGTGAACCATTCATTCAGAATATGTTTAGAGAGCCTTTAGTTTGTAGTGTCTGCAGTCTAGCCTCTTCCTTCACCACTGTGTGTGGGTATCCCGCAGGGATACCATTAACTAACCATTAACTAACCCATTAACTAACCGAGTCCCTTCTATCAAAGTTGTCCTAATCACACACTAGGGGACAAGGCAATGCTCACACATCAACATGACCTAAGTTACTGAGCAAACCAGCGCCAGCTGGAAAAGTCTCCCTTCTGTGGACAGAGTACCTGTTCATTATAGATAGCTGAGTTCTCATAGTGTAAGGCAGGCTGGCTGTCCGAGTAGAACGCACACTTGCTGAAGACCCTTCCTCCTTGATGGCTCTGAAAATGCCTGTGGTTTTGTATAGGTGACTAGCCAAGGAGTTTGTGTTGTTAGCCCCAGTCACAGCACCAGCAAGCTGGATTCCCAGCCAGTAAACCAAACTCTGCTCGCAGGAAGGAGCTACCTTCACTAGCGAGTCACTACAATCACCTTAGCATTGCCTATAGCAGTGAAGCATGGGCACATGGGAGTCAAACTGTGCTGGGTATTCTAGATCCGTAAAGATCCATATTGCTGGTTGAGGAGATGACTCAGGTGGTAGCATGTTTTCTTAACACGCATGAAGCCTGAGGCTCGGCCCTCAGCACCACATAAAACAGCACTTGGAGATATGTGCCCGTAATCAAGCACTTGGGAGGTAGAGGAAGAAGAGTCAGAAAGTTCAAAGTCATCCTTGCTTACATAGCGAGTTCAAAGTCAGCATGGACTACATGAGACACTGTCTCAAAAATAAAAAAGTACTGTGAACAGATACTAATTGATATCTATATACAAGCCACTAAAAGACAAATTCTTAAACAACAGAGACTTTTGCCAAATCATTATAAATCCTGGTATAAAGTGCTTTGTTAAAAGGTACGCAAAACTAGATAATGAACGGAAAATGAGCTATCCCCATTTTGGTGACAAGCAGAAAATTATCAAAGCTCTTCTTTTGAAAGCTCTACGTTGAGCTGGGTTATTTGTCAATTCCATTTCTAGTTTTGTGCAAAGCCACCAGACTGTCCACAGTAGCTGTATTAGTTCAGACATAAAGGCAGAAGGGGGCACTATTTGGGGAAAGGATGGAGACCAGATTGAACAGAGAGGGACATGTATGCATGAGAGTGACATACATTACTTTGTATGCTAACTTAAAAATAACGTTAAAGAAATAATGTAAATCTCTGCTATGTTATGAAGACTGGCCATTACACCCCAAGCTCTCTAGTCTCACATGTTCAGATAGTAAAAGGTTAAAGGCATTTGAGGTAGGAACAAGCATAATGAATGTAAAGTTTACCAGCGCTGTTTCCAGACTCTATGAAACACACAAAATGAAGATACTGAACGGGTGATCTGTAGACCTGACCACTTTCCAAATGAGAATTCCAAAGATTTTTAAATCATTTGGAAATTGAACTGATAACCAGAAAAATAAGTCAAAAAATTAAGAAATATCAAGTAAGACATAGATTTGAAGAAATAAAAGTAGAGTCTATGAAGCAGGTGCGGTGTTACGTGCCTTCAATCCCAGTAACACTCAGGAGCCAGAGGCAAGCTGATCTCTGCGAGTTCAAGACCAGCATAGTGGGTTCCAGGCCAGGGTTACATAGTGGGGTCCTGTCAAAACAACAGCAGCAGTGACAATAAAAAAGTAAAGTCTAAGGGACAGTCATAGTTGATTTGGGAGAGAACTAGATCAGGAGCCGTGGGGACCATAACAGGCTCTGCAGAGGGCTGGGCAAGAGGAGCCGTATGTTTACCTCCATTCAGAAGGTGCACCTAGAACCTGCCGTCACTCAGCATGTTCTATCATTCACCGTCATTCGCAGAGACCGTGGTCTTCTATGGATTGCACTCAAGGGTGGTATCAAAAAGAAAATGTTCCTCTACATTTTGAAATGCAAGATATTTCATTAATATTTTTAAAGAGATGCTTTCCTTTAAAAGAGCCAAAGTGCTATGTCTAAAGCCACCTGCCCATTGTGAAGGGAGCAGGAGGGCACCCTAGGTTTGTCACTCCCTCCTCAGCAGATAGCCTCTCTCCAGAGGGGGTGGGGCAGACACTGGTGTCATCACTTACACGCCTTCCCTAGCAGACAGCCTGACTCCCAGGAGCACTGTGGGGACAGGGCATCGCAGCTGGCCTTTGGCTTCCTCTGTGCCCTCACTGTTTTTCCCAGCTGTTGGGGGGGTTTCCACTGTGGAAATAAAATTTCCAATAACTATTGATTTCCATTCAGTGAAAATCCTTTTGGATTTTAGTTTACAAAACTTTGGAGAGAGACCCTTCCTGAAGGGTGAATGCACACACAGCCTATTGACCCCAGTGGTTCCCAAATTTCCTGGTCACCTTCTGAAGCCATTAAGCAATTACTCCCCCATTTTATAGGCAGAAAACTGGGCAAGGAAACTTCACTCACTTGAGACTCTTGGTTCAAGTCAGTTCTGGGAAGCTCACTTTCAGGACACCTCACTTTCTCCAGAATGCCCTCCAGTTCGTTTCCAATTTGAGGTTTCCACATGAAAACCATTATCCAAACAGACCACCCACAGCATGCTGCCTTAACTTCTGTGCTTGGCGTGTGAGGAAACGGTGCTTTAGAATATTACCCTGATGCTATCACAGTTGTTGCTTTTGAAGGCAAATACTTAATTTGTGAAGATTGCAAAACCAGGATCAGTAGAATGTTGGGCTCCTCCTAGGGTTTACAGAATAAACAGAATCCAGACAGTGACAAAGGCACTGTTCTCTGAGGACCAACACACGTTCTGCAGCAACAGTAAAACGAAGCAAAGGGGCTCTGGAGACATCTGCTCTGCTCCCAAGTGTTCCTGTATTCAGCAAGGATCTTACGGTCCCACAGCCTCCCTGGGTTCTCATCAGAATGGTCTCTGTATGTGACTCTAGAATCGTGGGCTCAACGGTTTTGGTGGCCATCTTTCCTATTCACCCTGGTGGCCCTAAAGGAAGACAGGGTCCCAAGCTTTCCTAGGGGATTGGGGCTATGCATCTGCTGAAGAATAGTGAACTACAATCTTGCTCAAAATCTGGTGAAAACTAAAAGAAATAAGAGATTTGTCCCTACTTTCTATGGAAGTGATAGGATTCACAGACTAACAAAAATGCAAGCTCCGTGAGTGGCGCTGGCTGTGTGGCCCCGTGTGTGACCACTGTGTGCAAACCCATCCGCAGCCCTCTGTTGACGGGTAGTAAGTCTCAACTCTCCCACCTTCCCTCATACCCTATGCGGAAAAGGAAGGCTTCTGGGAATGAGGCACCGTGCCCAAGAACTCTTTCCTAGTAAGGGGGCGCGATCTTAGTGCGGGGACACGGCCTTCAGCTTGATGGTGGCTCCACGGAAGGCCAGTCCTGGGAGGCGAGATGCTACAGGTTGTACTGAAATCGAGCTTGACCTGTAACTACTGGCTGTGGGGAGAATTTGTCCTAACACAAATGTCTACAGTCCTGGGTACCGCTGAGTTCCCAGGATGCATCAGGAGGCACTCGCTGGCTGTCCAAGCCTCTGAACACATGCTGTTCGGAGATGGAGGGTGCAGATCACACAAGCAGAAAGTGTAAGCCTTTATTTCAGGCCCTTTCCCCGCTACCCACCCACTCCCGGCCCCGCCCCCGCCCCTGCCACCACCACCACCACTGCCCCAAGGCAGAGCGCAGACTACGGTGGGCATGTTTTCAAACATCGATATCAGAATCACGATAGATTATGATGATTCCGGGGCTGCCCCATCCTCAGTGAAAAAATCAGGCTGGAGGTGTCCTGCTACGGTTGGTATGGGGTTGGTATAGCCTCAGTAGGCACGCTGCTTGAGCAGAGACATTGGGGCAGATTTCTGTGAAACAAGGTAGGTGTGTGTTAGGTTCTGCTACAATATCAAATGTCTGAGATACTTTATAAAAAAGAAAAGGAGTATTTGGCTCACAACTTTGGAGGTTCTAGTCCAGTCATACGGAAGAACAGGTTTTGGTTTCTCAGGAAGGGAGCACACCACGCTGGAGTCATGTGTTAGGGCAGAGCTGCTCACCTGCCAGGAAGGAGAGAGGAAGAGATGGGATCCCACAGTCCCTTCTAAAGTATACCATAGTGACCCAAAGACCGCCCACCTGGCCCACCTCTTAGGTGTTCCACCACCTCCCAATTACACCAAGGCGAGGGCCGCTGGGGGTGTAACAGATCTAAAAACACCAGAAGTAGGCACACCCCTGAACAAGACACAACGTGCTTCATGTCCTCCCAAGACCACACACACTCAGGCTGAGTTTAAGAGTCAAGAGGGCTTGGCAGCTATGCGCTGTGGCTTCTCCATGGTCAAATCTACCTGAGGTGTCTGTCTTCCCAGAAACAATTATCAATACAGCTGGAACCCAGAATGCCACCAGGATCCGAAGTTAAGGGACAGCGTCACTGAATGGGGACAGAGCGAGCTATTGGTTTAGCCGCCTTCCCGCCAGAGACACCCAGCTTCATTCACCTGCCTGGCACTCCTCCTACCACTTCAAGTAGCGTCCCTCCTTCTCTGTCTTGTTTGTCACGTACTGCTTCTGGTCTTGGTTAACACAACATCCTGTCGGAGAAGCCCCCCTGCTCTAGTCTGTTGCTGTGAGAAAACAGAGTGAGGGCAACTTGGGAAGCAAGGGGTTTGTTTCCTTAGACATCCCAAACACTGCCCATCACTAGGGGAAATCAGGAAAGGAGATCAAGCAAGAGAAAAGGCAAGGAACCATGACGAACAGTGCTGCTTCCTGGCACTGTTCGGCTCCCTGTGGCTCACTCTGCCTTCCTCCTTACACAACCACGACCACCCGCCCAGGCTTGGAACTGCCCAAAGTGAGACGGGCCCTCCAACATCAATTACTAATCAAGAAAATGTCCCTACAGGCCAATCTGATCAAGGTAATTCCTCGATTGAGGGTCCCACTTCCCAGGTGACTCCAGTTTGTATCAAGGTGACCTTTCCACAGCCCTGTTCCGTGTGAAGCAGCTCTCACTTCAGAACTCATTTTAACACACAGCATTGCTCACTTAATGACTCTTTAACACACACAAGCCCTCATACACACATACACACTCACAATCACACACTTGCACATGCGCAGTCACTCATACACACTTATACTCACACACTCACACTTGCATACAATCTCTAGTGCACATTCACACATACACACTCATACGTGCACACGATCACTCACACAAACTCACATACAATGTGACAGACACAATTATATATAGGTACATATGTGTATATATATTTACTTACACACATGCACATATATATTAAATATAGTATATATACATATATGGCCTAGAACTTGATGAATACTCATTACTATGTTACAGTGTGCTCTGCTGAGGTTGGAGTGAGAAAACCTTTACTCCTCTCCCTGCAGAGCTCTCACATGAGGGGCCGTGGTCCTCCCTAGGATCCTCTCCCTATAGAACCATCTGGACAATGAAGGCAAATGGGAAGAGGTCACAGTGTACTGAGGTGAAAGAATGGTGGGCTCCTGAAGTCACTGCGAGCACCAGCCTGACCCGCCCCGTCCTCCCTGTACTGCAGAAGCTGACAAAGCGTGTGATTAGATGTGGCATGTGTGTTGTCACTGATGCTCATAGCAAGCTGAGGAGCATTGTGTATTCTACAGAAGGAAAAGCTAGCAGAGCTTCACTCACAGCCACACTGCCTGAACCATGCAACTCAATAGTCTGGCTAGGTGGCCTCAAGCCCCTATTGCCTTATGGCAGGTCTTATCCTGGGTTACTTTTCTAGCGGTCTCTCTCTCTCTCTCTCTCTCTCTCTCTCTCTCTCTCTCTCTCTCTCTCTCTCTCTCTCTCTGTGTGTGTGTGTGTGTGTCTCTCTCTCCTCTGTGTGAGTGAGTGTGTGTGTGTGTGTGTCTATGCATGTATGTACATGTAGGGTAATACGATTTCAAGCTGGAGTTTTCCCTTTCTCTGCCCTTATGGGGAACTTGTCTCCATAGTGAGAATCGCCCAGCCTTGGGCAAAATCTGGCGTCCTATGACTTCAAAACTCATTCCTTCAGATCAGACTTCACTGCAGCTCACATCTCAAATATTTCTAATACATTCACAACTTGCATCGATTTATAAAATCCACTGCTGGACACAAAGTCGCTGCCAGCCTCAGCATTTGTCAGCAGGAGGTTCAAACCCCATCAAAGCCCTGGGAACCCCACACTTCAGAAATCTATTGTGGAGCTTTCACCGGCTGCTGACAAAGTCCCGGGAAGCCACATTGGTGTGAAGCCCTTACTTCATCCAGCAGTTAGCACCATGTCAGGCAGTCCACACCAGAGCCTCTGTCTCTAACCTCACGGATGTCACCTCTGCCCCTGCGCAGCACAGGCGACCGTCACAAAGGATGAGGTCACTGTTCTCACTAAATCAGCTGCTACACAAGTCAGCTCCTTTTGTCCTGGTTTGTTGGCAAAGCCCCTGTGCTATGTCAACATCAGGAGTCCCCTGCAGTGTAGGGGTTGATGGACCTCCTGGCAGGTGTCCACGTCATCCCTGTCCACTTTAGTTTGATCTACTCTAGAAAAACTGGAGTGGGGTTCATAGAAGAGTGTGACCAACAACACCAGTCAGTGGTTCACTCTTGCTGACCTGCCCATCACAGCACAGGCACCCCCCACAAACATGATCCCCATTTGTCCCAAACAGAGGTATAGAAATACCGTCGACTGCATGGAGTTGCCCTTCCTCGTGCACTGACGTGTCTTCAGTCAGCACCTAGACCCATTCTCCAAGCCTGTACCTGGGACAAGAAGCCCTCGGTGGGGGCAGAGAAAACACAAGCCGATCCTAGACCACCTTACGATGAAAATAAGGAAGTCTTCCACAATAAATGCATAAACCAGCAATAGACTAGCATGATGGTGCCCATCTATAAATCCCAATTCTTGGGAGCCTGACGCAGGGGGATTGCTAGAAGTTCAAGGTCAGCCTGAACTAGAGTGAGATCCTGCCTCAAAAACTAATTAATTGAAAAAAAATTGAGTGGCTGGGCAGTGGTGGTGCATACCTTTAATCCCAGCACTAGGAAGACAGGGTCAGGTAGATCTCTGTGAGTCCCAGGATAGCCTGATCTACAAAATGAGTTCCAGAACAGCCAAGGCCACACAGAGAAACCCTAGCCTGATCTACAAAATGAGTTCCAGAACAGCCAAGGCCACACAGAGAAACCCTGTCTCAAGAAACAAAAAAGACTCCAAAGCAATACAAAGAAACCTTGTCTTGAAAAAACTAAAAAGAAAATGAGCAACAAAATATACACTGTGGTGTTGGATTAAATAGAGAATTTACTATAATTGCCCATATGTTTTTCTGATATAAATAAATAATTGAATGAATAAATAAATAAATGAAGATAAATCTATGCTTCAGAAGAATTTCAAGTGGATAGACTGTCTATCTTCAGGAGGAAAACATCTTCTTTACCCCTCAGTGGCGGTGCACTTTGGGATGCCCCCAAAGAGTGTGGTGTGGAGAAGGTACAGCTGACATCCTATGCCTTATCTGGTGTTGCAGTGATCACCAGACGTGAAAAATAATGCTGACTCTGCACTTTGGACAGGATGTGAGGCGAATTGTCTCTGTGCTCTCCCCACAAAAAAAATTCATAAGAGAAACTTTCAACAAGGTCCATTTTAGGAAATTCTACCAATAACAGTGCTTTCTAAGCAGTCATGGGCATCCAACACAAGGAAAGTCTGAAAAATCATCAGTCACCGTCTGGTGTCCTGGGTCAGATTCTGGAAGAGAGAGGGAGTGGCAGTCATCAGTGAGGAAATTCGAATAAAGGAGAGTCTGTAGTTAGCAGGGAGGCATCAGTGCCAGTTCGTAAGATGGACCACATATGACGGCATGAACTTAACAGGAAGAAAGCACTGGGGCATGTGAGGGCTCTCGGGCTCAGATCTGCACATTATCTAAAACTTCTTTATGGAAAACCTTGGTTTAATAGGTATTCTCTAGCCAGGGCTGCTTCCTCCTTCTCTGTGTCATCTGCCCCACCTGCAGAATTCCCTCCAGAGGAGGACAGCTGTGACTTCCCTCTTTGGTTCAGGATGGCACCCTGAGAAACCCTGCCAGCACAAGTCAGCCTGCCCGGTGTTGCCAGGCCCACTCCTCAGACATCATCTGCCACTCTGCCCATGTTGGGCCAATCACCTCATGTCCCTTTGGCCACCAAAGACTCTTCTGAAGGCTCTCTTTCTGGGGGCTTTTCCAAGCTTCTGACCCCAGTCCTGTGCCTCAATTCATTCCCGGGGCTTTGGCTGTGGCCCTGCCTCTAATGCTGGCATGGGAACGGATGAGTTTCCTTCCTTCTGCAGCCGTCTGTTTACCTGAGGTTGAGGCGTGCATACCATGTGTAGAAGCCACAGGTATTACCCCTGTGTGCTCAAACTTATCCAAATCTCTCCCAACCCATTGTCCCCAAGTGCTAAGCATAGGAGATTAACCTACTGGCTATACTAGATAGGCCCCTTCTGGCTTCCAGTTGTATTCAGCAGATGGAAGGTGTCGTGGGAGGCAGGGAGCTGGAGAACGGTGGCCAGCAAGAGCTTACTCTGTATCACTCCCTCTAACACTTGACCTTGACCCTTTCCCAGAATTCAGTTCTTCTCTTTTCCTGCTCCTCCACTCTCCCTGCCTCCACATGTTCAATGCCACAAACAACCTCAGTGCATCATCACCTGCTACCCCTGGGCCCTGGACCTTGCTGCTTTGCCTAGGTGGGACTCAGGTTACCTGTGTAAAGACAATGCTAAGGGAGCCAATAAGCACTGCCTGGAGGGTGTCCAGGAGGCTGGGTCACAGCCTCTGGATCCTGACTCTCCTCCAGAAAGGCCAGAGGCGGCTCAGACAGTGGACGAGCTGGACTCTAGCACCGCCACAGCCTGGTCAAGTCCTTCTCCTTTGGAAGTCTGGTGCCATAATGTGAAAAATAGGAATCTAGTTTTCATGGTTAAAAAAAATTAAAGTAACATCAGTAAAGGGGACCACAGTTCCTAACACGGAAGCCAGAGTCAATACGTGGCATCTTTTGTTTTTCTTAGAATTCCTCTTTGGAAAATGGGTGGGTGTGAATGCTGGTCCCCTAGAGGGGGATAGAGTGTTGAGCCTTTTGTGGAAAGGGGATGCTTGGGTCTGCTGGTCATGCCCTTCGTGGGCAAGAGCTTAAGTGGAAAATGTCATGTAAAAATGACCATGGGCCCCACAAAAAGTTGTTATGTTCATAAAATCAAATGCCAGCGAGATGAGTTTTGATGACACATTTTTCTTAACATGAACATTGAACCTGTGGCTCAGGACATAACTGGGTGTGGACTCACCATCGCACTGTCCCCTAAAAGGACAATCTTCATTCAGTGTCCCTAGCACCAGGGAAGACAGCATGGGCCGCTCTACAGGCTGTAGTTGAAGCAAAGACTTCTCCAGCACAACCTAGGTACAGGTTTAGGATAGCCTGGGATATTCAGTTGAGGTTGCTGAGGCTGGTGGAGCCCAAATCTCTGGGTCTGAGCTCAGCACTTCCCTTCTACCCCTGACAGCCTCTGGAAGGGATCACTACTACTATGGCCCATTTCTATACAAGGTAGGAGATGGCATCCTAAATATTTGGTGAGATGGCCTTATAGAAAATTCTGAGAATACAGAGCCCGGATTGCCTTGTTCTTAGTCTGCACAGTTCAGAGAGACTAAAAGAAAAGACAAGAAAGCAAATGGAATAATCTAGCTGCCCAAAAGAGTTGGATAAGGAGAAAGAGAAAAGTACACACAATGAAATATCCAGCAGCAATGGCTGCACAGACCTGCGATCCCAGCTGCTTAGGAACTGAGACAGAATGAAGCAAGTTCAAGGCCAGCCTGGGCTACAGTCTTGGCAACCAAACAGAAGGGGGAGGGAGGAGAGGACAAGAGAGGAGAGAAGAGACCTTCTGGTCTCTCCACCCCTCAGTCCAAGAGTCCCATCTATTTTCTGGGCCATTGTTTGGTGACTAACATATCAGGTAAAGGTTGTTTGTTTTATGTTCAAATTAGCCAGATAAATTCTCCCTGCAGTGTAGTCACAGCCAAGGCAAGCAGAGTTGGGGAAAACCCAGTAACCTTGTCTAGCCACTGGCTTGCCAATGCTTGGCAGCAGAAGCAGCACCCTGCCCCAGCCTAAGGTTGCACCCATTTCTGAACCTACTCTGCCCGTGGGCTCTCACAGTTGGTGGGTTCGAGAGGGCAGTGGCTGGAATGTTGCCATAAAAGCCAGCCAGAAGGACTGATTGGATGCCTGCAGGGCTGAGAGAGGAGGGAGGACCCCGGGGCTGCCTGGCTGTGGGCTGGGACCCACGCTGTTCCAGTGCCCGTCTGTGTGTTTATTCATAGTCTCTATCTGCTTAAATCATTAGCTCCTCCAGCACTGTGGGCAGAGTGCCTGTGGAAGTTCTGGAGCCTACAAGTGGGTACCATGTGAAAGCCTCTCCCCCATGGTGTGTAGCTGAAATGACAGAGGTCTAGAAGGTGCCTTAGTCATCTGTGGCTGTGACAAATGGTCCCAGCAGCTTAGAGCAGCATTGTGACTTTCTCACGGGCCTTTGAGGGCCAGGAACTGGGAGTGGTCCAGTTGGCAGTTCTGTAATGTTGCAGCCAGCATATACATCTGCAGACTGAGCTGGAGCTAAAGATCCACAGCCAGAAAGGTACAGCCACGTGGCTGTTATTGGCAGGACACCCTGGGTCCTTGTCCATGAGTTTCCCCACAGGCTACCCAGGTATTCCTACAACATGAATGCTGAGCCATGGAACACAGACAGCTAACTGAAAGCCACGATGTCTTCTATGACTGTTGCGTACACATGGTACCTCCATGTCACTAAAATCCAGAGGGAGGAATTAGGTTCCACCTTTTTGAAGGAAGCATCAAAGAACTGGAGTGTTTAGTTTAAAACGTAATGTCTTGTTTCTCCCCAACTGTCCCTTGACTTCCATATTCCTTCAAACAAATGCTTGAGGACTCAGGGCCTCAGTTTCTTCTTTTATAAAATGAGGCTGCTGTTAAGATCAATAAAACAAGCCTTTGCTCAATGGCCAGGCCCTATAACTCATTCCATGGCTGTATCTGCTCATTAAGCAGTTCCTGTTCTGTGGCTCACTCTCTTCCAGAATGCCTGTGGATTCTTTAGAGATAGAGACGTTCCCCTACACCCAGAGAAATTCAGTTTTCATTGGTCCAAGGTAGATGTGCTTGATGGTTTTATGTCAGCTTGACACAGCTAGAGTCGTCTGAAAGGAGGGAGCCTCAGTTCAGAAAAAGCCTCCATAAGACCCTGATGTAAGGCATTTTCTTAATTAGTGATTGATGGGGGAGGACCCAGCTCACTGTGGGTGGTACCTGGGTTCTATAAGAGAGCAGGCTGAACAAGCCATGGGGAGTAAGCCAGTAAGCAGCACCCCTCCATGGCCTCTGGACCAGCTCCTGCCTCCAGGATCCTGCCCTCTTTGAGTTCCTGACCTGACTTTCTTAGATGACGAGCAGTGATGTGGAAGAGTGAGCCAGATCAACCCTCTCCTCCCCAGCTTGCTGTGTTTCAGCACAGCAATAGAAGCCATGACTAAGACGAGTGCCAGTAGAACTCAGCCTCGCACTGCAGGCCAAGTTGTCAGTCCCAACTTCCAACTCGGAAGTGCTCACACGTAAACCTGGCCTCTTGGTACAGCGCAGATGTAGACCCTGCCAGGGTGAGGAGAATGAAATTTTCATTTCTGACCAAACTCCTAGTTGATGCAGTGCTTCCAAGATGACAATCTGAAGAGCGAATTTCTAGACATCCACTGAGAGCTGCAGAAATACAAAGATAACGCCCACCCTCTAGGGACAGAAATGCTGAGAAGTGAGGAAAAGCCTGTAACTCCATCCTGACTGACCCCGATAGGAGATCCTTTAGTATCAGACACTGTCCCATCCCCACAGCAGAACCCAGCACTCAGTCAATTCTCTCTCTCTGTCTCTCTGTCTGTCTCTGTCTCTCTGTTTCGCTGTCTCTCTGTCTCTCTGTCTCTCTGTCTCTCTGTCTCTCTCTCTCTCTCTCTCTCTCTCACACACACACACACACACACACACATTAGTCCCAAGAAAACCTGTTTCCCTCCAGGTGGCTTATATGCAAGTGTTGGGTGGGGTTTTCTGTTTGTTTGGATTTGGGTTTGGGGGTTTTGCTTTGTTGTTATTTTCTTAATTTATTCTTTGATGATTTCATATGTTTGTACAATGATACACGGTCATGGCCACTAGCCATTTCTACTGTTTTCTCTGGATCCCCCCCACCCCGGGTAGCTTTTTCTTCAGTATCAAGCTTTAGCTCAGGGAAGGGAAAGGATAAATTCTGTTCACATAGTGCTATGGAAGATGTCAGCTCACTTCTTCCCTTGTAGCTCACCCCGAGCCTTGCTTCCTCCGCTAAGGGTGTCTGCTAGACCCTTCTGCTTCAACTCCCAAAAAGCCACTGGGTCTTCCTGGGCTCTGGGACAGCCCAGAAAGCTCCTCATAGTTGGCTTCAGGGGGCAGATGCCCAACACCAGCACCAGATTCCAACCCTAGTTTGCAAAGCTGCAGTAAGAGAAAGGATTTGGAGTTATGAATAAGCATTATGGCTCATTTCATCTCACACTCACACATTTCTGTTTATTTGTGTATACTTACAACGTGCATCGTATGCTAAAGGGGAGTTCGATATGCTATCACATAGATAGAATGTCTTTTAAGAATTTTTAAGGTTTCTTGTTATTAGTTTTAATTATGTGTGTCTGTGTCTGTATGGGGTGTGTGCCCCTCCCACAGCTGGAGTTATGGGTATTTGTGATCCACCCAATGTGCATGCTGGGAATCAAACAAACTCTAGTTATTCAAAAGAGCAGTGCACGTCCTTAACCAATGAGGCATCTCTCCAGCCCCCACTGAAGTGTGTCTGTGTCTGTGTGTGTGTATGTCTATGTGTGTGTTTCTGTGTGTGTGTCTGTGTGTGTGTCTGTTGTGTGTCTGTGTGTGTATATCTGTCTGTGTCTGTCTGTGCATGTGTCTGTGTGTGTGTGTGTCTGTGTGTCTGTGTGTGTGTGTGTCTGTGTGTGCTGTTAGGGATACATAATGCAAAAAAGAGAGGAGGGAAGGATAGAGGAGAAGATGGGAGGGGAGAAAGAAGATAAAAGCAGGAAAGTAGGAGGCTCTACTTCCCCGCCCCTGTAGGAATGGAGAAAGCGCACAGATGCTCTAAGGTACAGGAAAGACCCATGTTTCCCTGAACCTGTAGAAGGCAGAAGGAAACACTCAAAGGGATGAGAGTCTCCTAAGCATTTCTTTGTTGGCAATCTCTTCCTCATAGCGGATTTGAAGAACAAATGTAGTGAAAATTATTGTTAAATTTTCTCATCCACACACCTACGTGCTCATTTTTTGACATGGCAAGGTGTTTCAAATGGGGTAATATCAAGTAAAGTGTGTTTTTATGAAGTCCTGGGAACACAGGAGGGTTGCAGTACTGAAGACAGAACTTTAGATTATTGACATTTACTTTTCAATGGTCATTGAAAATTTGACATCTTTAGTTTTTCAATGTTTAAAGTTCAAAGCTGAACTTTACAGGACCTCACTAAATTAATGGGAATGAATCGATCTGTATTCTAAATGTACTGTTACTGTACAGTTTTATTTTTGTTGTGACGTATGGCTTGCTAAGTCTCCCCAGAAGATTCTGTCTGAAGTGTCTGAACAGGCCTTCTGCCTTGCTTGTTTGTCTCGATGTACTGGGGGCAGGGGGCTGAACCTAGAGCCTCGTAACACCAGGCAAGAGACAGAGTCTCACTAAGTGACAAAGTCCTGCCTTGAACTCACTTCTTAGTCCAGGAAATCCTCCCTCCTCAGTGTCCCTAGTAACTGGGATTAGAGGGGGCAGGGCCATGCCTGTTCAGATTGACTAAGAAGGGCCACAGCCTTCATTGCATGAGCAATTAGCCTAAATTGGGATCTGGGTCTGTGGGAGCCTTCCTGTGGATGCCCCTTTGCATTTGTTATTTCTAGAATTAGTTTGTTAGTTGCAGTTTCCCATGGCTTGCTGACTTGGTTATTAAACAACAGTCCTTCTCCAAACCATTCCATCTCAAGTTGTTTTTTGGTTGGTTGGTTGGTTGGTTTTTTGGTTTTCCAGGATAGGGTTTCTCTGTATAATAGGTCTGGCTGTCCTAGAACTTGCTTTGTATCCCACGCTGGCCTCGAACTCGCAGAGATCTGCCTGCCTCTGCCTCCAAATGCTAGCATTAAAGGTGTGAGCCACCACCACCCCAGCCTGTCTCAAGTTCTAATGTGCCTCTGGGCCACCTGGAGATCTAGTTTAAAGGTGGATTTGGATGGAGGTGGTCTAAGGCCTGCTCATCTGCACTCCTTCTAGGCTCTCAGCTGATGCTGGGGCAGCTGCTTGCACACCACAAAGCTCCCCAGCAGTGAGAGTAGCATCCATGCTTCCCTCAGATTGCTGCTGTTAAATGCAAGGTTGACAGTCAAGCCAAAGAGTCCAACTCCGTATGGGCCAGGCAGGCACTGCATAGTACTGCACTCAGCTCTGGGTACAGCCCTGGGTGCCCTGATGGTTAGCACTTAGTAGCACTTTCACTCTCAATTATGTTTCCCTGGAGATGTCAGGGGTCCCCTACTCTGAGCAGCTCTGCTCCTGGATTGGCGGCTGGGTGGGACTTCCTGTCTCCACAAAGCTGAAGTTGGCAGGTTACTTAGACTCACTAATCTCTAGGTCTTTCCATCTTTTGTCTCCATGAAGTCACTGTTCTCAATAACATTGTTACATGAAGAGACATTTATCTTGCCCGGTTCTTACTTTCCTTAAAAAAAAATTCCATTCATGAAACCCTCAAACAAACAGAAACACATTGTCTAGTTTTCCGAAGTGGGGGGGGGGGGCAGTAATAGGGCTATGAAGTGAGATCGAGGCAATTAAAGGATCAAATCCATCCTAAATTTCTCTACAAAGATATACTGTTCCTCAGGCACAGATAACCCTATTCGTTTCAAGTTTTACATTTAGGCAGAAAGATCAGGAAGTCGTTGATTCACACTGTGCTGTTGTGAATGTCCTGATAATAAAAAAAAAGGATGAAAGACCAGAGCGGAGCGGGGAACCCTGACTTGAAAGATCCGAAGAGCAGCAGCCTCCCCTTCAGCTGCTTTGCTCGGCCTACAAGCCCTCAAACCATCCTTTCCACAGTTCACTCACAGAAGCCTCGGGGGGAAACACAACCATTGAAGTAAAAGAAAATTCTAGCCTTTGATATTCTCTCTCTCTCTTCTGTTTGTCTCTGTGAAATATAAACCCACAGTGGTTATCACAGAGACTTGATCTAGGAAGAAGCAGGCTGGCTGGTGGTCTTTTGCCTGCCCCTTTGCTTTGATTTCTTGATTGTGAAACTGTTCTCTTATTTGTCTGTTCAGCGCAAGGCGATGCACCCAGGGCCCTCTCCCTGGGCAGGTTCCCCACTCCAGCCACCATGGACCCCTCACAGAGCTAATGGTTTGCATCCCTGATACCATGGCCCATGACACAGCATCCTTTACCTTGGAGCTGACAGAGCTAAAGTTCATCCTCCAGAAAACCAAACGCGGTGGCCCCAGCCAGTAGCTGGGTGTTCAGGAACCAGGAAGCTTCCCTGTTATACACATAAGCTCAGTGCCCTGGAACTGCATTATCCCTGGTGTTCAGAACAGAGATGCATTTTATCTGGAGCAGGCCTTCAGCGGCATCTCCGGGAAAACGTACGCTGTATGACTGAGACCCATGCTCCAGGCTCTGACTCCACTTACTGCACTGTGGCCCTGGGAGACTTGATATTTATTGGATTTTCTGTGTTCCAGGAGGGGCCATCCTGAAAAGGCTCAGGCCAGCTCCAAGCTCCATGCTCCCTGGTAGATGGAGATTGCTGGAGGCAGATACCTTAGGAGCACACGTGTTCTTTAATCAGAACAGCTGAAGGGCTGGAGCCTCTCCCGGGAATGGAGACTGTGGGCTCACGGTGTGGAGGTGTTGGAGTTTTAGAGGATGGGAAAGGGTGAACTTTGGGGATGGAAGGCAGCCTCTGCAGGTCACTCCTTGCTCCGTGCTCCATGGTCTGTGCTCCATGTTCTGTGTTCCATGCTCTGTGTTCTGTGCTCCATGTTCTGTGTTCCATGTTGTGCTCTGTGCTCCATGCTGTGCTCTGTGCTCCATGCTGTGCTCTGTGTTCCATGCTGTGCTCTGTGATCCATGTTCTGTGATCCATGCTCTGTGCTCCGTGCTCCATGCTCTGTCCTCCATGCTCCATACTTGCCTAAAGCACTGCACTTCCCAAAGGCCTGGAGTGAGATTAATAAATACTAAAATCTCCACCCAACCTCAGACATTCATTGTAGATGATCTGATTCAAAGGTACAACTGTTTCTCAAATTGTGGTAGGGTTATGTTCTGGTAAACCCCATCACAAGCCAAAAATATTCAGTCAAAAATGTGTTGACTAGAGGCCAGAGAGATGGTTCAGCAGTTAAGAACACATACTCCCAACACCCATATCGGGCAGCTCACCGCCACCTATAACCGTAGCTCTAGAGGGTTCCACACCTTCCTCTATGGCACCCACACACATGAGGCATACATACAGACACACACATACATGACTGAAAATGAAAAGAATACATTGACTGCATCTGCCCCCACACACACTTCCTTGCTGATTAACTCAGTGAACTACTGACCTGTGACCTCGGGACTGACCAGAAGCCACTACCATGCCCATGACCAGCATCTTGAGAGAGGATTAAAATTCAAAGTTGTAGTTGCTACTGAATGCATATCTCAAACCATCAAGGGGGATGTTTAGTATTAAAAGTAACAAAAAATATTCAGATAGATAATAAAATGCCACGTGAATAAATCTTTGAGTTTTTGAAATTGAATCCGTGGCAGGACAAAGATGGGAGAGGGAAATAAAGATGAGAGGTTGCTTCAAAGTTAACCTGATCAAAACACCTGAATGTGCTAATAGCTTTCTTATCACAAGTTCTTTGGGCCAGAAACTGCAGGAGATCCAAGGATCCGATGATGTCAAATGTTTTCATGGTGCATATAAAGAGCCCCAGTTGGAAGGTAGGAGATGTCACTCAAAGATAAGGAAATTGGACCTGAATTTTACAACTGAATTTAATGAGCACTGAGTCGAGGTTGAGAGTACCTGGTTTTTCCAGTTTGCAGGAAATGCATCTTTGCCTGCAGGCGTGGTTATAGCAGGGAAACCTGGGCAAATGAAGTCTGAAGCAGGGGAGGGGTCTTTGGACATGAAAGATCTCCATCTTGGGTTTCCTCTGTGATGTGATAAAAAAAACCTCTGCTCCCCTCTTTTCCTCTGCCAAACGCCACACCTCCCCAGCATCAAACGCCAACCCAATGCCGTGGAGACCAGAGGCCTCCCCACAGCAGGCCTTCCCCGCCCCTGTAGGAATGGAGAAAGCGCACAGATGCTCTAAGGTACAGGAAAGACCCATGTTTCCCTGAACCTGTAGAAGGCAGAAGGAAACACTCAAAGGGATGAGAGTCTCCTAAGCATTTCTTTGTTGGCAATCTCTTCCTCATAGCGGATTTGAAGAACAAATGTAGTGAAAATTATTGTTAAATTTTCTCATCCACACACCTACGTGCTCATTTTTTGACATGGCAAGGTGTTTCAAATGGGGTAATATCAAGTAAAGTGTGTTTTTATGAAGTCCTGGGAACACAGGAGGGTTGCAGTACTGAAGACAGAACTTTAGATTATTGACATTTACTTTTCAATGGTCATTGAAAATTTGACATCTTTAGTTTTTCAATGTTTAAAGTTCAAAGCTGAACTTTACAGGACCTCACTAAATTAATGGGAATGAATCGATCTGTATTCTAAATGTACTGTTACTGTACAGTTTTATTTTTGTTGTGACGTATGGCTTGCTAAGTCTCCCCAGAAGATTCTGTCTGAAGTGTCTGAACAGGCCTTCTGCCTTGCTTGTTTGTCTCGATGTACTGGGGGCAGGGGGCTGAACCTAGAGCCTCGTAACACCAGGCAAGAGACAGAGTCTCACTAAGTGACAAAGTCCTGCCTTGAACTCACTTCTTAGTCCAGGAAATCCTCCCTCCTCAGTGTCCCTAGTAACTGGGATTAGAGGGGGCAGGGCCATGCCTGTTCAGATTGACTAAGAAGGGCCACAGCCTTCATTGCATGAGCAATTAGCCTAAATTGGGATCTGGGTCTGTGGGAGCCTTCCTGTGGATGCCCCTTTGCATTTGTTATTTCTAGAATTAGTTTGTTAGTTGCAGTTTCCCATGGCTTGCTGACTTGGTTATTAAACAACAGTCCTTCTTTGTCCAACCAGGGAAGGGTTTTTCTCTTCCAAAAGTTCCACTTTCGTCTCAGTCCGAATACCTTTTATCTCCCCTATTTGTGTCTCTTCTCCAACTTAAGGGGACACAGCTCCATGTCAGCTCCTCTCCATGCCCACCTACCATGAACAGGACTGCCTTGAACATTATCCAACAAGGATTGGTCTAGTAACTGGTTGGCTTCTGCCTCCAGCACAATTTAGCAGTAGGAACTCAGGAAAACCCAGGTCTCTTAGAGGCTCTGCTCTCCTCCAAGAGCTGGGGTGAGCCGAGCTGCGGTTTGGTTGAGGCTGCGCTAAGACGGACATGGACTGGGGTTGAGCGTGATGCTAGACTGAGCTGTGAGGATGGGGCTGAACCGGCCTCAGTTTTTGATCCCCTCCTGTCCGCCTGGGGTCCTTCACACCAGCCCAGCCGCCTCACACCAGCCCTCCGTCTCTGAGTGCCCATCTCCTATTCAGAACATTAGAGAAAGAAGGACCCTCCCGGGCAGGGTTTAGAACACAGGGGCAGGTTTTCCCACAAGACCCACTGTCTTACAATCACCCAGTTGATCAAAACACCCTGTGGGATCCCCAGGGTCACCATGCACTGAGTGAGGTGCTCATTCCCCCACATTTTATGAACTGAAATCCTTGGAAAGCAAGCCCTGCGGTGACTGAAACACCTTGGGAACGATGTATGTGGTGCTATCAGATTGTGACTTTGTGAAAGCAGTGTGGCAAACTGGGCGATGGTGACACAGGACGCTGGTGTGACATAGTATGACTACAAGCAAATCTACAACGACCGCAGATTTAAAAGTTAATCTTTAAAAAAGGTTTCTTACAAATTCTTATAATTTGACTTTTACTAGATTTTTAGAGTACCAGCTAAGGATCTTTAAAAGCAAATAGAATTTCTTTTTCTCATGGCTCCTCGGGAGCTTCAGTTTTACAAAATTTATGGCTTATTTGTTATGTTTTTACTCACACAAGAAAAGATTGAATACTATAAAACTTTATAACACACTTTGCAATACTGGAATTGCGTGGTTTTTGACGCATTTGCATGGTCAAATGAAGTAAATTATGAGGACCAGGGTCCTGCAGCTCTTGCATACTCTGATGTAGGGCATTCAAGGGATAGTGAGCAGCCTTCACGGGCACACTGCCCACGGGAGTTTGCTGCATTCGGTTGGTTGTCACACTGAAATCCCTGTCAGGACCAGCACACCACAGCAGGTACCACCTCTCCTGGCCTCTCAAGGAAGCTCTTTCGTGAGCTCACAAGACATGTATTGTCCCTAGAACTCTTGTTTGTAGATTTTTTTTAGCATAAACCACTGAAGAGGGACGATGTCTAGATTTGTGTTTTTAACACAGCATCACTCTGCCAAGTACAGCCTAGTACTATATGTGGCCATAAGAAGTGTATGTGAGCATGAAGAGAATGTCATTCAGGTAAACGGTGGCTTAGGCTGGGGCCATATTTCCTCACTAGTAGTTGAATAAATATAGACAGTTATCTTAATCCACAGTTTCATTTTGGTCGAACCATATACTTGCCAAGTCCTGTTCTCAATCAGATGCCCAGCTGCCCTCCATCCTGGTTGCTAGCTGTGGTGGGAACGGCAATGTGATGGATGTGTCCACTGGCACCTAGTGCCTGTACCCTCACCGGAGGACATTCAGACCATTAGTGGACCCTGATCAGTGCACCATGACCTCCAGCGAGCAGGTCACGACTGGCATTTCCTTTAATAGTCCAGTACTGTAGCCTCGGATAGAATGGAGACTCTCACGTAATAAACATTGGTTTATAGAGCCTCACGTTTCCCTCAGCTAACTGTGTGCAAGTGTGATATATGGTTATGGTTGCTGGCGATAGATCTGTGGACTAGTCCGTGTTGGGAGAGACCACAGCTTCGTCTTACTGGCCAGTGCTGCCACCAAGCTACT
The DNA here is from genome assembly GCF_017639785.1 of Mesocricetus auratus. Lineage (NCBI taxonomy): Eukaryota > Metazoa > Chordata > Mammalia > Rodentia > Cricetidae > Mesocricetus > Mesocricetus auratus. The sequence goes on from NW_024429208.1 coordinate 25,491,922, forward strand.
GAGCGCCTTGTACATAGTTGGTCCTAGCAAACACTCCCTGAGGGAAAGATTGGCTAGTATGGGGCATCGGGGACCAGATCCTCGGGTTACCCCCAGGCATTGCAGGAGCATGGCAGCGGGCATGGTGCTGGAGACGTGACTGAGAGCTCCATCCTGACCTGCAGGCAGACGGAGACAGGGAGAGACACAGACAGACTGGGCCTGGCATGGGCTTCTGAAAGCTCAAAGCCCACCTCCAGTGACACACTTCCTCCAACAAGGCCACTCCTCCTAATCCTTCTAATCCAAGGAAAGAGTTGCACTCCCCGGTGACTAATCGTTTCAACTATATGAGCCAAATGGGGGCCATTCTTATTCACACCACCATAAACTGCCATGCCGGCTGTCTTGGCTGGGGGCCCCACGGTATGCTGCTACCGCTGCCTGAGCTCTGGGACTGCCGTGGGAGCCAGGCCTCTTTGAAATCCGAAAACCCTCAATAATTTTGCCATAGGCTTTAAATGCCACAGATAAACAAAGCAGGATGCCAGATAATACAGAATCCATAGGGTAGTCTCTGTCTGTCTACCTAGGAACATCTCGGTTTAGACTGTAACAGAAGCCAGCTGCCTCCCATCCCGCCTGACTCTTGAGACTCTCATGGTGCTAGCTAAGGGCACTGCAGCGCTCCACCCTGCTGCCTCCAAGTTCCTGACTCTCTGTGTTTCCTTCTTCACACACACTGGCAAGCTCGGATTCTCTCCCGTGGCTCTCACTGTCTCAGAAAACAAATCTTCGCTGCTAGTCCAACTCTTTACCCACCAAACGATGCCAGTCTCCAGGACCGAGACCAGGGCGTTCCAGCTTGACCTTGCAGCAGCCGTGACAGCATCACTGACATTTGGCTTCCCCTGTATCACAAGCCTCACCCCCCCACGCACACACACCATTAGGCACTATTCCAGCGTGTTCTTGAAGTCAGGAATTCATGGGAAGCCACAGAGAACCTGAGTTGGCACCAGTGTTTCCCTGGCTGCAGCCCATATCCCAGACGTGACCTTGGGAGCAAGCATGGCTTCTATTCCCCATGGCTGGTGACTCCAGGTACCTCTGCCACCAGCTATGGAGCTACTTCAAGAGGACTCATCAAAGGAGGGAGACATAGAATGATGCCTCTGGGATGCCCATAGCCTCCATGGCTATATTGCCATCCTGCTCTGACCCTGTGCCCAAAGGCAGGACAGCCCAGACTCCCCATCCATCATTTGGAGTACCCAAGGGCTACAATGACCCAAACAACCAGAATCCCACTCTTGGATGTCAGGTCTCAGACTATCTAGTTATCATGTGTGACTACCTAGCATCTTGCAGAGACCTCAGGGCGGAACCCAGCTCCGAGCTGCAGCACTGGCTCTTGTCTTTGTGCTTTTACAAGGAGCAGCCATCTTAGCCTCCAGCCATCCTCTGCCCCACCATCCTCCTCTGTCCTCTGCCCTGAGCAAGCCCTCCGAATGAGCCTCCCACCTCAGCCCATTTGCCTGTTGTAGGCTTTCCTGCTGAAGGAGGGACTAGCTCACGGTTGCTAATGAAAGTGATCGCAATCCCTGTGTATTTATCTTAGATTATGGTCGTTAGCTGCTGCAGAACCTCCAGCAGCAGTCTGCGGTTGATGTGAAAACAGGCGAGTCCCAACAATGAGCTTAGGGAAAGGTGTCAGGTATAAATCTCCGCTTCAAACACCAGGGTGCATTCCAGACTTCAGAGACACTTCTTTGAATAAAGTCCCCCCCCCCCCCCCTTTTTTCTTCAGTCCCGCCTTTCTTGTCCTTGGGCCTGGAGCAGGATGAAAGTATAGGGGTGTGTGCGTTCATTTAGTCTGATAATGAGGGCGAGGCTCGCGGGCATGGTAATTTGGCAGCTTCGGTACTTCCTGTAACAGTTTTAATTTTTTTTTTTTTATCCAAAGGCTGCTTAAAGACAAACATTTTTTGTTAAACTGCTAGTAGTTCATTTTCTGCAGGAACCGTGCAATTAATCTTGTTTATATTAAAGAGGTAGGTTGCCTTTGTCAGCTTTCCTGAGCTATAATTAATGAAGATCAAAAAAACGTTACAAAGACATAATATTTAGCTTAATGCAGATGAGGCCAGGCAACAGCTGCATCAATTAGAGTAGAGGGGGAAAACAAATATCCCTTTGGACTAACTCCGATCCATTAAAAGGCAAGGATCTTCAGGGATCTTTTCCTCAGTCAGCCTTCTTTGGAAGGCCTTGGTGACAGGTAGAGTTTGGACATCAAATGATTCCTAACACCCCAGCAATTACAGGCTCAGCTGCAGTTGGAAGTACCTGAGGAGTCTACAGCTTAACCTTAGCTTATCCAGGTGTGTGGCTGTAGATCAGAGGCTGAGAAACTTAGCTTCAGTGGCCAGAACCGGCGAACGAAGGAGCAGAACCGAGGACCCTGGCTGCTGGCTGCCTGCTGCCGGCACCAAGTAAGCCAGGCTGCTCTATTCCGATCCTTTGAAGACAGTCATTAGAATCAACAGAGTGCATCAGATGAATTCAGTGAATACCTGCCTTACTCAGGTGACTTCCTAACCCCGTGACTCAGACCTGTGGCTTTCCCCCAGAGAGTTCAAAGGAATTGGCTCTGCTTTCAAACCGCAGCCCATGGGCTTTGCCCTGTCGTAGAGCTAATGGAAAACCGCCACCTAGAGCCCACCAGGGGGTCACACAGAGACATAGTTTGCCGACTCAGGGGAAAGTGAGACCCGGGGAACTGTAGGCACATGTGCAGCTAATAAGCTATCATTCCTGCTGGGCCTCCCAAATGTGAGATCCCAATTACAGAAGTGCAGGGTGGGGAGGAAAAAGCAGAGGGACTAATACGTCAAAGATTTTTTTAGGCACATTGTGATGACGCAATAAGATAGCGCAGAAGAGGAAGGTGGCTGACTGCAGTGAAGTAGTACAGGGAAATCCTACTCAATCAAAATCACAGAAGTGTTTGAGCTCATGGTTCTTGGCTACCCAGAACAGACTGATAAATATCAGGATCTGCCTATTCAAATGACTCAAATTCATTTCCAAGTTTTAAATGATGCCCACGGGTCATTCTCACATCTCAAGCCTTAATCTTGTGTCCTTTAGCTTCATAATTCTTCCTTTCACAATTTATAGGAAGGATCCCATCATATAGACACAAAGATGCTCATTGCAACAATATAATAGTGAAAATTGGAGCCAAACTGAAGGTCAAGTATTAAGGAATTCATTGATTTGTGATTTGGCAATGTAATGAAATTCTTCAAACCATTACAAAGAAGACCAGTTAATAGTAATTAAGCTCTAGGGCAGTAGTTCTCAACCTGTGGGTCATGAACCCATTGGAGGGTTGACTGACCCTTCATGGGGGTAACATATCAGATATCCTGCATGTAATGCATATTTACATTACAATTCATAGCAGTAGAAAATTATAAAGTAGCAACAAAGCTAATTTTATGGTTGGAGGGCACCACAACATGAGGAACTGTATTAAAGGGTCACAGCGTTAGAAAGGTTGAGAAGCGCTACTCTAGGGTATGAAAAAGCGCTATGAATAAATTGATCCTAATCTTTTCTTAAAAGGTGTGTTTGAGCAAGTACCAAAACAATTAAAATGCATAATGGAAGTTATTTTATTTCCTTTTTAGATATTTCTTTTATTTCCAGTTCTTCCAAAATTGGAAAATAATTATACCACTGAGCATTTCTTGGCACTCATATGTGCCAGACACCCTGGAATAGGAACTAGAGACATTTACTGATGAGGCAACCAACGAGGACTTTCGTTGCTTGTTTGCCTGTGGCACTGGGAAGCCAAGTGTATGAGAAGCAAATACTCTGCAATGTATCTGTGGTGGTTTGAAGGAGAATGGCCCCCACAGGCTCATGTATTTCAAGACTTGGTTCCCAGTTGGTAGGACTGTCTAGGAAGGATTGTAGATGTGGCCTTGTTGGTGGAAGTATGTCAACTGAGGCCTCAGAAAGGCATGCCACAGGAAAAAGAATAAGACCAGTCCTTAGAGCTAGAGGTAGTAAATCTCAATAGTCCATGCCTGACAAAGAAAGTCAAGCCCAATAGGCTCAACAGAACCTTCCAGCAACTTAGCAGCTGTCAAAGTATAACTCTTGCCTTTAGATTCCATATGGCATATCATTATAATATTATGTACAAGAAAACATCCAAGCTACATGAAAAAAGTAGAAAAACTTGACCTATAATAATAATGATTTAAAAAAATAGTTAATAGAAACAGTTTCAAGGTAGCCATTGTTGGAAGTAACAAAGACTTGAGAACAACTAATTTTAATACACTCTAGGATTTAAATACACAATTAGTGAGCAGATAGAGAAGTTTGGCAAGAAAAAAAGTGCTTAGCACCATGGAGGCTATAAAGGACAGTGTACTGAATTTAGATCAACTGAAATTATCTAAAACACAGAAGATTAATACAATTTTTATCAGGCTCTTCCATTGCTCGGAAATCCACTATCACTATCCTCTGCCTTATGTATTCACCGGAGACAGAATCTATATATTCAAGTCCTTTTGCAGCTAATGCTCAAACTGCCTTCTACCTCTATCTCCTAGCACCTCATACAGGTCCCAGTTTTGTTTTTCTGCAATAAACGCTAAGACCAAGAACAACTTTGGGAAGAAAAGACTTACTTCATTTTATACTTTCAGGTAGCAATTCATCACCGAGGGAAGGCAGGGCAGGAACTCAAGGCAGGAACCTAGAGGCAGGAACTGAAGAAGAGGCCATGATGGAGCACTGCTTACTGAACTGCAGTCCGTGGCTTGATCAGCCTGCTTTCTTACATAATTCAGGACCACCTTCCCACAGTAGGCTGGGCTCTCTCACATCAACCATTAATCAAGAAAATGTCCCCGTCAGAGTGACCTACAGGCCAGTGTGACAAAGGAAATGCCTCGATTGATGCTCTGCCTTCCCAGGTGACTCTACTTGTGACAAGCTGGCAAAAACTACCCAGCACACCCATGAACAAACTACCCATAACCGCCTGCTGTCTCTCTGAGCATCACGACCCCATGTAAAACCCTCTCCTTTCCCTCAAGTCCTTAAGATGACATCAAATGCCTTTATCCAGCAAATGCTCTTCAGTGGACTCAGCTGACAATATGCCCTCTCCTTTACTCCTCTTCCACTGGACTAAAGGACAAAATACAGAAGCACCACAGGAAAGCAGCTGGCACCCGACTTACATATGACAATGTCCTGCTCATTTGCCTGGCCTTCTTATCTCCACACTCCAGTCAGTGTCAGAGCACAGTAATGTCTGCTGATTTAAAAGCACATAGCTATGCTAGAACAGGCGGGTCCTCGGGACATTTCTCTCAATAAAGTCTTGCAAAGATCTTCACCGTATGACATAGATCTAGTGGGCACTCATGGGCTGGTAACATGCAAGAGCCTGTAGATATTTTTAGCACAATATCCTCAGTATACATACAGATGAAGAACTTGGAGGTCAGGGTGAAGTGCTTTGCCCATCCTGGTAGAGCACTCTCCTTTAACCCACATTGTTGCTATCCAGATGCTCATACCTATGCAAGCTCATAAAGAAGAAGGATTTGAAACAATGACTTTCAGATACATATTTGAATTTTAATGACTAATTCCCTTCCCCTTTAATCAAGATATGCTCTGCTTTGAATTGATTTCAATCTTCTTGAGGTTTACTACCTGCTAGTCTGAGAATCATGACTAACATTCTGGCCTTATATGATCTTATGCATAATTTTCTCAGGTACCAAAAATAATTCAGTTCAGGCCTTGGTGGCAATCTACTAAGGTTACTTTCTGGAACCTCTACTGGAGGTTGGTCATTGGAGTAGGATGCCATCAAGCTAGGTGGAACCGAAGATGGATACTGAGATGACTCGATGCTGAGAGACACTTGGGTAGGTAGTTATCAACCTGGTGAACAATCACCAGAAATAAATAGCTTATAATAGATGTGTTGCCTAGATGACCCAAGAATACAGCATTTGTCCTACTTGATTTGTGAATGAAGGGAGGCATAACAGAAACTACAGCTGAGTCCCCAGCCAGCAGCCCCTCCAAGGACATTTTCTCTACATGTATCAGCCACACATAATTCCTACTCTTGCAGGGATGTAAAGGTGTGGGCCCCAGGGCGACCCTGCAGGAACATCTTTTGCTGAGACAAACTGCAACCTCACTGCCCCCCACCCGAGCTTTCCCTGCACTTCCATCTTCAGTACCAGGTCTGTGTCCTGGGGTTCTCTATCTATGAAGAGGAAAGGGGGACCCAGCCAGGGAGGAGGGCGGTGCCAGTAGAATGGAGAGCATGGGGAGTGTAAGTCCTGAGTGAATGTGTATTATGAGCATGATGATCATGGTCATGTCAAGGACCCTAATGCCTCAAACCCATAGGCATGACAAGTCCTTCCCCTGGTCAAGTATGGTGGTTGACAACGTGTGCAGAAAGGTATCAACAACAGCTTCCTCCTCCTGGGTGACAGTATCCTGAGACTGATCTGTTACAGGGACTCCCTACTGAATAACCTAACCCACATGCTTCAGCTGTGTATAATAAACCTGCCCCCTCCTTTAGCTGCATATAATAAACTGCTGGAGTTTCAGGCTGCTGGTGCATCTCCATCATAGTGCATGGCCTACCAATCCCAGATTTTCATGTGTTTGTCATTTTTTCATTTCCCATTACCCTGGTCATCAGTTCCAAAGCCACTGTGCTAGTTAAGGTTTCTATTGCTGTAATGACTCTATGACCAAAGCAAGTTGGAGAGGAAAGGGTTTATTTGGCTTACACTCCACATAATAGTCCACCATCAAAAGAGATCAGGATAGGAGTTCAAACAGGGAGGGAACCTAGAGGAAGGAGCTGATGCAGAAGTCATGAAGGAGGGCTGCTTACTGGCTTGCTCAGCTGCTTTCTTATAGAACCCAAGACCACCAGCCTAGAGTAGGCCCTCCCCATCAATCACTAATTAAGAAAAGGCACTATAGACTTTCCTACAGACCAATCGGATGACAGCATTTCACATTTGAGAGTCCTTCTTTCCAAATGGCTCTAGCTTGTGTCAAATAGGCATAAAACTAGCCAGCAAAGCCATACACGTGTCAGTCAGAGAAGGTGACAAATCGTCAGCATTATATCCACAGGACAGACTTATGCCTCTGTGTCATGAAGGAAAAACCTATGATCTGCCCCACCTCTCAGTCATATAGCATTGAAATGGGAAGGATTAAACAGTCCTTGCATTTCCTGCATTAATCTTACCCTGCCCCACATACTGCTATTCATAGGTTTGGTCCTTGTAAGAAATAAAGATGCTCCCTGACCTGTAATAAGGCTCTATCCCAATAAGCCTGTTGAAACATTCTAAACCAAGAACTACTCTCAGGACATTTGGTCTACCCTGCATTGGAGCTTGGCCCAGTCTGCCTCGCACATACTTGGGGCACTTATATCAGCCTGCAGCTGGGTAAGGTCACCTGACACAAAGCCTGTCTTATACAGGTGAGAATTCACCATTGGGTATGGCTAGTGGTCATTAAAGTGTGGCTCCTATGGAATGCACATTACTTTCTTATCATAAAGCTGTAGGTTGGTCATGCAGAAAGAATATATTTTGGAGGGTTGTGGATTTCTCCATTGTGAAAGCTTGGATGTTTCCTGAGGTCAGACATTTTCCAGGTGTCCCTCTGCTAGCATCACTGCTTGGCAGACACCAATGTACACACTGGCTGCCTGGCGGGCCCAGGTACAACAGCCTGTCTCCACATTCCAGAGAAGCATGTCCCCCTAACCAGACACTGCTTGCTTCATACCCTCACAAAATGAGGGTGTTGGCGATGGGGAGCTCATGAAACTTTGATCTGGAAGGGACATACCACCCATATAGTCAGCTGCCCATGACATCTGTCACTGAATACTGTGAAGATCTGGGCACATAAATCATAGGTTGTGCATATTTATGGGTTTTGCAAGAAATGAGAGCATCCATGTTCCACATGGTCTATGGGTCGAAGGGGCTCTCTGGTAGGAGGTACTGGTTCCTGCGGCCCCAAACATGATTTCCAATGTCAATTGATCTGTGTAATGGGCAAGGCATCTAAGGAAAATAAGAGGTTCTTTGTGACCTTACAAATCATGCCCTTGTTTGGAGGCTGGTTTCTTAGGAGTGATGACAGCATGAAAACATGGCCCAGAGGAATCAGAGGTCCAGGCAAGATCATCCTGAAATACCTGACCCAGGCCCTGCCAAACATAGCCACACAGGGAACGTAAGATAGCCAGGCCATGGGATGAAGAGATGGCTCAGAGTTTAAGAGCACTCAGTGCTCTTCCAGAGGTTCTGAGTTCAATTCCCAGCACCCACATGGTGGCTCACAACCATCTATAATGAGATCTTTGTGCTCTTTTCTGGAATGGAGGCAGAACAGTGTATACAAAACAAATAAATCTTAAAAAAAAAAAAAAAAGATAGCCAGGCTGCATTCTACCACTGACTGAAAAACAAAACTGGCACAATCTCCGCCCCCCTCCTTCCTCACCCCTCTCTCTCTGTGATTGATATTCCTTTCTTTAACATAATTATTTTATTGCTTTTGTTAAAAATAGAGCATGCTAAAAGCCTAAAAATCAAACAGGGCAATAAAATATGAAGGAGAAAGCAAGGCAGAGAAATCCTAATTCTCCCACACAAAAATAACTATCATTAACTTGCAGCAGACGCTACAGGGGTGGTTGTGTATGTGAGCAGAGTCCTTGGAGTTTCTCCAGTAAAGAGTTTTGCTGCTGCTTAAAGAATGCAGCACCCGTGAAGGAAATGTCAAGAACTCAGCCTTAAAGCTGTTCTCTTTGGAGACCAGTAACGGCCAGAGCCACCTCGTTTGTACGTTTAAGAACTGTAGGGCAGAGGCTGTACTGCGTGGGAAGCGCAGATGGCTCAGGACAGACCCACAGGCTTCTCAGAGCCCCTGCTTTGGGCAGGACCTGGGCTGATGTAGACATGCTCATGCGTCTGTTGTCCCAGGTGTGTCACCATCCCAAAGAACAGCCCTGACCGCAGGTGCTAGCAGGAATCTGGGTGATTCCGAGGAGCCCGTCTCTGTGAAGCAAGGGAGGCTGGGAGTGCCGTGCCGGGTGGTGCTGCCAGGATGCACCCTAAGCACATCTTACCTGGAATGGAGGACTGCCAGGAGAGGAGGGCCATGTGTCCTCAAAGACACCGAGCACTTGGCAGCACTCCCAAATGGCTGATTCCTCATGCTTGAGGATTAGCGCTTCCAGCAGCAAGAGGGAGAAGCGCAGTATGACCGACCTAAGTTGGGAATCTCTAGTTTGGTTGAATTGCCTTTTACTTCAGGCAGGGTCAGAAGGTCGCATAGGATAGGACAGTCTCATAGGATAGGACAGTCGCACACGCACACACAGCGTAGGGCCGGCCCTGGGCAACGATGCTTCTACTTTATGTGCCCGAGAATTTAGAGGCTCTGGACTCCTCACTAAATAGCTCTGGACACCTCACAGCACAAGACAAGCTTTCCTTCCTTATAGCCTGCTGTGTGCGCAGACCACATTTTCCTAAACCATTTGGGACCCATGACCTTTGAAATAAGCATGTCTCATTTTTTTAATTTTAGCTATATTATTTTCCAATTATTCTTCTGGGATTCTAGGTGGCTGATGTTTATGACACTTAAATACAGCAAATTTCATTCAATCCACCAACTTTTCACCTGGCTCCCATGTAGTCCTAAAACAACCCTTTCCAGGATTTTGATAAGTTAGTAGGTCTCGGACCTCTAAACTTTAATTTTACTATAGTACCAGAATCGTTCAGTTCTAAACACTTTGGCATTATTGGAGGGCTCCTAGTGTAGGGGTAAATAAACCACGGCATTCCAACCATGACAGCGTTGGAATGCGTGTGGGACACCCGATAAACAACCTTCTATGTGCAGCCTGCTTCATTCTTTGGCAGAGCACCCACTAGCCTCTCCCGGGGCCTCTGGAGGAGGGCTCAGCCACACACATTGTGCCTGGTTTGATCCCTTGTCCCCAGATAAGACCTCACCCTCTGCTGCCAGAAGGTGAGGCTGGCGTGCAAACAGCCAATACCACATGCTGCAGCCTCAACAACCCCCTTTGGGCAAAGGCTCCAAGTGGCACTAATGGAAAGCAGATTAAAAAAAAATCACCAAACTGGTGTAACATGATAGAGAACTGTGTCACTCTCATCATGCCGTTTCAATTGAGCAGAGATGCTATGGGTCCCCTCCAGCTGTCATCCACACAGGCAGCAATGAAGATCTCCCAGTAAGTCTGGGCAGGCTCTGTAGTCAGTAGCTGCCTTGGCCCTAGTGCTGATTTTGGTGGCATCCGGAGCATCTAGACCTGGCTCTGTGGCACAGCTTTTTGCTCTGTGTGACAGGAACTGCAGCCCATCCCTCCTATCCTAGATGTGAGCTGCTCACAGCACCTTTCTGATAGACTTTCTGTCCCCAGTCCCAACTCTGACACTTAACACTGCAGGGCTAAGTAGACATAGTAGCAGGGGAATCCTGTCCCCTACTGTACCAAGGGCATGAGTGTCCCAGGTCCTTTCTAGAGTAGGAAAGGGGACCTATTCATCCATCCCACTGACAGGTAAATGACAGTCTCATTAGGTTAGGCACAAGAGGGGCAGCTCCCACCGACACTGCCTGGGCTGAACTATTTGGACTTTTGAAAGAAAATACCGTTCTTTGGATTACATGTGCACACTACTGATCCAACAGTCTTCACAAGTAGCTCACATGAAAGTCCTTCTTCTTTTTACCCTACTTGAGAAGTGAGGTCACTGAGGTACACGGAGCAGAAATGATTCCTGCCAGGTCACTGTTCGGGGCTGTCTCTTGTCATCTTGACCCAGCCCAGTAGTCTCATCCCTAAGCTGTCTCTCCAAGGGTGTGCAGACACCAGCATGCAAGCAAGACAGACCCAGGAAAGCGCTGGGCTCTTGTTATTCAACACACCAGGTCAATGGAAAGATGCCACAGCCTTCCAGTTTTGCTTTTGTTTTTTTTTTAGTTCTAATTAGCACACAATAGCTACACAGATTGGTGGAGTACAGAATGGTATTCAGGTATGTGTGCCACAGGTCAGGATGATTGGCATATCCATCATGTCAGGCATTTATCATTTTGTACTGGGAAGCTTTAACTACTCGCTCTCTTTATGTTCAACTAATTGTCATCAACCATAGCTATCCATTTGTGTATCAGAGCATCAGAGCTCTTCCTCCTGTCCCATTACTGCGTTAAAGGCCAGCATTTGCACTGAAATTTTTGTGCAGGAGCCCAGGTGACATTGGAAGCACATTTACCCAAACCTATGTGACTCTCAGAGCCGTGCCGGAACTTGGATCTTCCAGGCTAGTTACAGCCTGTGTCGGCAGGGACAATCCTACTTTGCTTTTTTTTTTTTAATCAGTGCCTGGACTAGAGAGTGCCTCATGCATACTGGGCACTCTCCACTGAGTCCCAACCTCAGTCCCTTCCATTCTTTTTCTAAAAAGTATATTTAATACTTCCATAGTGACTTCAACTACTATACCTTGAAGAAAGGTCCGGGGTGGGGAACAGAACAAGGGCAATTGCACTATAATCTGCCTCTGTTAGTGAGTGGTGTGGTTGGATGAAAAATGAAGTCAGGAACAGGTTTTACCTCAACCCCACTGATTCCCAGGCCCGGAAGGATGTGAACAGCTCCTGTTTTATGCTCCATCAAGCCAAGGCCCTGGGGATACAAAGCAGGTCCATCCCTGGGGTCCTGGCTGACCTTGCACGGATATCACGGCCTCCCCGAGTCCTTCCTGTTACTGTACTTGCAAAGAGAACGCTCTTTCAAACCGGTGGAACAAGACTCTGGTTTTGACAGGAAGGATCCAAATCTTCAAGTTCCTTGCTTCATGTTGGAACTCGAATTTAAGATAGAAAAACAAAGTGCTCTCTGAAGGGGGACACATAATGGCTATTTATAGTCTGCTCCATCCGGGTCATCTGTGTGAAACAGCACCTGTGCTGGGTTATTTCTGTCAGTGGGGGCAGAGGGAGTGGCCTAACCCCAGAATTAGGGGGGTGCATCTACTTATGAAATACAAACAAACCAAATCCTATCCACTTAAATGTAGAGCCTGGGGCACAGGTGGGGTTTTGGGCTGCACTGGCGTGATCTTAACACATTATCCCCTAGGATCTTGGAGTATGAACACTTTATGGTAAGTGTGGCCTGTACCCAGAAGTTAAGCTGGCCTGATATTGAAAGGGTCAAGAAGAAAGCAGGAATGTACTAGAAACAAAAAGGTTCAGAAATCTTCACGGTCACGTGAGGGTGGGAAGTGAAGGAGATCCTGGTCTCTCCAGGCTCACTGGGAACACGAGCAGCGAAGGAGAGAGTGGGCACACTGATCTTCGCTGTTTCCATGGTTTCATGAGGTTGTAGATGGCAGGGATGTATGCGGGAAAGCCATACCCCCAGCACTCTGAGCTGCCAACTTCTTCCCTGCAGAGCCTAACCTTAGCAGTCTTGTTCTCTGGATCTGGGACTTATGCTCTCAAAACTCGGGAAACAAAGAAGCTCTGGGCCTCTCTCTCTCTCTCTCTCTCTCTCTCTCTCTCTCTCTCTCTCTCTCTCTCTCTCATACACACACACACACACACACACACACACACACACACACTGTCTGTAGGACCTACAAGGTACCTTCGCTTCCCAGGACATTCCTGAATCTGTGCTCAAAGAGAATAATCAATCTCTCTGCTCCTCCATAAGCCACCAGATACGTAGGGCGTGGCAGGTGCCTCTGTAGCAGCTCTAGGTGGTAGAAAGGGCGATCTGTATGTGACAGGGCATCTGTCAACAACAGGGGCTGTGCGCTCCACATCACACAGGTGCCTGATGGTATCCAAGAAAGTTCTCTCTGGCTGCTGTTGTCCCCTCTGCGGAGATACCTCTGGTGCAGCAGCTTTGCCTAACCCCAATACTCACTGAGTAACTGGGCCTCACTTGGAAGCCCAATTTCCCTCCAAAGCCAGAGGAGGCTACCAGGACCAAGATCCCCAGCACATGGGGACAGAGGCCACACACAAGCTGCTGCTCTTCTGAGTCAATGCATGAAAGATGCGGCTGGGTTTTGTTGAGGGTGACTACATACAATAGGCAACAGGCAGTTGTTTTCAACACTCCCTCTATGTGATGGCTCCAGGCAAACATTATACTTTAAACCAGTGGTTCTCAACCTTCCTGATGCTGTGATCCTTTAATACATACAGGTCATGTTATGGTGACCCCCCCAACCATAGAATTATTTTCATTGGTACTTCGTAGCTGTAATGTTGCTCTTGTTGTGAATCATAATGTAAATATCTGATACACAGGATAGGGGTCATGACCCATATGTTGAGAACCACTGCTTTAAACTGGCCACCCTCCCTCTCAGCACATCCCTGGCTGCCTGAGAAGAGGCTGTGCAGTTCACTCTTGTGAACCTGTATGTTCGTCTCTCCGGCCAGTGAGACATGGCAGCCACAGGTCCTTCAGAAACTCAAAGGTAGTTTGGAAACATGGTGTCTTCCAACTGAACTGTATACTGGAAGGAAGACTACAGCCCGTGCATGCCATTTCTTGGGAGAGCTCAAAAAGACATGGGCATAATCTGGGGCTTCCTCTTTTGAAATCTCCTACATCAAACATTGGGTCAAGACAGCACTAGCATCTGGAAACAATCCCAAGCCACCATTTCTTAAAATGTAATCTTAGCGAAAAAGAAGCCAAATGGGCAAATGGAAACAAGGCTCTTGCTTATTAATACGATAGAGCGTAACTTAGCAGTAGACAAGAACAAGACACTAAATCTGGCCGTGTCATGATACTCAGTTACTCTATTCATCAAAAGAGATGAGCTGCGTGCAGACTACATACATGCTTTGTCCACACATACATACATGCGGACTACATACATGCTTTATCCACACACCAGACAGTCTGGGACATACGGGACACTATTTGAGAGCACGGTAACGACTGCCTGTGATCCCTGAACTTAGGGAGAAGAGTCAGGAGGATTGAAAATCTATAATGACAAAAGCTGATTGGTGGCAGCTGAAGTGTGGGTGGGGGCAGGTGCATGGCAGAGAGAAGGGAGGAAGGGTTGCTTTGTTCTGGACGGTGAAGTCTACACAGGTGCAAATGATCACAACTGCTCCCTGGATTCAGGAATTGTATGATTTTTTATGTATGGTTCCTCAAAAACAAAAAAAAAAGATGAGTACTTAAAACTAACTTAGTCAGCAATATGAATATAAAACTACAGGCCACTAATAAGGACAGTGAGACTTTGGGTGTTCCAGAGGCCCGCAGACTCTGAGAACAGCTACCGCCGTGGTGCACTGTTTTCCTGCAGGTTGTGCTGGCCCTGACCCCAGCCCTGCCTTGGCTGGTGTGTCACAACGTGTGGGGCAGCATCTTGCTCTGTGCTAAGTGAAGATGACATTAGACTTCGGTGCTGAGATCAATAGAGCACCTGGAGACTGCTCTTGGGTCCCGTTCAAGGCTCAAGTACTTTCCCACAGGACTGACCAGGGCACTCAAGGGTCCTATCCAAGGCCCAGGTACTCCCACAGGACTGATCAGAGCACTCAAAAATACTAGCGCTTCCTCTCTACATTCCGTCTCCCAGTAACAGTCACCGTCTCTATGGTAACTCAGAGGGCAACGAGGAGGACAGGAATGTGGGACACAGTAGAGGGAGATTATACCAAAGACACAAAGATATGCATACCTTGCCCTGCCCTCCACACAACCTCGCCTACCTTCAACTTCAGTCAGCCCCGTCCATGTGGGAGCAGACGAACTTACCCACATTAACAATCTTAGAAGAGCCAAGAGGCCGACGAAGTTCCTTGCTTCACAGCCTACTGTCTTATTTGCCCCACGTGCTTTGGGGCAGTGATCACATGCCTACCGAGCTATGCCAACACGCCTTCTCTTTACATAGCATGACTGGGGCCAGCTTCTTGCTTCCTAGGAGAGCCCTCTGAGAGAGATAGTGGGTGTCATGGTGACAAGATGGGCTGAGCACATTGCTTTCCAAATGTCTGAAGCCTGGGAGAGCAAAGAAATGAGGGAAGAGCTGAGGGGGGGCTTGGCACAGTATTTCCATGACATAAGACAAGATGCCCTAGGTTTCATGGGAACACAGTAGGAAACAATTCATTTATCTGCTGCTAAGAGAAGAAAACAGAGTGGTGACCCTGGAGAGGACATGGTAGGATTTCCCATTGCTAAATGGGACATGCCAGCTGTGGTCCAGCCTCTTCATTTTCCTCTGCTTGTCCCTATGACTCAGCTAATGCCTAGCCATTCTTCTTTCAAAGGATCTAGGACAGTCTTCCTGATCTCCTAAATGTGTCAGTTCCCTACCTCCCATGTTCCCACTAAACCCATCACTCATTCCCTTCGGTATTTTCTCGCCGAGTTGTGTTAGCCTTTTGTGGTATCCACCAAATAATAAACTCCTCCAAATGACAGTCTTGACCCGATTGTTCAGTCTTGTCTAGAGTGGTAGATACTCGGTTGCTTTGTGATGGACAAATGGGTTGGTGGATAGGAAGAGTATGAGAGAAAAGCTCTGCGTGCCCATACACAGAAAGAGGATAAGGAGGGAGGGGGGGAGGGAGAGGAATGGGCAGGCCATGTAGCGACTGAAGTACAACAACAAAGTGCAGATACAGATGTTTCGTCTTAGAGATTATAATGGAGCTGAGAAATTCCTGTGGCCTGGTGGCGTTACAGCCATGAGAACCAACACGTTCCTCGTGTGTCTGTGGTGATGCTGGTATACACAAACCTACTGTAGTGCCAACTGCATAAGAGACAACATAGTAAAATTATCTACAACACTTCACATTTGCTAATGATAATGAGCTATTGTGTTACTTACGTATTTACTATATTAACTTTTAATTGTTGTTTTAGGCTGCACGCCCTTTACTTATTAAAGAACAAGTTAGGGGCTGGAGAGATGGCTTGGCGATTAAAAGATTGTACTGCTCTTACAGAGGACCCAAGTTCGGGTCCCAGCGCCCACATCTGGTGGCTCAGAACTGCCTCTGCCGCTGGCTCCTCAAGGATTCAATGCTCTTTATGGCTTCTGTGAACATCCACACTCATTTTAATCTACCACCCATACACATAATTTAAATAAAATAAATCTTTAAGTTAAAGAAATAGAGCTTATTATAAAGCAGTGTTTTGTATTCCACCTACACCAGGCTTGGACACCACACGTGCACTGTGTCTCTTCACAGTTTTGCTTGTTTTGTGTATCTCCAGCTATTCTCTTCACCACAGACAACCCTAGGAGCAGAATGCTGCACCACACATGTCAACAGCCTGCTGTGTGCTAGGTTGTACCATTCAGGTTTGGGCAAGAGCAGTCTATGACACCTGCATAAGGACAATTTCTCCAGAACACACCCATTATTGTCTATGTACATGTACTTGTGTCTCCTGAAGAGCACAAGTGTCCTCTGAGGAAAATACACAGACATTCCCCCAAGCTTTGAGAAGCAGCAGAAGCCAGATGGCCACTCACAGCTCTGAGATTAACACCAAGAACTTTCAGTGTGAAAACCTCTATGTGAAGTCATAAATAATGGCCCCTGGTTCTCTACCCCTGTATGATGTAGTTTGAACTTCTCAGTGCTCCCACCTACTCAGTGCTCCCCAACCTACTCAGTGTTCCTCCACCTACTCAGTGCTCCCCCACCTACTCAGTGCTCCCCCATGTGCTCCCCCACCTATTCAGTGCTCCCGCACCTACTCAGTGCTCTGTGCTCAAGCATTTCTGCCTCATCTTTATTCTCTGTTCCTCTGCTTGATGAGACTGCCATGTTTCTGCTCTGGGCTGTCCCTAGCCATGTGACCATAAAAGTCCTTTTCTAGCTGATCCATGGGTGGCCTCACTTGCCATGGGTCCCAGTAGGAAACACAAGAAACGGGGCCTCGGGGTTCAAAACAGACAGTCATTGAAGACCTATGCCAGAGGTACACTGTCACACCAAACACATTGTGGAGACCTTCCCCCTGAGGGGCTCGTAGAGGAAATGCAGCAGATTTTGCAAACGCAAAGGGGGATGAGTTCATCTCTGTGCCACTGAGCAATAATGAGCAATGCCCTCTGTTTCATCAATCATCCAGCGGAAGTGCTTTTAGTTGCTGTGATGATGAATCCAGCTTCTGGGGAGAATGGAGATCTATCTTTGTTAGAGAGAACTGGAGGCCGTTGGGAGATCAGAGAATCTTAAAGCCTGGGAGGAGGCCACCAGCAGCCTCCCCTCAGGCTCCTGCTGCAGGAGAAAGCTTGGGAGTTGGGGGAGAGGGGAACTGTGGGAGGGAGATGACCTAGCCCTGCAGCTGCTTCCCACACACTGCTGGCTGCCAGCACCTGGCCTCACTCTACAGGGGAGGAGCCACCCCACTGCAGATCCCATCAGACATGGCCCCCTAAGGATGCAGCAGGGTCGGGGCAAGGGTCGGGATGCAGAGACAGCAGACCTCTGATTCCAGTCAGTGCAACCTGGTGAGGACGAGCTAAAAAAAACACGTTAAGTTGCCCAATTCAAGTACTCAAGTGATAGAGCAGAAAAAGATGAAGGAGAGAGGCAACCTTGGCCCACACACATAGAAAAATGAGTGTGGGTTTGCTCATCCTGTGGGGCTACATTGTTTCAGTCAATAGATGTGGGATAGGATGTACCCAAGGTAGTACCTTCTCAGTAGGAAACAAGGTAGTACCTTCTCAGTAGGAAACACGGCCATAGGTAGCCCCTCTTCATTCTAGGGTGGTCCAGAAGAACATGGAACCCCAGAGACTGGGCTGTGCGGGTGACTGACTAGCAGGCGGCATAGCCACCCTCAGAGAACAGAGGCAAGCTGCCCAGTAGAGACACAGATTCTCAAGTGAGGACTTGGGACAGTGTGCCTAAACTCCTGCATAATTTGGTGTTTGGTGTGTT
Organism: Mesocricetus auratus; assembly: GCF_017639785.1. Taxonomy (NCBI): domain Eukaryota; kingdom Metazoa; phylum Chordata; class Mammalia; order Rodentia; family Cricetidae; genus Mesocricetus; species Mesocricetus auratus. Next base: position 25,510,027 of record NW_024429208.1, read on the forward strand.
TCTCCTTATGCGGGAACCTTATTTTTCTCTGTCCCCAGGGTCTGGAAGACAGCTGCGTGCACGCTTTCATGGCAGCTGTACCGAAACATGGGTGGATTCAAGTGTGGGGGAGCAAAACTAAGGAAGCTGCAGAATATAGATGAGAGATGCTGTTGGCTGCAGACTTTAGCAGAGAGAGGGACCCGGCAGAGTCTCTCTTTCTGTGTTCTTGGGGGGCGTAAGCCTTAGCTAAACATTACGTTCCTCCTCCCACCATGCACCGTGCTCCCAGGAGATCACTCAGACTTTTCTTCCTCGAAACCGTTTCTTCACGGTGAAGCCAACGTCACTGACAGAGAGATACCTTGCACAAGCCTGCTGCACCCTCCTGACTTCACCTAAGTCACACTCAGATTTTTAGCCTGTGGCTCCTGAGAGACCCCCCCCCAACACACACACACCCCAATCCCTCACACTGAGCCTTTTAAGATGCCTCTGTAAGTGCCCCTGCAAGACTTAGGTAGGTCTCCACCTGTCGCACTCTCCACAGGAACAGGACATGGGCCTCTGAGGATGGGCAGGGCACCAGCTGTTGCGAGCTAAGTCTGTGCCTTTTCCCAGCTCGTCCCCCAAGAGTTCTCAGGCATCCCTGCCCAGCATCAGGAATGGCACTGAAGGAAGGAACGTACCCTGTGAACCAACAGGGCCTCCCTACTGCAGCCTCATCATGGACCTCTGGTCTCCAAACTGTAAATGACCACCTGACCCCTGAAGTACTGCCCGGAGGGTAATACTGTAGCCCAGAGTGTGGTCAAGGTGGAACACTTCAGAAATATGGTTAACACACCAGAGCTGACCAGTCTTCACTGTGGACCCCAGCTTGATGAACCACAAATATCTCAAGTACCACCTGAACCTTCCTGCCCCCCGCCAGGCACATAGCATTTTAGCTACTGCTTGTCAGTGGAATTTAGGCCCCATTGGGGGAAGAGTTCCTTGACAGAAGCCCAACTATTTGTTTGGACCTTAAGTTGACTATGAACTTTAGTCCTTAGTTCCAGGCATCTGCAGTGCACAGCCACGATGCTGTTCCTAGGTTTAGGCAGATGAGGCGGGAGGTGTCTTGTTTAGCTTTTCCACCTCCAGCTAAAGGGAAGAAAGGCAAACGAGAATCCCTGGAGGAACCATGAGGACTTTGTCCCAGGCACATTTGTGTTGAGAACACCCCCAAGTTCTCTGAGATCACACCATCCAAAATTGGCTACAGACAGCCAAAGAGGAAGGAGCCACAGGGAGGCCATGTGCAGAAATTCCCAAGCCAAGCTGAGGGGTGAGAACAGGGGGGCTGAGTTCAAGGTCAGGGGTACCTGACCTCTTCTGCCCCACCTTTCATGGGCTCCTCTGACAGGGCTGTGCAGACCCAGCCTGTGGGTGCCACAGAGACAAATCATGAAATAGGTCCCATTGTTCCAGCCCAGGGCTATATATAAACAAAGTGTAGGGACTGGAAACAAGGGATAGCCATATCTCAGGCAGGTTACTTAGCCCCTTGGCACGTCCATTTCCTGACTTACAGAACGAAGATAAGAATTGAGCCCACCTCGAGTGGAGGTGATAAAAATGAAGCCTGGGGTTCGTTGTACTGGATCACACGCTGGCCTTACTGCAGTTGGCCATGTTGACACGCCGGGTAGAGATTGCGTGGAGGTGGGAATGGCAGAAAGCAGAGTAGAGGGGGTGGGAAGGAAGTTGAGGCGCTCATGAGACAGTACCAGCACTTCCTGTCCAGGGCTGACAGCAGACAGGGCTCATGTGGTCTGCCTGGACCCAGGGTCAATGTTCCAGACATCATATAACAGGCAAGTGCTGCTGAAATACAATGGGCTATGCTGACAGCCTAACGGGGACCGGGTGATTTACCAGTAGCTACAGTTTACAGGGCCCTGGCCTGGGTCATTGACTGGCTGGCTAATTATACAAGTTAAGCATCAGCATTGCTTGCAGGCAGATGGGAGGGGATGTGACTACCGTTACCAACTCAGTCATGGGTTGAAGGCAGCTTTCTCAACTCCTAGCCCTTGCACCTCTGACGGTGTGGGAAACTGGGTCTCCCCAGAGTGATGGGAGCTCACAGCTGGGAGCAGCTGAGCCCCATTTCCTCTCAGCTGGGCTGACCTCCATCTGCACTCTTGATGTTCAGGAGAGCACTGACCACAGGGCTATCCTTCCCACCCAGACCTTACACCCTTTCAGGGTAAGTGGGCAAAGCACTAAAGATGCTGCTAGCTTCTTGTTTACCTTTGTCTATTTGTTTTCCTTTTGACCCTAGTTTTATTGGGCACATCTTTAATGAGCCTCCCAATAAATGCCGTAGGCTGACACCAAAGTGTGCAGGCCCTGCGCTTTCCCGTGTTTCAGGGAAGCTCCTAGGAATCTGCTATAATTAGACATCAATTAAATTAGAAACCATTCATATGCCTCTTGGAAAGCCTCCAGTACCCAGAGCTTCTGGCCCTATCCACAGTCACGATGGAAACTCATCCCCACTAAACCCAGTGTCCTGAAGTAAGGTCAGAGCTGTGGACCTAAGGCAGGAGTGCGTGTGAGGATGGCGGCCCCTTTCTGACCTCTTCTGCCTCAACCCCTCCACACCCATTAGGGCTGTAGCCATCCTCTCAGCCTCTAAGCTGGGTCCCCCTGCCTCTCCTGCTGCCAGCCCCAGCTTGTTCCTTGCCAGAAGGAAAACACCCAACAAGTTCACAATTGAGGGCAACCTGGGCACTTTCATCTTGCGTTACAGTACTGAGGTGCGAAGGAGTCTGGAAGCCTGGCCATTTCTGGCAGGCCACCCTCACACAGCGATGTGTGAGGGCAACCTTGAGGTGCCTGAGCTCATAGAAGACCTGGACCTTGTCCCTCAAGGCCTTGCCAGTGACCCTGGTTGGGTCTTCCCAGACTCTTGCAGCATGCCCATCTTCAGACAGCTCTTAGAGTGAAATAGCTCCCATTACAAGGTTCACAGAATAGAACACAACCATCCTCTCTAATCATTGGCCCCTGCCTCTATACTCTTTTACTTCCCGCCCAAAACAAGCTCTGCTGTACAGCTAGGGTGTCACTCAGACCCCACTCTTGTGCATACAGACAGTGTCCTAGTCTGTGGAACCAGGGAGGTCTTCTGTATGAAGTCCTTGTCACGTAACTGTTGAGCCCTGTGTGGTGCTCCATGGAACTGAAGCACCTATATTCTTGTCCTAGTGCTAGGGGGCCAAACCCAGGGCCTCACAGGTGCAGTGGTGGGGGTGCAGGGCCTCTCTCTCTCTCTCTCTCTCTCTCTCTCTCTCTCTCTCTCTCTCACACACACACACACACACACACACAAAACTCTGTGTGTGTGTGTGTATGTGTGTGTGTTGTGGGGGTACTTAACCACTGAGTTACACCCCCAGCCCAGAATTATGGTGCTTGTTTATTGTGGTTATAAATAAGAGTGACATCTCAGAGCCCTACTTGGATCCCAGCCACTCTCTTAAACAGGAGTGTGGCCACTTACTGCTCCATGGGGAGGAGGCAGGAGACTGGCCAGAGCTGCTCAGGAAGGAAATGTGTCCTGAAAACTGTTAAGTTCCAAGTTCATCACATATGGACCCTGCCTGCCTCATCTCTGCCTGCTTACATCTTTCTCTCCTAAATGTGCACCCTAATTCTAGAACCCAGACTGAGCAGGACCTTAAACCTGCTGGGACCAGAAAGTAGATTTCGAACATTCGAATGCTCAAGGCCTCCCTGGCCCTGCCCGACTGGTGCAGCCTTCTCACACTTATTTTCAACACACGAACAGTCCTTCGGCTACTTTTCTCGGTGTCTTTAGGATATTGTCGGGCCAAGTTCCTACAAGGAAGAGGAAAGAGGAGAGGGTGGAGGGTCAGAGGGAGGAGGTGGTTTCCAGACACCTTGAGCCTCCGTACCCAGCATTCTCTTGTGCACTACTGAAAATTACTGGTTCCCATGAGCAACCATAAGGAGGAGAGAATTCGGGATAAAAGATCTAGGGGGTTCCTGAGGGTTTAGTTTGATTTGAGGCTTAAGTCAGCAGTGGATTCTAGAAGGTTCCTTGTATTCTCTATCTATCAGAGAGTGTGCTGTTTGTCATTAATTTACGCCCCCCCCCCAGTGACAGCCTGGTGGCCATAGGTGGCACCTGGGGAATCTAGCATGTTAACATGTAGGGTGATTAATACTTATGCTCCAGGTAAAACACAAGTCCCATTTCATAGGATAACACTATGGCAGAGCCGTGTACTAATGTAGTAGCTGGTGAAAGTATGTGAATTCCTGCACTATGTCATCCTCTATACATGAAATACTTGTATGACCTCGGACAGTCACTTAACCTCTGCTCATCATTGTTTCAATTATAAAATGAGGTGGGCTGAACTACATCATCTCACTCTTCCCTTCTAATGACTTCCCAAAGAAAGGGCAGACCCTTCCAGGGGGCTCTGAGAGCAATGGTATCTCACCAGGCAGGACCAGCCCAGGGTACCACATAGCTAAAGTTTGCACAAGACGACTCTTCAAACTGAAGAGCATGGTAAACACTGACCCCCAGCTCCCAGCTTAAGAGCAGGCCCCATTTGTTCAGCCTTCCCTCTGAGGGTTCTTCCTAAGGCATCGTATCATGCTGGAGAGGGTATGTGAGCTGCCTTCAGGGTCATCAGCCTGAATCTTAGCTTACTGTCTGTCTATTAAGTGGTCCTCAATCTTCCTAATGCTGTGACCCTTTTATACAGTTCCTCATGTTATGGTGACCCCCAAAATTATTTAGTTGCTACTTCATAACTGTAATTTTGCTACTGTTATGACTCATAATGTAAATATCTATTATGTAGGATATTTGATATTTGACCCCCAGTGGGGTTGTGATCCACAGACCTAGAAAGAATAGACTCTACTCTTTGGGGTGTGCTATTCCCATGCTGGCTGCTGGAAGTAACCTTCATCCATTGAGAAACAATGAAGGTGAAGGCAGCTGGGCCACCTGATACTGATGCAGTATGTCTTACAGGTAAACTTCCAGGAGATCATGGCCTACATGGGAGACTGCAAGTGGGTGTCCTGGCTCCCGGTGCTGGTGGTAAGTTGTTCTGAGTGCCTCTCCACTGTACACTTACTTCAGCACCTGCAGAGCAGGGTCCTTCCCTCAGGCCACAACCTTCACCAGCTGTACCACTTCAGACTGCCCTTAGCCTCCTTCACCCAGCTTCAGAACTCCTACAGCCTCCTACACCCGGCTGTCAGGCGGGAATGAGAACTACAGTACCCCCAGTTCTAATTGGACCGTTTATCTGGTACTCTCTTCATGGGGCTTGTAGGTAGAAATGTCTCTCGGTGCTTATCAGTGATGTGTTAGCCTGTGTAATGGGCCCACGGCTAAAAAGATCAGAAAGTTTCTGTGAGTCCTGCCTGGTGGTGGGGTTTGGGACACCATGAGACGGAAGGACCAGCCCCTGTAGTACATAGATGTCTACAGACTCAAGAAAGGGGGTGCCTCCCTCATGAGCTTAAGAGAACCCAAGGCTTAGAATGGGTGTGGGAAGAGGATAAGTTTGGACAGTGGAGTCAGGAAGAAGTGGTTCTAAGGATGACTGAGGATTGGGGTAGAGGGGTGGCCAACCGTGGGCTCACTGGGGACTGTCCCCATGTAACTGTGTCTTGAGGAGGTGTGGAGGTTAAGCACCCTTTCTGTGACAGGTGTCTCTGATGTGCTCAGCTAAGGCAGAGGACTCCAGCTGTGGCGAGAATGAGTACCACAACCAGACTACTGGGCTGTGTCACCAGTGTCCTCCCTGCAGACCAGGGGAGGAGCCCTACATGGTAAGTAAGGACCAGCCTGTGTCCCTGACCTCTGGGGAGGTGAGGGTATGCTCATGGTACCATCATCCTAAACTGTCTCTGAGGACCAAAAGGTCACCAAGGTACATTCACCAGGGCTGAGTGGTATAAGCTACAGAGCCCAGTGCACTGACTGGCTGAGTACTCTCCAGCTGTGGACTCTCCAGCTGTGGACTCTCCAGCTGTGCACTCTCCAGCTGTGCACTCTCCAGCTGTGTACTCTCCAGCTTTGCACTCTCCAGCTTTGCACTCTCCAGCTTTGCACTCTCCAGCTGTGCACTCTCCAGCTGTGTACTCTCCAGCTGTGCACTCTCCAGCTGTGCACTCTCTCCAGCTGTGCACTCTCCAGCTGTGCACTCTCCAGCTGTGCACTCTCCAGCTGTGCACTCTCCAGCTGTGCACTCTCTCCAGCTGTGCACTCTCCAGCTGTGCACTCTCTCCAGCTGTGCACTCTCCAGCTGTGCACTCTCCAGCTGTGCACTCTCCAGCTGTGCACTCTCCAGCTGTGCACTCTCCAGCTGTGCACTCTCCAGCTGTGCACTCTCTCCAGCTGTGCACTCTCTCCAGCTGTGCACTCTCCAGCTGTGCACTCTCCAGCTGTGCACTCTCCAGCTGTGCACTCTCCAGCTGTGCACTCTCTAGCTGTGCACTCTCCAGCTGTGCACTCTCCAGCTTTGCACTCTCCAGCTGTGCACTCTCCAGCTTTGCACTCTCCAGCTGTGCACTCTCCAGCTGTGCACTCTCCAGCTGTGCACTCTCCAGCTGTGCACTCTCCAGCTGTGCACTCTCCAGCTGTGCACTCTCCAGCTTTGCACTCTCCAGCTGTGCACTCTCCAGCTGTGCACTCTCCAGCTTTGCACTCTCCAGCTGTGCACTCTCCAGCTGTGCACTCTCCAGCTGTGCACTCTCCAGCTGTGTACTCTCTCCAGCTGTGCACTCTCCAGCTGTGCACTCTCCAGCTTTGCACTCTCCAGCTTTGCACTCTCCAGCTTTGCACTCTCCAGCTTTGCACTCTCCAGCTGTGTACTCTCGCTCCAGCTGTGCACTCTCCAGCTGTGCACTCTCCAGCTGTGTACTCTCTCCAGCTGTGCACTCTCCAGCTGTGCACTCTCCAGCTTTGCACTCTCCAGCTTTGCACTCTCCAGCTTTGCACTCTCCAGCTTTGCACTCTCCAGCTGTGTACTCTCGCTCCAGCTGTGCACTCTCCAGCTGTGCACTCTCGCTCCAGCTGTGCACTCTCCAGCTGTGCACTCTCTCCAGCTGTGCACTCACCATCATATTTCTTGGGCATTCTAAATTCTTGAGAAAGTGCCCCGCCCTGCCGTGTTGGGCTGACAGTCTGAATTAGAAGTAGATGGAAATGCTCTCCAGGAACAGTGAATCAATTCTGCGTGCTGGGTTCCCCTTCTGTGGAAAGGCTAAGCGCACACGCTCTTTGGAGCATCAGAGGAATGTCTGTGACAACAGTGTCTGGGGTTCTTGCAGAGTTCTGAGAAAACTCAGGTTCCCAGACTGGTCCTCAAGTGAGGCACTCTGAGAAGCCAGTGGACCTACTTAAATGACCTCCTCTGAGGCTAGAGGCTGTCACTATTGAATGATAGAGAGGAGCAAACTTAGAGAAAGAACCAGAGAAGCCAGGACTTTGCAATTGTTATAGGATGGACAGCCGAGGGTGGAAATAGCATGCCACCGTGCAGGCCTCTGTAGTCACTTGCTGTATTCTCATATCCCCTGCCAGTCCTGTGGATACGGCACCAAAGATGACGACTATGGCTGTGTGCCCTGCCCTGCAGAGAAGTTTTCCAAAGGAGGTTACCAGATATGCAGGCGCCACAAGGACTGTGAGGGCTTCTTCAGGGCCACTGTGCTGACACCAGGAGACATGGAAAACGACGCTGAGTGTGGCCCATGTCTCCCCGGGTAAGTGGGCTGCTGGGCTGACCTCTGAATGAGGAGCAGGGACCCTGTGAGCAGAACCCCACAAGCACAACAGGCCTTCACAAAGTGTCATGCCCACCCTCTGTCACCTTCTTCTGTGGATAGTAATAGGCTGGTGAATCCTGTCGCTACTCATGGACCGGCAGCCGTCAGGTGCTGCGTTTGTGGCTCATAAGGAGGCATCACCATAATATAGCCCGACTGCTGATGTAAAACAGACCAGCGAAACACTTACAATGAAACAATACATGTGAAGCATTTTGGAGGGGGATGAAAATCTGACATTATTCTGGGAAACCCGTAAGTGAAAAGCTCAGGTCCGCTGATGTCTGTTTCCCACACTGCTGTAGCACATAGGTCTTCCCCATCAAAAAGCAAAGTGCAACAGCTCCAAAAGACAAAAAGATAAAAATCCTTCCGTTTTCCTGATAGAATGCATTAGCAAATTCTGCCCAGAGTCAGAAAATTCCCATCTGGACACGCGATCAATACTAAGCCACAGCTGTTGCTGCTGCCTCCCCCTAGTGGCCACAAAACATCCTGTTTTGCAAGACTGCAGTTGGAGAAGAAAAGCATGGTGGGAGGTGGGGGAGGGGATGGAAGTGGCGGTGGCGGTGCAGGTGTGGTTGGAGGAGGTGACAGAGGTGGAGGTCATGAAGGTGATGGTTGACCAGATGGAGCTAACGGCCATGATGTGGCAGGTCTGAGGTGGGGGCCGGGGGGAGCTAATACCAGAGGTGAATATTTCACAGCCCCTAACGCCATCTGTCTATCTGCTGGTGACAGCCTCCCGCCCCAGTTTCCCAGTGTTTTGTCTTCAGTTTAGGCCACCTCCTGAGCCACAGACTCAGCTATCCAAATATTTGCTAGGTAATCCAACGCTTGCTCGGGTCCCCGACGAAAAGTGTGATTTGAGTTTATTTGTTGAGTGAATCTATGAAACAGCAGAACCTCATCATGTAACCTTATCCTTGAACATGCAAAAAAGCAGAGAGCTATAAATAGGGAGGGTAGTAGACTATTCCCTTTGAAAACATGAGAGAAAAAATAAATTTTCTGCCCGCATAGTTGCTATAGTTACTGTGTTGTGGGACTCCCCAAGAAGGGACAACAGCATTAGACCCAGAATAGGCGTATCCCCACATAACTGTATAAGAACCATGGAAGAGGCCGGTTGGTGTAGACTATGGGTTTGCCTCTGAATGAGGGAATCTCGGTGAAATCTGATAGTAGACAGAAAAATTAGTCTCTGGTAGCTTACACAGTTCCTAGAATTTCATTTTGATTGTTTCGTTTATTAATTGGCTTCAGGTCCCCCCCTTTTTTTTTTTTTTTTGGTTTTATGAGACAGGGTTTCTCTGTATTGTTTTGGAGGCTGTCGGTCCAGCCCGGCCTCGAACTCACAGAGATCCGCCTGCCTCTGCCTCCCGAGTGCTGGGATTAAAGGCGTGCGCCACCACTGCCTGGCTTTTTTTCCCCTTTGGTTCAAAAGTATGATACACAAAGAAGTGCAGGGCATCTGGGAGTCCCTGTGTCAGTCACACACATCCCATCATGCTTCCTTTGGAGGGAAAGAACCCTCTGTGGAGTCCCTGTTTACAGTCACGTAACAGGTGCATTACTTATTTTCCCTGAAAGCGCAAGCATCTGACCGGGCCTGGTCGTCTGGTTCCCACATCCTCAGTAAGAAGCTCATGCCAGGAGATGCTAGAGACAGGTAGAGCCAGATAGAGGTGTTCTGGCAACCAGCACTGAAGACTTGAGCCTTCAGCTTGTGACTGATGTAGTTCCCCAGTCAGAATGCCAAGTCAGGGAAGGATACAGTAGCGCTCAGTGTCAGCCAGATCCTTTTGACAGCAACAAGGGAAGTGGCTGAGTCGTGGAGAGCCTGGAGCCTAGGGAGCAAGGGCAATGTGGAGAGCAGGGAGGCCTGGGACAGAGGCACTGGGGATGACTAGAGTCTAAAGGCTGCCCAGCAGTTAGATGAAGCACAAGGTGGAGAAGACTCATTGGTGTCTGCCCTCCCCGTGCCAGTGTGGGCAGTAGCACCATATGTCCAGACGTAGAGTACAGGAGGGAGAAGCATTTGGTAGGGATGTGGAGACGGGCAGAGGTCAGATGTGGAGACTCCAGGGCTGTGGGACATCCAGACCAAACTCCCCCACATGGATGGATGGAGAGGTATAGCACTCAAGGTGAGTGCTGAGCATTGGTTGGGCTGTCCATAGGGGATCCATGAGGCAGCTTCACAGTGCAGGGAGTGTGGGCCAGTGTGTGGTGAAGCTCCCCAACCCACTCACTAGCTCTCTAGCGGCTAAAGGTGAGCCTCGGGACTGTGCCACATCAGTGGTCCATGGAAGCAGTTGTTCTATTCTGGATTATCCAAAAGGGACAGTGACCGTATACAGCTGGTTTCGCTGCCCCTTAGAGTCAGAGAGAAAACACTTGCTAGCTAAAGTAGACAAGCCTGGGACTGTGCCGTGACTACACTGCTCAGGGCCAGATGCCAGCCAACACCTGAGAATTGACTCGAGAGCCATGAAGACAATTTGCCTGGTCCCAATATTTACCAGAAGGTGTCCGATCTCCAAAGACGTTTGATAACAGTAGTGAGCCCCCTGCTTCTAGAAGGCTTTAAGCAGATGCCATTTGTAGAATGAATGGTGGGGTTGCATGGGTTCCAGAAGCACGTCTTGGGCTCTGAAGTCTTGAGCACTTCTCTCTCTGTTCTGTGGAACAGTAACTTTATCTTCAGCACTTGGGACAGACGGGGGCTAGAGCACCCCCTAAGTGAGGGGGAGCACATGTATGTATCCATCTCAGTGCGCTGCACAGCACCCCACAAGTGTGGAAACTGGGTAGTCAGTTCCCTCTTTGGCGTGCAGTGAGATCTATCTGCTAAGTCAATCATTCCTGACCCTGAAGCCATGAAACAGAAAGCCTCCACTTTACCCTGGTCCCCAAGGCCCTCTTAGAACTACTACCCTTTCTCACAGGATCCCGAGCTCCATAGGGGTGGGACCCTCTTCCTGTTGCGTGCCCTAAACTTACAGAACAAAATAAGGTTCTCATTCTGTCACAGGTGACTATGGGGCATTTTGACAGGCTGAACCGATTAGCTCCATGAACCCCTGTGGCTATGGGCCAGCTTGTAGATTTACCTGGTGTTTGTCTTTTTGAGGCTGCGGGCTGGCCCTCTCTCCTCCCTGTGGTTTGGCAGGCGCTGGCTTCCATTCTCAGTGCTGTGTGCACATGTGGCCCAGACACTCACTGAACAATGGCAGCACATGGGGCTTTCCTGTTGGGAAAGGTCTGTGTGGGAGACAGCAGGAGGCAAGAGGGAAGGGGTTAGATTTCATAACCTCCCCCGCTTTGGCATCCCCTGCCTGTGTGTGGCTCCTGCAGCCAGCCCCACACCAGCCTTTACACAGTGGGCTGGGAAGGCTGGAGAAAGGACTCTCCAGGTCACAGATGTCTGCAGGTCATAAGCATCCACTGCAAGCCTGGGTCCCAGGACAGGAGAATCTGCTGGGAGAAAAAAATTCCTACCGACTTAGAGGAAGTCAGTCTGAATAGAAGACGCTTGAATCCTTGTTTAAACTGAATTTTGCTCCAAGCTAAACAACTTAGGCCAGGAAGAACAGATGAGAGAAGGAGAGAATACTTCAGGTTGTCCCCAGCTGACAATGGCTCAGCCTAGCATTGTTCTCCACTATGATGTTTCTAGTCATTAAAGAGAAACATTGCTTCAGTTCGGATTAACTTGGTTAATGGTAAGCCCCCATGTGTCACTGCCTTTCACTTCCAGAGCACTGAATGAGAGAAGCTTTATTACAAAGTAGGCTTTGTGTTAGATGATGCAGACCCGCCGTAGGCAGACCGTTGTGTCCCGAGCACGCCCCAAGCAGCTCTACCAGCTAGTGTGGGGTTGAGGGTACTGAATGCATTTTTCTACTTAACAATTCCTTTAACTTATAACGGACTTATCAGAATACAACCTCACGGTAAGTCCAGGAGCATTGCACAGAAAAATCAAAATATGGATTGAAGAGTAAGGGATTGCATCTTTGCAGAAAGATAAGTGGTCTTGACATTAGCTGGGCCACAGATGCCTAAATGAACACTTTACTTCAGACAGAAGAAGCTGTTGGAAGGTAATTGCTAAGCTAGCGTTCTCCACTCTTGTTTAGCTGTATAAAGAACTACAGGTGCAGACTTTGCGGTTAGTTTAGGTTAGTCCTGAAAGAAAAACCTAACATTTAAAATGGTCTCTGGGCTGGAAGGATGGCTCTGTCAGTGCCTGCTGTGCAGACATGAAGATCTGAATTCAGGTCCCCAACATCCACATAAAAGTCAGAAGTGGCGACCAGTATCACAGAGACAGGGGGATCCCTGTAGCCCACTAGCCAGTCTGCCTAGTTGAATCAATAAGCTACAAGTTCAGTGAGAGACCCTGTCTTTACCAATAAGACAGAGAGCAAATCATCTAAGGTACTACTTCTCCGTGTGTGACTATGGAGCCTTACCTGTGACAGAGCCCGACATGCAAACATAACCAGGACAGACAAGTCTGTGGCTCTGCCGCTTTAAAAGGGGGGATGGCTGGTGTCCCCAAATACCTTGGAGCTTTTCTCCAGCTCAATACTTGGAACTGTGGATCAGGATATAATGCCATTCATTCATTAACTTGCCTAGCCAATATTTACCAACAATTGTCCTTAGTATCTGGCGAGAGGTATGAGAGAGGTTTGCCCTCATTGGTCTCCAGTACCTACCTGGCCTTAGCAGGACGGACGGGAGGGGAAAAAATGGTGTGGGCTTGGGAGTGAGATGTTAGGAAGTTGCAAGCATGGCTGCCCCAGCAACCTGAGGCCACCTGCCCGCCCCCCCACATCCTCCCGCCCCTCCGCTGGGTAGATCACCATTGGTCTCTAAGTAGCTCCTGGCTTCACTGACAAAGATGGCTTCTTAGGGGTGTGTTTGGGAGCTTTTTCCAGAAGGCCTGACAGTTAAACTGTTGTGGCTTCTCCGAGGGGTGTTTTTGAGATTGGTTAATTAATGTTTACAAGATACACAGGGATCTGAAGATAAAAGGCTTTGAGGAAGGGCAAGCAATTACAACCCTGGTGTTACTGGTAATGGTCCAAGCTCAGGCAGGCTGGGGTCCAGAGCCCGCCCTCCTGTAGCATCTTACCACCCACAGCCGTCAGCAGGGCTAATCAGAGACAGGTTAGGAAACAACTGCAGGTGGATCCACCAGCAGAGAGGGTCTCCATCTCTGGAGTTATCATAAAGGGAGCGCTGAAGCATGGTTCTTTAAGGGGTGGGGCGTGGGTAGTGGCAGGTGCCTTGATAGGGTGAACAGGACTTGAAGCAGTGTCACTCTGAGTGATTTGCCCTTTCCTCTGAGTGCAACTACAGGCGAACTCAATAGTTACACGGGTGTCTTTAGTCCCGGGGCCATTAGCTGTATCAGGACCTGGTTTCTTCAAGTCTTCTGGTCATCTTCAAGGCTACCTGCACTGGCCTGTGTGACCAATGTAGCTGTTTTCTGTCTGTGGCACTGTCACCCACTCAGGCAGTTGAGGGGTCCCAGGGACGAACAGGCGCTTTGCCAACAACCCCACCAAGCAATGGACTCTGAGAAGGGTGACAGTGAGAGAGTCCCAGAGAGCTCACCAGTGCCCACATGTGGTAGCACACAGGCATGTCTGCTGAAAGCAGTCATTAAAGGTAGTAAACACACACACACACACACACACACACACACACACACACTAAACAACCCCTTCAGGAAAGGAGCACAGAGAGGAGGCCATGTGAAGTCAGGCCCTAAATCAACAGTACTGGAAAAAGAATGTTCCACTTCAGGACAGGCTGCACATCCCCCAAGGAACTCGGGAGGGCTGTTGGTCTCTGAGGTCCTCAGTTCCCACCAAGCTATCTCATGCCTCGCTTCAGCCATGGCCTAGTGACATCCGGGTTGTACCTGTGTGGTCCCTGCCACTCATCTGCCTTTTCTCTGTCTCTTTTGTCTCCTGCAGCTACTACATGCTGGAGAACAGACCCAGGAACATCTATGGAATGGTCTGCTACTCCTGCCTCTTGGCACCTCCCAACACCAAGGAATGTGAGTACTCTGCCCTTCAGCAGAATCTCTGTCTCATTTCCTCGCATTAGTGGTGACCGCACAGTGCCCAAAATGCATGCAGTGTTGTGTTAGGGAAAAGAAGTCAGTTCTTCCCCTTGGAGTAATTGCACCAAGGGCAAGCCCGGATCTGAATTCTCTGCTCCTCACCCAGTGTCTGCCATCATCTCCTGTCGGTCTGTCGTGTGAGTCGGGATCTGTTCCTGCCTGAAGGTCATCTTGTGAACCTGTCTGTCCCTGTGCCTGTGTGTGTGATTGTCTGTGCCCCTAACAAAAGGCTTTGCTCTCTCTTGTACTGGACAGCACAGAAAGCACCGCATGGGGAAGGGATGAGGGGAACTGTACAGAAATCTTTAACAGAATCTTATAAAGGATCAAGTCACCGACCCCAGCTGCCCCACATAACAAACACTACTGCAAATGTCACTGCAAACAGACCTATCACCCTATGTCCATGTTGTACCAACATTTATGGTGGATATGTTTTACAAGGCTGCTTTCTGCTGTTTTCAGTGTTAACTAGCATAACATACATAGTAAAGCTGGTTGTTCTCTTTACAGCAGGTGAGACAAACAGGCCGAGCACACAGTAGGATAGCATTCTTGAGTCCTGAGTGACCTCATGGCGTATTATTTATTAACTCTGACTGCGAGGTTCAGCAAAAGTTCCAGTCTCTTAGAATGTTAAAAAAGCATTGCAATATTGCATCCCCACCGGGTCCCATGGAGCCGGTTCCAATGCCTAGATGAGATTAGCACAGTAGCGGCTGGACATGGCGACAGCTTGGCCATCAACATCATTTGTTTCTCTTACAGAGGACTGCAGCCCAGTTCCCAGCACTTACTCAGGGGGCCAACAACCATCCAGCTCAGAGAATCTGATGCCTTGTCCTGGCCTCTGTGGGCACCTAACACACACACACACACACAAATAAAAATAAAAATAAAAATAAAATGTTTTTTTAAGACCAATATAACAAAGGCTTAAACAAGATATTAGCTTTGCTGCGGGTGAGCTTTTAGATATCAGGTCTGTCACTCAGCTTGGCCAGCAGGGCCTCTAAGGAGTCACTTGGTTGCCCCTCCTGTCATGTAGAGAAGTCCCAAGACCTGATCTATTGAGCTTATGTGACAGTTAGGAAAGCTAAGGGGATCACAAATACAAAAGTATTTAGAAAGTACTATAAAGTGCTAGACAATTTTACATTTATATATAAAATTACATGCGACCATGAGAAATGTAGAAATATCCGTAAGCTATCAAGAAATGAAATAGCTTCCCCAAATTACAACTATCTGTTATGAATGCAGCATGAGGGGGACCTTGGAAGGGTCCCATGGTGGGTAAGAGACAAGTACACCATCAGGCAGGACTTCCATGGAAGTTTTATTGGGAAGGGAGGGAAGTGGGAGAAGGGAGAGAAAAGGGAAGAGAGAAAAGAGAGACAAAGAGACAGAGATCTGTCGGCCTCCTCTGAGAGATGGCAGAAAGAGAGAGCAGGAGTGGGCGGGGCTTGTCTCTTAAAGGGATCTTTGCACCTTCGTATAGAGCCAGGGTACTGCTTGCCATGCGTGCAGGGGTGGGCACTCTTTGCTAGGTCCCTAAGGGGCGGAACCCGGTGTGCCTGGATTATAACACTATCAGTCTCATGAGTTTATAATCCTCAATGGGCTGCTTCTTCTGGTCTCCTTATGATCTTTTATTTGTGGAGAAGGGTGACCGGAATGGAAGAGTGTCACCTCCCTTCTAATGAGGTCCAGGAGAGTGACTCTGTTACTGGACAGGATGCCTGGAGGCAGGGATGCCAGGAGTTGGGGAAATCAGAGGGCCAGGCCACTCTCTGCATTCCAAATAGTTTGGCAATTGGAATAGATTTGCATGTGTTTAAAACTGAACTTCCTACCTGTCATATGCTAATTAGTTTACAAATTGGAGCAGGCCCTGGGGCTCCTGGCTGCCAGCCTGACCTGCGGTGAAGTCAGCTGCCACTGCTAATGTGTCTTCTGTTGGGGAATCTACGTGGGTTACATGCCAGCTGACTCTGGGATGAGGTTCTCACCTGAGTGGAAGATACCAGGACTGCACCACCTATCGGGAAAGGCTCTTTGTCTATGGGGAATGGGGGGCAGGTGTCAGCAGCTCTCTTCAGGGACCCTCACACAGGTACATGCCCTTCCCTAATTGCCTGGGCAGTCAGAAGAGTCAACCAACCATATGCATCCAACCTGAAGGAAAGCAAGCAGAGTCCCTGAAAAACAAACAAACAAAAATGAGCTCCCTCCCTCCCTCTACTCTTCAACTGCTTAACTGACAGCTAGATCCCAGGAAGGCTTCATTGTAGATTTTTATAATCCAGTCTTGGCTCTGGGGTCAGACCTTTCAAGCCAGTTTCCAGGCATCCATTTGCCCAGTCCAGAAGCTTGTCTGTGACAGATGTAACAGATGTAGCACTGACTGATCACAGCCTCCTTCAGATCATAAAGCAGCTCCACTCCCTTCTCTACTCTGGCTCAATCTGGAGACTGTGTTACCCAGGATGCATTGTGACTGGAAAGACTACCCATAAAGATCGTCCCGTGAAATTAGGAGACCCATAGGCTCAGTATTGTTGTCCATAGCCCCACCCCAGCAAAGCCAGGGACTTGGCCAAACCTCATCTTTGTTGGGATCTTGAAATCCCTGGCTGGTGGCCTACGCTGCACCTCTTCCTGAAAGGTGAATTTCCTGGACCTTGCTGAACCAAGCTGTCATTCTTGGTACTCTGAGTCAAGGACCCTGGGGCACCTGGTGATGCAGCTACATGCCCAGTGGAGCTGGAGCAGGCAGATGGCCAGGTGCAGGGCAGCCAGTCCAGCTACACACCTGAATCAGCATGAGGGTCTCCTCGGGAAGGGTGGGAGTCAAGGTACCCACTAGTCTCCTCACCCCACGTGACTGAGCCTGCAATGACGTTTACAGAGAACTAGCTGCTTCTCTGAGCCTAAACAGAGGAGTTCAGTTCTTGGCATATTCCCGTGATCTGCTTGAGATAGCACAGGTTACTGGGTCTGCCTCTGACTCAGGGGGTCTGGATGGCCCCCAAACACATTCTTATTAAGCCTCTCATTCGGGTGTAGGTTAAAGGCCCCAACTCCAGACCGTTTCTGCCTTTGTTAGAGTATTTATCCAGCCTCATGGAGCTGTTTCCATCCCTGCCAGGCTGTACTCAGTGGTGTCCACCACCCAGACTTTTTCCACAGCCAGGTAGATTCGTACTCACCAAGCACTCCCATAAGATTATCACAAGAGTGCTACTATGTTGCTGTGACACAGCCCATCAAGGGACCCTTAGGAGGAAAGTGACATGCATTTACTTATAAAGTAGAATTAAATGTTACTGTTCCTGGATGGCCAAGATGCTGGGCTCAGGTCAGTCCTGCCTCCAGGCTGACTGTCATCTCCATTAAAGCATGGAGACAATGGGATCTTTGGAGCTACTTCAATTTCTGCTTCCTCTACCATATAGTGGAGGCAATACTTGCACATACTGGGGTGATGATATATGTACATTGACACTGGAAACAAGACAGATACAGCAGGCAGCCTTCCCTAAAGCACTGGGAGAGCTTAGGCCTCAGCCTCCTTTGCCACCTGCTGTCATGGTGCACTGGTAATCAGTAAACCAAAGAGCAAAATGCACTCGTCTGTAATTTCCTTTCGCCCATGTTGTCCTGAGAATGAAGATACCCAGACAGCTAAGTAGAGGGGCCTATGTTGTAAGGACAGTTGGTCAGAGTTTGGAGGGAGGCAGGATCTCAGGGATGGAGAAAGATGTGCATCCCCCTTGGCTTCCATTGTGGGTTTCCACACCTAAGAAAGTGATCTCATTCTCTTCACCTCAGTTTCTTCTAAGATCTTGTGTCACAAGACCTCTGCAAGGACAGAAGGGACTGTATGGACAGTGTGTGGGAAATACCCACTTCCGTACTAGTGAGAGGTCCCAGGGCAGTGGGCAGCAGGCTCCAACAAACAATGGCATCCCTGCACTTTCAACAGCTCGTCTGGGACAGAGTGGTTAGAGGGACAAGGACAGAATTCAATAGATGCACTGTGTTGTGGCAGGACCAGCCCTGTCACATCTGTCTGTTTAACTCTGTTTAATCACCTGTCAGTGGCTAAGGCCCCTGAGCTAAGTCAAGAATAGTGTGGTCTCTTTGGGAAGGACACCCAGTTAAAAGGACACTAGGCTGTGGCTTAGAGCACTGTAGTAGATTCTACTTGGCACACATGACTCCCTCATGTGAGCCTTAGAACATGAACAGGAAACCCTGGCCTCCAGGAGCAAGGACCCAGTCATTTCTGTAAAGTACTATTCACACCAGAACATGCCACATAGCGCTATTCACACCAGAGCATGCCACACAGCACCAAGGACCTGGTAAGAAGCAGGGTCTGGCAAAGCAAGTCTGAGCAGAAGCAAAGGCTGTGTTCCCAGCAAGCTGTCCTCTCTCTTCTAGCAGCTAGTGAGGATCTGATGACTCCACCCATCGCTCAAGGATCCACCACCAGGGTGTGTGGCCAGTGCCAGGGCTGTGGGGCACCTCCTTGACAACTCTAAGAACCAAGTAACTCTTAAAAATCCAAACTGTTTACACTTTGTAGAGAATGCCAGCCAGCCTCTAATGCACACTGGCACATTTATAAATTATGTGGATTAACAACTTCAAAGGCCCCTTATACACCATCATCTCTTTGAACAGAAGTATAACTTCACTAAGCCTTGTGCTTATAGCTCACTAAGTCCCCGAGGAAGGTGAGCTGAGCCCCTGCAGCCAGCCTGGGAATTCAGCGGACTCAGCACATCTGTCCCTACTGTCTTGTCTGGTTGGACCTAGAGTGAAAAATATCTGCCCATTATCTGGAACATCGGTTTTTTACCAGCTTTTAGCAAACATTTAAAGCCAGGGTCCTATGGAAGCCTTGACTACCCAAAGATATTGATATGGAGGAGCAGACGGAGTGAGGGGAGCAGGGTAGGGTGGGATATTCCTAGTAGGAAAACATTTTGATACTGCATAGTCAAACCACATCAGACCAGAGTGCACCCGACACGGGAGAGTATGTTTGCAGGAGTCCTGCACACTGCTCTGGGGGACTTGCACCATGGCTGTGCCTCCATGGTGGGCAATGCAGATGCCAAGGCATCTTCTGTGCCCTGCCCTGAGTACCTTATAAGGTGGGATAGTTTATAGACCCATGGCTGATGAAAGGTACACAGTGAAGAGCAGCAGGTCTCTGGGCTGGTTCTCTCTCTCTCTCTCTCTCTCTCTCTCTCTCTCTCTCTCTCTCTCTCTCTCTCTCTCTCTCTCTCTCTCTCTCTCTCTCTCTCTCTCTCTCTCTCTCTGTCTCCCTGAGTTTTGCCCAGACATACATCACACACAGTTTATTTAGCGTGATACAGTGTGTTCATGCACCTGTAATTCTGGTGTGTTTTCCAAGGGTTAGGGATAATAGAGAGTGGTGTTTGTTTCCTAAAGCCTGCAGGTGCCCTCCTGCCAGTTAGCAAAGCACGTTCACTGCTGCCTCTGGATGGTCCTTTCGCCCCGCCCTGGTGTTCTCTGTGCCAGTGATGTGGGATGATGGTGAGGTCAGCCTGGGGATGCTCAGGACTAGGGTTTGCTCTCCTTAGCTCACTACTCCCTCACCTGGAAGGCAGAGGGCACTGAACTGATGACCACGGAGACCAAATAAGAGGCAGGTGACTTTTTGTCATTACTGTGCTCAGAGCAGGTCCTATTTGATTTGTTTTTAGCTGTTTCCCATCGAGTACACGCCTTTTCGCCTGCCTGAAACAGAGCTGTCACTCAGAACATCCAAACCATGCACCCATGCGTTGCGTCGCTCCGAGTCTCCTCAGCTCTCTTTGCTGAAAGGGCAGCTCCACTCTCTCTTGCTAGCTCTGACTCTGAGAAGCCCATCGTCAGGCCGTGGGTTGCTGCCCTTCAGGACCTGCATGGCCTGTGGGCCTGATTGAATCTATGTAATTATGCTCCTTTTGCACCCAACATAGGCCCCAGCATCTGATGCAGGATCCGGGAGGGAAGTGTCTGTCTCCCTGAAGATTCTGAAGGGCTCTGAGCTGAGGTCTATCACATAGAAAGGAGAGGGCGGAGGCCATGAGGACCTGAACAGTTTGCCTGAGGGGTGGCTGCAGGTGTTTGGCTCCAGCTCCGGGCTTAGAGAGGTCTACCTTCCTACCACACCTCACCTCTGCTTCCCCCTTCTCAGATAGTCTCAGAAGAGCATCCTTGGCTGGGGAGTGCCTGGCACCTCCTGCCGCCTGTACAGTCTGGATGCTCTGCAGATGCCAGCTGGAGTTCAGTTTGGGGACTGTCCAGTGTATCAGAGCAAGGCGTAGCTGGCCCAAGCAGGTAGCATCTCTGGCTCTGGAAGATGTCCTTAACAAGTAGCAGCCTGCACCAGTGTTTGGCGATGTCTCGTAACCGGCCCTCCCGGGTACAGGGGCATTTCATAAGTCTGTACTCACCACGGTACCTCCATTGTTTCTTTCTAGACCATAGGCCGGGGTGTGTTTGCACCCCATCCCCAGCCCTGTCACTGCCTTGATCTGCATGTCCTAGCAAGAAGGGACAAGAAAAGACAAAGACTGCTGGTGTCCACGAACACAGTCCTTGGCTTTTGTTTCTCCTCTGCCCACATATCTTAAGCTCACCCAAGCCCCTAACCAAACCAACAGATCAGTTTCTTTTCAATGTCCTGTTTGCTTTAGAGGAAAGAAATTAGATTCCATTCAAAGCTGGTCAGGACAGTCCACCCGATGACATGTGATGGCTGTTTCCCTGCACAGTACAAATGGCAGGACCCTGGAGCTCTCCTCTGCTGGCTGCAGCAGCTGCCAACCTGTGAAGGACTTGGTGGGGGTCTGTGAGCAGGAATGGGCACAGCCTGAATGTCTGTCATTTGATAGATGAGCAGGTGAACGTAGCTATGTAGACAGGACCAGCACTGGGAACTCCCTTGCCAGTTACCTCCCTAAGAGCTATCCCTGAAGATAAACTTTAAAAGTAGAACATCAAGTTTGGAGCCTAAAGGCCACAGAAAGGCTTCCAGCCTTCCTCCAGAAAGAGAGAGAGAAATCTCACCCTCCCTGGTCAAGTGACTACCCTCCAGGCCCACACCACTGTTCTATTTCTGTCTAATGTTGAGAGCCAAGCTACCCTCTGAATACCTAGCACTCACTGACACACAGAGATTCACCTCCGGCCCGCCCTCAGCCTGCGATACCCTCTTGCAAGCCCGCACTGTTCTCTTCCATCTCTCTATTTGTTGAACTAGGTCTGAGGCCTGAGACAGAAGTCCTGGCCTCTCTCCACAGGTATATACTCAGATAATGCGGCAGCACATTCCACTGCTGTGTGACCGTGTTCCTGCTCCCGGGCTGGCACAAGCCACATGGCGGAGGCTTTGCACACAACAGGCCTGTGCTTCTCCCAGAACCTCTTTAGACTGCCGCCTCTGCTGACTCCTTCCAGAAGCCCTGTGGTGCTGTAGGCTGACCCCAGTGTACCCTTCAGATGTTTTCTCGTGGCTGGCTGGGGCGGGTGGAAGGACGCGTGACTTCAAGGAGATTGGTGGCCCTGTGTGGGCTCATAGCTGCTTTTCAGAATCATGGGATTACTGTATGACCCTCTCCAGAACTGAGAGGCAGCAAGGAAGAGAGAGAAAGAAAAGAAAACGTAACTCCCTCCCCCACTCCAGGGCTGGGGTCACAGCTGATGGGCAAGTGTTCTGCCTGCACTACTGGTGATTGTTTTTATCAATTGAGAAACTCATTTGACCTAAAGAAGGCTATTAATCAGAGAAATACAAGTACTTATTTGTGGTTTGTCTGATTTCAAAACAGCTTCCAGTTTTCTCCATGCTAAGTGACACTTTTTCATTTCTTTGCCCCCCCCCACGCCTCCCACTCCGGTTTCTGGATTATTGAGACAGGGTTTCTCTATGTAGCACTGACTGACCTGGAACTTACTCTGTAGTCCAGGCTGGCCTGGAACTCACAGAGATCCACCTGCCTCTGCCTCCCAAGTGCTGGGACTAAAGACATGCCCTACTTACTATACCTGCCCTTTTATTTATTTATTTATTTTAGCAGCATTTTTTCCCCTGTGGAGAGAGGGTAATGAGCCATGGCTAGGAGGGAGAGCGAGCACATCCATTCTTAAATGGGTTGAAACTATTTAAAACTCACCTTAGGCTCAGAGTACAGCGCAGTGGTGCAGTGCTTGCCTAGCAGGCATGAGGCCAGCAGCACAGAATCACACCACACAGAATCTTAGAGAAAAATCCTAGAGGGAAGTACACCACAGCTAAGAACAGTAGTAGTGTAACGCTCTGCCGGCCCCTTCTGCTTCTTCCTCTGGTTTTTATTTTTCCGGATTTTTAGTAAGAATGATATATTGCTTTTATGACCAGAAAAGATATTAAGAACATATTTCTGCTCTCCATAATTGAAAAAAATAATCAAGCATTATTTCCTCTAAAACACTTTCATAGACACGTGCTATCCTTCAAACAGAATGTACAGTTTGTCTCAGTTCATAGGAAAACTGAGTGGACAAGGCAGAGCTATCTTTTTATGTAAAGAACAAGAACCCCGATGGATGGAGAGATGGCTCGTGGGTAAGAGCACTTGCTGCTCTTGCAGAGGACTGGTGTTCAGTTCCCAGCACCCCCACTGGGTGGATTACAAGCACTGGTAACTCCAGTTCCAGGGGCTCCAGTGCCCTCTTCTGGCCTTTGCAGACACCTGCACACATGCGGTGCACAGACACACACACACACACACACACACACACACACACACACCTTTATAAAACAGAATTTCTAAGATGTCAGAATACTCTTTGAAGGACATTAAATACACTGAGAAATAAAGATCTGTGCTGTCTGCCCACTCCCTGCAGTGCAGTCCAGGAGTCCAGGGTGGCTCACTTCACTGCAGTATCTTATATTCCTGCCTTTGAATGCAGTGCTTTGTCAGATCTCTGAGGTTATGTGTTCTCCTTGCAGGTGTGGGAGCCACCTCTGGCGTTTCTGCTCACTCCTCCAGCACTTCTGGGGGCAGCACCTTGTCCCCCTTCCAGCACGCTCACAAAGGTGAGGAGGGTGCCTAGATGTGGGTCCTCTGGAACTCAGAGAGCTGAGAGGGACCGAGGAGGGAGAGGGGACAGCTGGCAGCAATTATCATGGAGCCCTCCCCGTCTTGCCACTTCTCTAATGTGACAGAATCGCATGATCACACTCAGAGCCCACTTACTTCCCACGGCACCTGGGAACAGCATGCAACCAAGAATAGTAAGACACACACATCACGCATCTCCCACAGCTGGCAGTGTTGCAGATGCACCAAATGACATCAGGAGGCTGAACACCCTCAATGGGCTCTCTGCACCTCCTTCAGATGGCCCAGGGCACCAGATGCCTGTCACGCCCTCTTTGGGTGACAGGTCATTTGGATCCTGCTTCATGGGAACCAGGTGTCCTGTTTGGTTATTTTGGAAAGTTAGAGGAAGGTTTTGGATATTCCACATACCAAAGCTGCATTCAGGGAACCAAGCAAACAGCTCTGGGAATAAGCAGCAGCCAGGCAGAAGGGGAAACAGCAGGAGTTGTCAGATCAGTTTAGCCCTCTCTACCCCGAGGCTCTTGCTATTACTCTGAGGATGAGGTGCCAAGTAAAACCAAACCAGGAATCTGATCTCTAGCCTGAGGAGTGGCCTTTTGCATGGGAGTGCCTAAACTTGGACTATGCCGTCTCCAGACACTTGTTCATAGGCCTCTCATCCTCATTGCTACCTTTCTCTCAGGATCCTCAGAGTAGTGAAGCCAAGAGTAAGCACCCCAGGAATGGCTTCTTGGTTTTACATCCTAGTCTTTCCAGTCTAATGCGCGTGAGCCCACTGGACAGTGTAGGAGCATCCAACAGCCAAAGCAAAGCACACTTTAAGTGCCAGGTCCTTGGGCCAATTATCATCCCTGGAAGCATTCCTGTGACTGGGTCTGCTGGTGGGTGCTATGAAAAAGGGGCCCTCAAAAAATGCATCCTCTTCTTCCTGATGCCAGCAGAGCTCTCAGGCCAAGGACACCTGGCCACCGCCCTAATTATTGCCATGTCTACCATCTTCATCATGGCCATCGCTATCGTCCTCATCATCATGTTCTACATCATGAAGACTAAGCCTTCAGCTCCAGGTGACATCCCTGCACCCATACCCCTTTTCCAACACTCTGTCGCCTTCCCTGAGAGAGCCAGGGGACTCGGGCTAACCTTTTTCTCTCTCTTCAAGCAGCCTGCTGCACCAGTCCCTCAGGAAAGAGCCCAGAAGCCCCAGCTAGCACACATGAAGAGAAAAAGGAGGCTCCAGGTCTGTACACACAGCCCATGCTGACCCCCACACAGTATCTAGCATGAAAATGGAGTATGTCCCCCTTTTCCTCAAACGTGACAGTCCAGTCTCCTGACCACCTCTGATTCCATGGCCCTGGGAGAGGGTGCTATGCCCACTTGTTCTGTTCCCAGGTGGGAAACTGGTCATTAGGGATGCCTACTGAAAAGGAAGCAGGCAATCCAAGTTCAGAGCCACAGCTAATTATCACCCACCCCCCAACTTCCATTCCTACAGACAGTGTGGTGACTTTCCCTGAGAATGGTGAATTCCAGAAGTTGACAGCAACGCCCACGAAGACTCCCAAGAGGTATGTAGAACAGGGACTTGCCTACATTCACTACTGGGTAGAACAATCCCAGTTCCAAGGACTGAGTTACCAGCTGGGTCCTTATAAGTCCTTGAGCAGGCAAGCAAGCTGCATCAGTGAATGTACTGGATATCTGGTGGCCTGGGGATGCTCCAAGGATGTTGGAGCGCAGCTTCCCAACAGAAAGAGGCAGTGTAAACTAGCACTGAGTTTCTGTTTCCTCATTAACTACAGAAGCTGGTGTGTGCTGGGGGCAGGTGTTACACCTGCCTGCTATTCTCTACTTGCTCCCTCTGTTTACCCCTAATCTCTCAGATGCCCTGAGCCTTCCATCCTTTTCAAACTGAAAAAAGACATGAATCCCATGACACACATATCCTGGTCAGGTTCTCACAGCTGGCAGCAATACATAGAATGCTTTAAGGCCAACAGCACCTGCACCAGGCCTAAGATTGGCCTTGTCACATCCCTAAGACTAACAGGTTAATGCTATCCGCACTTCCATAACTGGATCAAGATCACTCACTAGTGATCAGCAGAGCTAGAACCCAAAGTCCAGGCTGTCAATCATCTATTAAGACCTGGTGTAATAAACCTCTGGGGGAAGAGATTTACCTGGTGGTATTTTAATACACTTACCAAACACTGGGTCATAGAACCCCCTCTGCTTTAAAAATCAACTAGGAGGGAAGTCATTTCCTATTGTCCTCATAGTCATTTGGACTTGGTCCTTGCAACTCTTCAGCACTAGTTCCCAGCAGGGCAGCGTGAAACCCCCTTTATGATGGATCTTGCACTATGGCTTTACAGATACGTATGGGAAGTGTCCCATCTACCCAGTGCCAATCTTTGCAATTGGAGTCCAGAGTTGCCAAGCCAATTGCCAGAAGAGCAGAGTGCCAAACCCTCCTTCTTGACCCAAGACAGGATCTTCCCATGATACAAGAATTCTTGCCAAGTCTTTTCTACTTGAGAATAAGGACTTATCAACCTGGACAAACTTCAGGCATGGAGGAAGCCCAGCCTAGTGCATTAACCCATTTGGAAAAACTCTAATGCTCTCAA
This sequence comes from Mesocricetus auratus, assembly GCF_017639785.1. Lineage (NCBI taxonomy): Eukaryota > Metazoa > Chordata > Mammalia > Rodentia > Cricetidae > Mesocricetus > Mesocricetus auratus. Next base: position 25,535,808 of record NW_024429208.1, read on the forward strand.
GACTCCCAACACAGACATCTCCGCACACTAGACAAGGGTAGTAGGTGTGAAACTACTCAAGGCCTTGGAGGAGCTTAGTTTCCACAGTGCCTTCATTCTAACTGGTCATTGTTCAGACTCTGGGAAGTTGTGGTCTATACATGGTGCCAAGGCTGAGTCAGGGCTCCAAGTATGGTTTGATCCCATTTGGTCCCAGCTTGCCCCTTCCAACCTTCCAGGGTTTTGTATTCTTAAACGTAGCAAAAAGGGGATGATGAGCAGACCAGAATATGCCCCCATGGCTTGAGTTTCTTCTGAGGGAAAAATTTTCAGGACTTTACTTGGGGAAATATATACTCTTTGCATGTGTAAATATTAAACTTTGGCTCTAAAGACAAGGTCATGAATCTTTTTGTCCCTACAAACAGCTTTTGGGTCTTAGAAATGGAACTTGGGAGCTATGTGGTGATCTGTGGTGATCTGTGACGATACCATCATGCATTTCCACTTGCCTGCCAGAGTTAGTGAAGGGATGGGCTAGCCTCCTCTCTCAAAGGCCCTCAAGCATAATGACACAGTGGCTCTGTTAGATGGTTTCATAACTGCTTGTGTTTTCTTCTTTTCTTTTCTCTTTAATGTGGCTCCAGGGCTGTGTTTGCATATGGCCTTCCCTGCTAATGGTAACACTCAAATACAATGTGTGGTAAACATAATCCCTTTTTCTAAAGGTCTTTAGCTAAACCAGAGAAGTGAACAGAGTGCTTTGCAAAAGGAATATTGTCTTGCTTTTATTTTGAATGGTTTGAGGGTTTAAGCTCTAACCCACAGGTGCCAGTCCTGTGTGACGTGAGCAATGAGCAGGGTGTAGCACTTGAGGCTGGATGCATGCGATCATCCACCCTGCCCACCCTCTGGGGCTCCCTGGAGCATCCACAAGGCATATGTCTAAGGGCAGGCCACGAGTCAAGAGGGCCTGCCCTGACATTAAGGTGCACTTTTTTGTGTGTTCCTGGCTATTCTAGTAACCCTGCTTGGATTAAGTTCCAGTCATCTAATATTAATGACTTAACACGAAGACCCACGGTTGTACTTACCTTGCTGGGGTTAAGTACAAGAATCTAGAACACACTCAGTGAATCTTTACCAAGCAGCCATGGTGTCAGGCAGTGTGGAGAGATGTCAGATGCAGCCCTTGATGGTGTACCCAGCCTCTCAGACCCCACTGCTCCTTAGGAGCCCCATGCAAACACCTGCAGGCCACTCTGTACCAGAATGGCTCATTTGTCAGGGGACAGAATGTCCCTTTCTCCCCTCAGGTCCTCTCACCTAGAGCTCAGGAGATATAGGAAATACTTAAGGAACAAGGTATCGTAAAATGCTCTGCATACCTGGAAAAACAAGATCGGCACTGAGGCAGCTCATCCTGGCTGCACTTTCCCAGACTCCACTAACAGGTGTCCTGCTTGTGTCCACAGTGAGAACGATGCCTCCTCTGAGAACGAGCAGTTGCTGAGTCGCAGTGTGGACAGTGATGAGGAGCCAGCCCAGGACAAGCAAGGGTCCCCAGAGCTATGCCTGTTGTCGCTAGTTCACCTGGCCAGGGAGAAGGCTGCAGCCAGTAACAAGTCTGCTGGGGTGAGGTTCTGGCAGCTTGGCCTGTGGTACACTGGTGCAGTGACTTACAGCCATCAGACAAGATCTCTCACGTTGAACAAGCTCCTTAGGATGCTTTTCTCCCAAAGGTCCCAGCTAGGTCAATGCACAAAGCAATAGGTTAAAAAACAATCTCAATTATACTGCTTACAAACAAAAGAGAAAAGTTTTCTTCTCAAATCACTGCAAATGCCAGAAAACAGGGGGAAAAGCTTCCAAAACATACTGCGCATATTCAAGCAATTACAAGACACACACACACACACACACACACACACACACACACACACACACACACACACACCTGTGTGTGTATCTGTAGGTTCTGAATCCACGAGTCAACTCAGCATAGATTAAAAGAAAACTCTGCCTGTTCTAAACATGCATACTTCTTATTGTCATTATTCTCTAAACTAGGAAATGCAGTAACTATTTGTAAAACAATTCATGTGTTAATTATTAGAAATAATTTGAAGATGATTTAAAGTATATGAGACGACGTGACTAGGATCTATGCAAATAGACATTTTACGTAGTAGTCTTGAGCAACCATAGGCTTTGAAATCCTAAAAGGTTCTAGAAACAAGAAATAGTATATATGTAAACACATGCAGACCAACAGACAGACAGGCACACACGTGTACTTGCACGCACGCGCACACACACACACACACACACACACACACATTCTCTTATGTAGCAGTAGGCTCACTTGTACAAATTATCCAGAGGGCTTTATCACTAAAGCAAGCTACTTTGGAATGCCTGTGGCACAGGGTGTGCTCTGAGGTTTGGGCATATACTCCTCTTTTAGTCTGTGCCTCAGGTAGCCCAGCCAAATCATGTGGCAACACTGTTGGTAGTGAAGAAAGACCCTACAGGGATCCTAGATCTGGCCTGGTCCTGCAGGATTCTTCACTCTAGGTGCGGTGATCTCGCTAAAATACCTGGAGGCCATGCTGCCTGCCGCAGGCATGGTCTCTTCACCCAGGATCACTCATTGCCTGTCCTTGCCCTGAGCTCTCTGCCCTGGGGAAGAGAGCATGCCATAGCTCTGTTAGCCGCTGCACGCACGGCTGACCCGGTGGCTATCTGGGACCCTCATTGTCAACCTTCTAAACACACTGATGACAGCTCTAGCCTTGGTGTCCCTTTAAACCCAGTAGCACCCCTGTTGTGCACAGAGAGTGTTTGCATGGAAGCCCTACAGGACATTCTTCCTCCTGATATGTTTGGGCTGCTTCTACCTAAGGCCTTGGGACACCAAGTATGCCTAGCCATCATGGCCAAGCCAGTGCAAAGGGAAGATCTGGGGCTTTGCTACCATCTTCCCCGTTTCTGAAGATGAACATTCTCTTAATTGTTCTTCGTAGATCCAAAGCCGAAGGAAAAAGATATTGGATGTATATGCCAACGTCTGTGGTGTTGTTGAAGGTAAGGACTAGAGAACCATTCAGAGCTGGTTGTGGCAGTGCACACCTTCAATCCCAGCACTCGGGAGGCAGAGGCAGGCAGATCTCTGTGAGTTCGAGGCCAGCCTGGTCTACATAGCAGGTCCCAGGCTGCCAAGGCTGCATAGTAAGACTGTATCTTAACAAAACAAAAATTAAAAAAAGCCATTCAGGGCACACTTCCGGGAGATGAGAACCCCCAATTCTAGGCTCCTATGTGAAGGACTGAGGACAGCCATCCACATCTGATGGGGGCTGTCAGGCCCCCCTCAGAATGGCCAAGTGAACTGGCTTCTGATGTGGAGGGAAAGGGAATTTGGTTCCTGACTTAGGCTGAGCCCCACAGTGCTTCCCTCACAGGACAAGAGACTCCCAGTATTATGCTGGTGCAGTAACACATGTGGACAGAGTGGTGGGTACCCATAGTTCCTGTGCTTGTGTCCACACCAGCATTGTCATCAGGGGAATGTACGATGACACTCAGTAGTCAGTGCCAGTGGGGGCACTAAGAAAGACATGGGTATGAGATTTTGTCCTTGTGTCAGTATCCAGCATACCATCACAAACTAAGATGGCTGGGGCATTAGTAGGTGTACTTCAGAGCAAGTGCGTTCTGTCACTGACAGAACCGTCATCATGCAGGGTATGGCTGTGCCTAGAAACAGTTTCACAGGCACGCTGAACTGGCCTTGGAGGGCTCTCGCCTCCTTCCAGAGCAGCCACGTGAGCAGGAAGGTCAGACTGCCTGCAGTGGGCAGGTAAGCAGCAACAGGATAAGAATCATAAACATTCCAGTCTGTAATCCTCCTAGCTGCTACAAAATCCAGACCCTAAGTTAACTTCTCTTCACCCAGGAAATAAACCCCTCACTGCTTATGTCAGGGGGCTTTCCTGCCTCCCGCCTTGCTGGCATCCCTCCACACACCTCTGGTCTGGTTGAACTGTGGGACTGCAGAGTCACATGCTGCCTGCTACTCATGTCCCGTGTGGCAGAGCGCAGGCCCTGAGCTGGGGCAGGCTGGTTAGATGCTCTGTTTGGCCAGAAGTAACCACCAAGTGGGAATTCCAGGGCCAAGAATTCTTCTTGGCTGCCTTCAGCAACATGGCATGGCTCCATAAGTACATGCCTGGTCAGCCTGCTTGATCAAGCTTGGCATGGTGGGTGCTGTTGGCTGCCCAGAAGAATATGGTCTAGGAGTTACATTCCAGCACCCCCAAAGCTCCTCTCTGTTCCAAAGAATGTCTTGGCTTTGAAGGACCAAGCCCATGGGACTGTGGCTTTCACATTAATTTAGGACTTCAACCATAAGAAGAGGCCTCCAGTGGGTCCTGTAGGGTGGAAGCTTCAAGCCTGTGCCCTCAGGTGCTCCTTAACAGCCCAGGCATGTGTGCTTCCTAGTGCCACAGTAATAAGACACAGCCAAGGTGGAATCCCTCAAGCCAGCGTGGCTTGGCTCCCAGGACCATTAGAATCACATGAAGACCTGAGTACTCACTACCTCTGCCTACCCAGCCACCCCACCTGCCTCCAGATCCCAGTGTGGTTAGTATGGGGTAAGCCCCAGACACCGAAGTCCTCCAATTCTTCTAAAAGATTTTTATTGTGGTATTCTTCTCCTCCTTCCCCAAGACAGAGTATCTCTGTGCAATAGCCCTGGATGTCCTAGAACTCACTTTGTAGACCAGACTGGCCTTGATCTCATAGAAATCTGGTATTAAAGGTGTGAGCCACCACATCTGGCTTCTTACCACTTAGTGCTAAGAGGTAATAGAGCAAAGTCTGTGTGCTTTTCTCCCACCTCTTCCTGATGTGGACAGCTGACAGACCCCATAAAAGTCATAACCAAGATGTTGATGTAGACAGTGACCCCTTCAACCACAGAGGCTTCTCTTGCTCCCCAGGCCCACACCCGAAGCCCCGTCAACTACTAATCTGTTCTCTTTTGCTGCAATTTTACCATTTCAAGACTACTATAAAAGACAATTTTTGGCTGGAGAGATGACTCAGTGGTTAAGAGCACTGGCTGCTCTCCCAGAGAACTGGGATTCAATTCCCAACACCTCCATGGCAGCTTACAGCAATCTGGAACTCCATTTCTAGGAAATCTGATGCCCTCTTCTGGCCTCTGTGGACACTGCATGCACATGGTACACAAACATACTTGTAGGCACACAGATATACATGTAGGCAAAACACCCAGATATGTAAGAGACACATTTTAAAATATTATTGTAAGTTGAATCATACAGTACATACTCAGTGATTAACTGGTGTCACATACCATAGTTCAGCAGAGAGTCATCTGGGTTGCTAAGCATGTCTGTGTCATGGGAGTTTTTGAGTATCCTTGGAAATTTCTACACAGACAATCATATCTGCACATGGGACAGATATGTCTCTGTGTACTCTTTCTTCTCTTTTCTGGCTTCACTGCTTTGGTATGAGCACTGAGAGCAGAGTCCAGGTCCTCCTGCTCTGAAGGAAACACTCAGCTTTTGCCACTAAGTACAATGCTAGCTCTGGACTTTTTATAAAATTCGCATTAACTCTTAAGTACTGGAACCAGAATTATACCCCTAGAATAAATGTAACTTATCATCGTACATAATTCTTTTGTTCTGTTGTTGCACTCTATTTGTTAATATTTTGTTAAAGATGCTGGTTTTTGGTGTCAGAGTGGGAGATCTTTCCTTCTTTTCTATTTTCTGGAGGAGACCATTTAGAACTTAGGCCAATTCCTTTTAAACACTTGGTAGATCTTTGAGACTGAGCTCCCCTTGACTTCGGCTTGTGACACATAACTGTGACTGCCCTCTCCTAGGTCTCAGCCCCACAGAGCTGCCCTTTGATTGCCTTGAGAAGACAAGCCGGATGCTCAGCTCCACGTACAACTCTGAGAAGGCGGTCGTGAAAACGTGGCGCCACCTTGCCGAGAGCTTTGGACTGAAGAGGGATGAGATTGGGGGCATGACTGATGGCATGCAGCTCTTTGACCGCATCAGCACCGCAGGCTACAGCATCCCCGAGCTGCTCACAAAGCTGGTGCAGATCGAGCGGCTGGATGCTGTGGAGTCCTTGTGTGCAGACATACTGGAGTGGGCTGGGGTTGTGCCACCTGCCTCCCCGCCCCCAGCTGCATCCTGAGGCGAGTGCCTTGGACTGTCCTCCCTGGTACCTGTTGGGGATCCAATGAGGCCACTGCAGCTGTGAGCGATGCCATCGGACTGCCAAGACTCAAGGCTTTTCCTGGTGGGTTGCTGTATTCCTTAGGCTACCCTAAGGAGCCTGTTGAGCACACAAATGAACATGTGGGGATGACACAGGTGAAGAATCTGATCCTGCCTTTAAGGAGACACTTAGAAGAGGGAGACAGAGGGTATGCTACAGACCATATCAGCAGAACAGCAAATAGGCTAAATGGAGGGATGCTAAGAAAATGTAGCAAGAGTTCTAAGGAGGATGATGGCTTCTCATGGAGTTGAAAAATGGGGACATCCTTATGAAGGTTTTAGGAAAATGGTTACGAAATGCAGACAGCCCACTTTCTGCATTGCTTCAGAATGAGCGTTTTGTTGGTGTGCTCTAGGGTTTCAGGGGCAACTTGACCTGTGTTTGCAGCTGCCCACAATGATATAAGCCTTGCCGTCACTAGTGGAAGCACTTGGGGTGTGTCACTGACACACAAATCATGTCTGCCCAGCCAAACAGAAGTGTGGGCAGATCTGGCCTCCAGTGTTACTCACAGACACAGCAGTTACAATGTGTCAGGTTTTCACTTCAAACAGGTGTGACTTCTCTCTAGAAAGGGAAATGGCGTGGCTTCCTTTGTCCATGCCTGATTCTAGACTCCAGAAACAGCCAAGCTTCGTGGATGAGGCTTGTGGGAGTTCAGACACAGCGGTCTGAGCCAGTGAGGGATAGTGAAGCCTGAGGGGCAGTACACACCTAGGGGCCGGAATCCTGGCCATGGTGGAGTCATCCCAGGGAACTGTCGTCTCCTCCCCCAGACTGGGCTTCTTCTCTTCTGCAAATGAGAGCTTGGTCTTCATGTCTGCAGTCGGGAAAGTTAAGGCTCAGGTGAGCAGAAGACAGGCGAGGCCAGGGAAGCCTCCATGGGGGTAAATACATTATGGGCAGTCACACAGAATGGGAGTGAAAGGGAAACTCATGTCGGGCATTCTTGTGTAAGGGCATAGGATAGAGCATTTACAGCCAGGAAGCTTATAAAGAGGAATTGCTCTTGGCAGATTCTCTTTCCTGCCAGGGGGTTAATGCCCAGCTGGCTGCTGGGTTCCCTCCTGAAGTGCTCACTGTAGTGATTGATAAATTACAGAACAGCCTCTGGTTTAGAAAGCTGTGGGGTTTTTTTTGCTTTTGTTTTTGTTTTTAATTACAAGTCATATGACAGAACGAAAGTTTTTGGGGTGGGAGTCAGTTGTATGTTTAAAGCCATCAAGCAGTTTCCCACCACTGAATATAGAACATACTGTGAGAGGACTATAATTAGGTCCTGAATATTTAATATGATCATTTTACTGTGTCCATTTTTGCTGTTTTTTTTTAAAGAAGGTATTTCTTGTATCCTGCAAGTTAAATAGTCTGTTTAATTATCCTTTTAATTCCTCCTCGAGATCCTGCAGTGCCCCTTATCCTGGTCTTCAGTAATGATGTTGAGCTTCCTCTTAATTAGACTGTAACTGTCATCTGTGATGAGTGAGCAGGGCTAGGACAGCAGCAGGCTCCTCTCCTCCCGACTGTCGCTCTGGTGAAGAATGGGCAGCTGCAGGCGGCAGTGTGGGCTGGCCTCAGCTCACCCTCTTAGATTTCAAGACTTGAGGGCAGCCAGCATCCGTGTTGTTCCATTGATTCGCAGCTTGCTGATTTAGGGGAGCTGGTCCCTTTGTCATTTACTTTATTTGGCAATAGATCCAGGCAGGGTTTGCTTCAACGAGCTTTGCCTATGCTGCAGAGATCAGAACCAATGAAATGGTAATGATTCTCACTGACCAGTGCTGGGACTCCATGCTGCCATTTTTGGCTGGAGACTGCCATTATTTTTCAGTACTTAAAGGTATTTAGTAAACACCCAGGCTAGGTCTGAGGCCCTTAGCCAGTGAAGTCATAATTGTGAATATTTTATGTAATTGTGTTTATGTAATTTATTATATTTTTATAAGCTCAATAAACATGTTCATAAAAAGAAGGCTACAGACTGGTACCCTGTGAACTCTTATTGAATGGTGTCGTGTGAGTGGAGAAGGCCTACTTCTGTGGTCCTGGTCACTGTTCTATGTGTGATGAGACTACCGGTTATGGCTATCCATAAATAAGGTATGTAAAATGTTAGAGCAGGGAGGTGCCCTCTAACATGGGCAGCCATATATGGGGAATATGTAAAAGCAACACCACCATTCATTATAAACAATGTGCTAGCTGCTATGACTGTTACTAGCAAATACAGCGTCTTAGAGCACAGTCATTTCTCAGTCTGGCTTTGGGGTCACTAAAGGCTAGTGGGATCAACTCGCCTGGGCTGTGCTCAGGCTTCTGCCTGCAGGACAACCTTGAGAAGGGCACTTCTGCTCCATCATCCCTCGTCCTCCTCCATAAACCAGCTGGAGAGCCTGCGCTGGCATGATGCTCACCATGGCAATGCCAGAAGCCAAAGGGCAGGATGGAGGCCATCTGAAAGGCTTGACTCGGAACTGGCTCCTTGTCATTTCTGGCTCATCCTATTGGCAAAGCAAATCAAGTGGCCAAACCCAGAGTAAGAGTAAGAAAGGAGACTACCCTAGTACATGAGGAGGGAACAAATATAGAGCATGGGGAATAAGACAGCATGCTAAGCAGCCACAAACACTGGAGAGCAGCAGCTGAGTTGTAGGCATCTTGCTGGTGTCCAGAGAGTTGGAGAGATGCTCACTGCAAGGGAACAAAACTTGTCTGGTGTCTGAACTGTCCAAGTATCAGAAACTTTTGTTTGCCTTAGAAGGTGTTTGATTTTAAAATCCCAGTGTGGAGATAAGAAGATGAAAATGTGAAGAGAGTCCTAAACCTATTTGCCTGACAGTCACCCAAACATGCACATCTCACATCCTAGAAACACCTCATGGTTCCAAGGACACCAACTGCTGGTGTTCCTGTGATGGGGGAAGTCCTTCTGTGTATATATTGTCTTACTGGTTGATAAATAAAGCACTGTTGGCCAATAGGGAAGCAAGATAGGTGGGACTATGAGTCAAGGAGGATTCTGGGAAATGTAGTCAAGGGTAGAGGGTTGTTGCCATGTCATCCCGGGATGAGGGGATGCATGAGGTTGCGTCCTCGGTAAGATAAGACCTTATAAAAATTTATATTAATAATTAAGTCAGAGTTAGCCATTAAGACAACATAGCAAATGGCCAACAGCTTCATAATTAATATGGTGTCCTGCATGTTCATTTGGGACTGATGCAGCTCTGGGACCAGGGTAGCAGGAAGAATGCATGCTACATTCCTGTGTGCATCTTTGTCATGGGCATCATACAGCTTTTCTTTTGATGAGGGACCATGTTCCTCTTCTGAACAGCAATGCCAAGCCTCTTCTCTACGCCTTGGTTCCTCCTCTGCATATGAGGTTGTCAACAATACATTTCTTTTGGGACTGTTGTGTTAATCAAGTAATCAATACAAAGCACTTCCCCTGGCAGGTCAAATTTCATAAGTGTGCACTATAATCACAGCACTATTAGCTGCTCTTCAGGCTGTGGGAACTAATAAGCTTATTGAAAAGTTTGCTAAGTAGGATTTGGTTAACAAAGATTATTTTAAGACTCGCTACAGTCACTCCCAGGAGAATTAGTCTCGGTGTAGGATACAAGAGGAGAGGAGGTTGGCTGGACCTGACACACAGATCCTGTCACTCTCCGGTTGCAGCCCTTTCTCTGTCTCCATGCCCTGAAGGTCCTAGACCATGGCATCTACTGTATGAGAGGTACATGGCTCCCTCATGCCACAGAGATTACCTCTGTCTTTAAATCCATTTTCCAAATGCCAGAGACAACTGCTGTGAACTAACCTGACCTCTGAGAACAAACCAAACATCCCATGGTTCATTTGCAACTCAAAATTCAATGTACAACATGGATAAAAGAGTCCTTCAAAGTTGCAGTACATCAAAACAAAAAAATGTGGTTACTTACATCTTCTAGCTGCCATTGTCGACTTCTCCTATCTAAAGCTTTGGTAACCGGAGAGGGTTGATTCAACCTCCTACAGTGTTGCGAGGCCTTGGTCTGCACAATTACAGAGAGGCCTCATCTTCAGTGGCACTGTGTGTCATAGGTGTCTTTATCAATAACTTCTGTGGTCCTTCTTCAGGAAGGGGAACTTAACACAAGTAACATATGCCTGTGCTCACACTAGCAGGGTAGCTCATTGGGCATGGATGAGTCTAGGAAGGCCTGGTTTTCAGACATTTCTGTATGAAGCCTGATGACACCTGGAGGAAGCACACAGGCCCAGGGTTGGAGGCAGGGGTCAGCTCCACGCCCACCTGCTACCTTAACATCTCATCGCCTCAAGGTTACTAGGGTCTTACTTGGAGCCTCCACCCCATTGTTACTGCTCTGTGTTTGGGGGGGGGAAATTATCAATATAAGGAATCATAGTCCGGTTCTCACCCCTGAGGAATTGTAGTTGCAGGTACGCTGTAGGCTCTGGGGGGTCTTGAGTATTGCAGCTGTGCAGACCTGGACCTGGTACACAGTACCTGACCTTACTACCCAGCTACCCTAAGGAAACATGTGTTGTGTTCTCAGAAGCTTCTCAGTCTACCCGAAGTCTGTCCACACTGCTCCCAGCTCTGACCCTTAGAGACTGCACAGATCTGCTTCAGAACCAAATTACACTTAACTGCTGCTAAGTCCTCCCCAACCCCCCCACCTCAACCCCACCCCACCCCCGTGAATGCACGCTCCCAAACTCAGAGACAGCGACCAGATTAGCAGTTTTGCTTACAACCTCCCCTAGTCGGGAAACCAGTCCCCAAATGGCTGCCAGGCTACTAACTGATGTTCAGTCCCTGCACTTGGCACCTTTTGTGTGAAGGAATTTAGTAAACAGGGTGCTTTACTGAAGAGTTTCTACTTAGCCTTTTAAGTACGTATTGGATTCCAAGTAAGTGTACAACATTGTAGGTGTGCTTATATTCATTTAATACAGTTTCATTCTGCTTTCTCCATGTATGCAGACAATTGTCATTGTATTATGCTAATGTTCACATAATTTGTTAAGTGGATTATTAAGCTTCAGATATACAGTAGGTTCTTGGGAACTTTTATAGCTATAAATTACATTACTATAAACACTACAGACACTTTTAAAATGCATTCCTTGTTTGAAATTATTTACTGAGGCTGAGTCATCCAAACCCAGAGGACTAGCTAATAGTTATATATACTCCATTACATTTCCATGACAAATGGAGTGTATAAGACCTTACTTTAAGGTAAATAAAATTAAAAACAATCATAAGTGTTTATCACTTCTGGGTAATATGGCAGATGCTATCTATTTCTGTAACACCATATGAAGGACAGAAGTAACAATATAAAAAGCAGTAGACCCTAAAGAGCTGAAGACAAAAGAAATAAACACAGGCGAGATTTACCTCCACAATGAAACAAGAAGACCAGGCTGTACCATGATGCTCCAATCTCTGGCAGGCTGAGGACAGCTTGTCACCTTGACAGCCAGAGAGACAGTCTGTGCCATAGAGACTCTAACTGGGGGTGGATATGGAGGAGAGACCTCTGGAGCAGAGAAGATGTGGTGTAGGGGCAGAGCTCAGATTCTCAGTGCAGGCCCTAAGGATAACACCCAGACAAGGCCATACATACTCCAGCCATTGCCCAGACAATTTCAGGGATCCTGAAGCATGCCATGCCGGGTTTGGTGCAGTCTCCTGAAGGCTGACTAGGAAGAGGTCTCCCAGAGAGACAGAGGCAAACACAGATGGGTGGGCCTGGCCCCCTCAGAGACTCATTCATGGAAAGCTTCAGATATGAGCCCCAAAATAACAGACAAGTCTATAATTGGGAGCAACAGACTGAGTTTGGACATGCTGGCAGGAAGTGGACTTAACTGTCTTGGGTTACTAGGACTCATAGCCATCACTGCCGCCTGGAGATGATAAAAAGACAACTGAATGTGAGGGGAAACACACCATCCCAACAAGGAAGTGGTATTGTAATCTAGAAAGAGGGGCTTGAGATAGAAAGACGCCATGAGACAGAGTTCAAACAGAAGGTTTTTATTAGGAAAAGGCATCATAAAAAAGAGAAAGGGGAAGGAAGAGACTGGCCTCCAGGGGCAGGAACAGCAGGAGAGAAGAAAAGGGGGCAGAGAGAGGGAGAGGGGGAGAGGGAGAAGAGAGAAAAACAGATGGAGGGAGGGAGAGAGGGACAAAGGGGGGATGGGAGGTGGGCAGGGCCCTTTTAAAAGGGAACACGGTGACTAGGCACAGGTGATGTAGCTCTTAGTGGCTGCGGCTGAGATGTATCTTGTCAGAACCCCAAGGGAAGGTCAATACAAATGCCTAAATACTAACAAGTGGTACAGACTGTCAACATGCCTTCAATGTCACCTTACTGAACATTTTAATTTTCTGTATAATACTTGCAAGCTTTTATACTTTAATAGTCTAATTGCTCAGCTGCTGACAGAGCCAGAGGCCGGGTGTAACTTTAAGGACAGTCCATCTCCCTCAGTGACCGATTTGCCGTCTCAAATGTGAATCTCCGAGGTGTTCTTAGGTTGAGGAGCGATTTCCTCACCTTTGCAGTGATTGTGGGTTAACTAGGAGCAGTGGGAGCAGAGTCAGGGTTACAGGGCTGACTTGCATTATCCCTCCACTTATTTCAAGGCCACAGCAGGGAGCAGGGATTTAAGAAACCCATCACATTGCTCCTCCCTCCACTCTTTGCTAGGGCTCTCACTAAAAGAACCCAGCTCCCTCTCCCACCCCTCCTCCCTTGTCCCTCCACCCAATCCCCACATCATTCCCCAGCACTCTGGAGGCAGAGGCAAGCAGATCTCTGAGTTTGAGGCCAGCCTGGTTTACAGAGCGAGTTCCAGGGCTACACAGGAGTCCCAGGCCGTGTGAGGTGTGAAGATGGGGGGTGAGGCTGGGACACAGAGAGGGGTGGACCAATACTCCACAGGGAGTAGCTTGCCCTAGAGAGAATGACTAATGGAACTTCAGACAGCTTCTTACATGGTAATACCCCTGATGCCACTGCACTGCTGAGCTATCTCTGAACAGGCTCTAGGGAAATCATCCCCCGTGGGGCATCAGTTGCTGAACTCTGAAGCTGGAAGATTAATGGAAACTCCCCCTTCTCTTAAAGCCAAGGCCCTCAATGGGGCTCCAAGTTCCAGGAAGTCAGCTACTTGTACAATTCCCAGAGGTTGCAAAAGAAAAGCAGCTGACCACCCACCCCAGACAACCAGTGTTTACAGAAATATACAGCAGACCTCCCCTAACCCCTGCAGTTTCTAATAACAGCTTGCTTCCCTCATTCTGTGTTCTCTCTCACTGTAGGCTCCTAGCTCCAAATCTTTAGATGTGAGCACATACCCTATAATAACTACAGAAACCAGGAAAGTAAAATGGAACCATTGCCAGGATAGGGGGATTAGGGAGCAGGGTTCCAGTGATCTGATGAGGGGGAAGGTTCTTAGGGAAGGGAAGGAAGGTAAATACAGTAGAGGGTGAGAGGAAGGTAAAGGGGGACTAGCAGGATACAGGTGATCTGATAAGGGAAATGGGGGAAGGGAACTCTTTAGAGAAGGTTAAGAGAGGTAAATACAGGAGGAGGAGGGAGGGGTAGAATCACATTAAGAATGTCTGAAAAAGTCACAACAAATCATACTATTAACTATTTACCAAAAACCCAAACAACCAAAACCCCAAACCCCAAATTCCAACCTATAACATACATAACTCTGTGTATAAATACATATATTGTTTTAATGAACTTTTCTCATCTGGGCTGATGATGCCTCCTCCAAGAGTCAAAGACAACCTTAAAATACCAGGCACAAGAAGCTCTCTTTTGAGTTGTTGGCCAGGGCTGTCCAAGAGACTACCAAAACATAGTGCCTCTTGCTGTTGCTGTTGGTTACCCCCAAAGGTAGAAGGTAAGTCCTGACTGCTGAAGACACTGTGTACTTCAGAAACAGGGCCCAGAGCCCCCCCCACCTGAAAGTCCCATCCCTGAGGACTACTTCCAAAGAGAGAGGCAACCCACAGTCCTACTCAGCTGTGATGCCTATGAACTACATCAACAACAAGCATGTCACAATAACCCTGAGGATGCAGTAGTGCCATGTATACCTTGGTAGCAACCAACAACTTTACTTGGACTCAACAAGAGAAACACTGGGCATGGTACTCGAAATCTAGTCAACTACTCAGTGCTAGCTGAAATCATGGTTATTGGAGGAGAATCTATAACCACTAATTTACTAAACCAGTACAGTTCCTAACAACAATCTATAAACATTTGTCCTTACATCCATAGGTAAGTGAAGTCTTCACCCTTCACCAACAAAGCTTTTCTTTCCAACAGTCAGAGACCATTACAGAAAACTGTAGTTGCCCAAGTCCTCATCCCAGACATAATACCAAGATATGGTCTCCCTTCTCTACAATCAGACCCTGCCCTAAAGTTACCTTTTAAATCTCACAATTTCTTTTTTTTTTTGTTTGTTTTTTTGTTTTTTGTTTTGGTTTTTCGAGACAGGGTTTCTCTGTGGCTTTGGAGGCTGTCCCTGAACTCACTCTGTAGACCAGGCTGGCCTCGAACTCACAGAGATCCGCCTGCCTCTGCCTCTCGAGTGCTGGGATTAAAGGCGTGCGCCACCAACGCCCGGCTTTAAATCTCACAATTTCTAACCACATTTTTTTCCTCAATATGTTTTTATTTAAATTACAAACATGAATGTGTCACATGTCAATCCCAGCCCCCCACCCAATCCCCACATCATTCCCCAGGGAGGGTGAGGCCCTCCTTGGGGGATCTCCAAAGTCTGTCATTTCATCCAGGACCTAGGCCCTTCCCCATGTGTCCAGGCTGAGAGAGCATGCGTCTATTTGGAATGGGCTCCCAAAGATCATTCATACACCATGGTAAACACTGATCTACTACCCAAGGCCCCAGTGATTTCTGTGGCCTCCTCACTGGCACTACATTCATGGAGTCTGGATCAGTCCCCTGTTGGCCTCTCAGCCATCAGTCTGGGATTCAAGAGCTCCCCCTTATCCTGTCAGCTGTCTTTGTGGGTTTCATCATCATGGTCTTGACCCCTTTGCTCATCACTCCTCCATCTCTGTCACTGGGTTCCAGAAGTTCAGTTCAGTGTTTAGCTGTGGGTATCTGTCTCTACTTCCATCAGTCCCTGGATGAAGGTTCTAGGATGGCATATAGGGTAGTCATCAACCTTATCACCAAGGAGGGGCTATTAATGTAGTCTCTGCACTATTGCTTAGTTTGCCAGTTGGTGTTATCCTTGTAGATCTCTGGAGATCTCATAGTGTCAGCTCTCTCCTCAAGCCTATAATGACTCGGTCTATTATGGTATCTCTCATTCTGCTCTCCTCTATTCTAACCTCGACTCAACCTTCCTGCTCCCCCATGCCTTCTTCTCCCCTCCTCTTATCCCCCTCTGTTTTTCTTAGTTCCCCCTCCATGTTCCCAATCTACTCAGGAGATCTTGCCTCATTCCACTTCTCTGGGGTATCATGTATCTCTCTTGGGAACCTCCTTGTTTCCCAGACTCACTGGCACTGGGATTGTAGGCCTACACTCCCCTGATCCCTATCTAAAATCCATATATGAGTGAGTACATACTATGTTTGTCTTTTTGTGTCTGGGTTACCTCACTCAGGATGGTTTCCTCTAGTGCCATCCATTTGCCTGCAAATTTCAAGATCCCATTGTTTTTCTCCACTGAGTAGTACTCCATTGTGTATATGTATCACATTTTCTCTATACACTCTGACTGGAAATATCGCCCTAGCTGCCCTCCATTTAGGAGGCTGGTATGTGCTGTTAGGAACCTATTGTTTTTGCTATTAACCCTTTGCTTTGTTCACAAGTGCTGGGTCTGAAAGATCCCCAGAGTGGGGAGACTCTCACTCAAGTCTTGGGATAAGCCGATGACCAATAATTCAAGAGAAACTGTTCTTGATGCAAACACATGAGGTTTATTCGGGGAACCAGTGCACTGGGGCCGAGCTCATAACCCTCGAAGGGGCAGAGGAGATCGACCCCTAGTAGCTGCAGTCGGGGGTTTTTAAAAGGGAAAATCGAATGGGGGAGTTAGGCAAACATCATAAACATAAAGGATGAGGAAGTTAAATGATAGCTTATGTCTTAACAGGAAGGTTATCTCAAGCAAGCATTCTTTAGGCATTGTACAGCTAAACATTGAACAGGAATGTGGTGAGCTAGTTCCTGGATCAGGGAGTGTTATCTTTTAAGTTTATCTTGAGGTCTCCGGTTTCTCAGGAGAGGGCAGAAGGGCAAGTCACTCTGTGATGGGCTAGTCACTAGGGATCTAAAAATGTTGAGTTGGGATCTCTCAGGTCACCTGGGACACCCCACTTCCCTCCCAGACCACCTCTATTCTCAGACTTGTACTTTCCCAAACTATCTCTCTGACAACACAACTTTGTTTTTTTGTTTTTGTTTGGTTTTTATAAAACAGGGTTTCTCTGTATTGTTTTGGAGGCTGTCGGTCCAGCCTGGCCTCGAACTCACAGAGATCCACCTGCCTCTGTCTCCTGAGTGTTGGGATTAAAGGTGTGTGCCACCACCGCCTGGCGACAACACAACTTTTAAAGGAACATTTTTCCTCTGTCTCCAGCTTGCTGGTTCCTTCAACCTTCATCTCTCCCAAAGAGCCAACCAGGTATTTCCTATACCTCTTCCTGCTTGGCTTGCTTCACCTCTGGGTTTTTATTTCACTTGTAACGACACCTCTGAATTTGAACATATATCTGTCAGATCTAAAGGGTACCCCCCCCCCCCAAAGGCCCACTGACTTTGTCCAAAGTTGAATCTAGGCCCAACTCAAGCTAAGCTATAGAAGGATTTCTGGCAGCATTCCTCAGGAACTTGTGAAATGGTTCCCTTCTGCCAAAAGGGGTCATTTCCCCTTGTCTCTGGCAGAAGGGACTCATGGATCTCCATTGACATATACCTGTGGTTGCAATCAAGCCCATGCTGGCCTCTAGGCTCTTACAGTCCCTAATCACAAGTACTCATACATTTCAAACCCCATGCTAGCCTCCTCCTGGTCCTTCTCCCCCTCCCCATTATTCCTGCACTATGCTAGCCCCAATGCTGTTATAGGTCTCTGTTCTCTTTGTAACAGCAAGGCTTTCCCTCTTACTCCTACTATCCTCGTATTCTCCCTTCTCTTGCAGATCACGTCCTGCCTTCTTCTTTTTCTCTGCTCCAGACTTTTCGACATGGCTCTGGATGCTCTCTCTCTTTTCTACAATACAAACCTCCCCCATGGCTATTTCTTTACTACTCCTCGAATACAATACTAAACAAACCAAAGGGTGTCCTGTGGATTGGTTCTGAATTCAGAAACACATGGGGAGATTTCTGGGCTGGTCTAGAGGACTCAAGAAAATGAATCATGATCAATCAACCTTCTCCAGCATAAAAAACTGCCCTCTTCCCACAGTCTCTGTTTTAAGGACCTTTCTAAGCTCAGGTAACCCTAGCTTCTCAGGCCCCGTATGTGGCCATAGGCCTCACTTCCCTTCATCCCTCCTTGTTGTGATCTCCCACCATGTCAAGACAACCTCACCCTTACCAGATTTCCCCAAAAGGAGCACTTCAGACTCTTCTATGACACAAGGCTCTTCAGAAATGTCTGTCTTACTGGTCTTCCAACCTTCAATCTGTCTGCCTCTGTCAAAGGTTCCCGATGTCATTGAGGGCAAGGAAAGAGACCTGCTTTCCTAGGACTAGTTAAGTCTTTTCCAAAAGCCCAAACCCTCCCCATTCATATCTGATTCCACTGGCTTCTAAACACTCCCACTCCTTACCGGTTTTTTCTTGACACCAGTACCTTCCACCTAATTCAGGAAAATCCCGCAATTAGCCAATCTTGCCTAGTCAGGTCACAACCTTTCACCACCTTATCCCCAGGGCACTCATTTTCCTTATGGCACAACTGAAAAGGTAAACTGCACCCAACGGCCTGCATCAACCTTATTCCACATCCCTCCTACAGCACAGGACTGTCCTGGACCTGCTGGCCAAGCATCTACATCCGCCTGCCTAGCAACTGGACAGGACCATTTCTCTCATCCCTCCAGACAGCCCACTCCCCATGCTGGCCTCTGTTCTAACAAAGGCAAAAACAGCTATGGGGTCACCCCTTACAACTCTAGGCATCCTCACCTCAGGCTTGGCACTGGGGGGCAGGCCTAACTAAGTATCTTTATATTAATTAACCTCTGGATCTCCAGCTCCGAGAAAGCCTTAAGATTTCAGCTTGACACCCTTCAGGTTCTACCTAGTTCTTTGGCCACTGAGGGGCTCCAAAACTGCAGGGGGCTAGATCCTCTGCCTGCAGTCCAGGGATATGCACACTTCTATATGCTGCTCCTATACCAACAAATCAAAACTAGTTCAGGACTGGAAATTTTAACAGCACATTTCCCCTCCTGATGGACTCTCTGTTCCCTCCCATCCTGGCCTCCCTTACTAATCCCTTTCTTACACTTTTACCTTGTCTTTTAAACTTTGTAGAGGAATTCCTCCTGAACTGCTTACTGTTATCACCCTGTCTACCACACTAGACAAGAAAAAGTCAATGTTTCTCTCAAAGTCACTCCAGACCCAAAAATCCTGAAATGACAATTCTCCCTGTCAGGAGGAAATAGTTACATCCAAAGAAATGGTGTCCCTATGCCATTTGTGTGTGTATGTGTATACACATACATACATATACACACACATATGAATGATCTGAGAAAAGGGAAATTCTACTTCTTCTTAAAACCAAGTCTCTAAACTGGCTCAAAGCTCCAGGAAGTTGACTGCTTGTACAATTTCCAGAGGTTGCAAAAGAAAAGCAGATGACCCCAACCACAGCTGTTGCAGAAGCAGACAGCAAGACCTATCCCATCTCCTGTAGTTTCAAATTTAAAAGAAAGCTTATAAAGGGGGAAAAAAAAGCAAACAGCTTATTTCCTCCATTCCGCCCCTAATGAAACCCTGCCCTTCCCTAACTTACCCTTAGCTATAAAAACCCCACTCAAACCATGTGCCTTGTGCTCTCTTCCATTCTAGTCACGGTGCTGCTGGGTCTTGGGATGCCCCTCACAGGCTAAATAAGGTCTGCTCTTACTGGTGAGGTCAGTGTAAATTTTCATTCTTTTGTTTCCTTCTTCAAACTCAGTTCTTACAGGGGTAACGTGATAGATAGGGCTGGGACCCGTGGAAACACTGGGAAAGTTAAAGAAGGTCTGAATGTCCTTTGATGTTTGCCAGGTTCAGTAGGGAGTTCAGGTCAGCCTCCCACCAGAGAAGAGTGCAGAGTGGGTCTACAGGGTCCTACATAAGATTCTAGCATAGCCAAGCTGACCAGCACTAGACAGTCTGCATCCTCTTTCTTCACCACGACCAATGACTCTGCAGAGGTTCTGCAACTGCAGCAAGGGAGCCTGCCAGAAGGGCTACAGCAACTCAATCTGCAGCCCCCGCTCCTTGCCACCAAGGTCCCCACTGGCTCAGTCTCCTGCCTCCAGCTGCTTATATTTATGTCTGGAAAAGTGCAAGGGATGTAGCTGTGGTGTTGTGCTGATGTCTGAAAGAGATGAGAGTTCAGATGCCAGACAATGCTCAAAACACAATGGACCATCTTGTATGTGATGTTATATTTATTTCATAGAAGGAACAGTAACAACAGCCACAAACATTTTTTTTTCTGGTTTGGCCTCATCTCAACCAGTTACTATAGATTTATCAAGAAGTGCTTTTAGACTTGTGTAAACAGCTGTGGACCTTGGGACATAAAGTACTGCTTTTTAAGTCTGAAATGGGTTAACTCCTTTGATGTTTACATTTCTACTGGAACTGACCAGACTGACTAGAATTATGTATGAAAACAAATCTCTACGTAGGCTTTGAATTCAGTAACATCAGGTTTCGGTTAATATTTTAGTTTTTAAGGCAGGAAAAGTTGCAGCCACAGGCTTCAGTTTACTTGGGAATTATTCTGATTTTTAAAATGATGTATATGAGTGTTTTGCCCGTGTGGATGTCTGTGCCACATTCATGCCTGGTGCCCACAGAGGGCAGAAGATGGCAGCACTCGCCCTGGAACTGGAGTGACAGACTGCTATGAGCCACATGTGGGTGCTGGGAAGTGAGTTGGGGTCCTCTGGGAGAGCAGCCAGTGCTCTTAACTGTGGAGCCATCTTTCCAACCCCACTGGCTGAGATATTTTTATAAATAGCCATTACTTAATTTTAAGGTTTAAAGTTATCAAAAAGATTTTTTAAACTAGTTTTTAAAGAGACATGGTTTATGAAACATAATTGTTCTTAATTCCCAGTCTGCCATTTAAAATTAACACTACATGCAACCTTTGCCAGACACTGCAACAGGAGATAGAAATTAATGCAGAAATACACAACTGGCCAAAGTGTTAAGGATAGGGGATGGAGTACCCTGCCCTACAGGGACATCTCCACCCCTGGGAAAAACTCAGGGAACAGTACAGAAGAGGGTGAGGGAAGATGCTAAGAGCCAGAGGATGAGGGGGTGTACAGCAAAATATGTTCTCTGGATATGACATAGCTGTATGAACTCACTGATGCTGTGGTTATCTGCATAACATCTCTCTGTGACTAAACCTATCATTTCATCATGGATGGCACAGGGACCCCTGAGGCTCCACCTCTCCCTGGGGTGACACTGGCAGCTGATGGTTGCTGGAGGTAGGGGATATCATTTTCTTCAGAAGTGTAGCCACCGATATGTTGCCTATGGTCCAGAATAACCTCCTATCAACACTCACATAAGAACTTCCAATGGGACACACAGAAAGGAGATGTGGAAGTGGGAGAGGGGCTTGCTGGGAAGAAGGGTTTTGACAGGAAGGAGAGGATAAAAGGGTCTTGGGGAATAAAAATAAAAAATTAATTATAAACTGTTAAGTTTCAAACCCAGTACAAACTGGCTGACCTGCCTAGCATATCGAATCAGACCTGGCAGCCAGGTTCTCCCAGCATTCCTTAGACCCTTCCTGTTACAGGGTATGGATCACAGCATACCCTGACCTCTACCCTGATCTCTCCAGCCCAAGGGCTGGGCTGCCCTTCCCTCAAGAGGTTTCTCTATATAATCCAGACATTTGGGTTACCCACCCTCTTGTACCTTTGGCCTCCTGGCGGCTGCACCTGGTTCCCTTCTCTCCCTTCCCTCTACCCCACATGGCCCAGATCAGTCTGGTCCACTCTGAATTTTCCCAGATATCCCTGCCTCTGACCGTGCTCTCCCTCTTACCTAAAAGAAACCTTCTCTTCCACCATACATAGGACCAGTCATGTCCTTTCCTTTTTACTTCTTTATTCATTCACACTCATGTAAAAAAGAGTGTCAAAAAATAAAAACACATGATTGTTGTAAATGGGGCACTTACCATGTTTAAGTCATTCACAGTCACCAGCTTTATTTTAAAAAATTATGTTTGATGATAGCTGATTCATAATTATATGGTTATTCTATATTGGTCATCTGTATTTCTTCTGAGAATTTCCTACTCAATTCTTTGACCCTTTTGAGTTTTTATTTTTTAATTCTTTGTATACTCTAAATAGTCTCTGTCATATGAATGGATAAAAAGATTTTCCTCCATTCTGTAGGCTTCTTCACTCAAGTACTTTTTTTTCCTATACAGAATGTTCTTAATCTCATGAGGTCCCATTTGTTGATTGCTGACTATATTTTCTGAGCATGAGAGTCCTTGTCAAAAGTCCCTGGGTATGTCTTTATCTTCAAATGTTTTTCCTGCCTCTTTCTCTAGCAATTTCATAGCAACAGGTGTTACATTATTGACTTCAATACATTGGGAGTTAATTTTTGTGCTGTGTGAGAGACTGGGATCTAGTTTCAGTCAAGTGCGTGTAGATGCCCACTTGTCCCAACATCCTTTGCTAAAGAGGCAGTCTGTTCTCTAACAACTATGTTGGTATCACAGTAAAAGGAACCAGACAGCTGTAGTTGGGTGGGTTTATGTATACACTACTGATCTACATGTCTATTTTTGTGCCAGTACCATACTGTACTTGTAATTATGGCTCTGTAATATAACATGAAGTTACATCCTATACAGTGATACTTCCAGTTTTTCCTGATTGCCCCCTGCCCCAGATTGATTTATCTGATGATTTTTAACTTTCAAATGAATTTTAAGATTATTTTTCTTCTTTTTTTTATAATGGATGGCACTGGAATTTTGATGAGGATTATATTGAATCTGTAGACTGGCTTCTGGTAAAATGACTATCTGGTCATTTTTCACAATAGTGAATCTTCTAGTCCATGAAGAGGTCTTTACTTCTTCTAGTGCCTTCCTCCACTTCTTTCTTCAGTGCAAAGGTGTTTCATTTCCTTGGTTAGAAGGTGTGGTAGTTTGAATGTAATTAGCTCCCATTAGCTTAGAGGGAGTGGCAGTATTAGGAGACTTTGTTGGAGTAGGTATGGCTTTATTGGAGGAAGTGTGTCACAGAGGGTGGGCTTTGAAGTCTCCTATGTTCAGGCTATGCCCAGTGACATATTCTTCCTGTTGCCTGCAGGTCAAGAAGTAGGACTCTCAATTCCTTTTCCAACATGTCTGCTTTCATGCCACCATGCTGCTCCATGATGGTATTAGACTAAATCTCTGAAAAAGTAAGGTACCCCAATTAAATGGTTTTCTTTAGAAGAGTTTCAGTGGTCATGGTGTCTCTTTCACAGCAATAGAAACCCTAACTAAGACAGAAGGTATGTTTTTAATGGCACTTGTGAGATTTTATTCCTGATTTCTTCCTTGGCATGTTTGCTATTGGTATACAGTGTATCCGTTGTTTCTGTGTGCTGATTTTTTAATCCTGCCATTTTGCTGAGTGTTTATCAGTCCAAGATTTTTCTGGTGGAATCTTTAGAATCTCTTTCATATAAAGGCATAACCTATAAATAAGGATACATTAATGTCTTTTCTTATTTGTCTTCTTTCATTTCCTAACCATGTCTTACTGATGTGACTAAGCCTTCTAGTACTATATTGAACATGAATGGAAAAATATGACACATAGCTTGTTCTTAGTTTGATTGAAAATATTTTGATTTTTCAATTCATTTTATAATGTTAGCTACAAGTCTGCCACATGTAACCTTTATTATGTTGGGATATATTCCATCTATTCCCACTTTTTTCAGGTGTTAGTCTACTGGGTTTTGTCAAAAGCCCTTTTTACACCTACTGAGACAACCTTGAGATTTTTGTTCTTGAGTCCATTTATGTGACATATTTCATTTACTGCATGTTTACTTATGTATGTTGAACCATTCCTGTATTGTTGGAATGGAGCCAACCTGATCATGGTGAATGATCTTTTTGATGTGTTCTTGAATTTGGGTTGCAAGTTTGTGGTTTGTTGTGGGATATTTTGATTGCACTCCGACACTCTCAAGACTGCCATTAAAGTTTATCTTGAACCAGAGGGCAATGTTAGCTGCTAACTGACCAGAATTAGTCATAGCAGTTTTGGTAGACCTAGTACAGAGAAACACACAGGGAGTAGAAGGGAGGGGCTTAGAAAGATTCGTGGCCCTTTTGAATAGAAGAGGGTGAGTGAGAGAGGAGGTCACTGGTTGCTTCTCTGCCGCTTCTCTGATTGATGAGGTTTTTACCTTGACTCCCGAGTTTTATTTAATAATATAACAATATGAGTAATTGCTTCAGTGATCTTTTGTTGTTGAGAAAATAATCTCCTGATTGAGAACATAACAAACAGCTTAATGAAATAAGGATGCTGGGGCTGGAGAGATGGCTCAGAGGTTAAGAGCACTGACTGTTCTTCCAGAGGTCCTGAGTTCAATTCCCAGAAACCATATGGTGGCTCACAACCACCTTGAATGAGATATGGTGCCTTATGCTGGCACACAGGCAGAAGACTGTATACATAATAAATAAATAAAATATTTAAAAAAAGAAAAAAGAAATAAGGATACTGATGCTAGACATGAAAAAGGAATTTTAAAAATTCAGAAATACTGAAAAAATAATATGAAATGTTGGAAATGAAAAATACAATAATTTACATAAAAAAGCTCTGTGGAAAGTCTGTCTCACCATCAGAATGGGTCAAGTAGAAGATCAAGATCAAGGCCAGGCAGTGGGGGTACATGCCTTTATTCCCAGCACTCGGAAGGCAAAGGCAGGAGGATCTCTGAGAGTTCGAGACCAGCCTGGTCTACAAGAGTTAGTTCCAAGACAGCCTCCAAAGCCACAAAGAAACCCTGTCTCAAAACAACTGCCCCCCCCAAAAAAAAGAAAAAAGAAGATCGAGATCTGAGCTTCAAGAATAAGGCCTAGGAACTGGAATAATCAAACAACTACAAACATAAAAGTAGAAGATGATATCAGTGTATCAGTGACTTATGTGACACTCTGAAAAGACCAAACCTATGGGTAATAAGTATAGAAGAGGCATATAGTTCTAAAGGCTAAAGAAAAACATAACAATTTTCTGAAGTTAGGAAGAGATGGTTATACAGACTGTACCAGTTAGTAGACAAGTCTGTGGGACATTTTATTGATTAATGAAAGGTGTTGAAGGGCCCAGCCCACTATGGGTGAAGCAACAGGGAGTCTTGGGTTGTATAAAAAAGCAAGATGAGTGAGCTACAGAGAGCAAGGCCATAAGCAGCATCCCTCCTGGTCCCTGCCTCAGCTCCTGCCTCCAGGATCCTGCTTCAGTCCCAATTCTGATTATCCTCCCTTTCCTCCCAAGTTGCTTTTGGTCAGAGTTTTATCACAGCAGTAGAAAGCAAAGTAGGACAGACAAAATACGTTCCAAATAAATGAACCTGGGATGCAAACGCCATTGTTCTAGCAGCTGACGAAACAGGCTTGAAACCAAAGCTAGCGACAAGACAATCACTTCATGTTGTTTAAGAAAACAACATCAAGAGAACATTATGAACCTTAACAATATGCACTGATCTCATAAAACGAATACTATATATACCATGTGCACTCTCGGGCTGGGGCTGGGGCTTGGGCTGGGGCTGTACAGCACCCACCTAACAACCACAAGAGTAAAAGAGAAACAGAATAAAACAATGAAAGATCATTGAAAGATAAGCACTTGGCTACATGTGGTGGTGTATGCCTTTAATTCCAGCACTTGAAAGGCAGAGGCAGGAGGTGGTCTGTGAGTCTGAGATCAGCTTGATCAAAAAATTTTTTTTCTCCCAAAAGAAATGATTTTACTATATTAAGGGGAAAAATGATAACATAGTTTATTTCCACATAAGAACAAATTATATTCCAAATAATCACATAATTTCAAGAAAGGGTTTTTCCTAAAATACTTTCATAAAAAGTAACCCCAAAGCTAAGAATTCTGGAAATGCCACCTTGTACATTAGTATAATCTTTCTTGATATTGTTCATGATAAATGAAGCTATCAGTAACTTTACTCTGTAGAATCATACTTTGGTGATTTTTATACTTTCACAGATAAGGAACATATATACACACACAGACCACACACACACACACACACACACACACACACACACACACACACACACACACACACACACACACACACTTTTCTAATGGTTTGTACTGGAGGCCAGGGGATTACATTTTGTCAAACCCAGATTGAACAGAGTTGAATTTAGGTTAATACAGAGAAAGGCGTGCTCTGGATGTGTTGTTCTTTGTATTTCCTGAAGCATCAGGTGAATGGTAAAAACTTCAAAGAGCTTCTTATTACTCCTGTAAAAAAATAGTTTTATTAGTTATTTATAAACTTGAGAGAACTTATGCAAATGTGAGAGAATGGCCTTGTTTTTAAAAACAATGGAGAAAATGGCTGATTACAGGATTTAGATGATGAGAAAAGTAGGTTTTATGATCTAAGTCTGAAGTAGAAAAACATTACAGGCAAAGAGAAATAGTTTATATCCTGAAAATTGAACCCTATTCACTAATAGAAAACAACCGTGAGGAATTAGGAACCTCCCTTTCCCACAGTTAGACAGACCAGTTTTCTTAAGAATCTAAAGTGGCAACATACTACTTTTCAACCACTCTCTCTCTAATAGACATCCCCGCTTGGTGTGGTGGCGCACACCTTTAATCCCTGCACTTCAAGGCAGACGCAGGCAGATATGAGATCCAGGACAGCTTGGTCTACACATCAAGTTCCGGGATAGCCAGAGCTATATAGAGATAGGCTATCTCACAAAATAAAAACAAGAGAAGAAGAAGAGGAGAAAGCATTCAGTAATTTCATTTCAACCATAACCCTATCTTAAATGAAAAGTGGGAGTTCACCTATTTTATTTTCTTCTCTGGGTATATTTGCCTCAAGAGAAATTATCAGATAACCCAGCATTAAAGGAGATAGAAGACAAGGTGATTTCCTGAAGCTCATTGGTCATGTAGCCTAGCCAATCAGTGAGCTCCAGGTTCAGTGAGAGACCCTGTCTCAAGAAAAAGAAGAGGAAGATACCTAACATTAACCTCAGGCCTCCATATGTAGACACACACACGCATGCACACACGTACACAGGCGTGCACTATTTTGCCTGTTTTGTGAAGTATGTACTTCAGTGAATAAATAAGGAATTACAAAAATATACTTTTATTATCACTGTTTTTTTCCACCTGTCATATATAAAATGTCAGTGTGCAGTGATTTGTTCTTATATTATCATGTGACCCCTCTCCCCACAGTGCAAGTAAAACCTTGCTCTTGGATTTCCATGCTATCTCTGGATTTAAAGTCTTCTTAGATGAACTGAAACAATGGAGAAACAACTATCGTTTCAAAGACAGTCTATTATTAAATCTATGTGTATGTTTTTAAAGTGTGTGTGTGTGTGTGTGTGTGGTATGGTATGGACATGTGGGCATGTTCAGGTGGGTGGAGACATCTGGCATCATATCTTTCATTCTCTCATTTATTCCTTTGAAACAGGGTCTCTTACTGAACCTGGAGTTATGCTGGTGGCCACCAAGCCACATTGATCCTCCTGCCTCCACCCCTTGCAGCCACATTTAGCATCTTATATGAGTACTGGGGATTTGAACTCAAGTCCTCATGCTTATGCAGTAATTACTCTTACCTGCTGAGCACCTGCCCAATATATTGTCTCTACATCTGTAGACTGGAAATAATGAATTAGAACAAAGCAATAATCAAGCTGAACTAGTTTGAGATCGAGATTGAAAAAGCAGCCCTATTAGTGATCACAATATAATCATCAGTTAAAAATGTTACAAAAGATATTCTTACTTGATTTTTGAAAGCTTCTGTAGGATAATACTGAGCTTTTCTAGGATGTGAAGATCAAGCTTAGGGGTTCGGAGCAGCACAGAACAAGTACGAAAAAAAAAAGAGTTGCTACAGGCTTCCAGGAAAGGTTGCAAGGACTCTGCAAAACAAGTCACCAGGTTTTACTGTTAAGAAGTATAAAAGAAAATTAAAAAAGCAAAACCAGAACTATGTGAGTTGTGAGTCAATACCAGCTTGGACTCTCATTCTTTCATCCTTAAACTGGAGGGTAAAATCATCATTTGCAAAGTGAAAACATACATTGGCTCTTGTTGGGTGTCACAAGGAGCAGGTTATTACCTAACACAAAGCATGTCTGAAAGGAGGGGAAAAGTGTTTTTTCAATGAGCTTCTAACTGGAAGCCCAGTCTAGTTGACTGCAAATAAGAAGTTCCATTGAAGTAGTAAATTATTTTTCCCTAAAACCCCAATAACAATTCTGAGTATTAGATGGGAAAGAACACTTTCAGCATAAAAGCTAAAGAAGGACAGACTTACAATAGATTGAAAATCTACAGATAAAAAGTTTAAGGGATCATCATGAAGAAGCAGGCGGAAAGGCTATAAGACCCAAAGGATCAAGGAGTCTGCTGTGAGACTGTGTCTCCTAGGATGTCAGAAGCTCAAGTCTCACCCACATGGCTGCCTCAACATGAGCTAAACAGGGACAACAGATGTACTAATGTGGGAGGGGGAAAAGCCATGAGGATTCAACCATACACAAACAACTACAGGCATTAAGAATGCTGAGAGTGGGAGAATTAGTCTTCTCCAGTATTCCAGCACCAAACAGCCAGTCCTGAAAACATACGTATACATGTAACATTATTCGGACTGAGCAGTTGTATTCGTATTCATAAATTTAGGGGTGTGTGTTTATTTATGTACATACGAATATAGCAACAATTAATGAAAAACAGACATTGAGTTTGAAAGAGAACAAAGAAGGGTGTATGGGAGGGTTTGGAAGGGGAAAAGGGAAGGGGACATGATGTAATTATAATCTCAAAAAATAAAGTAAATATTTTCTAATTTAAGTGTTTGTATAACATGATTTTACTTAAAAATTAAAAGTGAAATTAAAATAAAAGAGAAATTACAAACAGAAGAGAAGACAGGAGAGATGAATTTATATATATTTGCCTTAAGATTGACACAATTACTATGAGTTCTTATATATCAATTAGAAAAGGTTTACCTAGTATTTTTACTAATGAACACAACTAACCTCAGTTATATGAGAACATAATGTATTCAATCTCATTAAGAATGAAATAATAGAAACTTCCCACATTTCATACCAAAGCCTTAAATGTACACATCCTTTTACTTAGTAATTTGTGCCTCTTAGAATCACCCAATAGAGATGCATACAGAGGTAAGAAGCCATATTTCATTTATTGTGTTTCTTACAGGATAATATATGAAAATACTTTTAGAGCATAAGTTAACTGGTACTGGCTAGTTAAGGAAGTGTGGGGAAAAATTTTGTAAAAATCACACACTGTCAAAGTGTGACCTTTAAAACAATTCACTCTTTAGTAAAAAGCTTCTGCAAATGGCTTTTTTCCCCTAAATGCAAGTTATTTCCCATAAAAGATATAAAACCATGATAGTTTTGCATTCATCTTGCTTTTTAAATCTATAAACACAACTTGGAAGGCTTGTATGTTACTGTCTTGAGACTGTATTGATTAAAACAAACTATAGAAGCGACAAAATCTAAAACAGTAAGTAAAGCCAAGGAAGCAGAAACAGGCTGGTGGAAAAGGAAAGGCGTCTATGCGAGGGACGGAGAACCACTTTCTCTAAATAGAAACACTCCCTTTGCAGGGAGGCCAAAGGCTAGCGAGTCACCTCCCTAACATTGCTCCTCATGGAGTGGCTTGCAAGTTGTGTAGTCAGCTCCACAGATGCAACTTTTTGAGTCATCATCACCTGTGCTAGGACAGGCTTTCCGGTTATTGTGCCATCTTTATTTCTGTATGTAACCCCAGAGCCATTCTTTACTAACCATTTTCAAATTGGATTTCAGTTCCATTCCCCAAAATGGAACCCATACCTGTCATCATTATCAGGCTAAGAACCTATGGCTAAACAAGACACAGGTCCTAGGGAAGACCCCCTACTATTATTTTGCTAAACAGACATAGTGTTCAGTTGATTCCTAATGATTTATCATAAGCTTTCATTTGTACTAGATTATGATTAACACAGAGACCCACAACTGGTCAAGGAATAGAAAATAAGAGACTGTAGAATGCTCAGCCCTAAACAGAACACATACACTGCACGCCTCCTCTCAAGGCTCAGGGATCACTGAGGCAGAAGCGGAAGGAAAGGATCTAAGTGCCAGAGGCAGTGGATGACAATAAGGGAGCAGTATCCTCTGGACACAGTGGGACAGCGGCACACATCATCTCACTACATTTGTGACAGCATACACGAGACCTATGCAAGACCAGACCAGACAGATCCCAATCCCAGCATGGAGAGGGGAGCTGGGTATAGAATCCTACCCCTAGTCATGGAGCTATGAGCAAATGTTAGGGGCTGAGAGGGAGAGTCAGTTTTCCTCTAAGAATGTGACCTCTGGTCAGTCAGGCATGCTCCAGTGGAAGACCACACATTCGGGAATAGCTGGGCAGCACCAATTGGTCTTGAGGGAAAAGAGGAAACTGAAGCTGAGGTAGATAGGAAAGGAGGGATGATCTGGGATGAGTTCAGGGAGAGGGTGAATATGATCAAAGCACAAAACACTATACAAAATTATCAAAAACTTAGTCAAAATAAGAAAACAAAAATAAAAGATACAATTT
Source organism: Mesocricetus auratus (assembly GCF_017639785.1). Classification (NCBI taxonomy): domain Eukaryota; kingdom Metazoa; phylum Chordata; class Mammalia; order Rodentia; family Cricetidae; genus Mesocricetus; species Mesocricetus auratus. Next base: position 25,566,343 of record NW_024429208.1, read on the forward strand.
CTAGATTAAAAACAGAGGAATACTCTTCAAGATGCCAAAGTGGGCAAGAACTTTCCAGACATAACTTCAATGCACAAAAGTTAGCACCAAAAACCATGAAAGTAAGGTTTCTGTGCAGTGGAAGAAACTGTCAGCACACAGGCAGCCCACAGAATGGGAAAATATCCTTACCCTCTACACTTCAGACAAGGGGCAGATAATAAACAGAATTTACAGACAACTGTAGAAAGCAGATACCTAGGAAATAAAGCTGCAAACCAATGGGGGTAATGCTGTAATGAGTTACAGCAAGTTAAGGGAGGGGGATTCAAATGGTCAATAACCATTAAAAATGTTCAACACACCCAGTCATCAGGTAAATGCTCCGAGATAACATCTCACCCCAGTCAGAGTAGCTGTCATCATGAAACCTGACAACAAATACCAGAGAGGATGAGGAGAGAGAAGAACCCTCATCCACCTCTGGCAGGAGTGAAATTAATGCAACCATGACAGAAATCAGCTTGGCGATTCCTCAGAAAACTGGAAACAGCACTACCATGTGATACAGCTACTGTACTCCTGGTCATATACACAGAGAACTCTTTATCATGTGGTAGAGATATTTTCATCTCATGTTCATTGCTGCTCTATTCAATACTCCAGCAAGGAAATGGAGGCAACTTAGGTGCCCTTCAAGAAGTGAATGGATAATAAAACTCTGGCACACATACATATATAATGGAATATTACTCAGCTCTAAAGAAAAACAAAATTACCAAATTTGCAGGAAAATGGATGGATTTATAATGCATGATATTAACCAAGCTCACCCAATCTCAGGAAGAACAAACAAACACATGTTCTCCCTGTATATGGATTGTAGTCCATAATGTGTACAATGTATACATAAAAACAAATATACATGTGAGTATAACGTTTAGAAAGGGAACAAGACTAATAAAGAAAATGCTTACTAATGAATTCGCACATGTATTATATGCAAGTAAGTCCTCTGAATGCTCTCTGGAGGCATAACACATTCTCAGTGTAAAACACAACCTTCAGTGGGCAGCGGCCACTTTGTGATTCCATGACAGGCTGTTAACCTGACTGCGAGACATGAGTTTTAAATTATGTTTTTTATTGTTTAAATATTCCTGTAGGATGAAGTTCTTTGTAAATACTACTAAACTTAGGGTATTTTATTCTTTATGTATGAATTTTAGCTATCCAATTAACACAGAGTGAAGTAAGAGGTGTAAAGTCATCGTAATTATGAAATATTTGAGGATTCCTGAGATTTATTGCCCCTGAATCTCAAAGAGCAACATGCCAGGAATTTGAAAACCCTGAGAAACTTGTGCAGCCACTATGGAAATCAGTATGGAAATCCCCCCAAAAACTGAAAATAAAACCACCCTATCACCCATCCACAGTACTAAGTCAACACACCAGAGATATTTGTGCTTCTATGTTTAGAGCTGTACTATTCACAATAACCAGGAAATGGAAGCAGCCCTTGATGCCCATCAACAAATGAGTTAATAAAGAAAATGTGGTACACAGGCTGGAAGACACAGAGACCTAGGATAGAACCAAACACGGCTGGAGGGGGGAAATGTCAGTGTAATGATGTCTGATATTCATTCTGCTACACACACAGATTGGTGCCTAGCCCAGTAGTCACCAGAGAGGCTTCACCCAGCAACTGATGGAAACAAACACAGACCCACTGCCAAACATTAGACAGCGCTTAGGGAGTCCTGTAGAAGTGGGGGACAAAGGACTGTAGGAGCCAGAAGGGTCAAGAACACCACAGAAAACTAGCAGAATCAACTAACCTAGGCACATAGGGACTCATAGAGACTGAACTGACAATCAGGGAGCCTGCATGGGACTGACCTATGCACTCGGCATATATGTTACAACAGTTGTGTAACTTGGTCCTCCTGTAGGACTCCTAACAGTGGGAACCGGGGCTGTTTCTGACTCTTTTGCTGACTTTTGGGACCCTTCTCATACTGGGTCTCCTTGCCCAGCCTTAATACATGGGGAAGTGCTTACTAAGTCTTACTGCATCTTGGTATGCCATGTTTTGTTGATATTCATCGGAGACCTACCTTTTCCTAAACAGAAATGGAGGAATGGGTTAGGGGGTGGAAACAGAGGAGGGTCGGGGGAGGGACTGGGAGGAGAGGAAGGAGGGGAAACTATGATGCAAAACAGTTTGTAAAACAAATAAATAAAAAGAAAATACCAGCCTAAAAGCCTATTTGGTTATTAAACAAAGAAAAGAAAATGTGGTACATATATATACACGAGGGAATTTTACATAAAGAAAAACAAAATCATGACATTTTCAGAAAACAGATGCAAATGGATTATGTTATGTGAGATAACAGACTCAGAGACAAATACCACATTATTTATCATACAAGGAACTTAAATTTTAGATTATATACATATGTATATAGCTACATCTATATGTCTGTGTTTTCAGGACACTTAACTAGAGAAGGAGTCATAAGAGGGGAAGAAGAGATCTTAAGGGCTGTGGGAAATAGGAATGACAACAGAAGACACATGATAAGAGGGTACAGACGAGAACTAACCAGAGGAAGATCAGGAGCCAACTAGAGAAGGGGGCAGAGAGGAGGGTGGTGGGGGAGGAACATACAACAACAAATATGACATATACATATCAAGATGCCGTAACAAAACCTCTTGTTCTGAGTGCTGACCTAAATAAGGACTCTTAAAAATAGGCACCATTTAAAAGCTGAAATGGTGCCTGGTATGTAGAGTTAACATGCTGTGATTAGGAGGGGACGGAAGCATCATTTCTTTACATACATAAACATAAACACTTACTTGATTCTACTGTCATCTGAAGCAGACTATCGATGACGTTGGATAAGAGCCCTTTACTGGATATCCTCAGGTGTTTTAGTATTACTGGAACAGCTTGGTACTCTAAAAATAAGGTTTTTCCTTCATCTGTCTTCAAGTCCAAACAAAGGGAATCAAATGCTTGAGCTAGGTAGTCAGCTGAAAACAACACAAACAACCATCTATGCATCCGTCATTAAATCAGAAACTTAAGGTTAAACAAAAAGAGCCACATCTTTAATAAAGCAAAAGAAATGTAAAAATAATCAAATGACAAGAGATCACAAACTAAATTTAGATTCATCCCCCTCAAAGACTGCTCACTGGGGAAGGAGAGAGAAAAAGCTGTCCAATTGCAATGGGGCAAATTCATTTAGTGTATTTACATTTCAGTACGAAGATAATCAGACCTATGCTGCTTTTTATACTAAGAAAGAAAATTAATGATTGATATTAAATAGCACGGTAGTATATATTTCCATATTTTGTTGTAATTATTACATTTCTACAGACAGCATCATATGTATCTTTAAAATAGCTGCTAAGATCATATGTCTTATTGCTGACTTCTAAATGCCTCCCCATTTAAAATTGTAACTATACACAAACCTGCTCAGTGAGTTTTTTAATATTTTTTTAAAAATGCTTTACAGATTTTCATTAACAGCTTTTTAAAAGATTTATTTGTTTATTTATTTATTTATTATGTATACAGTGTTCTGCCTACATGTATGCCTGCTGGCCAGAAGAAGGCACCAGGTCTCATTACAGATGGTTGTGAGCCACCATGTGGTTGCTGGGAATTGAACTCAGGACCTTTGGAAGAGCAAAAAATCTGGAACGCTTCATGAATTTGCGTGTCATCCTTGCGCAGGGGCCATGCTAATCTTCTCTGTATCGTTCCAATTTTAGTATATGTGCTGCCAAAGCGAGCACGCTCAGTGAGTTTCAAACAAGGGTTTCTGTCTCCTACTAAAGAGCAAATATCACACCATTCAAAGACAACTTCAAAAATATCGGGCTATGCTCAGGTCCACTACATTCTATAATTCACCCATTATTATGAACATCAGCAAGATTTTACCAAGACCCACACTGGAATGGCACTTTGAGACAAGAGTCCTTAAACTCCCCTTTTTAAAATGTTCCACATGTGACTGGTGAGCCACCAAATTGAGAGAAGAACTAGTTTAAAGGAGAAGACTTAACAGAGCGTCTTGGGCCCCATGTGGCGGCATAAGCTTTTCATAAAGCACACAGAGGGAGGTAGATCATTGTGCCCCAGGCCAGCCATAGCTACATAGAAAGACCCTGTCTTTGAAAAAAAAAAAAGGGAGGGGTCTTGGCCTTAAAGTGATGTTACTAAATGGAATTCCCAATGGTACCAGGTGTGAGATACCTCCCTGTGAGTTGTTGATTAGAGGAGGGAAGGGGCCACCCTCAGAACCAGATGATACCACCCCGTGGCTGAAGACACCACACACTTTTGTTTTTCTTTGCTTTTCTGATATTCAGCTTGAAGCCTGAACTCCAATATCAGTCTCTGGGTCATTTATTTATTTGTGTTACACACCTCCTCCTAGGTACGACCTTGCTCTCAAATTCATAACCTCTGGTCTGTTTTTCTTAACTTGATTTGAGCCAGGGGCTCTCACTGAACTTGAATCTCAACATATCGGTAGAGGCTGGTCAGTGAGCCCAAGCCCTCAGTGCTGGGGTTAGAGATGTACACCACTGTACTCGGCTTTCATGAGAATGCTAGGGACCTAAACTTGGGTTCTTATGCTTGTCCAGCAATACTTTAGCCACCAAGTCATCTCTCTGGCCCAAACTTTTTTAAAAAAAGCAGCAATACATACAGAATAGACAAATCCTTACCTCTTTACAGGAACAAGTTTTACAACAGTGCCCCCTACTGTATTTGAAATCACTTGCAGCAGCTAACATGATTACGTGCACTGACTGATACAGGGCTGTCTGCTAAGAAAGGGTCTTACTATATACAGGTCTGCCTGGTCTGGAACATCATGTGTAGGTCAAGCCAGCCTTAAGTTTGCCTTTGTTCTCTTCCCTTGGCTTCCCTAGTGATAATTGCATGTGTTTGTCACTGCATCCTGCGTCATGGTACCTTTTAAAACAATTTTAATTTACAAGCTTAAAAGGTCATGTTCCCCTTCCCCTCCCCCCTGTCTCTCTCTAATCTTTCTGGTCTTTTGCTTGTATATTATGGTTTCCTATTTTGTATTTTTATGGATTTGTGTGTGTTGATGTTTCTTGTGCTTTTTTTTTTCTTTTTCCTTTTTTTTTCTAATTCTGGTTGGTTTTGTCTGTTTTCTACAAAGAGAAACAAGATATGAAATTGGATGAGTAGGGAGAGGGAAGGATCCTGGAGGAGGAAAAACCATAATCAGAATATAGTATATGAGAAATTGTTTTCAATTTTTAAAAATGAGGCAAAGAGTTGCCCCTTAACAGTTTTCACAAGTAGAAAAATAGCACTTGGTTATTTTTTCTAAAGTGGTCTTATCTTTTTAAGAAACATTTATTTTATTTGTAATTATACATATATATATATATATATATGGGGAGTGGAGGGACTATGCAATCAAGAGGCTCACACACACACACACAAAGACAAACACTTGTACATACAGGTGTACACATAACCACCCCCACATACATTCATACATTCATACATATATACCTCACACAATACAAACACAGAGACACACATACATACACATGTACATGCATGTATACACACAGAGAGAGAGAGAGAGAGAGAGAGAGAGAGAGAGAGAGAGAGAGAGAGAGAGAGAACCGAAAGGATATAATAGCCTCACTCTTTTGAGAAAGACACCAATGTCTGCTAAAATTAGAATGACGTATCCTGGGCTAGAGAGATGGCTCAAAGGATAAAAGTACTGACTGTCCTTCCAGAGGACCTCAGTTCGATTCCCAGCACCCACATGGCAGCTAACAACTGTCTGTAACTCCAAGATCTGACACCCTCACGCAGACATACATGCAGGCGAAATGCCAATGTACATAAAATAAGAATAAATAATTAAAAAAGAATGACATGTCCTTTCATATATCCGTGTCAGGTTGGTGAGTTTATTGTACATTTTTAAAGTGCTAAGGCATGTATATGTTAATATTTGCAGTGACAAACACAGGAAATGAGTCAAACATCCCGTTGGTAGCATGATTAAGTGATGACTGGCTAAAAAGTTTAAAATAACGGATTTGGGCTATATGTGTGGATCTGGAAGTTAAATAGAATAAATTTGTGACTAAAAGATAAACAAATCCCAGCATGGATAAGAGAGAGGTGGATTATGTAATCCCACATCTGGGTGAGGAATTATTGGCAACTGAAGGAGAGGATGTGGCCCAGAGGCTAGTCACGTTCCAGTAGATGGTGCTACACCCATTTACACACAGGCAGCAGTTCGTGGGCTGGGTGAGTATAAGAAAAGCGTTCATGACTTTGGGAGAATGGGAGACATATAGGGGAAAATTTGGAAATGAGGGGATAGATCTAATGAAAATACATTGTAGGGGTAGGGGAGGGGCTAAGGAGCTTCTGACAGCTGACAGCTGCTGGAGACGGAGAATCACTTTTCTCTGAGAAGGGGCCACTAGTAGGTTGGCCATGCCCCGGGTGGAGACATGTGTGTATGTATGCATATAAGCTTTAGAACTCTACTTTCCTCCGCCTGCTTTCTCTCTGTTCACATGTCTGCAGAACAGCTCATAACCATTCAGTGGCCTGTACAGTGGGAGCTGCAGACCTGTCCTCAGTGGACAGCTGGGCACTCTGGTCTTCAGTGGAGATCTGTTGGATAGGCACAGAAGATACCCACACACCTTCAGACCAGTCTGATATCGCTGAGCAGCAGTGAACTCAGGAGCTGGTACAGTCCATTCATCCCCAAATTCCTCCATGGCACAGACTTTTTCAGCAGTGGCTTGTTCTTCCCAGTCTCCTCGGGTCTCTGTAGATGTAGAGACTGGGCATGACCTCCCATGGGTGCTCACAGAAGATGGTGCATGCACAGAACTTCCTGGGACAGGATCCACAACATCAGACCCAATGAGTGAGCTCCCTTCTGTCATTGCCTTGGGTAGCTATGTCTACATAGAGCAGAGCAGAGTCTGCATCATGCAGAGCATGGTAGCCAGGTTGGCAGAAGATGCCTCTACAAGGGGTTGGCGGTCAGCCCTAGGATCAGTCACCGCCAAAAGATGAGGCTCCCTAAAGTCTGCTTGGACCTGGCCAGTGAAAGCAGCCAGCACCTGGAGTGAGTCTGGTGGCAGCAGCAAATATCAGCATGCCTTGCTGGCCAGTGCTCCTGAGAAGATAATGAAGACATCAGCAGGCAGTAACAGCTTGAGCTGCAAGCAACAACTTCTCCCAAGTCCTCTTCAGATTTATGACGCAGACATCATCACACTTCCTTTTGTGGATGCACCATCTGGAAATCAAGGTTGGTGCCACTTAAACTGGGTTCCCGTGGCAAGGAACCTCTTCCTTCATCTGCAGGATACTAACGACTCTGGACATTGTATACATTTCCCTTTATTTACAATAGGAAATCAAAAACAATGCTGTATGGACCTGTCCTTGGCAGTATGAATGGGAGATTACAAATATTTTTAAAAGAGAACATGAGGTTGAAAGGGAGGGAGATGTGTGAGAAGAGGTGAGGGCAAGGGCAATGGAGGAAGAGAGCGAGGAAGGATATAATCAAGATACATTTTATACATGTATGAAAGTTTTCAACAATTTTATAATTTCAAGATAAACATAGATGTGTTTAAAAACAGAGGCAGTTGTAAAAGACATAAATTAGGTAGCTAATTATACATCTCCTGGAGTATAAGTGTAGCACACTCCTTTTACTCATAACTACTAGCATTAAAACTCAATAGATGACTCAAATATAAGGTCATGTAGCTACAGCTACTCCAATGTTGGCAAAGATGCCAAAATGTATACTAGAGAAAAGGCAACCTCTTCAAAACTGTGCCACAAAACTGGCACATTCCTTCTACATTCGCATATAGAAGAATGAAATTAGATATTTTTCTTTCTCCCTGTAACAAAAATCAACTCCAAATGGATGAAAGACCTTAATGCAAGACCTGAAACTCAAACTGTGAGGGGAAAAAGCAGAGCAAACACTTCAAGATGTAGGCATAGGCAACGACTTTCTGAAAAGGACCCCAACTGCTCAGGAAATAATGCCAACAATTGAGAAATGGGATTTCACTACTTCAAAGGCATCTGTATAGTAAAACCGAAAAGATACCAATGAAAGAGAAAAAAAATCTTCAACTACACACTTTTCAGAGGATGTATACAAAGAACTCAAAACCTCAAAAATGAAATAACAGGAAATCAAAAAACCCAATCAATAAATGGGCTAATGAAACGGAACAGTCAGTTCTCAAAAAAGATGAAACATAAGTAGCTAAACACAAGTGGCTAAAAACAGGAAAAAATGTTCAATTTTACAAGCCATCAAAGAAATGCAAATTAGAGCTACAAGGAGATTCCCTCTCACCCTAATCAGAGTGGTTGTCTTTAAGAAAGCACATAGCACTCGGCAGTGGTGGCACACACCTTTACTCTCAACTCAGGAAACAGAGGTAGGCAGATCTCTGAGGTCGAGGCTACCTGGTCTACAGAGTTCCAGGACAGGCAGGGCTACACAGAGAACTCTGTCTCAAAAAGGGGGGGGAGGAGGGTGGGAGGGGAGAGGAAAGGAGAGAGAAAGTGAGGGAGAGGACACAAAGCAGTAAATGGCAAGAATAGGGGATGGGGGAGGGAACCCCTATATACACTGCTTTTGGGAATGTAACCAGGCCAGTCTCTGCAAAAATCAGTTTGGAGGTGTCTCAAAAAATTCAAAGCAGATCTGGCCCAGCTACCCTACTCCTATGAACTTCCCCAGAGGATCCCAGTGAACACATCATAGCAGTGGTCACTGAAGCACCGTTCACAAAAGCTGAATTATAGAGCTAGGCTGGGCATGTCTAGGAGTAAGAGAGAGAACATGTGGTGGATATGCACAATGGAATTTTATTCTGTTGTAAAGAACAAAAATTATCATTTGTAGGAAAATGGATGCAACTTGAAATTATCATGTTAAGTCAGTTAGGCCTCATGAAAGAAAAATACAGCATGTTTTCTATTTGTGGGTCCTGGGTTTTATATAGATATATAAAATCATACACACACACACACACACACACAGCATGAAAGCAAAAGCAGATCTTTCTAGAATGTAGGGGACTAAAGGGAAGGGGTAGGAGGAGAAGAAGGGAGAGTATAGAGTATGGGGGAGACATACCCAAAGTATGTTACGTATTCGTTTACAATGTCTTTATGAAACAGTACTAAGTACAATGAAAACACGGCAATAAACATAAAGGAGTCTCTGGTGGAGCTACCTGTAATTTGAGCAGGGAACTTCAGAAATTAAGCAAGACTAACCCTAACCCACTAGGGTAGGCTAACCCGCACCCACACTCCTGTAAGAATCCCAATTCACCAATCTAAAAAGAAATAATCATTAACATATGTACAATTCTTTTAGTTTTGCTAAAGGAAGAAACTTATATATTTTCCTATCTCTAAACTTATCCAAAACATGACTATTACTACATCCTGTCACTCCAAAAAGCTTCTTAAACCTTTTGTAATGTCTCCTTCTATCAACAAATCAAATCCTAAGCAACCATTAAAGGATTATATGAGGAGGTCACATGTATTTATTTTGTAGGTGTAGGTGTATAGGTGAGTGCCCATTTGTCTATGGGTGTACCACGTGCCTGTGGAGGCCAGAAGGAAGTTACAGCTCTCCTTGGAACTGGGGTTATAAACAGTTGTGAGCCACCCGATGTGCATACTGGGAATCAAATCCTGGTCCTCTGCAAGAGCAGCCAAGTGCTCTTTGATGACTGAGCCGTCTCTCCAGACCACAAAATTTTTAATTTTGACAAAGTCAAATTATCTTCCCTAAATTAAGACAATTTTGGTCTGTTAAAATATTTTTCCTTGGTGTGTTGACACACACCTATAATCCCAGTACTTGGGAGGCAGAGTCGGAAAGCTTTCCACAATCTTGAGATTGCCATGAATTACATAGCAAGTTTAAGGACACCCTCAATTACATAGAAAATCTGAAGCTAGACTAGGTTAGATAATACCTGTATCAAAAAGAAGGGAAAAAACCAAAACTTTATGTAAAACCCAAGTTTAGTAACATAATCTCATATGTTTTCTTCTTGAACTTTTATAGCTCTAGCTTTTCAATTTCTATTTTGAGTTTTTTGTTGTTGTATGCCCTCCCCCCAACCACGTGTGATACACTATCACTCTAGCCTCATTTTCAGAAAGGACTAGCCCTGTCCATATTGAATTGTCTGGACAACTTGCTGAAAATATACTGGCCATAATGTGTAGATCTGTTTTAGATTAGCCACTGATATCTGGCTTTACAACAATACCATGCTCTTTTAAAGTCCGGTAGAATAAAACAAATTTGTGTTAAGGACTTTAAACCTTCTGGGTTTCTGTTTGAACTTTGAAATCTGCTTATCAATTTCTAACTAAGAGCTTAATATCATTTTGATCACTAGGAAGCCACAGCAACCAATTTGGAAAGAACTGACACCTTAAAACTAATCTTCATGGGTGGCAGTGGCACAGGCCTTTAATCCCAGAGGCAGAGGCAGAGGCAGCTGGATCTCTGTGAGTTCAAGTCCAGCCTGGTCTAGAGAGAGAGTTCCAGACAGCCAGGGCTACACAGAGAAACACTGGCTCAAAAACACCAACAAACAAAATCCACTAAACTTCCTGATCTGTGAATAAGGTATGTCTGCCTAGAATGTCTACATATTTGACCTTTGGTTTCTCTCCACAGTTTTAGTAAACAATCTACATCATTTTATATCTTTTGTCTCTCACATGTTTATAAATATTTGGGGGGGTTAGAGACAGGGTTTCTCTGTGGCTTTGGAGGTTGTCCTGGAACTAGCTCTTGTAGACCAGGCTGGTCTCGAACTCACAGAGATCCGCCTGCCTCTGCCTCTGCCTCCTGAGTGCCGGGATTAAAGGCGTGTGCCACCACCTCCTGGCTCACTTCATTTTTTTTTAATCTAGAAAGTTTCCACTGAATACTTGGTATAACTCCCAAGTAAAACCGTCTGTGGCTATAATTTTCCTGAAGGGAAACTGTAACTACAGATTCAACTTCTATGTAGACATGGGGTCTTTCAGGTTAAAGGATTTAGCACTTATATCTTTGAAATAATATGCCATTTCCTCAGAAGTGTTGTGTGCTGGCTTTAATTTATTTAGTACACTCTTTACTCTCTTCTGAGTCCTGTTAAGTCACCCTTGTTTCTGCTGCCACTGATTTTCTTCCTTCTCTTCCTTTCTCTTCAGCCTCACTAGACATACCAGTTTAGTAGTCTTCTCCATGAAAGAGTTTTGGTCTTCACTGATTTTTCTCTGTTACTTTTCATATTTTCACAGACTTCGGCTGATTATAGCCTTAAAATTTATGTTTTTTATTTGCTTCACTGTCCTCCCCTTTGTTTTAAAGGCATTGAGTACCTTTGAATGTTACTTTCGCCCCATCCCACAAAGTTTGGAATGTTCTGGTTTCATTTTTTTTTCATCTACTGTGACTTGTGGGTTACATAGATCACTTTAGTTCCAAATACTTGAAGGCTTTATGAGTATCAACTAGGGGGAAACACATACAACTGTTTTTCTACAACTTGAAATCTTTTTAAATTTATTAAAGTTTGTTTTATGACCCATGCAATGTCCTAACCATGAACACTACAGTGTTTTCTTCTGTTGTTAGGTAGATTTCTATAAACAGATCAAGTTGGCTGATAGTGTTGCTCAAACCCACTTTACTTTTTAAAAAGACTTATTTTTCTTTTTAAATTACTTTATTATTTTGTGTGAGTGGGTATTTTGCCTGCATGTATGTCTGTACCACAATATATGGCCCAAGGAAGCCAGAAAAAGGAACTGAATCCCCTGGGACTAGAGCAAAAGTGAGCCACCATGCAGGTGGTGGGCATCAAACCTCGGTCCTCTAAGAGTTCTTAACTGTTGAGTCAACACTCTAGCCCAGTCGTATGTAGGATATCTGATATGCCCATTATTTTTAGGTGCAAGTGGGAATGTGTGTGGATATGTGCATGTAAGTACAGTGCCTACAGAAGCCAGAAGAGGGTGTTACAAGCTGGTGAGAGGCATTGGGTGTGGTGCTAGGAAGTAAACTTCAGTCCTAGAGAGAGCAGTGTGCACTTCAAACACTGAGCAATCTCCCCAGCCCCTAAATCCTTACTTTCTGCCAATGTTCAACTGCTTAGAAATGTTGTCATTTCTGGCCATATTCACAGACTTACTGTTTCTTCCTTTAATTCTACCAGTTTTGGCTATGTTTCCAGATACAGAAAGGATCATAGTGATCCCCTGATGAACTGACCACTTAACTATTATGGGACAATCCTTTCCAGGAACAATCTGTCCTTAGAAATTTGTTGTATCTAACATTAATTCTGTGCCTCATCTTCCGTTTTGTTTTAAGACAGGATCTCATTGTACAGCCTTGGAGAACCTGCAACTTGTTATGTAGATCATGCTGTCCTCAAAACTCAAAGATCCAGGGGCTGGAGAGATGGCTCAGAGGTTAAAAGCACTGACTGTTCTTCCAGAGGAAGGGTCCAGTTCCCATCATGCAAATGGCAGCCCCAACTGTCTGTGACTTCAGTTCCAGGGGATCCAACACCCTCACACAGAAGGTAAAACACTAATTCATGTAACATAAAAATAAATTATTTAAAAAAACCCTCAAAGATCCACTTGCCTCTGCTTCCCAAATGTTGGTGTTAAAGATGTGTACAACCATGTCCAGTTACTGTGTTGTTTTTCCTTTAATTGGTGTTTAATTTATTTATAGTCAATTTGTATATAAAATGGGCTTCTTACAGGAAGAATATAGTTGTATTATTCAAGAGACAAGTTTTGCTTTTTAATTAAGGTATTTGCCATTTTTTGGCATATTTTCTATGCTTTTTCTCTTTTACTGATAGTTTTTTAGTTTTACATATAAAAACCCTATAGCTTATTCTTTTCCAATACTCACACACCAACAAGTCCAATACTGTACTGTCCAGCATACTACACAAGAAGTATAACAGACACCATCTTATTCCATCTTATTTCCTCATATAAAATAAACAGACTTTGCATTCTTGTTTTTTTCAGAGTTTAACAAGAATGAACATTATGGGCTAGCATGATGGCTCAGTAAGTAAAGGTACTTGCACCCAATCTGATGGCCCAAGTTTGACCTGCAGAATCTAATTCCCGCAAACTGTCTTCTGACCTCCACATGTGTACTCCCAATTAACTAATTAATTAAAATAAATGCTTAGAAAAATAAACATTACCTTTCATTAGACTAATGGTTCTTAAACTGTGGGTCGCAACCCTTTTCAGGGGCTCACATATCAGATATCCTGCATATCAGATATTTATGACTTCAAACAGCAGCAAAACTACAGTAATAAAGTAACTTTAGCCAGAGTTGGTGGCGCACGCCTTTAATCCCAGCACTTAGGAAGTAGAGGCAGGCGGATCTCTGTGAGTTGGAGACCAGCCTGGTCTACAAGAGCTAGTTCCAGGACAGCCTCCAAAGCCACAGAGAAACCCTGTCTCAAAAAACCAAAATAAATAAATAAATGGATTAATAAATAAATAAATAGATAAAATAACTTTATGGCTGGAGGTGACCACACACAAACTGTATTAACGGGGTTGCAGCACTACTGCATTAGATGGTGTTATCATATGTTGATACAGGACTTTGAATATTATCCTTGATTGACATAGTGGCTTTGAGTTCCTAATTTTGACTTTACCTACCTCTGGTGAATATACATGTTTTTTATGTAAGGTTATGGACTGCCTGTGAAAATTTTGTCTGTGTGTGTGTGTGTGTGTGTGTGTGTGTGTGTACAGAAAAGTTTCTAAGATAGGTCTGAGATGAATTTATTTTGGGATAATAATGCCTTTCCAAGAGTGATCTTCCTGTCTGGCCAATCAGCCAATCAGTGTTTTATTCATTAACCAATAAGAGAAACATATAGACAGAAGAACTTCCCCCTTCACTCCTGTTCTCCTCTCTAGTGAAAACAATACAATTTTAATTTATGTGACAAATACTAAGGCAACAAAGGTCACATAAAAATGTGATCTAAGAAAATCAACAAAAGCAGGGCATGATGGCACATGCCTTTAATCCCAGCACTCAGGAAGCAGAGGCAGGAGTACCTCTGTGAGTTTGAGGCTAGCCTGGTCTACATAGTGAGTTCCAGGTCAGCCAGAGCTAACTAGAGAGACCCTGTCTCAAAACAACAGCGATATATGCCTCAAGAGTTTATTTTTCTTAAATCCAGCAATTACAAGTGATTGTTTTCAAAATGTGCCACTGTTAAAAAAAATAACTCAAAACTTCATTCTGGAAAGGTTGAACATTTGTGACTATAAAAGAAATGCTTCATTATACAATAGTCTCCCATAAAAGTTTAACTAACATCACCAGTAAACACTCTGGAAGCTTACCTTGAGTGACTGTTTTAAGGACAATCAGGGTTGATAAAAATCTCAGTGACAAGTTGGAGCTCTTGAAGAATGCTGCTGTCTTTGGTCTGTTCTCCACAGAATGCTCTAAAGAATTATCCTGAGTTCCTTTAATTGCCACTCCTTTAAATATGTCTTCACCCAGCCTCCTCAATGTTGAGGTCATAGTTGAATGCTGTTTAAAAAAATATATATATATATATATATACACATACACCACATACACAATCATCCATTTTAAATACTTTGGTCAAATTTATGCATTAAAGCAAATATTTATGACAACAGAATTGAAAACATGTAGATTAGAGTTAAAACCGTATAATTAACTTTAAAAAACCAAGTATGGACTTCTTTTCTTGAAATGTTTTCCTAATAAATTAAGATCAGGTTAAATCTAGCATAGAGAAATATATCAAAAGAAAAGAGTTGGACTCTGAGTTCACTACTTTTCTCTGTTGGGAGCCAGGCCAACCCAAGGTTTTCTCAGAGGCCCTGACTAAGAATGAAGTCAGCAGGAAGCTAACCAAGCAATGTTGCACAAAAGGAACACAGGGTATTGAAAGGGCATCACAGACTGAGCACATGGCAGCCTGGGGACAGATAATTCCAGGATCATCAAGGAGGAAAAGCCAGGTTCCCAGGAACCAAGGCCCTGCCTAGCCCCAGCCCAAATGTTGCCAAGACTGCCCCTGGGCAAGATTCAGAAGTGTTTGCTTATCAAATGACCAACTTCTTCATGTTTTCAGCTCAGTCTCACTATAAATACCCCCAGTGACTCTGAAAATTTAACAAGTTCAAAAGAAGAAAATACTGGGTCAGAATCATGGGAAATTCTCAAGGAATAAATTTCAACAAGAAAATGGACAAAATAGAAATAATGGTGCAGAATAAGGTATCTCTGGAATAACTTGGGATCTGGTGGTCTACCACAGATTTATTATGACTCAAACAAAAGAAAACCATTTCAAACTACTGAAAAACAAGAATGCGTATGCTAGACTTAGATAACTTAAAAGTTTCTCTGTGTGACTTAATTCTTCCAGCCGTTCTCACTGATGTTCACAATGATTTTCCACATATTCACGAGGATTTGTAAACTGATTCTAAACTCAGCAATGATACTGAAATGTGAACAACCCATTTGTACACTCAAAACTAGAAACAGATATTCTGAGATTTTGGATATCAAATGATTGGGAACTGAATGGCATGGACAGTGCACTCTGATTTAAATGTACTGTAAATAATATTTTAGTATTCATGAGGAAACTATGTAGAATAGTTTTATTTTTAAGTCTAAAATAATTAAAATTTGCATCATTCAAAAAAATTTTAAAGCTGAGCAGTGGTGGCTGACACCTTTAATCTTAGCATTCAGGAGGCAGAGGCAGGTAAGTGGATCTCTATGAGTTCAAGGCCAGCCTGGTCCACAAAGTAAGCTATAGGACAGCTAGAGCTGTTATACAGAGAAACCCTGCCTCAATAAATAAATAGGTAGATAGATAAGTAAGATTTTAAAAGCCCAATAACAAAAAATTTTAAAGAAAAAAAATTACATAATAAAAACATAGTCACTATACCAAGAAGGCACAATAATCCTAAATGTATACCCACCAATCAACCAAGTTATAAAATGTGAAACAGGCTGGAGAGGTGACTTGGCTGTTAAGAACACCACCTGCTCTTGTACAGGACCCATGTTTGGTTTCCAGCACTACACGGCAGCTCACAACTATCTCTAACTCTAACTCCAGGGAGTCAGATACCCTCTTCTGAACTCCATGGGCAGTGCACATAAAAATTCTTAAGTTGATTATTTAATGTGATACAAGTGAGACACAAATGTGCATGAAATAACATAATTTTAACATACTATCCTCAGCTGTTAGTAGTAGAACTAGACAAAGTATCAGAGAGGATATAGAACTTATAAATACCACCAATTAACATTTATAAAAACACTCCACTCAACAACAGAACAAACAATACAGCTGTTAGCAAAACAAAAGCAGAAAGAACTAAAATTTCCAAGTAACACGTACACCAAAGAGGACATTCCAAGGGGATTAAAAAACCAGTATGGAAATGTAGAGGGAGGGACTGGAGAGATGGCACATAGTTGCCAGTGTTTGCTGCTCTTGCAGGACTGCAGTTCAGATCCCAGCACCTCAGCCAGGCAGCTCGCAACTGCTTCTGATCCCAGGTCCAGGAGATCTGACACCCTCATATGGTAGAAAACCACACATAGACACACATATACATGCACACAAATAAAAATAAAATAAATATTTTTAAGAATATGAATGAAAATGTGACATACAAAGACATGTGGGATAAGAGAGATGCCTCGGGTGGCTAAGTGCCTGCGGTACAAGCATGAAAACCTCAGGTGGATCCCCAGCACTCCCATCTGTAACCCCAGTATTGGGGGGCTAGTGTTTATGGGGGAACATAAGCAGATCTTTGAGCATCACTAGTCAGCTCACTGATTTTAACCAATCAGTGAGCTCTGGGTTCAGTGAGAGACCCTGTCTCAAAAAGGTGGGGGACTTACAAGATCGCTCAGAGGAGCATTTATTCCTGACCTGACCCTGGAATCTACAGAAAGCTAGGAAAGAACCAACTCCTCAAAGCTGTCCTTTGTGCTCTGACCTCCACACACATATTTCATGCAGAAATCGCACTCGGGAGGCAGAGGCAGTCGGATCTCTGTGAGTTCGAGGCCAGCCTGGTCTACAGAGCGAGTGCCAGGACAGCCTCCAAAACTACACAGAGAAACCCTGTCTCGAAAAACCAAAAATAAATAAATAAATAAATAAATAAATAAATAAATAAATAAGGTAAAGTGACTGTGGAAGATACCCTATGCCTATTACGTCTATTTGTTCCCTATAGCCATACACACACACACACACACACACACACACACACACACACACACACACACACACACACACACACGGGGAGGGGGGGTTTGGAGGTCTTACATGCTCAAGCTACACCCAGTGTGGCAGTCTCCTTCTGCTGCCTGCAGATCAAGACGTAAAACTCTCAGTTACCTCTCCAGCACCATGCTATCTTGCTTCTCGAAATGATGATAATGGATTAAACCTCTGAACTGTAAGCCAGCCCCAATTAAATGTTTTCCTTTACTGTGTGTTGCCAGGCAGTGGTGGCGCATGCCTTTAATTGCAGCACTCAGGAGACAGAGGCAGGCGGATCTCTGTGAGTTCAAGACCAGCCTGGTTTACAAGAGCTAGTTCCAGGTCAGCCTCCAAAGCCACAGAGAAACCCTGTCTCAAAAAAACAAAATTAATTAATTAATTAATTAAAAAACAAAAAACAAAAAAGAGTTATTGTGATCATGGTGTCTCTTCACAGCAACAGAACCCCTAACTAAGATACTGCCTAATAATATTTAAGAAATATAAAGGATGAGGTGATTTCAATTTTTATAAATTAAATAGATACAAAACCAGAAAAGGCTCAAAACACAAAAACCAAAGATCAACATTCCTTATTAATCAAGTATATATCTATATGCTATGGTAGTTTGAATATAATTGACCAACATAATCTCATAGGGAGTGGCACTACTAGGAGGTATGGTTTTGTTGAAGTGGATATGGCCTTGTTAGAAGTGTGTCACCGTGAGGGCAGGCTTTGAGGTTTCCCATGCTCAGGACACTGCCTAGTGTGTCAGATCATTTCATGTCGCCAGCTACTTCTCCAGCACCATGTCTGCCTACATGCTGCCTTGGTTCCCACCATGATAATGGGCTGAACCTTTCAACTATAAGCCACCACCACACTTAAATGTTCTCCTTTACAAGAGTTGCTGTGGTTACCTGGGTGTTAGTGGTGCACGCCTTTAATCCCAGCACTCAGGAGGCAGAGGCAGGCAGGATCTCTGTGAGTTCGAGACCAGCCTGGTCTACAAGAGCTAGTTACAGGACAGCCTCCAAAGCCACAGAGAAACCCTGTCTCGATTAAAAAAAAAAATCACTCAAAAACTCAAATAGTTAAAAATTGAAGAGTCCACACATGAATTTTATGCGAAAATTATACAGCCATGGTGCAAAAACACAGAGTTGTGAGTGAAAAGATGATTACATTCCTACGTCAGTGCTCAGCACATGAAATTGGTATACAAGCTGAATACAATTCTTATCAAAACCTTAGGACGGCATTTTATGGAGAAGACTGTTCTCAAACAAGAAACAGATTGCACACACATGGTGTACTATTTATTTTTCTGTGAAACATAACCAAGAGAACTGATACCAAATAGAGTCTACTCAAAGATAGATTCTGATGAGTCAGTACCTGTGTCCCAGCATGCAGCTGCCTTAGAGACCAATATATAAACTTTACAAAAGGCTCATGCAGTTTGACATTCACCAATGGCATCCACTGGAGCTGCTCTGTCATCATAGGCAAAAGCTGAAGGTGGTGGGAAACAAAAGCAACACATATTTAGATATCTGAAATTAACTGCCATGACTTTCTAAAAATGAACTAAACGACTTCTAGGATTGGTCTATCCACTTCTACAAAGAAGCCAGGTGAAATCTGAATAATGCACTGAATATGCAGACTAATTGGGGGTAGGGAACTGACATCTCTAAAAATATTAGGTCTTTGGACTAAGGATGTTCATTATTTAGATATTTTAAATTTCTTTCAACAATTTTACAGTTTTCATATTACACACTTTATATCAAAGTCACTGCAATTTACCACATTTATTCTTTCATGTGGTTTATGTGAGCTTTCATTCCATCTTGACGATTCCCTTTAGTATCTCCAGCAGGACGGAGGTTGATAAAGCCCTCGGCTTTGTATATCTGAGAGTCTTCGTTTCTCCATTTGTGAAAGGCTGTTCTACTGGACACAGTGCATCTGACGGTTTTAAATTTCAGTACTCTGTGCCACCACAACTGGCTCACCAAGATCTGCTACAAGAGATGCTAACATGTTCACAGAGGCGCCTTTGTATGTGGCTATGTGTTTTTCTCTTGTTGTCTTAAGTCTATTAAAAGTATTCATAAAGATAAATGAATCTGAGCCAGATATGAGATAAATATATTATTAAACTAATGTAAATTTCTTTCTTTTTTTTTTGAGATAGGGTCTTACCATGTATTTCTGGTTTGTGTGAAACGTGGTCTGTAGTCCAGGCTCAGAGTTCCACCTACCTCTGCCTCCTGGGTACTAGGATTTAAAGGCATTTGATACCAGACCCAGTTCAGATTTCATTTTTAAAAGTATTTTTGAGAGACTGGGTGGTGGCGCACACCTTTAATCCCAGCACTTGGGAGGCAGAGACAGGCGGATCTCTGTAAGTTCAAGACCAGTTTGGTCTACAAGAACTAGTTCCAGGATAGCCTCCAAAGCTACAGAGAAACCCTCCCCCCAAAAAGTTATTCTTGAGACAGTTTCATGAATTCACTTCTGGCTTTGAGCTTGCTATAGAGAAATACTTTATATAGGTGTTAAAAATTCTAACTAAAAAATAAAAAACTGAAAAAAACCTAAATAAAATGTGTCCCAAATAGCTATAATAAAGTACCACAAAGTATATTTAAACAACACTTGGGTCAGATGTAGGTCTCAGCTGGCCAAGATTAAGATGTCTACCACCCTGTACCTGTTTCTGGCGGCTAAGGGGAGGATTCACTCCTTACTTATTCAAGTTGCCAGCAGAGCTCAGTTCTCTGCAGTTCTGGCACTGAGATCTATGCTGACTGAGCTGAGGGCAGTATCCGGCCTCCAGAACTGTCTCCTTCCCATTGCTCATTCCCCTCCTTGGTCCATGTTCAATGCCAACAAGGATGCACTGAGTATTCAACCTATTCTTCTAACTCTTCCTTTCCAGTTTAAATACTCGGTGTGCTGGACCTCCCTGGAAACCTGGGAAAGCTCCCTGTTTTCAAGGACAGCGACTGACACTTTTCATTCCTTCTTGTCATGTACCAAAACATACTACCAAAGGTCAGAATGGGAACATTTTTCTACCTAGCACAAAAGACTTTTTGAAGGACCTTTGTAGCTAAAAATTTAAAAAAAGATGAATATAATTTGCTCAAAATCCTGAACTACTTAATAGTCATGAATTATTCCTGAAAATAACAAACAAAACCTGTCCTTTCCTCAAAGTTTTTGTGCTAAATGTCAGTCTCTAAACACCTGTCATACTAGTTATAAATCTTGAGCACTGATATAATATTAGGAAATATTTCCCTTTGATGATGAGAACCCCTGAAAGCAGAGATTTTACCCTTAATCCCAAATAGAATTAAAATAAATTAAAATAGAATTATCCCAATAGGTTTCAAATCTACAACTGTATGTAGGAAAAACTACTCACATTACTCAACAGATGATAGTTTGGGCACTTTTAAGCATTTTATTAAGATCATGTCTCTACTTTTCAAAAAAACCAATTCCCATCATATTAAGAAAACTACAAATACAAGGGTTTAGTTCCCAGAACTCCATGGTGGCCTACAACAGTCTGTAACTCCAGTCCCAGAGGGCCCATCACTCTCTTCTAGCTCCTTGAGCACTGCATGAATTTAGCACACGTACAGACACACACACACACACACAACAAGCATACACATAAAACCTTTCAAATTTAGTATGAATTAATATTGAGGTCTGAAATGAATCATGTTAAAAACGGTTGGACAGACAATTTTCTAGCAAAAATGCTTCTAAGTCAGATACAGAAGCACATATTTATAATCCCAGAAACGGAGGCAGTGACAAGAGAATCCTAAATTTAACACCACCCTGAACTACAGAGTGAATTTAAGGACAGCCAAAGTTATATACCGAGATCCTGCCTCACAAAACAAAAATACTTTCAACATTTTTCACTTAGGAACATGTCAGAAAGTTGGGGCTGGAGAGATGGCTCAGTGGTTAAGAGCACGTTTTGCTCTTGCAGAGGACTAGGGTTCAATTCCTGGCATCATATGATTGTTCACAGCCATTCGTAACTCTAGTTCTAGAGCAGTGGTTCTCAACCTTCCTAATGCTGTGCCGCTTTAATACGATTCTTCATGCTGTGGTGACCCCCAATCATGAAATTATTTTCATTGCTACTTCATAACTGTAATTTTGTTGCTGTTATGAATCATAATGTATACGTCTGTGTGTTCCAATGGCCTTAGGTAACCCCTGTGAAAGGGTCATTTGACCCCCAATACATACACAGGGGTCTCAAGCCACAGGTTGAGAACTACTGTTCTAGAGAATCCAAAACACTCTTCTAACCTCTGCAGGCACCATATTTAAATGTGGTACACATACATGCACGTAGGCAAAATACTCTCACATAAAATAAAATGTAGGGAACTAATTTTTAAGAAAATGTCAGAGCCAGTAAGAAGGCGTAGTGGGTAAAGGTGCTTGCCACTGAACCTGAGAACCACATTGTTGTAATTTTTAAAAAGCAGCTGGAAAGAGAAAGACACCATGCAATATTGAGTTCAAGCAAAAGGGTATTATTATTATTATTATTATTATTATTATTATTATTATTATTGGAAAGGGTCCATAAGAAGAGGAAAGGGAGGGAGGGAGAATGGTCTCTGGGGACAGGAGCATCAGGAGAGGGAGCGAGGGAGGGGGGGGGAGAGAGAGAGAGAGAAAGAGAGAGAGAGAGAGAGAGAGAGAGAGAGAGAGAGAGAGAGAGAGAGAGAGAGAGAGAGAGAGAGAGAGAGAGAGAGAGAGAGAGAGAGAGAAGGATAGGAGATAAGTAGGGCCCTTTTAAAAGGGAACATAGTGACTATTCACAGGTGTTGTTCTTAGTGGCTGCAGCTGAGGGGGTATCCTGTCAGAACCCCAAGGACAGGCCAGTACAGATGCCTTAATACTAACACACATAGTGGGAAGAGAGAACTGACTCCAGAAAGTTGTCCTCTGATCTCCATACATGTGTAGTGGTGTGTATACCCCTCCCAATAAATAGATGTAATTTAATAAATAAATGAATGAAACTGCCAAAGGCTTTTCCTTACTTACTCTTCATGTATTTCAAATTAACGATAAAATAAAACCTTGGGGGCTGGAGAAATGACTCAGTGGTTAAATGCACCTACTGCCTTCACAAAGGACCCAGCTTAGGTTTGAAGCACTCACACAGGCTCACAACCTTCTACACAACACCCTCTTCTGGCCTCCACAGACACCAGGCACACATGTGGCACTTATACAGATAAAATAAAAATAAGTGAGTCGTAAAAACCAACCTTTACACACTTCTCTTGAATATCACTTCTCTGGGACGGTTTGAAGGATGGTTTTTCACCATCTACACCAGGTTCTTCAGGATCCACTTTGCTAAGATGGTGGACTGATATCCAGTCCATGAAAACAATTAACAGTTCATACACTTGTCCGTTGAGTGCCGTCTGTTGATCAAACATTAAATCAAACATGACTGCAGTTGAAAACCCCATAAAAACTAAAAAGAAAGCCTTAAATTTGGTGGTTATACAATAATTTACCTAGACAAGTGTTTAGGTGTTTACCTAATATCAATTCCAAATCACATATTTACAATTATATTAAAAACATTAAATGCCTGCTTGGATAAGACAAGTAAATTCATCATAATAAGGGAAATACAAGTATACTTTATTGCTATAATAAAATTTTTCAGTGGCTATATTATAGTGGCCTTACTCTACATAGCTCCATTCCAGCACTAAAGAACATGAAGCGAGAAGATATAGAGTTTCAGGGCAAACTGGGTTACATACACAGTAAGACTGTCTGGAAACCAAGAAAAAAAATATTTTTTGAGCTAGGGTTTCCCTATATAACAGCCCTGGCTGTCCTAGAACTCACTTCATAGGCCAGGCTGGTCTTGAACTCACAGAGATTCGCCTGCCTCTGCCTCCTGAGTGCTGGGATTAAAGGTGTGTGCCACAACACCCACCTGAAATGTTTTTAAAATAATTATCATTAAAATTATTGAAGTCTGATAACACAAAAATGTAAAAAAAAATGGCTTTAATTCAACAACATGGACTAGCCTGTCTCAAAAAAAAAAAAAAAAAAAGGAAATCATTACAGACTCTATGATTCCCTAAACTAAAGAATTTCTACTGCAGGATTTCATATTTTCTTCCCACAAAACTTTCTTTCTTTGTAATAATAACCTGATAAGCAATTTTTCTTCCAGAAACCCTATTCTCTGGGAGCCTACTTAAACAGAAGAAAAAAGCAGTAAGACAAAAGTCTGGGATATAACTCAAGTGTAGAACACTTGCATAGCATGTGCGTGACCTGTGCTTCATCCCCTAAAAAATAAAAATACATTAAACCTAAGCAGCTGGGCACACCTGGAGTGGATAATTTGAGATTGGAAGACCCACCCTAAGTCTGTGCCACACCCGGTGGACATGGGACAAGGAAGAGAAGCTTTGCTCTTTGCCTGCTTGCTCCCACTCTCTTGGCAAGTTTATGTATCCAGCGGCTGAGGCTTTCCTTTGCCTCCTTCTTGTAGACGCCAATGTAAACTGAAGATGAGCAGCTCTCTAGGACTCTAGCATAAGACCAGTACTGCTGCCTCTTAGAACAACTATTAGCTTCTCAGCCTTCCCATCAGGAGACAGCCTGTGTTGGACTACTTGGATCACAGCCTGTAAGTCAGTCTAATACATCCCTTCATATAATATATAAATGTGAATACACTCTATCACCCACCTACCCACCATCCATCCATCCATCCATCCATCCATCCATCCATCCATCCATCCATCCATCCATCCATCCATCCATCTGCTCTGTTGCTTTAGAAAACCCTCTAGGAGTCACCCTTAGTTTACAGAGCAAGTTCAAGGTCTGTCTAGGCTACATGAGGGAGATCCTACCTCAAAAATTAAAACAAACCAGGCAGTGGTGGCAAATGCCTTTGACCCAGCACTCTGGAGGCAGAGGCAAGTGGATCTCTGAGTTCGAGGCCAGCCTGGTCTACAGAGCGAGTCTGAGGATGGCCAGGGCTACACAGAGAAACCCTGTCTGAAAAATAAAAACAAACAAAAATAATAAATAAAATTAAAAAAAAAACAGCAAAAAACAGAATCCTTCCCATCACACCACAGGAACACAAACATCCTACTCCAAAAACTATTTCTGAGTCAATCTAACAAAATGGTCTGCCCTATCTTTGACTATTTTTACTTAATAACTGTCAACTATGAGCCTTAGTTTTATAACCAGAGCTTGCAGTACTCCCAAGTTCCAAAGAACTTTGTTTCAGAATAATTGTTAGATGTCTTCGTCCTAATAAAATTCCTAAAGTTTTCTTTAATCTCCAGTTATACCAAAAGCCGGCCTGTGCATCAGGAGAGTACAATCTTACTATTTTCAACTAAAAGTTCCTGTCTCTATATTTTTGTCTTCTCAGTTTTTGTCTGTGTGGCATGAATGTGTGTGTATTCTTGTTTTCACATGCTGGAGGAGTATATATGCACATGGAGGTCTGAGGTTGGAATCTTACACGATATTCATTGTATTACAGCCTCTCATCAAACTCGGAGCTCACAGATATACTGGTCGCCTTACACAGCTTGATCTGGGGAACCCTGCTGCTCCTTCGTGGGGAGTCAGAGGCAATCAGGTAAACTGATGCAGACTTTTATGTCTTTATAAGGGCTTCTTCGGGGGATCAGAACTCTGGTTTTCATGCTTGCAGAATACACTGCAGACACTTTCCCCTTAGAGCCATCTCTCTAGCCCGTCTCTGTGTTTTGCTTGACAATGATACATTCAAAGCACAATTTTGGCCAATTTAATTCACTATTCTTCACAATAATTCATTATTAAATTGGGAAGCATGCTAGATTTAATTACTCTTTTGTAAAAGTGCAAAGCCAGGCTAGGGATGTAGCTCAGCTGGGAATCTGTCTTTGATGTAAATCACAGGAAGTTCGGTCTCCAGCACTATCGAAGGCAGATGTGATAGGCCATGTCTATCATCCCAGCATTCAGGAGGTGGGGTCCAGAGGATCAGAAGTTTAGGGTCATTCTCAGCTACAGAGTGAGTTCAAAGTCAGCCTAGGAGACCTGTGACCCTATTGCAAAATAAACAAAATATAATATACAAAAATAAGCCAGGTGCAGTGACTCATCCCTGCTATACCAACATTCATGAGGTCGAGGCAGGAGGACTCATTTAAGTTTCAGCCAAAACTAGGCGACAAAACAGAGATACAAGTGTGACTTAAAAGATATACAACAATAAGCAGAGTCATAAGGACAAAAATCAAGCAATTGAGAAAAATGGTGAATAGCTGCCACATTTTTTGAAACAAGAATAATTTTAACATATATACATATATTTACTTTTTTACTGTACATGATGTATGTATACATGTATGAGGGTGTGTTGTGTAGAGGTCAGAGAACAACTTTGGGAAGTTGGTTCTCTCCTATAGTGGGTTCTGGGAACCACTCAGAATGTCAATGATGAATTAACGATGACTTAATCATTGATGAACTCTTTAATCTGGTGGAAGTGGGGCTTAGTTGGAGGAATGTCACTGGAAGGATGCCCTTGCTCCATCCCTCCCTCCACTGACTCCTGGCTTACCTGGAGGTGAGCAGACCTGCTTCACTACATGTCCTTCTGTCATGAAGCACTGCCTCACCATGGGCCCTGCCCCAGTTTCCTTTCTATTGCTGTCATGAACACTAAGACCAACGCAGCTTGTGGAGGACAGAATTTATTTGGCTTCCACAACCTGATCCCAGTTCATCATAAAATGAAGTCAAGAAAGGGACTCAAGACAGGAACCTCCATGGGGAAGTGAAGCAGAAACCACAGGGAAGTGCTGTGTGCTGCCTTGCTTCCCGTGGCTGGTTCAGCTTGCTTTCCCACACCATCCAGGACCACCTGCCCCCGGTGGCACCCCGCAGTAGAGCAGACCCTCCCACATCAATCAGCGACTAAGAAAATGCCTCACACTTGCCTACAGGTAATAGGGAAACCCCCTATTAAGAGTCTCTTTTTCCAGATGACTCTAACCTGTGTCAAGCAGACAAAAAGACAAAACCAAAACAAACAGGCCACAAAACAGGGAGCCACACTACCATGGCTGAGATCCCTGAGGCTGTGAACCAAAATAAATCTGCTAAACAAATCAAGTAAGTTGATAAAAAGCTCACAGAGAGGGTGTAGTTTTGATAGGAAAATAACTTTATTAACAACAGGTAGCCTTAAAGGACTCTGGGGCTTGTTAGTATCACTGTACTGAAAACAGTGCTAAAATATAAATGTTTTTTGTAACCCCGGGAGTTACTTTGATCAAATAAACCTGCTCTTTCTCTTTTTCAATTCTGCTTGATCTGGCTTACTGTGTCAGTGGAGAAACCTATTATCGAAATACAGAAAACCTATTAAGACTATTCTCTGTAAAATAGTTAAGATGAATTCTTTCAAAACAAAATATATGCTTTGCTTAAAATAGAAAAAAATGATTAAAGAGTAAGAGCAAATTTGAGTCATAACATACCTTGAAAGGTTTTGAAGCCGGTACTTTTTCTTGTTTTAAACTTTTCATTTCCTGAGCAGCAAGGGAATCTCCTTTCAGTCTCTGTATTGTTGTAAACTCGTACTTCCTCTGCAAACAGCATGGTCACAAATTAAGGAGCAATCTTATAAAAAGCAAGCAAATCATCTACAAATTCAAGACAGAGCTAAAGAGATGGCTCAGCAGTTAAGACCACTGGCTGCTCTTCCAGAGGACTAGGGTTCGAGTCCCAGCAACCACATGGTGGCTCACAGCCATCTCTAACTCCAGTTCCAGGGGATACAATGTCCTCTTCTGACTTCCATGGGCACTGGGCAATGCACACAGTGCACATATATACATGCAGACAAAACACTCAGACACATTAAGAGACCAAAAATTAAAATTAATAAAAAATAAGACTTGGGCCAATGAACCTATGCAGAGAAAAAGGGAATTTCTAATAACAAAGAGAATCTAACCCCCTGACTGGAAGTATGTGAGCCCAGCTCTTGGAGAAAGGGGGTTAGCTCACCACCATCTGTGTCAATTAATTGCCAGTTGTAAAAGTTCCCTGACCCATGGGATAATTGGCAAACTCATGACCCCATACACCATGCCTCTGCCCTATCTTGCTTAAATGTAACTTTCTTAGCTATATAGTTATTGCTTTACTTTATACTTTGTGTAATGACCTTGAGCAACCATGGAAACTTTGTAATTTTGTGGCTCTAAGACTTGTGGTCTTTGCCTATAAAAACCCCCCTCAGTTACTGCTAGGCACCTCTGACTCTTCCAAGCATAGAGGTCCCTGCCAGCTTGAACAATAAAGAAACCTTTGCTTTTGCAAAGGTGGTCTTTTAGGGGTTTTGTGAACCTGTCATAACACACATAAAATGATTTAAAAATTATTGTGGGGATCAGAGAGGTATCTCAGCAGTTAGGAGAAGGTACTGCTCTTGGAAGACCAGACATCAGTTTGGGTAGCTCAGGGTTGCCTGCAATTCTAACTCCAGGAGCTCCAATGCCCTCTTCTGGTCTCTGTGGGCAACTGCACATACCACACATGGCACACAGCCATTCATACACACACATATACACTAAAAAAAATTATAAAACAAAAGCTCAGGAGAAAAGCAGGCAACTTACCTGTAGGTTATCTAAACGAGCTTGAACTTTTTTTGCCTGAATCTCCATCTTCTTGTTTTCTTCACTTACTTCATTTAGCTAAGGAAGGGGAAAATTACATATTTCTTCAACAGACGTTTTAAAATATTTTGATATGAAGGATTTCTCAATGTACTATCTAATATTACCAGATATTTAACTGAGCAGTGTAACAAAACAGCCAATAATTCCCATTTCACTCTAAAACATTAACAGCATCCACTTCTTTGAAAAATTTGCAAAACTCCTGTAAGTTAGTGTTGCCTATCAGCAATCTGTAATTATGCACAAGGCAGGGACCTTGTGCCTTGTGGCACACCTCTGAGGGATTATCTTGATTAGGTTAAGTGGGGGGGGAAGACCTATAAAACAGGGTGATACTATGTGAGAGCTTGGGTCCTAGATGACATAAAAAGCAGAAGCTAGCTGAGCACAGGCATTCATTGCTCCCTGCTTCTTGATTACAGATGCAAGGTCATCAGCTGCCTTCCCAAGCTCCTGCCACATGACTTTCCCACCCCGATGGACCTTACCCTTGGACTCTGAGACAAATCCCATCTTCCTCCCTTCAGCTGCCTTTGTTGGGTATTTTATCACAGCAACAGGAAAAGTAACAAAGACAATGCCTAATGGGAAATGTAGTGGAAGTAGAATTTTAATGGACCTTGCACCGACCAGTTTTATGTCAATGTGACACAAGCTAAAGTCATCTGAGAGGAGGAGGCCTCAACTGAGAAAATGTCTCCATAACATCAGGCTGCAGGCAAGCCTGTAGGGCATTTTCTTAATTGTGATTGATAGGGGAGGACCCAGCCCATTGTGGGTGGTACTACTTTGGGCTGGAGGTCCTGGGTTCTGTAAGAAAGCAGGCTGAGTGAGCCATGAGGAGCAAGTCAGTAGGCAGCTCCAGGAACCCTCCATGTCCTCTGCATCAGCTCCTGCCTCCAGGATCCTGCCCTGCTTGAGTTCCTGTCCTGACTTCTTCAATGATGAACAGCATTGCTTTGACTTATTTGCTGTAGGATGGGGGAGCACATATGGCTGAGATGTGTGGAGGACCCCGTTTGCTGGGGGCAGTGCCACCCTTGGGAGGTGGTCCTGGATGGTCTAAGAAAACAGGCTGGGCAGGTCATGGATACCAAGCCGGTAAGCAGCACTTACCGCTTCAGTTTCTGCCTCAAGCTCCTACCCTAACTTCCCTTTATGCGAGATCACAGCATAAGACTACAAATGTAGGCTGAAATAAGCCCTTTCATTTCCAAGTTGCTTTGGGTCTTGGTATAATCATAGCAATAGGAACCCTAACCAAGTCAATACACATAATCAGCCCTTTCTCTATCTTCACCCATATTCCCTCATTTTAATAGAAAGAAGAATAAACTAAGTTACAACACACAAAAACATTTCTGCTAAGCAATTTTAGGGTTATGTATTGACGATAATTACAACTCATATATAAGTGGTTATTGTACAATATAGTACCATTTTATATACACTAGCTATAAGCAAAAAGGCTTAAGTCTTGCACAGTGCCTAACACTTAGTAAATACTTTTTTTAAATTGTTGTAGTATACAGTTACAAAAAGTATTTAAGCATAGATCAACGCCTAAAAGTCAATTCATTCTCAAATTGACAAGTTTTTCTTGTACTTGCTTTAAAAAAGGAAAAAAAAATGTACATGGGTATGTGGTTTGAAAGACAACGGCTCCCACAGGCCAATAGGGAGTGGCAGTATTAGGATGTGTGACCTTGCTGAAATAGGTGTGGCTTTGTTGGAGCAAGTATGTCACTAGGGGGTAGCCTTTGCTGTCCCAGATGCTCAAGCCCCACGGACTGGCTCATTCTCTTCCTGCTGCCTGCTGATAAAGAGCTCTTGGCATTGGTGGTGGCTCACGCCTTTAATCCCAGCACTTGGGAGGCAGAGGCAGGTGGATCTCTGTGAGTTCGAGGCCAGCCTGTTCTACAGACCAAGTTCCAGGACAGCCTCCAAAGCAATACAGAGAAACCCTGTCTCAAAAAACCAAAAAAATGAAAAAGTTAAATATATAAAAACAGAGCTCTTAGCCACCTCTTCAGCACCATGTCTACCTGCTTGCCACATACTTCTGCCATGATGACAATGGACTAAACCTCTGAACTGTGAGCCAGACACGATTAACTGTTTTCCTTTAGAAGAGTTGTCATGGTCGTGGTGTCTCTTCACAGCAACAGAAACCTAAGACAATGGGTGTTTTGCCTACATGCATGTCTGTGCACCACAAGCGGCCAAAGAGGGCATCAGATCTCCGAAAGCTAGAGTTACTGACAGTTGTGAACCTCCATGTGGGTGCTAGGAGCTAAGCCCAGTCCTCTGGAAGAGCAGTCAGGGCTCATAACCACTGAGCACTCTCTCCAGGCCCTGTGCTTGCTGTTGATCTAGTAAAGCTCTTGTATTTTTAATTCTTTAAATTGCCAAATAGATCAGCTATTTGTCAAAATAGATGAAAAAAGCAAGAATTCAAATATTTTATCTACATTTACAAGAATCTTACAATAAAGTCAACAAATTTAATGAAATTCCAGCTGAAATGTTTTAAGACTGACATTCCTCAAATACAAGTCTTAAGTCTTAGCATCTAATACATACGAAGTAGGCCTTACCTGTTTCCTTAAGTTATCATTCAGCTCTCTCAGCGCATCAAACGAGGACCTCATTCTCTTGCTCTCTTTATTCTTTTCCTTAAGAGCTTCTGTTAAGTGTTCAACTTCTGTGCTGTGTTGCTAAAAGAGAGGGAAGTTTGATCTGAATAGCAGCTTAGGGCCCAACATGCCCAAGGCCCTGAGTTAAGTCCCCCCCCCCAAAAAAAAGCATTAAAAAATAAACCAAGCCAGGCGGTGGTGACACACATCTTAATCCCAGAACTTGGGGGGCAGAGGCAGAGGCAGAGGCAGGCGGATCTCTGAGAGTTCCAGACCAGCCTGGTCTACTGAGAAATAAAGAAAATAAGGTAAGCAGGAGTGGGGGCAAAGAGGAGGAAGGAGGTGAAATGAGCAAATATGGCAAGAATGCCGTAATTAATGAAGTGGAATTGCTCTGCAGTCAAACGCTTCGCAATTACCTCCTTCAAAATCTGAAATCTCGTCTGAACCTCTTCTTCAACACCTTTAATTTTGCTCAAGGCAGTTTCATGTCTGAAGAGCAGCTGTTCCCGTTCTGCTAAAAACCGTTCTCGTTGTTGAAGTTCTTCGGCAAATTTCTGCTGTGATACCGTTTCACACTGTCAAAATACACAGTTTAAATGGTTTTCCTTAATTAGTTCACAAAATCTGCAATTGTGCTTTAACCCACTAACACTGTCTTGATCAAATGGTTTTTGCCAGTGTAAAATAGTGTGTGGCCACTCTGGAAACACAGTCTGTTAGTTCCTCAAAAATTGTTAAACATAGTAACCATCTGACTCCAGCATTCCAACAGAATTAAAAGTGTATGTTCATACAAAACTTAAAACACAAATGCTCCCAGCAACATTGTCACAATAGCCTGAAATGTAAACAACCTATAACTAGATGGTTTTAGCTGTTGGCTTGACACAACCTTGAATTACTTTGGAAGAGCGTCTTAATATGGAATTACCACCATCAGGTTGGCCTGTGAGCATACCTCGAAGGACTGTCTTGCCCAGTCCACTGTGAGCAGTACCATTCCCTTGGAAGGGGCCCTGAGCTATATAAGACAGAACAAAAAGCTACACAAGTAACATGGTTTATCTGCTCTTGACTGTGGATATGATACAACTAGTTGCTTTTTAGTTCCTGCTGCCTTGACTTCCCTGCTGTCATGGACTGCAACCTGGGATTGCAAGCCAATAAACCATTCCCTCCCCTGTGCTGATTTTTGCCAGAGTATTTTATCACAGCTACAAAAGTGAAAGTAGGACACAACCCAAATGCCCAACAATTAATGAATAAAGAAGGTATATAACAGAGTAGTATTTAGCAATAAAGAGCACGTGCTAATACATGATTTGACAGGAATGAGCCTGAAAAATACACTAAGTGAAAGAATCCAGGCACAAATTACTACATAGTATAGGATGGCAAATGTAAAATATCCAGAACGGACAAATCTAAAGAGACAGGAAGTAGATTAGTGGAGGCCTCTGGGGGATGATGAAATATTCTCAAATATTCTAAAATATACTCATGGTATGCAACTCTATGAGTATATTAAACATAGTAACACATTTAAAACTTAATGAGTTACGAATTTAAAATGCCGTTTTCTAGCTCAGATCCAACAGTCACTATGCTGGTTTGTTTGTTTGTCAGTTTGATATAAACTTAAGAGTCCTCTGGGAAGAGAGAAACTCAATTCAGAAAAAATTCTCCATCAGACTGACCTTTGGCAAGTCTGTGGGGCATTTTCCTGATTAATTGATGTAGGAGGACCCAGCTCACTAAGGGTAATGCCGTACCGGACAGTGGATCCTGGGTTGTTTTGGAAGCAGCCTGATAAACACAGTGTTGTGGAATATTATTTCAAGATGTGTTACATTTGTTTATGCTGTGGAACATCTGTCTAATGATGTAAAGATGTGCGGCTTTTGTTTATGCTGCATTTGTTCAACTCTGGGAAGCTGTGATTCGTTGCCTGTCTAAAACACCTGATGGTCTAATTGATGGACGGCCAATAGCAAGGCAGGAGAAAAGACAGATGAGGCTGACAGGCAGAGAGAATAGGAGAAATCTGGGAGGAAAAAAAAAAGGAAAAGCAAGAGAACAAGAGGAGGAAGATGTCAGGGACCAGCCACCTAGCCACATAGCCAATCACAGAGTAAAGCCCAGAGGCAAAAGGTAGATGGGATAATTTAAATTAAGAAGAAAAGCTGACAAGAAATAAGCCAAGCTAAGGCCGGGCATTTATTAATAAGAATAGGTCACTCTGTGTGTGCATTTATTTGGGAGCTAGGTGGTGGGCCCCCAAAAGAGTAAAAAAAAAAAAAAAAGCAGCCAACAACACACTATGGGGTTTAAATATAAACCCCATAGATAACATAAATGCTTATGTTTAGAGCTGAATTTTGACAAGAGACTTCTTACACATAAGTCATTATAATGAATTTATAATGTCTTCAAATAACACAGTTTATATCAGCACTTTTTGTTTTCTATCTTAAGGATGGGCCAGGCTGAAAGCAAACATAAGACAACCTAAAATCTAAAGACATATTTCTTAGTAAACCACCACTACTTTGAATTTTCTCTGTCACTATATTTCCCATTCAATAATCCTATAAATTAAACATGCCCCTTCTGACTTGCCTGGATCTGTGTAATATACTTTCAATCACATTCCTTATATATATCGAAGTTTTGCAAATAGTCTTACAACATTTCTGAATTTCCAATTCAGCATCTGGTTTTTACCTGCAGTTTCAGATGGATGTGAAATAATTCATCATATATTTGATTTATTTGATGTGGAAGTAAACTCTGCTTATTTGACACTTTGGATTTTGGATAAATGACTTGTTTCAGAGGTGAGTCAACAGAATCACTGCAGTGTTCAGTATGGAGTCTTGATGAAGCTATGTTAGTCGGCAGGGCGTCTGCAAAAGTTTTAAGTTTTCTCAGACAGAGCAATCTTCTGACACAACTGCTTTAAATAAAACTTACAGTATTGTTTAGAAGTCTTGAAAGAATGATATGGTAAAAATGATAAAATATAACATAAGATTTGAATAAAGTGTATAAATGAATTATTTGTACTTTATGCAAAGTTCCTGGTAAATCTGAAATTGTTTCAAACTTAACTGTAATGTGGATAAAAACACTTATGCATTAAGTATCCCAGGCCAAGATATGGAACATTACCTCACAAACTCTAATCATGTTTCCCTCTGTGCCCTAAAACCAAATTAACCACCAACTCAATTAATAGTGCCAATCACTGTCTTTACTTTTCAATTTCCTCTACCTATATCCTAAAAGTCCCTGTTTTGTCTATATTAGATTTTTCATGTCCTGTAGTTACACAATTTCTATAACTTCTTCCTTTAAATACTAACATGTTCTCTGAAATCTATCCATGCTGACTGCAGAATGATGGGCTTACATGTCTTTACTACCGTATCCTATTTTATAATTATATGGCAACATTCTCCCAGACAGGCATTTGAGGTGCTTTGGTTCTACAGACTTTACACATTCATGCACATGGTTCTGCCACACATCTTCAGTCATTTCTCTGTGATTATATATATTAAATATATATATCCTAAAAGCAAAATTTCTGGCTTTTAGGATCTATGTGTAGGTTCAACTTTACATTATTTTCTAAAGTGATTAAACAGTCTGAACAGTATGGGTAAGTTTTACTTGCTTCCTATCCCTGCCAGCATTGTATATACCAGAATGTTCTTTCTGTTATTAGAATATAAAATGCTCTCTTACAAAAGATAAACCCTTAGGCTGGAGCGATGGCTCAACTAAAAGCACTTGTTGCTTTTGCAGTGGACCCAGGTTCAGATGATTATAAACCACACTATCCATAATTCCAGGTCCAGGGGATCCAATACCCTCTTCTGACCTCCACAGGCACCAGACATACACATGGTGCACCTAATGCATACATGTAAAACATTCACACACAAAATTTTAGAAAGAAAAAAAGTAAACCCTTATATGTACTGCTTGTGAAATATGCAAACTAGTCCAGCCTCTAAGAATATCAGCTTATGCCTCTCAAAAGACTAAAACTGTATCTGCCATATGGCAGTCCTATCAGGTCTGGTGACAAAACTCTAAGTCAACGTACTTAGATACATGTGCATATATGTTCACTGCAGCACTATTGCCAAGATCCAAGTGGCAGAACCAACCTAATTATCCTTCAACAAAAGAGTAACTAAAGAAATGTGACACATCAAATACATGTGTGCCCGCTCACACAAACCTACACACATGGGATTATGTCATTTTTAGAAAAATGGATTCAACTGGATATTATCATAGTAAATTAATTGAGTCAGTCTCAAAGACAAATATGGCAAGTTTTCTCCTGTTTATATGTAATAGGTTTTATATAGATGCATCAACTCAGATCTAGAAGGATGGCTCAACAGTTTCGAGTTCTTGGTGCTTTTTCAAAGGACCAGAGTTTGGTTCCCTGCACCCATGTGGTATTCTGCTCACAACCACCTGTAACTTCATCTCTGACACACTCCTTTGGCCTCCGAAGGCACCTGTACACACATTTACATGTGCACACACATTTGCTCTTTAAAAAAAAAGACATAAGCCGGGCGGTGGTGGCGCACGCCTTTAATCCCAGCACTCAGGAGGCAGAGGCAGGCGGATCTTTGTGCGTTCGAGGCCAGGCTGGACCGATAGCCTCCGAAACAATACAGAGAAACCCTGTCTCGTAAAAAAAAAAAAAAAAAAAAAGACATAGAAGCCAGGCATAGTAGCAGGCATCTTAATCCCACACTTGAGAGGTAGAGGTAGGCAAATCTCTGTGGGTTCAAGGCCAACCTGGTGTACAGAAGTTTTAGGACAGCCTGGGCTACTTAAAGAGTCCCTGTCTCAAAACAAACAAACAAAATGACACATAAAGTCATGTATGTATTTGTACGACATGAAGGTAGAAGCAAAACCTTCTAGAGGCAAAAGGGACTAACAGGAAGTGAGAGGGGTGAAGAATATTACACAGTTCCTATG
Source organism: Mesocricetus auratus (assembly GCF_017639785.1). Lineage (NCBI taxonomy): Eukaryota > Metazoa > Chordata > Mammalia > Rodentia > Cricetidae > Mesocricetus > Mesocricetus auratus. The sequence continues at coordinate 25,602,297 of NW_024429208.1, forward strand.
TAATAAAAGTATATTACATATTTCCTATGAAACCCAGAATCATAAAGAATATATGCCAATAAAAACTCACATATAATAAATGGAACTCGGTGGCCTTGGGACAAGCTTTAAAAGTCTTTCATTATAGTCCCCCATCTTGGACAGAGCATGAAACAGCTAAAATAAAAATCTAATTTACATTTGGGAGCTAAAGGCAGGAACTCTGTTAAGTTTGAGGTTAGCCTGGTCGACACAGCCAGGACTACTACACAGAGATAACCTATCTCAAAAACAAAAAAAAGCAACCAAACAAACAAAAACCCTAATTGTTTTCCAGGCAGGTGGCATAATACCCATAATCCCAGCAACTAACCGAGGCATCACAAATTCAAGGTCAACCTGAGCTACAGGATGAGAACATACCTGAAAAACAAAACAATGAAATGAATCAAAAAAACAAAACAAAAGTTTCATCACTGAGATAAGCAGAAAAATGAAAAACCCATCTAGGTATTATATGTTTTTTGTCAACCTTCAAGTACATTCAACTTTTAAGGACAAATTTCTCTCACATTTGCAGTAGAAAAACTGGTCACCTAATGGAAAACACAAGCCCAGGCTGACTCAAGCTACACTATCTTCAAATGCTGAGACCAGTGTAACAAAGGAGATGAGGAGGGCAAGGCAGGCAGAAACAATGCAGACAGCACATGTGCGATGCTTCAGAGGAGCAGCAGTAATGCTCCACACCCTGCAGCCAAAGGGGAACAGACACCACCTTTAGTGTCCATTGTCTTCTAAATCTATGGGATACATTCGGTTAGACAGAGAAAGACCGCTACTGAGCAGCAGGGAAGCCAGCAGGAGCGATCTACAGCACTTTTTCAAAGCACAGAGCTGGTCACACCCTCAGAAGCCATGAGGAAACATGAAAAGGAACTAAAGACATTGTAAAAGTTCAGTTAATCATGAACTTTTTTTGGATAGGCTTTGAGAATGGAAGAACACAACCAGAAAATGGTCTGTTTACTTCTCTTCTCCTTTAACTTGATAGCAAGCCCACCAAGCATCTTACGGTTTATAAAACTTCACAGCTCAGAAATATACAGATTCCTGAGGAGTTGTTACAACTATAAGGTAAGCATGATTTACTCTACATGGCAAATTCCTATTTATGAGTGTTTCTCTTACCTTTTTCTATTTCTCTGAAGGACTGCTTTGTTATTTTGGAGGCACCATCTCTATGATCATCTTCAGTTAGTTCTTTTTCTGTTTCCCATTTCTTTAAATTATTAAAGGAATCCAGTTCATCATCTAGGCTTTAATAATACATACATATCAGAAATCAGGAAATTCACTACAACAGCTGACAAAAAAAGAACTGCTTTTCAGGGAGTGATATCACAACAAATGAGGAAAATGTAAAAATTACATTTAAAAAGCTTTTATCATGTCTACAGTGTTCCGCCTGCATGTATGCTTGCAGGCCAGAAGAGGTTACCTGATCTCACTGTACATGGTTGTGAGCCACCATGTCATTGCTGAGAATTGAACTCAGGATCTCTGGAAGAGCAGCAAGTGCTCTTAACCTCTGAGCCATCTCTCTAGTTCATAAAAATCATTTTTAAATAAAAAGTGCATGTAAAACATACAAACTAAGTTAAAAATCCTGAAAATCCACAGCAAGTGTCTGTCAACCTTTTCTGCACATTGAACAGACCTAATTTAAAAGCTGTAGAATGCTCAGTGCCACCAAACTCTTCTAAACCCAGTAATTCAGACATGCCAGGCACTGCTACCTACAGTGTGGTGAAGATGATTAGCAGTTCATGTATAAACCAGAACCTCTGAGGTCACCTCTGTACAGCACTGCTCAAAAGGGACGTAATGTAAGTGACAGGAACTTTTGCTCATTCTTCTGGTAGATACTACAAACATTGAAAAGAGGCAAGACTTTCACACTGTTTTTCAGTTATCACGGTCCATATGAAATGTCACTTCACAGCAGAACGTAAGACACGGAGGTTGTTGTGGTTGTGTATAAAGTACTCCTAAGGGTGCCAGCGTCGATATCCCAAAATCCCTGAACGACTAGTTTCCAAGAGTGCTAGTTTCATGAACAGGTTAACCCACTAAAGGAGAAGTTGGGAAATGGGGCCTACATGGAAGAAACAGGACACTAAGAACAAAGATGTATTGTCCTGGTCCCTTTTCATCACTGTCCGCATCCCAGCTGCCATCAAGTGTGCAGCTCTGCTCTAGCACGCCTTCCACCGTGACACTCTGCATCACCACAGGCCTGGAAATATGGCAGTCAGCGATCATGGATTACAAGTCTGAAACCAGGAGCCAAAATAGGCCCTCTTCTTTTGTTTATGAACACTGACTAACAGAAGAGGGTTTTTTACATTATCTTGACCAACCTATGTCTTTGAAATTTCTGGGTGTATTTTGTATTTATAGCACAGCTCTTTTCAGACAAGCCCTTTTCAAGTGCTAAACAGCTGTTTGTGACCTGTATCTACTGGTAAGACAGCGTACTTATAGACTAGACTATGATTAAGGATTGGGAAAAAAGGCCAATGGTATAAAAATCTTCACAGTCTAAAACCTTCAGGTTATAATTTGGAATGATACCCAGATCTACATAAACGGTGGCACTGGAAGAAAGTACAGAAGTTTAAGGGGGGACTAGGAGCAGAGGCACAGGGATAGTAGGAGCTAGGAAGGAGGGTCAACCAGACTAATAAGGATGAAAAAAGCATAAGGAAAGCTAATACGTGGTAAAGTAATTAAAAAATAAAATAGTTTCAGAATACAGAGATGGCTCAGCTGTTAAGAAAACTTAATACTCTTGCAGAGGACCAAGGTTCAGTTCCCAGCACCCACAGGTTATGGCTTACAAGTCATCCACAACTCCACTCCCAGGAGATCTAACACCCTCTTCTGACCTCCATGGGCACCAGTCACACATGAGGTACGCACAGATAAGATGCAAGGAAAACACTCATACACACAAAATGAGTAAATCTAAAAAGGTGGGCATGGTGGTACACACTTCGAATCCTAGCACTCAAGAAGCAGAGGCAGGAGGATCTCTGTGAATTTGATGTCAGTCTAGTACACATATCCAGTTCCTGCATAGCCAGGGCTACACAGTAAAACCCTGTCACACTATAAAAGAAGAACAAATAAATAGGGGTTGGAGAAATGGTCAGTGGTTAGGACTGCTCTTCCAGAGAATTCAGGTTTGATTCCCAGAACTGGCACGGCACCTAACAACGATTTGTAATTTCAGTATCAGGGATATGGTATCCTCTTCTGGTCATCTCAGACAATGCACACATGTTTTGCACAGACATAGTTCAGTGGTTCTCAACCTTACTGATTTTGCAACACTTTAATACAATTCTTCATGTTGTTGTGACCCCCAACCATAAAATTATTTTCATTACTACTTCATAACTATAATTTTGCTACTGTTATGAATCGTAATGTAAATACCTATGCTTTCTGACGATAATAGGTGACCCCTGTGACTCCCTTACAACGGTCTCAACCCACAGGTTGAGAACCACTGGCTTAGCAGTTAAGAGCACCCACATGGTTCCATAACCCCAGTTATGGGACCCAACAAGCATGCACATGATACACAAACACTCATGCATGTAAAACATTCATATGCATAAAGTAAAATACCTATTTTAAAGAAATTTTAAGGGGGGACTGGAGAGATGACACAACAGTTAAGAGAGTTAAGGGCACTTGTTGCTCTTGCAGAGGACCTGGGTTCAGTTCCCAGATCCATATTGTGGCTCACAACATCTGTAATTCCAATTCCAGGAAACCTGATGACCTATTCTGATCTCCGGCGGGACCAGACATACACACAGTACATACACTTTCATGCAGGCAAAACAGTCATACACATAAAATAGAATGAGTAAATCTTTTTAACATTAATTTTTAACTACTTAATAAGTTACAGCAGGAAGGATGGATCAGTGGGCAGAGGCACTTGCTGCCAAGTTTGACAACCTGAGTTTGATACCTGAGACCCAAACAGTAGAAGGACAGAACTAACTCCTACAAATTGGGCTCTGGCCTCAGCATGTGCCTTGGCACATGCCCACACCATCTCCCACCCAGACACTAGATAAATAAATAAAATAAATGTAATAAAGACTAAATAGGGGTGGAGTGATGGGCTTAGTGGCTAAGAGAACTGGCTGCTCTTGCAGAGGATCTGGACTCAGTTCCTGGTACTACACTGATTCACAGCTGTCTGTAGCTCCAATTTCCAGGTGAGACATCCTCTCCTGGAATCCTCAGGGAGTCAGGCACACAAGTGGGCAAAGTCCACACACACATAAAATAGTAAATTAGGATCTTCAGCTACTCATCAGGGTCAAGATTGCTTTTACTTACACACACACACACACACACACACACACACACACACACACACACACACTCTACCTCTTTTCTACTGCAGTTTCTTGAGTTGCTAACAGAACAGTAACAGTATCTGTTCTGAATGCCTTACCAGTTCACATTTAAGTGTTTGAAGGAACTGCAGAAAGGTGTTATGGGATGCTTCCTTTCATCAGAGTAACGTCTTAATGAAGAACCGCCTTTATCTCCAGCGCAGTAGGTATCCAAATCTTCTGTCAATAGAGAAAGTTACACAATGACATCAGATACTAATGATCTCATTCTGGCCTCCTAACAGTAAGATACCAAAATCATTTATCTGTCTCTCTAATGAGTTTAGAGAATACACACTGAATTTCATATTGACATTGTGCCTTCCTGATTACACAATGCTTTTCCATTTTTATTTGACCCGGTGATGACTCTTTAAAGTAAGAATAGGTGTCTCTGAGTCTATTACACATGTTAGAACCCTAAAGACCAGAGGGTTGATGTGATCAGAATACAGCCCTCATCCCTCCTAATATGGTCCTCAAGCATTTGTCTTTAACATCTGTAAGCCTATATGTAAACCCAGTGAAAATGAAAATACTCATTTCAGATAAAAACAAAATAGATGACTGTCTTAAGTTAGTTATAGTTTCTATTGCTGCAAAGAGACACCACGACCATATCAACTCCAATAAAGGAAAACATTTAATTGGGGTAGCTTACAGTTTCAGAGGTTTAGTCTATTATCATCATGAGGGGACATGATGTCATGCAGGTAGTCATGGGTGCTGGAGAGGTAGCTGAGAGTTCTACACCTGGATCCACAGGAAGAGACAATAAGCCACTAGGCCTGCCTCGAGCTTCTGAGATCTCAAAGCCCACCCCCTAGCAACCAACACACTTCCTCCAGTAAGGCCACACCACCTAATAGTGCCACTCCCTATGGGGACCATTTTAGTCAAACCACCTCAATTACTGACTCGGTTAGTTAGTATAATCCACCACAGCAAGTGTCCATACATTATTTACATTTCAAAACAGCTGGTCCTTGTGGTACACACCATAATTACAGCACCGGGGCAGGAAGATTAACAGGAAGTTAGAGGATAGCCGGGGTCTCCCTGTTTGCTTCAGCAGTCAATTTGACACAGCATAGTTATCTGAGAGACACACTTGGAGGACGGTCTTCATCACATTAGACTGTGGGCATTTTCTTCATTGTTAATTGATGTACCTGCCAGCCCTAGGCAGGGAATCCTGGGCTACAACAGAAGCTAGCTGAACAGAAACTAGGAAGCTAGGGAGCAGGACTCTTCCAAAGTCTCTACCTCAGTTCTGGCCTCCAGGGTCCTGCTTGAGTTCCTGGCCTGGCTTCCTTAGAAGCTGATGGACTGTAAGCTGAGGTAAATCAAGTCCTCCCCAAGTTGCTTTTGTTATCACAGCAACACCAAGTAAACTAGGACTCTAGGCGACATAACAAACCCATTTCAATGTTTTAGGCTGACTAAATTTCAAGATGTAAGAAGCTTAGAAAAATGTTTCATTTGAGGCATTTATTCTTATCCTCTTTAAGGTTCTTGAACATCCTAAAAACTGCTATCTTTAAGTCTTCTTCTCATGCTGCAGCGAAATTGTATCTCAAGGCCTACTACAATAGAGACACTGGCTTCTGAAGCAGGCAGAGTGTCTTGGCTGTTGATGTGTTTTTGTGCTGGGATCTAGGTAGGCATCTAGAGTTTTGATGTTTGGGGTATTTCTTTGTGTAGATACATGGTCTTGTCTTTGCTGGGTGGGTATTTCAGTATTTCAACAGTCTTTGCTGTTGTCCACTCTGGATCCTAGGCAAGTATAGTACAGAGTGATTCTGGAGTTTGGGGGAGACACAAACGAATGAGGATGAGCTAGAAGGGAAGACTGAGAGGGTCAGGGGCAAAGATCTGAGGGACCCTGGATCCACACCACGAGATGGAGTCCCCAGGGAATGGAGGGTAAGGCTGAGGGTTAGAAGGGAGATCTACTAATAACCTGGACCAGTACTGTGGGATAATCTTTCTGCACACTGTGAAGATGGTGCCTTTGCCAAGGTGCCTTCTGTTTGGTTTAATAAGGAGCTGAATGCCCAACAGCCAGGTACAGGGAGACCTTCCAGGCACAGAAAGGACTCCGGGAAGAAGAGAGGCAGAGAAGCCAGCCAGACACAGAAAGGGACGGAGGTAAAAGTCACATGGTAGAATGTAAACTAATAAAAATGTGGGCTAACTTAAGTTATAAGAGCTAGTTAGGAAGAAGTCTAACCTATAAGCTGAGCTTTACTAACTAGTAAGTAGTCTCTGTATCGTTATCTGGTGGCTGGCTGGCAGGGCAGATAGAGGCTTGTTATTAATAGCACCAAGAGGCAGAGTCCCCAAGGAATAAAGGTAGGCTGCAAGATGGGGCTCCTGCAACAGTGGCTGTAGTATGACCCCACTGTTCATTCTATAAAGGGCACATGTTTTAATCAACTCTCCCCTAAATTTTTAATCTAGAAGTTTTAAAGAAAGAAATGTATCAGGGAGCAAAAACAATTTCTCTACAACCCTTATAATTTGATAGTTAGGAGAGACACTGGTAATCACAAACAAGCTAGCAAGAGAAAAATCAAGCAAGTGTTTTAAAGCACTCAGTACACAACACACAGGAGAAGTCTCAATAAAGGCTACTCAAATCATAGCTTAGACTTTGGGTGTGAATGGAATCTTCAACAAAGATTAGCTTTTATTATTATTTTTGTTTGTTTATTTTATTGGTTTGATTTTCTAAGACAGGGTCTCTCAGTATAGCCCTGGCTGTCCTGGAACTCACTATGTGGACCAGGCTGGCCTCAAACTCAGAGATTCTCCTGCCTCTGCTTCCTGATTGTTGGGAATAAAGGTGTACGCTACCAGCATCTAGCCAAGATTAGGTTTTTAAAGAACTGAGAAGGCACTGGCCAGCATGTCTCAGGGATCTGCCTGTCTACGCCTTCCTAGCAACCAGGTTACAGGAACACATTGCCAAATCTGGCTTCCACGTGTGCTGGAGATCTGAACTTAGGCCCTTCTCTTCTGAAGCAAGTGCTTTACCAACTGAGCCATCTCCTCCACCCTCATGGAGCTGTCCTGACTCTGCTTCTTCTTAATTATAGTTTATATCAAAGGGGCATGTTTGAGGGTGTGGCATTCTAGCTTTCTTCATATAACGAAGAAACAAGTGCAGAAGATTTACAGGTAAATGACAGGTGACAATTCTGTTACAAAAAGAAGATTCTCAATGAAGAAAAAATATTTCCAAAAGATATTTATAAAGTATAGACCACAAAGTAAAAGCTATATAGACACTGGCAAGAAAAGCTGAAAATCGCTGGTGCTGCTTACATTCTCTGAAAGCCTGCCGTGAACTCGAGATGAGAAGCACTCTCCGTCACTGCATGCTGAGTTGTTTAGACTCAGGGGAAACACAAATGCCCTCAAAGGATGCACAGGGTCACCATGAGTGACTACAAACTGCACTTTTTTTTTTCGAAGACAGGGTTTCTCTGTATTGCTTTGGAGCCTGTCCTGGAACTTGCTCTGTAGACCCAGCCAGCTTTGAACTCACAGCGATTCACCTGCCTGTGCCTCCCAAATGCTGGGACTAAAATCATGCACCACTACTGCCCAGTACAAACTACATTTTTGTTTATTTGTTTGTTTGTTTTGAGACAGGGTTTCTCTGTGGCTTTGGAGGTTGTCCTGGAACTAGCTCTTGTAGACCAGGCTGATCTGCAACTCACAGAGATCCACCTACCTCTGCCTCCCCACTACTGGGATTAAAGGCATCCACCAACGCCATGCTAAACAAACTGCACTTTTATTACCAGATAACCTTCTAATTTCTAGCCTAAATCAATTTTTTTAAAGCCTGCTGATTTCTAAGGCTTTTAACCTTTCCTCATTGGTTTTGTTAGTAGTGGAAATAATCCCTTTTCTTCTATCACTTTCTTAAGATCCCGGATATCTGTCGTTAGTTCTTTTTGACTATTATTTCAGCAAACAACTCTAACTGGTTATCTTTTTTGTTTTGAATGATCTCATTCTGTCTGTAGACCTAATTTTGACATTTCAGAAACATTAACCATTCTTCCTTTATATTTATTTATTTATTTGCTTGCTTTGGAGCCTGTCCTGGAACTTGCTCTGTACACCAGGCTGGCCTTGAGCTCACAGAGATCCGCCTGCCTCTGCCTCCCGAGTGCTGGGATTAAAGGCATGTGCCACCAACAGCCGGCTTCATTCTTTAATTTCACCTATAACTTTTCTGAAAGTGCTGTATTGGAATCCTTGTAGACAGGGTGTTTCACTGAGAGTATTTTTTTTAGTCCTTAGACCCAGCTCCTACATATATATATATATATATTTTTTTTTTTTGGTTTTTACGAGACAGGGTTTCTCTGTATTGTTTCGGAGGCTATCGGTCCAGCCTGGCCTCGAACGCACAAAGATCCGCCTGCCTCTGCCTCCTGAGTGCTGGGATTAAAGGCGTGCGCCACCACCGCCCGGCTCCAGCTCCTACATATTGATGAAATTAAAGACACTACTGATGCTATACTTACCAAAGTTTAATGATTATTACATTTAACTAATAAGTATAGCACTGAAGTATTAACAAATTAATAGATTAGTGGTTAATACTTATTTCCATAAAAAAGTTTCAGTTTAGCTGGGTGGTGGTGGCACACAATTTTAGTCCCAGTACTCAGGAGGCAGAGGCAGGCAGATCTCTGTGAGTTTGAGGCCAGCCCGGTCTACAAAGCTACACAAAGAAACTTCATCTCGGAAAAACAAACAAACAAAAAACAAAACAAAACAAAACAAAAAAAGCCAAAAAGTTTCAGCTTATCAAAAAACATTACAACCCCCAGGATAATTATGTTTTCCACATATATTTATGTATTCCACTTGATAAATTTTTCCTTTAGTTTCTACCCTAGTAACTCTACCTACCTAAAACTACCAACTAGTCTTCTTCACCCAATACAGTCTGCTCAATTTTTAACATTTTCAAAAGCAAACATATTAGCATGGAACATAGCTGGCTTAGTGATCAAACACTTGCTCAACCTTGATCAAGGGTCTGGTTTTAACTCCCAGTAGCACAGGATTAAAAAGGAAGGAGCACATACTATAAATTACACACACACACACCCCAAAAACTCTCATTAAATTTAACATTTTGTTTGTTTTTTTCTTTATTTTAGAAACATCATATTTTACATATCAATCCCAGTTCCTGCTCCCTCCCATGCCCCCCATAAATTTATTTAAAGGGATCTCACACATTCATCCCTAAATTCAATTATTATGCATTTATCAAAAAATTAAATAAAAAATAAGCAATACTAATCGTACAGCTAAATCATTACAAAAATCTCTTTCAAATTAAATTTGTTAAAATACTCAAATATACAAAATATTCTATTGACTTACCTGGGGAGGTTAGAATTCTTCTTTTATATTTATTCTGATCAAAATTTGAAAGCTCATGCTAGGAGGATAAAAAAGACATACTTAAACACTAAGAAATATTCCCTTACAATATTTTCCATAGATTATACTGTTAATTACAATGGTTAGCATGGAAAAACCTAGGGGCCGCACCCTAACCAACATTAGCATCACTGATTAGGCAAGCAAACATCATGTACCTGTTGGTTCACCAGAGCAGCCCATGCACCACTCAGGTCATATTCCTGCCAAAAATACAAAACCAGAATCAAATCAAACCAGAATCCATCAAACTCAAACTGAGAGAGATTCTATACACAACAGTCTTCTACCTGGTGAAAGCATTAATGTTGTAGGAAACTAAGTTGTAAAGGCAACAGAGACAACCAGATGCAATGTTCAGACCTAGGTGGCATCTGCATCAGGAAAAACTTTCTACAAAAGGTCTTAATTGTGGTAATTAGTGGAACCTGAGTATGAACTAGACATTGTCCTGTATTATTGTGGCCATACTGGATATCCTGAAAAACATCAATGAAGCCTTAAAATTCTGAGAACGTGCTTCAGAGGAAAACCAACCCAGAGGAGTACGTGTTGCAATCTGAATTAAGGTTATGTGAGGACAGAATGGATTTGTGACACGGGCATGGGAACACTGAGATACACTGACGGGGTTTTGAGAAGATAGCCAATGTGGGAGGGAACTAAGGAATGCCTGAGACCTTTCTCAACTCTGGAGAATAGAATACATAATGTTCCCGTACCTCAGATGTTGTGCTTCATAAAACCTTGAGTTTGCTAGGCTGTGTGTGAAGCAGGCTTCTCAGCTGAACTGTAAACTCCCAACTGTTACCAAAAGAGATGTGATGATTTAAAAAAGAAAAAAATAATAATAAACCTTGTGGAAACTGCAGGGCTGCAATTGGTTTCCCCGCTTCGGTTCTTCCAAGCATTCACAGGAGATGCGATCTGGCCAACCTCCCACAGATTGTTATTAGCAAATTGCTTCGGTGGGGGTCCCGCAGCAAATAAGCCAAGACACGCCTGGCGAACGGCGCGTTCAAGGGTGGGCTACAAGAATGCATACTGCCACAGCTTCTAAGTTTGCAATTACTTCGGAGTAAGAAGCTTGCCCGAAAGAACTACACTGTCTTCTAAACCTGGGGCACTCTGGTCACCGCCAGAGGACCAAAGCCATGCCCCGTGCATCTCGGCGGTTTCCCTGAGGCAAGGCGCTCCGGGCGAGCCTCCCCGAGGAAGGCGGGCCGGAGCCCTCCCGCAGCCGCCCGGCCGGCGGAGCACGCCGCGGGCTCCACTCTCCTCACCTCCACGCAGCAGCTTCCCGCCAGGCCGTAGCGGCTTTTGAGACGCTCCACTACCAAGTCCTGCCCCGGTGGCTTGACCACCCTGCGCTCCATGGTGGGCGGCTGACCGCGGTCGCCTGGGAAACCGCGCTCACAGCCGCGTCAGGGCCGGCAGTACGTCACGACGCCCGGCCCCGCCCCTGGGAACGCTGGAAGCCGGTTGGAAGAGGGGTGCGAGGAGGGCGCCCTGCAACCCAGTTCCTATTTGTCCTTCGATTCCCACACCTCCACCCCCACGCCGCAGTGAATGAAGTGAGCAGTGAAAAACGGCATTCCATCTTCCCTGCGAGCGGAGCGCAGCCAGGCAGCAGGAGGGAGAGTATCTTCTGCACACCTGAGGGCCAACGTGCTACCCGGGGCCTGGGGCCACGTGGGATACCAGGTACATTTACCGTGCAAAGAACTTGTCTAAACACACTTCTCTTCATCAAAAGTGGTTACTATCACAGAAAAATCAGGACATGTCTGAATGCCAGGCACACAAATTGCAGCAAACTACCTTTTCAATTCCTTTGCCTATTTCCACAAATTTGGGTTAGGCATGGAAGATGATGGGTTATGGTCTTAAACTGGACAGCTACATAAGGAGACCTGCCTCATGAAGTCAGAAAGACGCTCTGTAAACATGTAGTTTGGTTTAAAACAGAAACCTTTCTTTCCCTAGCCCTACAACAGCACCCAGTACACAGGTCAACCATATCCTACAAGCTCCTACTTGGGCAATTTCAGTTTCTAAGAATTTCCAGCTCATGTGGATCAGCAACCCCTAAATTCTTTTAACGTTGCAAAAGGAGACAACTATTAAAAATTGCTTAAAGAATACCTTTTGCTATAAAATACCATCTAAACTGTTTATTCTGGAGTTGAGGTTTTTTTGGGCTGATTTTAATGAGCATAGAAAATCTAGCCAGTTGGAAAAGAAAATGTAGGGGAAAGGGACTAGTCAAAGAAACACACCCTGAGCAGAACCAAAGAAACACACTTTGGCCCTGCAACCAGAACCAAAGAAATGTACCCTGGCCCTGAAGATAGTGCCAAAGAAACACACTTTGTCCCTGGAATCAGAGTCAGTGAAAGAAATGTACCCTGGACCTAAAATTGGAGCCAAAAGGCTAAAAAGGACCAGAGAAAGAAACACACTTTGGCCCTGAAACCAGACCAAATCTGACCCTAACCTGTGCAGAAAACTAACCAATCCCTGAACAGAGCTCTAGCCAATCTGAGCTCAGCACTAAACTCTGACCAATCCCCACCCTGGAAGCCCCATATAAACCCTGTGTCTGTTCAGCTTGTGGCTGAGTGGCAGAGGGCAGCCACTCTCCTGGATTCTTCCCTCCCAATAAACCCCTTCGATGAGCTTTGGGTGAAGATCTTTTTTTCAGTGGCCGCAAAGAGCGAGCAGGGCTGTAACACTTTTGCCAGGGAAACCTTCCCTTGGCAGAGCGGAGTTGTTACACTCTTCCAGGAGTAGAGCTGAACTGTAGCAACTTCGTCCTCGCCTGGGGAAACCCTCTCCTGCCTGAGCAAAACTGCTACACTGGGCAAACATCCCCAGCTGGAAGACCCTGTTCTGCCAGAGTGGAGCTGATACACTGGGGAAGCCTTTCTCTGAGGCAAGGCTGTAAAGCTGCAGCTTACTGTGGCCTGTGGTAGTCCTTGGCTCCTGAGCTCCAGGATACCTGTCCCATCCCAAGCCAGCCTGAAATGCCTACAGAAAAATCTTATCAATTTAAGTTTATATCATTAAATAATACATTCTAAAATGTATCAAATATATTATAAAAGCTTCTTTTAAACTTCTTTTGTTGGAGCTCAATAGCTTAGCCATTAAGAGCACTGACAGCTCTTCCGGATACTTGAGTTCCATTCCAAGAACCCAAATGGTGGCTCTCAACCTTTGGTAACTCAACAGGTTGAAAACATGTTATTAATGCCAATCCTGGAAAAGTTAGTTTAACACACCATTTTGTCAAGATCTTTAATAACCCTAACAGCTTGAAAAGTAAATTAAATGTAAAATATCTCTTAAAAAGCATTTGCAACCATGCATAGTGGGCACAAGCCTGCAATCCTGGTGGAGATAGTGAGATCAAGAAGAGTTCAAGTCCAGCCTCAGCTACAAAGCAAGTTCAAGGTAATCCTGGGCTACAGGAGATGATTTTTTAAGAAGACATTTCCATTTGCTTATATTAAATTGATGGCATCAACTTCTCAGCTGAGAAATTTCAATACTTTTACATGAGTTAATATTACACAGGTTTCCAAAGAAGCTACTAAATGTGCATGATTCTCTTTATAAGGCCAACTTAAGGTAGGTTTATTTCATGTGCCTGGCTGTGGAATAAGTATTCTTTAAAGAAATGTTATCTCATAATTCATTACATAAGCCCTTCCTTGCCCTACTCTAATAGTTGAATGCAAGGAAATAGAAAGGACTCAATACTCAAGATTGGAAAATAGAGAATTTTATAATCTAACTAGATTCATTTTGGTTCTACACTGAGTAGGCCCCTAAGAGCAAGCTGTTCCTTTAATAGTTTGCCTATTTGACACAAACCACATCAAAGTACATTTTCAGTGTTTATCAAACTTTTGATGTCAAAGTGTGAGCTCAGAGTGCTGGCCTTTAACAGATATCATTTTACATCAAGTCACAGAAGGAACAGACAACTTAGATGCACAAGTAATGAATGTTTTAAATGTCATGGCTGTTATCAATTATCACTTTATTTCTGCTACAAAATTCACCAGAAAAAGGTACTGCAACAATCTAATATAAAGCAAATCTTTAACCAAAGAACATGGTATAGATCTTTTAAAAATATTCATACTTTATCACAAGAACTAGAGAAAAATTCAATTCTATCATCAGGACCAAGCTGAAGTTTCTGAGGTAGTAGAGACAGGTAACAGAAAAGTGAATGGAAAGAAGAAAAAAGGAAGAAGGGAAAAGGATGGGGGAGGCTAGCTAAGGGAATGATCAACTTATTTAAAATGTAAAAATTAATATCTTCAAAAGGGAACTACATATCTTAAGAAAAGACAATATTCTACTTAAAAGTTAATTTTTAACTATACAGGTGCATAAAAATTACAGAAGAGCACTTTGGTTAACTCATATCTTCTGTGGCTCTATCCATTCATAAATGAGTCTATACATAAATGAGCACACGAATAGTTAAGATTACCATATATATATTTCAAATCTAAAATAAAATTATTTGAGTTGTGGTCCCCTTATTCAATGGTAAGTACCATGCAGGAAATCCAAATATCTTAACAGGAATGAAAATAAGATTGCATATATCATATTCCTTCAATAGTCTGGGAAGCTCTATTGCTTTCAACAAAATTAGTATTAGCCATTCTAATACAGCTATGTCAGGAGTACATAAACACAAGTACACCTGAAATACACCAGTGTTTAAACTTTTATTTCACACCATGCAAGATCAATTATCACACATTAAAAAGTGACAACAGCTATAAGCTACAATTTTACATTTATACATTGGAAACATCTGTTTTCAAAGGTGTACATAATTACCATATTGTCTGTAACAATTGAGTATCAATTCAACTGTTTATATAGATAACACTTGCTGTGAAATTATTTTATAGCTGTCCACATTCTGTGATACTAATTCTTCGACTAACAGAACCTTTAGGAGAACCAAATGATTCGATCTTTCTCACAGTATCCATGCCATCCTTAACAAACCCAAATACTACATGTTTAAAGTCCAAATGTTCTGCTTTCTTCAGTGTTATAAAAAACTGTGAATTGTTGGTATCCCGGCCCCGATTGGCCATAGAGAGCAAGCCGGGGCCAGTATGCTTCACATTAAAGTTTTCATCTTCAAATTTATCTCCATAAATGGACTGTCCTCCTGTTCCATCATGTTTGGTGATATCTCCTCCCTGAACACACAAAAAAAATCTTTCTGTTAATACTGACTCAAACATTAAAATACATAGAAATCATCATGACAGATACATTTTAAAACTAAGAAATACATGTTTTGAGAAGGACAAAGGTTTTTCCCTTATTCTGTTTCTAGCAGGTAGCAAACATTAGAAAATTGGAGCCTTTCTATCTGAATGTTTAAAAAGGAGTGTCAAGTTCAATGTCAGCCAGCTATGGTGTGGGAAAGCTTAAAATTCCCAAGATGAGAATGAGGGCAAGTTGGTGTGGTCTAGTCTTAGCAGATTTAACCATGATGTATGGATAGTGACACTTACTTGGCAAACAAAATCTGGAACTACTCGGTGAAAAATAGAGTTCTTGAAACCAAAGCCCTTCTCTCCAGTGCACAATGCTCTGAAGTTCTCAGCAGTTTGAGGAACAACATGTGAAAACAATTCCATAATTATCCGTCCTAGAGGTTCACCATCCGCACAAATGTCAAAGAATACCACAGGATTGGTCTCCTTTGATAACTCTGCTGTGAGGGATACTTGTCCATTTTGGAGTTTCAATATATTCTGTTGACATTCTTCAAATTTTTTCTTAAAACACTCAGTCATTTCTTTTGTTTTAAATCTCACTGCAAGCTGTTCTACTTTTGCTTCTCCATCTATTAAGAAGGGGGGGGTTAATATTAATATTAAAGTAACTTACAAAGCATGTATATTTTATAGATTTCAGAAAAGGCAATAAAATTAAAAGGCAACTGAAGGTAGTAACTCACCAGCATAATCTGAGGCAGTCCACACTAAAGCATTATTTGAAACATTTAAAGGTTTTAATTCCATGGCTTTGGTAATAACATGGTTTGCACACACTTTAAAAACCTGGTCTCTTCTCATTAGGATCCGATAATAATTCTTCATTGTATGCCAAAGAATCTTAATATCTCCAATACCTCTCTCCTTCCACTGATTGACATCTCTATCCCACCTATAAAGTTTGGCTCTCTCTTTGAATAAAATTTCTTCATCTTCTTCTCCAGATTTCACTTCTACCTATGAAAACAAATAAGAATACCTATTATATAATAGCTGTTTATAACAAGTTCCATTAACCAATGCCAACAGGTTTTACAATATCATGGTAACTAACAATGTCCTAGACTAATAATATATCTGATTTGGTAAAGCAATAAAGATCATTACATATCTTTCTATTATATAGTATTTTACTTCTCTTTGTGAAAATAAAATGCCTTTAAAGGTCAGAAGAGGTTTCAAAAGTGCTGGTTCTTGTCAAGCATGGCAGTACACACCAATAATCCCAATACTTGGGGTGTGAAGCTTGAGGATCAAGAGTCCAAGGCAAGCCTAGGCTACATGAGACCAGAGGGGTGTGGTTCTTTGCATGGATGAGCAGTAATCCTAGCACTCCAGAGACAGGGTAGCAAGAAGATCACAACAGGTTATAGGCCAGGTAGTGTTATATAACAACATACTGTTTCAAAAAAAAAACAACTTTATGCCACTTATTTTTATTTTGTGTATGGCTGTTTTCCCTTCATGTGTATCTATGCATGGCACACATCCATTGTCTCTGAGGCCTGAAGAGACTACCAGATCGCCTGGAAGCAGAGTTATAGGCAGTTATTAGCTACCATGTAGGTACTAGGGATTAACCACTGAGCCATCTGTCCAACCCTTTTATTGTTTCTTTAACAAACTCTCCCCTCTCCGTGTGTGTGTGTGTGTGTGTACGTGCGCATGAGCAAATGAATGCAGGTGCCTACAGAGACCAAAAGCAATGGATCCCCCAGGTGCTATGAAATGCGTGGCATGGATGCTGGGAACCAAAAAAGAAAAGTACACACACTCCAGCCACAGCAGTGCTGATTCTTAAAATGTAATAATAATTACTGAGATTGGAAACGGACATGATAACTTTCCTAAAACAACATTCTTCTCTACTTTGTTCCTATGATTATTTTAGGAAGACAAACATGATCTAATAGCATAATAAAAATGCTTATGGCCCTGCCAGATGGCCAGTTAGTAAATGTGCTTGACATATTTACTGACAACCTGAGTTCAAGCCCTCGAAAGCTAACCTGACTACTACATAGTACCATGGCATGTACATACCTGCTTGTATTCTCTCATACTCACTGTAGTATGTGCATACCTATTATCTTCCCCACTCCCTCCACCCCACTCTGAACATACACCCACACAGAGATACACACAAAATAAAAACCTAAAAAGAAAACCAAAAATATTTCTTTTTTAAAAATATTTACTCATTTATTTCTTATATGTGTTGGTGTTTTGACTTCGTGTGTATGCCTGTGAAAGGATGTCAGGAACTAGAGTTATAGACAGTTATCAGTTATGAACTGCCATGTGGTTGCTGGGAATTGAACTCAGGACCTCTGGAAGAGCAGTCAGTGCTTTTAACTTCTAAATCATCTCTCCAGCCCCCTCCCCAAAATATTTCTAACAGCTGCATAAACAATTTACCGAGCATCATTTCCATGAAAGCTTCAGCGCAAAGCTGACTGTACACTTGAGTGGTAACATGCTTGCTAACATGAGGAAGGTCCTGAATTATATCCCTAGCATTACACGTGAAAAGAATTGAAGAAGAATTTTTTCTACTTAAAAAATCTAGGCTGGAGCCGGGCGGTGATAGTACACGCCTTTAATCCCAGCACTCAGGAGGCAGAGGCAGGCGGATCTCTGTGAGTTCGAGGCTGGGCTGGAACCGACAGCCTCCAAAACAATACAGAGAAAACCCTGTCTCGTAAAAACCAAAAAAAAAAAAAAAAAAAATCTAGGCTGGAGATATATGTCAGGAGTTAATAATAGCACTGGCTTCCCTTGCAGAGGACCTGGGTTTAATTCCCAGCATCCATATGGCACCTCACAACCATCTGTAACTCTACATGTATGTAACTCCAGTCCAAGGGAATATGACACACTCAAAGGATGTGATCTCTGCAGACAAAAGGCACACATGCACATGGCACAAAGGGCTCATAAACAAAATAAGCAATGATCATTTTTAAAAAGTCTGAAAATCTAATGTTTAACTGTTCTGAGGAAAAAATGTAGGTAGCAGTATTAAAAAGAAAAATCAACTCAGGACAAGCTTTTACACTTAGGTTTACTCCTTGGCACTTACCTCTGGTAGTGAGACTATGGGTTCAAAATGGATATCCTCATTATGGACTACTTCTTCATCACTGCCCTCATCATCTTCACCACCTTTACTTGTTGACTGTGTTCCAAACACAGCTGCTCCAGTATTGGCCCACTGGAAATTTTTATCTGATAAATAAATTGGGCTATTTAAACTGTGAACTTTAATTTTTTAATATTTTGTAGATTACTTTCCAATTATTTCATCAGTGCATCTAGTTTTCAGCAATGTCATAAACACACATATTTGAGATGTTTAAAGTAATAATAATTTGACAATTTCAACAATTATGGAACACAACTGATGGTAGCAGATTTATAGGATAAAATACTATTTTAAGAAAGTGCAGCCAGACATAGTGGCTCACACCTCTAGTCCCAGCACTCAGGAGGCAAAGGCAGGCAGATCTCTATGAGTTAGTTCAAGGTCAGCCTAAGAGTTCTAGCCTCAAAAAACAAAGTTCTAACCTTGAAAAACAACTCAGCATAAATAAAACTATGAATTCTAATGCAAATTCCTATCAATCATTTCTAGAGATTTAATATGTTTCTGTAAGTAGCATGCGTTGTAATTTAAGAAAACAGTGCACACAAGAGAAAGATGCAGCATGCGAGAGGAAGACGCCATGCGACAGAGTTCAAGCAGAGGGGTTTTTTATTAGGGAAAGGATTCATAAAAAGGGGAAAGGGGAGGGGGAAGACCAGCCTCCCCATCCCAGGAGCATCAGGAAAGAGGATAGAGGAGGGGGGCAGGGCTCTTTTAAAAGGGAATATGCACAGGTGGTACTCTTAATGGCTGCAGCTGAGGGCGTATCCTGTCAGAACCCCAAAGACAGTACAGATGCCTGAATACTAACAGCATGACCTGCAAAATGTATAAATACATGAACTATTTTAGCATTCTTTAATTTTCTTCTCCAAACATCTTATACAATAATTTAAAAGGTACTATATTCAAAATATGAAATCTTATGAGTAAATATAATGAAGTCTAAAGCTGACAAAACTTGAAACAAATAGCACCCACATGGCAGCTCACAACTATCTGTATGCAACTCTACTTCTACACAGGATTTGCCCTCCATGAGCACTACATGCATGTGGTGAAAAGACATACATGCAAGCCAAACAAACACACACACACACACACACACACACACGCCAGCGCATACACAAAAATCAAATTTTTTTTAAAGGCAGGGTTTCTCTATGTAACAGCCCTGACTGTCCTGGAACTCACAGAAATCCACCTGCCTCTGCCTCCTGAGTGCTAGGATTAAAGATGTGTACCATCACATCCAGCAAATAAATAAATCCTAAAAAATAAAGACCACTGATAACTGAGGGGAAAAATACTAATTTATAACTTATTCTAGCACAATAAATTAGCACAAACCTAATGCAGAGATCCAACTTGTCTTAAAAAATATAGTCACAAATCCTGAAATACTAACAAATCAAATTTAAGAACACAAACATTTAAAGAAACCATATTGTCTAAATCGGGGTTATTCCAAAACTGAAAAACATACCATGAGGAAAGGAAGGGCTAACAGCACTGATTTAAATTAAAAGAAAATCCTTATCAGTAATAGAATATCTAAGTCCTAATTACTGAAACACTAAGTAAAACAGACAGGGCTACTCCACTTACAGTTACAACATGGAAAGTACTGCCTTTTTTCAGTTACATCTGGCTGACATAATCATTAATATCTTTCCTCTTGATCTTACCTTTAGAACCAAAAGCAAAATCCCCAGAATTACTTGAAGCCAAGTCTGCAAATGACAGCCCCGTACTACTTCCAAATCCAAACAAAACAGTCTTGTTTTCCCCTGGCAAAAACGAAAGAACAATTTCCAATTTAAGTTAAGACAGATTCCACATCAAAACCTTAAACAGGACCCAGAAAGAAGAGGACTCTGAACTCCAGGAGAGGATGTTATAAACTACACTTTAAAAAATTAGCATTTATTATTCTAAAACTCCTTCAAGTTCAATAAAAATCTGGGATGTTTTTTACAAACTACATTTTAAGTTACAAAATACATTAAATTTCAAGCTTGTTTGGTAACATTAAGTTTACAAATTCTGTTCCCAATTAACACGAAATCTAAACCAAATTCACTTCAAAAAAATCAGAGCCGTAGAGCTGCCATCCATACTAAGCTATGTTATGGGACTAAATAGTTTCTGCTTTGTCAAGTTTCTTCTATCCTCAAACAAGCAAAGGCAAGATCTTCAAAGAAATTTATACTAAACATTTTTTAAAGATTATTTTTCATTATGTGTTTGTGTGTGTCTGTGTAGGGGTAGATGTTCATCAGTGTAGGTTCCCAAAAAGGCCAGAATGAGATAATTGGATTCCTTGGGCTGGAGTTATAGACAAGCTGATTACCATGGGTGCTGGAAACTGAACTCAAGTCCTCTGCAAGAGCAGCAGGCACTTAACTAATATTTTGTGTTTTCTTTACCATAAATACACTCATACATTTGCTCATCCAATGTTTAGAGGCCTTATGTGAATTCCACCAATGCATAGTTTCATAATCCTTGAAAGTGTTTTGGCTTACTTAATTTTATCTGAAAATGTAGAGGTTTTGGTTGTGAAGTTACTTTTTTATATATTAAGATTCTAAGTGCCTATAAATGTACAATTGGTGACCTAAGTTGGGACAGGTAATATGGATAATGTCCATATGTAAAGAAATACACTGCACAAAGATACTTCTTCCAACTTAGAAAAACTGAGACACATAGTAATACAAATAGTAATTACTGTAATTGACAAATAAGTTTTGAGGCTTGTAGTAATTATTTTAGTATCATAAAGATTTAAAGCTCCTACTGTAATAATTCATAACAGCATTGTGAATGTTTGAGTAATGCTAATATAACAATAGTCAAGTAAAAACTTTACATAATACAAAGAATATGACCATGCAAATTATTCTTTTATGCAGACTGGTCAGTCATAATGCTTTGTATTCCCTAATAGCTTAAAATCAAATGATAGGCCAGGTGTGGTACTGCACACCTTTAATCCCAGCACTTGGGAGGTAAAGGCAGGTGTCTCTGTGAGTGGAAGGCCAGCCTGGTCTGCATAGTAAGTTCCAGGTCATCCAGAGCTACACAAGAGACCCTGTCTTTAAAAGCAAATAATAATTAAATACACAAAGTGATAAAAATGTTATTATTTATTATTTTATTTATTTATTAAGGCAGTATGACTTGCATGATTACTGTGACAAATACATTATACATCTATATTCACCTTAAACAGCTATGTTTTTAGGCTCTAATCTATCTTTAAAAGTCTATTTTCTCAAACATATAGGCAATATTTCATACTATACAAGATAAACACATGACCAACTTTTACCTTGGCTTGGGACTTCCGTGTCAGTTTCTTTTCTAGTACACAAATCTACAGGCTTGCCCACACTTTCACAAACAGTGGATGAGCTACCAAATCTGGTGTTAGAGTCAGGTTCTTCAGATTTACAGACAAAAGGGTTTGTCACTTCAGTGTCACCTGTATGCTCTTTACCAACTGCATCAGTTATTTTCTCACTCTGTGATTTCTGAAGAGAAAAGAACAAGACACTATAACATTAAACCATCCCCTGTCCCATCCAAAAGAAAAAAACCACAAAAATAGTAAGTAGCTTCTATAAAGTTTGGTGTGTATTTTTTAATCTTTACAATAACCACTGAAAAGGCAGAAAATTAAGAGTAATGAAAACTATTAAAAATAAACAATAAACATAGACCCAACCCACCTCCCTGATTAAGTGAATGTCAAATGGTCTAAGCACTAGTAGAGAGATTATTCAATCGGGGTTGTTTGTTTGTTTGTTTGTTTGTTTGTTTGTTTTTTGGTTTTTCGAGACAGGGTTTCTCTGTGGCTTTGGAGGCTGTCCTGGAACTTGCTCGGTAGACCAGGCTGGTCTCGAACTCACAGTGATCCGCCTGCCTCTGCCTCCCGAGTGCTGGGATTAAAGGCGTGCGCCACCAACGCCCGGCCAGGGGTTGTTTGTTTTTAACACAAAAAACCACTAGGGTAGGGGATTTGTCTTGGTGGCGGAGTGTCTGCAAAACAACTGCAGGGCCCTGGGTTTGGATCCATGGAAAAGGAACACACACAGGACACTTAGAGAATGATGCTCAGGGTTTAGGAAGAGGTTGGGAAGTTGAGGGGACTGGGGTCATAACAATAAAGACAAATGAAAGGTTTAAAAAGTATTTAAATCACACATGTACACAAAAAGGCTGTATCTTTACCAAACAAAGCAGATTTCAGAAAAATGAGAAGTGATAAAGACGTGTGATTAAGAAGAAAGATCAATTTGCCCTCCTTGAATGGCAGAATAAGAACCATCTTAAATATTCTTCTCCATAAAACAATGAAAACACAAAGAAAGATGACCAAAATTAACTCTTTCATTTACTCTGGAAATTAACCAAAGAACCACAACAATCTGAACTAAAGTGAAAGGGGTTGGCCTAGCTTTGTAGCACTGACGAACTCTCATTCCCTGTTCTGTCTGCCCAGCCCCCCAATCTTAGTTCTGCAGTCGTTTATGAACCAAATTGCAGACAAGCATGGAAAAGATGAATGTTTGACAAGTATTTGGGCATGACAGAGGAAAGGGGGTAATTGTCAGAGCATTTTCTTAAGCCATGGCACACTCAGTCCTAAACAGGATGTCACTATAAAGTTCCTTCTCTCGGGGCTCAGGGCACCCTACAGAAGAGGAAACAGAAAAAGTGTAAGAATCAGAGGGGTGTGAACACCAAAAAAACAAGGCCCTTTCAAGGAACATGATCAACTCACATATGAACTCAGAGACTGAGGCAGCACAAACAGGGCCTGCACAGGTCTACACTAGGTCCTCTTGCATATATACTATGGCTTCCAGTGTAGTGCTTTTATGGGATTCCTGAGTGTATGAACAAGCGGGTCTCTGTTGCCTATCTTGAGCTCTTTTCTTTCTTTTTGTTTGTTTTGTCCAATTCTGATGTGTTAGTTTTTGTTTTATCTTATTACATTTTATTTTATTACTATCCCTATGAAGCCTGTGTGTTTGCTTTCTAATGAGAGACAGAAAGCAAGTGAATCCAGATAGGAAGTGAGTGGGAAAGAACTGGGGGGAGGGAAAAAAATCAGGATATATTAGATGAGAAAAAAAATTATTCTCAATAAAAGAGGAAAGGGGGAAGGGGATGGACTTCTTAACAGCTATAATTTAACTCTTAAAAAACCAGCTTGTTTTTTATCTACAAAGAATCTTGGTGATGTTTTAACTGATACAATATTAAGCCTATAGTTTAATCTGGGGTTTAATAACCTAATGATTTTGAGTGTTCTCATTCATGAATAGTAACATAACTCTCTTTTATGTAATCTAACAGGTGTGCTTGCTAAGGCCAGTTATTACCATTTGATAATAAGATTTTAAAATGGACTCCATCAACAGAGCCAAGAGACCTGAAGGAGAACAGAGAAGACAGTCTGACCTGAGCTTCACGAACTTTTTGAAGCTCTGACTGAAAATCCTCTCCGTTCCCATTGTCCTCATCTGTGTCACTGCAGACTCCGCAGAAAAACGTAGGTGGGAGCTTCAAAGTGTCTGCTTTTGCTCTCTCTTCAACTGTTGGCTTTTTTTCCCAAACAATAACACATTCTTTGTCATTATCTGAAAAAGCCACACAACACAAAGATAAATCAGAAATCCAGCCCAATTGCCAGTCTGCCGGTTTTCAATGCAACTGAGAGATTTCCATAACAAGGATGATAAATGCTCATGAAGCCAGCCCACTGCCACCAAAATTAATCAGAATTTGTCAACTAGTATTATTTTTTAAATATTTTAATGAGCACTAATTTAGCACATAAATAAAACTGGCACTTATAGATACTGTCAGACTAAGAAGTAGCTTTAAAAGATAGGACATCAAAATTTTATAAACATACCTGCTAGATTTTCTTCCAATGGTCTATATTTTTCTAAGTCATCCAGATAGAGTTTTCCATTAAGTTTCTTGACAGCCATTTCAAAATCTTCATCTTCAAATGCAATTCATTATATTAAATAAGAGAATTTAAGGTACAAGGATTTCTTAGCCACAAACCCAGACATGATCTTCACACTTTCACTCTATATCCATGAAGCATTCAGTTTTGCCAAACACAGACCTTCACCTCCTACCTGTCGGAGTTCCCAGTGTGCTCCCCTCATCTCTGAATGTCCTGTCATTGTGGCACAGCTCCCAGGACTTGGTCACCCCACAACATAGCATTCTATGCCACGGCCCAAATGATCTCACTGGCACTTTGAGGGTGTTAGCTCGTTTTCTCCCTCTTTTACTTTGAATACTTGTAGAATTATGATTATTTTCAATTTCCTCAAAACATCTGCCTGGCATCTGATAAGCATCTTTTTAAAGGGCTTCTTTAATGAATGGCATTCTTCTGAGTATTCCACCCACTGAGTATTTTATACATACATACTTCTAAGGGTAGTAGTCTAACTTCTGAAAGTCTGCATAGTTTTTCTTTGCACATAGTTTCTACAACCCAAAGTAGCCTGAAACTCCCAATGAATACAACCATCCTACCTGAGCCTATCAAGTGCGAAGATTACAGGTATCGCTGTGTCTGGCAAAAATTCAGGTTTTCAATAATTAAACTATACCCCCAATTACTAAGATCACCAGGGGTAATTTTCAGTAAACAAAAGACTTACCATCCTCCTCTTCTTCACTAACATAATCTGGCCTATTCTTGTAACAAAAGAAAGTTGGAGGAAGCAGAAGTTTGTCTGCAAGGGCTTTTTGCTCAGGAGTGGGAGTGAGCTCATAGATGATGAGAACATCAGTATCTGAGGGAGGATCTCCAGGTTTACTCTTCTCTTGGGCTGTAACCAAGTCAAAACAACTGCTAAGATATGGTAACCAGACTAACTAAAAAACAAACAACATGAAACTTATCCATAGGTTAAAAGAGCACACAGATAAAATGAGAACACATTCTCTGGAACAAAGTAAGTGTTATAATGATCATGAATTAGAATTAGGAGCCTGGTTTAGTGTTCTACTAAAAACTCTTAGAGAATACAAAATTTTTTTAAATCCTTTTACTAATCATTGGAAAGTACTAATTTCTGTAATCTAAAAGGTATTCCTATAATCACACTCCATACACTAAACAGAAATTCAGCAACTATTCATGCATTTACAACTGAAAAAAAAGTATCTCCAAGATTATCCAACAAAGAATTAGTATACCCAGAGCCAACCTTCATTAGTTTCTATAAAGAAAGCGAACAACTTTTAACTACAAAGGATGGCAGGTGATAGCATTACATCCATTTTTCACGTATTTCCAAGTGTGAAACTACATAAAAATTAAACTGTCATTCTATAGTCATACTTAAGTATCAAGACAATTTTTGTGGCTAAAAACACCACTATCTACTCCCACCTGATAAAATGACAAAAATTTAGAGAAAAAAAAAAAAGGAACCCGATACATCAAGTCTGTTCTGATATATTAAGAATCTCTTGCTTGTAGGAACTGATAAACCAGTGCCTTAAACCAGTCAGGAAGTATGTGTGTACCAGCTACTATGAGGGAAACATCTCTAAAGCCACCATGTCCAACATGGTAGCCTCCCCAAAGATGACTGACTTCCTAATACTTGAAAGGTGGCTAAACTAAACTAACATGTCCTAGAAGCATGAACATGTACACAGGAGTCTATTGGCTTTTTTTTTAAATCCTCATTAAAAGCTGAAATATTTTGTATGTGTGTATACGTGTGTGTGCGTATTAAATTGAATAGATCATTAAAATTGGTTTTCTTTTATGCCATCGATTTCTTTTAGTGTTTCATTTTCTATGTTGCTCACAGAAAAATTCAGACACACAGATCATACTTTATTGCTAATGGATGGTATTACCATAGAGAACTGCTACCTACCCTCCTGCAAGGTCAAGATGCATTACTGGACACATTTCCCTCATTTGTTCTTAATGGGCTTCTATAAATTCTAAATACTTAACGTTCTAGTCAAGAAGCAACACATATCTATAAATGATATTCACTTCATAAGGAACACAAGTTTGTTTGTAAAAATGAGGTCTACTTTCAAATATAGTTTCTAAACCCTAAAGAGACATGTTTTATATACATCCTACTGCCATCATAAATACTGGCAGATAGTAGTGGCCAAAGTCAAAGATTAGAAAAATAGGTCTTCATTAAACAGAATTGAAAAGAATAAAGTTCAATGAAGCAGAGAGACAGACGGAGACATTAAGCAAAATTGAAAATAAAGTAAAGAGGGCACAAAGATAACACCTAGATACACTTTTAAAAAATATTAAAAGCTGTTTGTTACTCAGAAAGTATGCTTTGTAAAATGGCATTCTTAAGCATGCACACTGCAGTGTTAAGTACTTCAATTCATACAGCCAAAACTACTTGGCTAAGGACTACCAGCTGCTAGTCACCTCACACTGAGAATGCTGGCTGTATACCTTTGCTCTCAGGTTGTGAGGTAGAGATGCTGGTCCAAAAGGCCATTGGATTAGATTTAAAAAGGCTAAAATTAAATCCTAGGAAAATAAAGAATATTTTACTTTTTAACATTTTATGAAACAAAATGAATGACTTAAAATATAAGAAGTGAGGCTGGAGAGATGGCTCAGCCGTTAAAGGCTAGGCTTATAACCAAAAATATAAGAAGTCAGAGTCATCAATTTATACCACCAATCTGGTTGTCTTACATATTCATTCATCCCCAAGGTCTTTCTTTGCTAGTTTAATGAGAGGTAGCAATACTAACTCACTTAACACACATGTAACATCTCAGTAACATGCTTCAAGTGATTTAAAACAAAACACTAAGGAATCAACATTTAAAAGACTCAAATTAATACTCAGGATTCAGGTACGCAAGTCTTGTACTATATATTAGGTTCTTTGGCTCTGCTTTATGATGCATGTCTCTCCAGTCTGTTTGAATACTCAAACTTAGTTAGGGATTAACTGTACAAATACTTTTGAATGTTCACTAACTAGTGTTTATGATAAAACTTTGACTAAAATATTACTTTCCTATAAAGAGCTAAAAACACACAGTTAAAAAAAAATCTGCTTAACTCTAAAGACTGCGTACTTACCCTTTTCTGGTGCTTTAAATGTGTAACTAGGTGAAGACTCCTCCTTTAGACAGGTAATGACATTTCTGACTTTGCCATCCGAAGACTGTCTGATGTCAGTCTGTAGTTCACACTTGTCAGGTTCTACTTTTCCTTCAGATCCACTCTGAACTGCTGAAGTAACTTCACTATTGCTATTTTTCAAAGGTGCATTAAAACTAAATCCAAACAAAGATCCAGTAGCTGAACTATTGCCAAATGCAAATGGCTTTGATTTTTCGCTACTAAAAATGCTTTTAACAGACTCCGAGCCAAATACAAACTTTGGAGGAGAAACCACTGCTTTTGGTGTTGTTTCAGAAGTGTTAGATGTTTCTCCAGCTTCTGAAGTTGTATCTATTACCTCATCTCCCTGAGTTAAATCTGTCCTTTCTCTTGTGGTTTCTTCTAATACAGCTACAGCAATTTTGCCGCATGGTGACTCTCTAGGAGTGCTCAGATGAGAAACATGAGGTGTTATCAAAGAATCTTTTTCTTGGGCTGTTTTTGCTTCATCAAAAATTTTCTTAAATGAATCTGCAACATCCTGTAGTTTAAAACGAACAGCTAAATGTTCTATTTTTCTTTCTCCATCTGCAAAATCACATGCAGTCCATACCCACACTCTTTCTGTCCCTTTCATATTTTGCAAAGTCATATCTGGAGTTATTCTGTGATTGGCACAAAGTTTTAATACTTGGTCCCTTCTCATCACTATGCGAACTTGTTTATTATCATAATTCTGTAAAATCTTTATATCACCAATGCCTCTTTCTTTCCACTGACCAACATCTTTATCATATCTATAGAGTTTTGCTCTGTGACTAAAAACAACTTGTTCATTTTCCTCACCACTGGATACTTCAACTAGATCAGGTAAGGGTACAACAGGCTCAAAGTACTGTCCATCTCTCTCTTCTTCTTGAGTAACATCAGATTCTTCATCAGTGCCAACAGAAGTTCCACTCTGGTTCAATTTGGCAGGAGACTTAGATGGGCTCAAAGCAGATTTAAAACTGAAGTTAAATCCTGTAGTTGACTCACCAAAGCGGAAGAGGTTTTTCCGAACCGGGCTGCTTGCCAATGGAGAAGCATGAACTGAGCTGCTGCTGACGCTGTCATCCAAGGCATCTTCCCGTAAGTCATAGTTATCCCATTCTAAGGTAGGCCCAGTGTTTTCAGGATTTTGCTTCACTGTAGTGTCTGAAGCACTGGAAGCATCTGCACCCGAACTTGTGTTCTCTTCATCAGTGACCTTTACTTGATCATTTGTCAAAAATGTTTTGAAATCTTTCAGTCCACTCTTCATCTCCTCAGCTCTCTGTATTAACTTAGCAGCCCTGCCAGTATCTACAAGTTTATGGGGTGTCTGAAGTGGAATATCTAAGAGAAGTCGTTGACACTCCTCAAATTTCTGCTTGAATTCTTCAGCTAGCTCTGGTGTTTTAAACTTTGCAGCCAGCTGTTCCAGTTTGGCATCACCATCTGAAAAGTCACTAGCTAGCCACATCCATGCTCTGTCTGATCCTGAGAGAGGCTTCAGGTTCATTGTAGTGGTTATCCAATGATTGGCACAAACTTTTAGCACCTGTTCTCTTCGCATCAGCATTCTTAGTTTACCGTTGACTTCATTTTTGAGAATTTTTAAGTTCCCCAAGCCCCTTTCTTTCCACTGACTTATCTCTGCATCAAATCTAAATAATTTCACCCTCTGTGAATACAAAACTTTTTCATCTTCTTCTCCTGTCACAAGCTCTACTTTTTCAGGCATCTGCACCACTGGCTCAAAATGGATGTCATCACTGTCCTCAGTTTTATAGGCATCATCATCTTTCTCGAGATCAGAAGATGTATTTGCTTTCTCAGCCACTTTGCCACTTTGTGATGAGAATAATTTTTCTCCTGCACCTGAAAATCCCTTGAAATTGGGATCTTTCTTGCCAAACTGAAATTCTTCTTTTGAAGTTGACTTTGCAAGATCTGCAAAGGTGAAAGTGCTGCTTGTCTGACCAAAGATCACACCACTACCATTCTTCTGACCACTACCATCATGAGCTTGGAAACCAGTATCACTTTCAAGATGTTTTTCACTCTTCTTCTCTTGATTTCCCTTTTCCTGAATGCCAAATTTAAACCCATCAGCAGATACAGGAATGGAAAAACTAAATCCATCCTTGATTGACTTAAATTCTGTATTAGAACCTTGAAAGGCAAAGGAAGATGCTTTTTCTTGATCCCCATGCCCAAATTTAAATTTTTGATCTGTAATGCCAAATTTAAAATTTTTTTCTGGAAAGTTACTTTTAAATTCTGTTCCCGCTTGACTTCCTCCAGACTCATTTAACTGTGATTTTGAGCCCGCTGTGAAAGCTGAAGGAGCTTCTACAATAGCCTTAGAAGTTGGCTTGGAGGCACCACAAGCCACACATTTCAGTGAAGAACTCTCATTTTCTACAGAGCAAACAGTACATTCCCACTGTCCTTCCTTTTTGGTAAACAATCCTTCAAATCCACTCTTTGGAGATTTGCTTGTCTCTGAAGAGGCAGATGCTGGGGCAGCAGATGTAGGCTGATTCTGTTTATTTGGATTCTGACAAGCAATACACTGAGTAGCACTTGCTTCATTTCGTACTAAACACTGGCTGCAATCCCACTGTCCTTCCTTCTTGGCAAACATACCCTCAAATCCACTCCTGGGAGCCTTATTCATCTCTGAAGTACCAAACTTGAAAGAGGCGGCAGATGGACTTGGTTTAACAGGATTCTGACAAGCAACACATTTTATAGCATTTGCTTCATTTCTCAATGAGCACAAACTACAATCCCATTGTCCTTCTTTCTTAGCAAACAAGTCCTCGAATCCACTCTTTGGAGTTTTACTTATATCTGAAGTACTGGCCTTAAAAGAGGCAGGTGATGAAACAGAAGACACAGCCTGCTTTCCTGGGTTCTGACAAGCAACACATTTTGTAGAGCTTCCTTCATTTCGAACCAGGCATATATCACAATCCCATTGTCCTTCCTTTTTAGAAAAAACGGATCTGAAATCACTGTCAACAGACTTAGGAAGATCTCCCTGCCCAAATTTGAAAGACGGTTGAACAAAAGATCCATTTTTGTTAGCAGACTTTGTGTTCTGACATGCAATGCACCTAGATACAGTGGGT
Source organism: Mesocricetus auratus (assembly GCF_017639785.1). Classification (NCBI taxonomy): domain Eukaryota; kingdom Metazoa; phylum Chordata; class Mammalia; order Rodentia; family Cricetidae; genus Mesocricetus; species Mesocricetus auratus. Next base: position 25,633,049 of record NW_024429208.1, read on the forward strand.
TCATTTCTTACTAAACAAACACTGCAATCCCAATGACCTTCCTTACTTGGAGTCATCAATGCAAATCGATCTTGAGCATTTTCTGGGCCAGTCTTAGAAGCAAAGCCATTTTCACCTAATGGTGGGCCTAAGAGCTCTTTATTACTTGCTGTGTTTACATTTTGGCATGATATACATTTCTTAGCAGATGCAGCATTCTTAAATGAGCAGCTGCTACAATTCCACCAAGACCCTTCCTTCTTTACAATTTGGAATTCAAAATTCAAGCTTCCACCATCAGATTTGCAAATATCCTTGTTGTCATGAGTTGCAGGTTCTTTTACAATTCTGACAGTATGATTTGGTGCTGTAGACACATTTGTTATTGAGGCTTTTAAAATGTTCTGGGCCTCTTCAAATTTACACTTAAATAGTGCTGCTTCCTCGGGAGTTTTGAATCTAATTGCAAGCTGTTCTGGTTTAGGCAATTCATCTGCATAATCAAGGGCATGCCATACAAAAGATCTGTCTGAGCCAGCATTTGGTGTCAGTTTCATATCTGGACTAATGTAGTGATTTGCACAGATCTTTAATACTTGCTCTCGTCTCATCAGAAGGCGAATTTTACCAGATGTTTTATGCCTTAGTATTTTTACATTGCCTATCCCACGTTCCTTCCATTCTTTGGATTCACCATCAAAACGGAACAACTTTGCACGATTGCAGAAGAATTCTTCCTCATCTTCCTCACCAGTTTTTACTTCTATCTTGTCAGGAAGAGGTACCACAGGCTCAAAATGAGGGCCATCATCATCCTCATCCCCATGAGCACTTCCTCCATCTGTTTCATGACTCTTGTTTGCCAGGTCTGAAGCAGGTGTTGCAAATATAGATTTCCCTGGACTGTGAAAAGTAAACATATCATCACTTCTACGAAAACCAGAATTCTTCTGCTGGTTTGGGCCCATGTTTTCTGTAAGTGTCATTCCAGACACATTTTTGCTTCCAAAACTGAATGTATTTCGAGATCCAATAGTTTGACCAGAAATTGGTTTTGGTCCACTATAGCCATCTCCTTGCAAAGGTTTATCTGAAGTCAGAAGACCCAAAAGACTTTCACTATTACTATAAGCTGTTGAAGGAGGCTGTGTCACAACCTGTGGTGATGAAAATGTGAAGTCACCATCATTGGATTTGAAATTTGAGTTAAATTTAAAAGGAGTTGGCTGTGTTGTATGTGCTGGTGTTGTCAAAGGTGGCCTTATTACTTCACCCGACATGGGCTGAACAAAATTGGTTTTTCCATATTCCATAACCTTTGATTCTGCTGATCTTGAAGCATGAGCTACAAGTGGAGGCTTTGTGAAATACCCCGGTTCTGGCAAAGGTGGATTTGTGCTTGTCTGCTGAACATTGTAATTAAAGTAATCATCGCCCCTGGGTGATAAAATTCCTGTTGCAGGAGACTCAAAACGCAAGGGAGGACCATACATCTCCTGAGAGAACATACAAGCAGATGAACTTTGCACTGGTGGTGTGTGCATCTGTTGTGAGTAGGCATAAATATGCTGTTGGGGCGGAAGCCTATTCATGCCATAAACTGGCCCCTAAAAGAAAAAATTAAAATATTTTACAGATTAACCATAAAACTAAAGAGCTACATTTAAATCAGCTCTCATAAACATCAAATTTAGAGTATTACTCAGCAGCTAATACTAATGTACACAGAACATTAAGAGATACCAATGGTGCTACAAAGACACCTGCATATTTACTTGGCATGTATTGATAAGACAGCAGCTTAAAAATCTATACTTATAATGACTAGGAAAAGTACCTTCTTCAGTCACTAAACAGTTACTCAATAATGTTAATTAACAGTGATGATTTGTGAGTAAAATTCACTGAACATTTATTAATATACCAACTGGGCACTGTTCTAAACATTTTATTTCATTTTAGGATCCTTAAAAACTGTATCATTCTCATTTTAAAATAGATGGCCTAAGAGGTACAGAGGTTAAAATAACTTGCCCAAGGTCACAATAAGTAGAAAAAGAGGGGGTCTAAAAGCATCCCCCAGCTCTCTGTCCTTCAAGTCCTCATTTTCAATTAATGTTATAATATCTGGTTTGAGTCAATAGGATGGCAATACACCAGCCTAGCAAAACAGGCATATACTAGCCCTATTCCAACCAAAATAGAATAACACAAGAGCTTCTATATTTAAAATATTCCTAATGTTTAAATTTACTGTTAAAACACAACAATAAGATGACTAACAAATGCCTGTATTATGAAGGTCACATAATTTCCGATATGAACTACTTACTCCTTTCAGTTTCTTTAAAAGAAGTCTAAACATTTAAAATGTAGATAGTTATAAATATACAAGTTTTTCTTTGTTACCTTTGTGGGAGTAACATTAGCTGCTGGTCTGAGAAGATACTGGGAGTTATATGCTGGTGACTGACTATAATACACTGAAGGGCCAGTAGTTGCAACTAAAAAAAGAAAAGAAAAAAAAAAAGAAAAGAAAGAAAACAATGTTAAACGTCTATTCTACAATTCAAAATGCTATCTAGACAAGAATTATAATACAAAATAGGAATCAAAGAAAGTTTTAATAAGCCTGATTTTTACATTTCTATATACTAAAGTAACCTATAAAGCAATCAATAAGTGAAAAACTAAAAAAACCCAAAAACTCTATTAAATAACATAAAAAAATAACAAGCATCCTGGAACAAGGCATAAGTGGCATATGCTTCTTGATCTCCGCACTCAAAGGAAGGCATGTTTCTATGAGTTTCAGTCAAAGCTACATAGTGAGAGATTCTCTCGCAAAAGAAAACCAAGAAGAAAGCAAATGGTTCATCTAAGATCAGCAGGATATAAAAGCACAGAATTCAACAGTAGAAATACTGTAGTCACAAAAGATTTAGTAACCAAAATGCATCTGATGGCCTAAAGTTTAAAAGAAGCCTTGAAAATCCACACAATGGCAGGGTTACAGAGTATGAACTGATTGAGATTTTCAAGCATAAAATCATCTGATATAACCAAGAAAAGGATCTTACTTAAGCATATAGCCAACAACATGGCTCAGCAGGTGAAGGTAGCTACCACACAAACCTAGCAATATGATTTTATGACTTTCATTTCCAGAACACATGTAAAAACAGAAGGTTGTCCTCTGACCTCCACACATGTGGTATGGCGCGCGCACACACACACAAACAACACACACACACACACTAATTAAAATCAACAAATTAACATAAAATCTGTTGTTAAAAAAGTACACATGTGCCGGGCGGTGGTGGTGCACACCTTTAATCCCAGCACTCGGGAGGCAGAGGCAGGCGGATCTCCCTGAGTTCGAGGCCAGCCTGGTCTACAGAGCGAGTTCCAGGACAGCCTCCAAAACAATATAGAGAAAACCCTGTCTCGAACCCCCCCAAAATATAAATAAATAAAGTACACATGTGCATGCACATACATACATAAAAATACAATACTGATATACAAACTATATGTACAAACAGCTATCTGGAACTGAAACTACTAAAAGGCAAAATTATAGTGGTATGCTTAATCTGTTTTATGACAATTTTACCAGAACCAAAAAGCAAAAGAACTTTCATAGTGCTCATGAAGTGAAAAACTAGAAGCATAACCACATAATTCTGAAAAAGCAATAAAATCTGTAGAAGCAAAGTAAGTACTCCAAGTTTGAATTTGGAAACCTAATAGAATGGCCTGATAGAGACGGTTATTTTGGAACTACTCTGAGGAGAAGGAAACAGGCATAGAAGTTACAAGACATAAGACAAGAATTTGAAAAATTTCAGATAAGAGGCTGGAGACGTGGATTAACAGTTGAACACACTTGCTGCTCTTGCAGAAGAGTCTACATGACAGCTCAAAACTGTCTACAACAAGCATTGCATGCCTATAGTGCAAGTATGCACATGCAGGCAAAACACTCATATATACAAAATAAAAATGAAACAAGTAATTTAAAAAAACCCTACAGTTAAACTAGCAACCTTATCAGTGACTATTGAGCAACTCAGTGGAAGAATAAACAAACAAACAAGCAAGCATGGTAGTAGTAGTAGTAGTAGTAATAGTAGTGGTAGTAGTAATAATAATAAAAAGGCCCAGTATGTAAATAGACAATTCGGGGAATATCCCAAAATGTGCTGAGGGGCTGGAGAGATGGCTCAGCAGTTAAGAGCACTAGCTGCTCATCCAGAAGAGTCAGGTTGCATTTCCAGCACCCACATGGCACCTGATAACTATTAACTCCAGTTCTAAAGGACCAAGTGTCTTCTCTCAGCTTCACACACTAGGCACACATGAGGTGCACCGACACAGATGCAGATAAAACACTCACATACATAAAGCAAATATAAAAGTTTTAAAGACTGTGTATGTTTTTAAAGGTTGGTTCATCTTTAGTTTTCTTTACACTTGTTCAATACTTCCAAGTAGGTTTATTTATCTTTACCTTCTAGGCATCTCATTTTTAAAAGACAAGAACAGAACCCCTCTGTATTATTTACCATGAACACAGGGGAAAATTAGCTGCCAATAAGCTTATGACTCTGTCAACAAGTAAGTGAAATTTTTCTGAACTATAAAACAAGGAAGTACTGATGGGGAAGTCCTTCTGTATACATGCTGTCTTATTGGTTGATAAAGAAAGCACTGTTGGCCAAGATAGGTGGGACTAGGAGTTGAGGAGGATTCTAGGAAATGTATTCAGGAGTAGAGGATCGCTGGAAGAGAGGATGCATGAGGCTGGTGTCCTTGGTAAAATGAGACCTTATAGAAATATATATACTAGTAGTTATGGGTTAATAATTAAGAGCTTGCTATTAGGAAACCATAGCAGCTTTATAATTAATATAGCATCTTGTGTGTTCATTTGAGACTGATGAGGCACCAGGACGAGGCTGGTGGGGAGAATGCTTGTTACAATGTACTAGTCATTGCAATTCTTTGTCATTACAAGAATGAGATAATGTGAATATTATGTTTATAGGCTTCTATGACACCAAAAAGAAATGAAAATAGTAACCAAAGAGATGCCTAAGTAACTGCTGCACACAAGCACTAATAAACTCTAGAGGTCAGACTATTTAATCCCCTATTGGCCCCTACAGAAGAGTTTTAAGCAGGCAAGGTCTGAGCTCTAAACACACATTTTTCTATGTAAGATATGATACTAAGTTTAACTTCACAAGACTTTGCTAACACTAAGAAATCACTATGGGAAGAGTACAATGAATTCTTAAGTGTGGCTCAATGAACCAGAACATAATGTGCTTATTTACACTAGATCTCATTCTAACCTTTCTGACTTAAAAGTAATTAGAAAACATGCCCTCAAGGGAATAGTAGCTCACACCTACAATCCCATCCCTCAGGCAGAGAGAGAACCATTCAGTCAGTTTTAAGCTACATCATATGGATTCTAGTCCAGCCTGGACTACAAAGATGCTGTCAAAAAAAACAAAACAATCAATATACATAACAGTTCTAGTTAAGTTAGTTATTGTCCAAAATTTTTGGTGCCAAAGGTATTTCAGGTTTCAGGATATTTGCATATACATAAAAAGATGTCTTAAGGATAGAATGCAAGCAACACCAAATTCATTTATGTTCCATAAATTCATTCAATACATATCCTGAAGGTGTGTGGGTTTGTTTCTGCGACATGGCCTCACTATTCAGGCAAGGCTTGCCTTAGACTTGTGATCTTCCTGGTTCAGCATCTTGAGTACTGGATTACAAGTCTATTTGCCACCATACCCTGCCTGTGTTTTCAATGAATCCATAATCTGACAACATTGTCATGAGTGTATGGTGTACAATTTTTCCACTTATGACACTGTGTCAACACCCAAAAGTTACCAAAAAATACTAATTGAGCCAGGAATGGTAGTGGCACACACCTATAAGCCCAGCACTGGGGAGGAAGAGGCAGGCAGATCTCTATAAATTCAAGGCCAGGCTGATCTACAAAGTGATTCCAGGACACTCAGTGCTGTTACACAGAGAAACCCTGTCTTGAAGAAAGAAAAAATAAATAAATAAAAACCCATACTCAGCTGGGATTGACCTATGAAACAAGATTGTTTCTAGTTTAAATTAAAAACAAAAAGCAAAAACAAACAAACAAAAAACCCATACTCAAAAGTTTCAGAATAGGAATAGCATTTGAGGCATATGTCAGGTAAAAGAAAACTATTTTTATTATTATTGTTAACCACCCGGGGGCACTGTACCATCCTGGCAAGTTGCTTCTGAGTTATGGATGAAAACAGCAGCTTTATCAGTAACTAGCTGTATAGCAATAATGGATAAGCTAACTAAACCTTCTAAAGCCATCTCTTTGTCTAGAAAACTGAGATTACTAATGGGATTTACACCCTGTTACTGTGATAAAATTATATACAAAATGTACTTTTACACATAGCCAACCCATAATAAACACTATTAGTGGCCTTGGCTCAATGGTGTTTATTTATATAGTAAAAAGTAACATTTCCATTACTATCTGCACATATACACATGCTCACAATAATTATGTGAAACAAGTATCATCTCCATAGCTTAGAAGTTAAATTATATAGCTAAAATGTACAAAAGAAAAACTTTAAAAAAACTTATTATAGACCCAGCTGTGGGAAGTACATGTCTATTATCTTAGCACCTGAGTGGAAGAGGCAGGTGAATGAATTTTAGATAGATTGACTGATAGGTAGATAAATAGACAGAAAGGAGAGAAAGATAAGTAGCAAGAGAACTTATTGTGGGCTTTCCTGTGAATAAACATGTTTTAAAATAAGGGCTGGAGAGATGACTCAGTCATAAAAGGCTAGCTCACAATCAAAATAAATTAACTTCTGGTCTCTCAAAACACCATCAAAACAACTCAAGAGGGTTAAGTTCTTATTTATTAGGCACCTCTTAGTACCTAACTATATTGGTCAACATGTTTCAATTTATGGAACATTTCACAGTTTAGCCATGATATATATAAAAAGATTTTAAAGCATTCTTTGAACTTTAATATATATGGAGTTAGGTACGATTTCTTTTGTTTCTGATCGGCTTTATAAAATTTCAGTATACTAAATATAGTTTTGGCAAACATGTAAATAGACATATATTGGAATATACAAAACCTCAGACAAGTTAAATTTACAAGTTACCTATTTAAATGTTGGGGGAGATTGAGTTGAGGTACAGCTCAGAGATAGAACACCTAGCTAACAAGCACAAGGCTCCAAGTTTAAGTCTCAGTACTACAGAAAAGGGAAAACATTAAAAAGAGGGGTACTATTTTATTGGGATCTGGGGTTGTCCAGTTATCAGTTTACCTGTTAGCGGAGCCCCGTGAAAAGTTTGTGACCCCTGATACCCATCAGGAGCTGGGTCTTGTCCATAATGTTCTGCAGGCCAGCGATGAGGGGATGCAGAGTTATTGCTATTTAGCTTCAATTCCTGCATTTCCTTCTATTTAAAGGAAAACAAAAAAAGAAATGTTAAATATTTAATTATATAATGCAAGAAACAGTCTTGGTGAACACTTGGCAAATACTTTAAATGTAAATACTTGGTAGTATCTTTTAGAACATGCTTTCCACTGGAGTCTGGGTACTTGAGAGCATGAGTCCTTAACTCTAACCATTCACTTCAACTCTAGCCCAAAGAACTGATTCCCTAAATCTCACTCCATTTCTATTTCATACTTGACTAACATTAATCTTCATAACATTTATTCCAGACAAAACCCTTACCTACTCAAAAATTTAAGACCTACAAATAAGCTTACTATTCTGATAATAACTGTCCTCAAGCACTTCCAGCTACCTACTCAACTTCTCAGGTCTTCTCCCTAAACTGCTCTGTTCTTCTCATCATCTGGACTAGTAAACAATGATGGTAGCTTCTCAATACTTAACTATGTGGGAGATTGACAACAAATTTCCAAGGTAATGACAAATTATTCACAGCAATTGAAAACAGTATCAGCTCAAAATTTATCATGTATACATTCTTAGTCATACCACGTCATTCATAAACTATAACTCATACCTCAAATAGACATAGATTAGATAGAGCTAGGAAAAACAGAACTGGGAACTGATCCAGATCCAACTTCAAAATGTTTTCATACCAACTCTCTCCTGCCAGACAAGTTGGCAGACACATCACTGCATTTTACATAGCCACCTTATCTCTGCTATTTTTACTAAATGACCAACAACCAACCCAAACTTGGAATTTATAAAGCTTCCTCTTACAATAGGGGACTTACCAATGAATTTATTTTTTTGTTGTTGTTTTGTTGTAGTTCTGCCTGTCCTGAAACTCACTCTATCCACCTGTCTCTTCTCCCAAGTGCTCAGATTAAAAAAGGTGTTTAAAACCACTGCCTGTTCCACTCCCCCCCCACACACACAAATAGGAAATAACATCCTATTGTATCTTGGTATCTGATGACAGGTCAATTTTGAAAACAGCTTCAAAATTCTCTGCCTAGGCATCTTTTTGTGATATTTTATTTATGATCTAATAAATAAAGCTTGCCTGAAGATCAGACTGCCTGCAAAGCTAGCCACACTGGTTAGCAATAGAAGCAAGGCAGTGGTGGTACACACCTTTAATCCCAGTATTTGGGAGACAGAGGCAGACAGATTGCTGTTAGTTCAAGGCCACCTGGGCTACACAAAATTGATCCAGTCTAAAAGAGAAGCAGAGTTCACACAAAGGTGATCCCAACACTTGGAGTGGCATGCCTTTAATCCCACTAGGCAGGTGGAGACAGGAAAAGATATGGCTGGGCAGAGAGAGGAATATAATGTGGGATGAGACAGGATCTCATTGCAATCTGAGGATGCAGTCTGAGGACAGGATCACCCATTCAGTATGAGGTAGAAGTAAGAGCTAGTGGCTGGTTGTTTTGCTTCTCTGGCCATTCAGCTTTCCCCCCAATATAGGACTCCTGGTTTTTATTATTAATACCAATTAGAATTCATGCTACATATCTAGCCAATTTATAACAAATGAGATCAGAAAAAAAAACACCTAGTATATCTATCTGCTTTCTTATCCTAGAAATGCTTAATCTGGAGTAGTAGTTTACATATATAATCCCAGCATGAGGGAAAGTGAGCAGGAAAACTACAAGTTTGAGACCTTCCTATACTATAACCAATGTCTCAAACACATAAACAATCAAATAAAAGTGTTTTCAATATTTCCTTACTTCTGTTTTCAATTTAAAAATAGTTCCCACTCATCTACCTACTCAACTTTGTCTAGATGCTGCACATCCACAAATAAAAGACTGCAGGAAACGACTGGTATCTGGTCCACAGTTCTTAACTAGATCCACAGTATAATCCTAACTGTTAATATTGAAAGAATTTGGGAGCCTGGGGCAATGACTCAGTCTGTAAGTGCCTGTTGCACAAACATAAAGATCTGAGTTCAGACTCCAGTTTCCACATAAAAGCTGGGCCTGCTTGTGTGAACAAAAACCCTAGCACTGGAAGGTGAAGACAGGTGAGCTCAGGTTCAGCCAACCTAGCCAAGTGGTGAACTCCACGTTCAATGAGAATAAAAAAGGCAGACACAACAGAGGTCAGCCTCTGTGGCTTCCACTTGATCCTACCTACATGGACATACACCATACACACATTCACACAGACACGTACATACGTGTATATATACATGCATACACAAAAACACAGTAAATATATACACATGATGTATGTATATATATGCACAAACACACAATATATATACATATATGTATATATGCACATACATATATGCACACACGTGCACACAAACACACAGTAATTTTTAAAGAGCCTGAAGTATGATGGTAACTGGTTTCAACAATTCTCAAACTTTACAAAAAATTAACCAGACAAAATAAGAAATCAGGGGCTGGAGGGATGGCTTAGCAGTTGAGAGCATAGCTGCTCTTCCAGAGGACCCAGGTTGAATCCCAGCACCCACATGGCAGCTCATAACTGCCTGTAAGTCCAGTTCTGGAGGAATCTGGCACTACCATACAGACATACATGCAGGCAAACCGCCAATGAACATAAGAAATCAAATTGTTCATTAAGAGTAACTCAAGAGTTTTGTGTAGTACCCACTGTTCCAGGCTCAACAACTAGTGCTGTACTACATTTCCACAGAATATAATACTCAATGACTGAAGCCTGAATATTGTTATCATGATTCATGTAACACAAAAATAATTGTACAAATTCAAGATTTTGTTATTTAACCAGTTTTCAAAGCCAAACACTATTGATTATACATACCATAACAATCACCACATAGCAAAATGTCCTTAGTACAACATTAAGTATAGAAATAATTTAGTTCTTACCCAGAAAGTATGGGGGGGGGCCCTATACTTAAATTCTAAAATGAAGTCTGCTTAAATGCTATTCTATAATTATTTAAACAGAAAAACAAGTTCAGACAATTTTTCAATTCCTAGTGATAAACTTCACATACTTTAACAACAGTCACACTGAGAAATCAATCAAGAGAAAAGGCTATGATAATGCACAGTAGTACAGATCATTAATATATAGCGGTAACAGGAATCATACTATGTTTTAAAGGTTTTATCTTAAAAGCTGAGCTCACATCTCATATGTAGATGTGTAAGTAATTTAGAAAATATGGTTGAGTCGAGAGATATAATGCAAAACAAGATATATAATTGATTTCCATAACATACAGTAAAGGCATAATTTTTGTCAAGTGTGAGGAAATAAAAAAGAAAAGAAAACAAGATGTTATAAAAAATTGGGCATAGAGATGGACGATGATGGAGTAGGTCTTTAATCCCAGTACTCTGAAGGCAGAGGCAAGGGGATCTGAATTTGAGGAAAGCCTGGACTACACACTGAGTTCCAGGACAATGGCTACACGCAGAAACACTGTGTGTGTGTGTGTGTGTGTGTGTGTGTGTGTGTGTGTGTGTGTGTGTGTGTGTGTGTGTGTGTGTGTGTTTGTGTTTTGGGGGGAGGCAAGAAAATGATAAAATTTATATTTAGTCAAATTAAGCGGTTACCTTAATGGCCTCTACTTGCTGGCAGATCATTTTCAGTAAAGAATTTTGATCTTCTGCCCATCGAGGCGGAGTTTTTGGAGAATACTAAACATACAAATAAACATACAAATAATGTTAACTGTTTACAACACTTAGAAAAGATTAGAACACCATAATATAATGATTAGCTTTTTTCTACTTGCCTTGTAACTTTTACTTGGCGATAGAGAATATTTGGTAGGAGATGGTGTAGAATGTTTGATGTCTGAATCTGCACTTCGAAAGCAACCATTTTTATAAAGAGTACCTCCTTCACTGTAGTCTTCAAGTTCCTGCATAACTGAGTTCAGCATCTCTTTTACAGACTCAAGGGGAACAGGCAACTAAAAACAAAAGGCTTTAGTTTGCAAAAATATGCCAAAACAAGAACTTAAGAAAGGAGACTGGAGAGATGGCTCAGCAGTTAAGAGCACTGGCTGTTCTTCCAGGGGGACCTGGGTTCAATTCCCAGAACCCATATGACAGCTCACAACTGTCTGTAACTTCCATCCCAGGGCACCCTCACACAGACATACATGTCAACAAAATAAAAATAAATAATAGAAAATAAGAACTTTAGAAATAAAGAATTCTATTTTATTAAACTGTTCATATTTTTCTCACTTTTTGTTTATTTGAGAATTTCACCTTGTAGTCCAGGGTACCCTTGAATTCTCAATCCTGCCTCAGCCTTTTGTGAAGACTATATGTGTGTACAATAAGACATTTTCACAACCTTTTTGGGGGGCAGAATGGGGGAGGAGTTGAGACAGGGTTTCTCTATGTAGCTTTGGAGCCTGTCATGGAACTCACTCTGTGTAACCAGGCTGGCCTGAAACTCACAGAGATCCACCTGCTTCTGTCACCCAAGTGTTGGGATTAAAGGCATGCGCCAATACCAATCGACTTTAACAAGTATTTTTATACATGTTAAGTTATACATACAAAGGCATTACAGAATCTAAAATCTAAGTTGGTTCTAGCTAGGCATTGGTGGCTCACACAAAATACTCAGAAGGAATGCTAAACATAAAATCAGCACGAGTGTGAACAGCTAGTTCACAGGAAACAAGAAAAACTGATTTACTACACCAAAATTCATTAAGAACTAGTCCTCAAATTATCATATTCATTTTGATTACATGCCAAAATGACAAAACTGCTGTCTATCTTAGAAACCGCTATATACCAATGTGTGTGTGTGTGTGTGTGTCTTATTCACATGTGCATGTGCAGGAACATGTGCACATATGTGCACGAAAAAGCCAAAGATTGATATCAAATGTTTTCCTTGATCACTCTCCACCTTGTATAACATAGGATGTTCTCTTGCTGAACCTGGAGCTTCAGCTAGTCTAACCAATAAGCTTACTCAAGGTCTATCATGTGGGTGGTCATGACCACCTGGAATTTACTTGAGTACTGGGTAGCCAATCATGGACACTCATACTTCTACAACAATCTTCCCAGCTCCAACTAACAAGTTTCTGTTGCTGTTACTTTTTAAAGAGATTAACAAACTTAAGGTAAAGAAAGTATGTGAAGCAGTCACACTACACACAAGCCCCTGATACATCTAATGTAAGGGATACTAAAAGATTTAAGAATTATCAAAATATAAAGCCCAGGCAGTTATAAATAACAGACAACAACCAATAACTTACTTTCTGAACCACAGAGACATTTGAATCACTGTCATCTAAAATCTTTATCAGGTAGTCCCGAGTCTTCCTCAGATAATTTTTGCATTCTTCTTGTTCTTCAGGAGACAGGGCATCATTTTCAATGTCTTCGGCTTTCCTGTGAAAAATCTACACAAAATACAATTAGATTTTCAAAGCAAACAAAGGAACAAACAAACAAAACTCAATTCAATTCCCACATCACTTACCAGTGCAAGATTCCAATAAGAAACTACATTTTTAATAGATTCAAAAGCAGTCATGGCACCTTCTAAATTTCCATTAACAGCATCCAATATAGCAAATGTTATGTGTGCGTCTTCTTCATAGTCTCCAATTTCAGATGCCTAAATACATTTAGTAACTGTTAGTTAAACTGCTTGCAACCCAAATGATTTCCAGATTATATCTTATCTAAACAAAATTAGCATTTCATTACGGTCTTAATTTTGTCAGCCACATGATTTAGAAAGTAACACTATCATTAAATAGCAAAGCAATTGGCTTAGTTATTATCTATATGTACGTAAATTACACATGAAATTAATTCATTAGAGTTCATTATTACCTGAATATCCACACTATGGAAATGTTTAAACAGAGGATCAATAGGTTCAGGAATACTAGTCTTCTTTCTGATCATCTTCAACAATGGCAAAACTTTTCTCCAATAATGAACACTTCTGCCTATGTATTCCCGTTGATCATAAAAAGAATTAAGACTACTGCCCTAAAAGAGAAAGTCAAAAGTCCCACAACAGCTTAGAGAAATGACAAAATTTTCAAAATTAAATTAAATATCAAAAAAAGTCACTGACTCTGCTTGTTGTGGAATATATTATTTTAACTGGGCAAAGATGTGTTACATACGTTTATGCAATGGAATATTACTTTGACTGTGTGAAGGTGTGTTCTATTTGTTTCTGCTGCCTTTGTTAATGAAGATGTGTAATCTTTGTGCTGCATTTGTTTAATTATGTAAAGATATGTTGCATTTGTTTCGCCTTGAACATCTAATGCACTTGATTGGTCTAATAAAGACCTGAATGGCGAATAGCTAGGCAGAAAAGGATAGAATGAGGCTGGCAGGCAGAGAGAATAAATAGGAGGAGAAATCTAGGCTCAGAGAATGAAGATAGGATACACCTGGAGCCAGAAGCCAGGCAGTTGTCTGCCAATCAGATACAAGCAGCAGTGAAAGTAAGATGTATAGAAAAGGTAAAAAGCCCCCAGGTCAACAGTACATAAAAAGAAACAGGTTAATTTAAGTTAAAAGAGCTAGAGTCAGGCAGTGGTGGCATACAACTTTAATCCCAGTACTAGGGAGGCAGAGACAGGTGGATCTCTGTAAATTTCAGGCCAGACTGGTCAACAGGCTAGTTCCAGGACAGCCAGAGCTACACAGAGTAACCCTGACTCAAAAAACCAAAGAGATAGCTAGAAAGGAGGCTAAGTTAGGCCAAGCATCCAAAGTCATGATTTTGGGAGCTGGCTGGTGACCCAAAAGAAAAAGTCTAGTATATCTACTAATGAGTAGGCCCAGTCTATTTTTGATAATTGCCATTTTTAAGGTGGGCATGATGGCACACAACTGTAATCTTGGTACTTGGGATGCAGAGGTAATCTAGTAGTTCAAGCTCATCCTTGGCCACATACCAAGATCAAGGCCAGCCTAGGCTATGGGAGACCCTGTATCACATTCCATCTATAGCTCACTCCCCACCCTGCCACCCCGAAACAAAACCTGCCATTTTTAGATAATCTAATCTGCCCCTGAAGTTAACACTTCAGTCAAAAAGCTAAACATCTACAGCTAATCTAATACATAGCACTAACAGCACATACTAAGTACTAGGCAGTATTTCACTAATCACTTATGTATAAATGCATTAACTTTATTATGGAAATGCATTAACTTTGTTATGTTTAAGGCAATGTTCTTTTTTGATTGTTTTTGTTTTATCTAGACAGGGTTCCTCTATATAATAGCCCTGGCTGTCCTAGAACTCAATTTGTAGACCAGGCTGACCTTGAACTCAGACATCGATCTGCCTCTGCCTCCTGGGCTTAAGTCAATGTTCTTAAAACAAAAGGCGCACACTTAAACGAACTCACTGTTTTCTGAAGACACTGTGCCCAATGCACAAGCAGGGCAGGCTGAAGGCCATGCTTTTCTTGGCCTCTCAGAGTGTTTATTTCACGCTGAACTAGAAGCCGCAATTTTGCTGATGTTCCAGGTCTAAAAAAGTTTAACAGAATGAAATACTTTAAAGAAATGCAGTTCAACACTTAACATATATGCTGTCAAATAATAAATGAAACCTTCACTTGAGAATGTAATTAAATCCCTAGTAAAAGCCAGGCCATAAGTTAAAGGATTATTATTGTTATGACTTACACTGCCTTTCTGTGAATCAGGGCACAAACTGCATCCCACCAGGATTTCTGTCTTTCTGTACAAAGCTGTCTGCAGACAGGAAGTGGCAAACACAGCGGCTGATAGGAAGTGTGATGAGAATTACACTTCTCCTTTAACTGTAAGTGGCTGGTATATATAACTCCAAGTAAGAATACCTGTTTCATTTTTAAAACACAGTGAGTTAGAAAAACACATTACAAAGACTCAAAATATTTAACTAATTATAATCATTGCTTACTTCCAGATCTAAAATACATATTGATTCAGGTGCATTTGTTTCAAGCCTTGAGGTTTCCTGAGGCAAATGATGAAAGAGCTGTTTTAGCCATTTTCGAATTGCTGGTAAGGTAGGAAGTGAATTCCATTGTAGGCCAAGCCAGGTAAGGTGCTGAAGACTACCATTATGTGCTCGAATGGCACCTGAAACAAAGGGGAAAAACTGACTATGTACAGTACACTTTCTTTGGATCTTTAGTCTACCAAAATAAACAACTAAGCTAACATTAAATTTAATTACAAACTGGACAAGGATGACAAAAAAAAAAAACAAACCCTAAAACATAAAGCCAAATCTCACCAAGTAGAAAAAGACAAGGACAGAATACAAGGAAGAAAATAACTAGGAAAATGCATAAAACTTATATTAAAACCAGATTAAATAAGGCCAGGATCTCAGCACTTGAGAAGTAGAGGCAGGTGGATAGATCTCTATGAGTGTGAGGCCATCATTGTCTACATAGCTAATTCTAGGCCAGGAAAAGCAAGGCTACATAGTAAGACTGTGTCTCAGAACAAAACAAAAAGACCCTATTTCAATAAAAAGTTCTCAGTATTATTATATTATTTTAATAGTACAAAGAAACTGTAAACAAAGTTGGATACTGAATAATTCAAAGTACAAAGCAAAAATACATAAGTATACATACATACTATAGGATAGAAAAATTCACAAAAGAGACATATATGGTATAAATAACCATTTCAAAGAAAAGGTATGTTATGTTTCATCTACACTCATACTCTTTAACTTCCATCTCCTGCCAAAGTAAACCTGGGAAGAATTCAATAAAATATTAAGATCGTGAGCCTTCCTGGTATAAATGGATTATGATGAAGAGCATTTCCTTTGAAAATACAACTTACCAGTATCATATCTAGCCAAGTCGTCAGGGTCTGGTACTTGTCCATCAAGGTTTCCAATATCATCATTACCAAGGAAAGATCTATCCTTGGATGATGGACTGGAAAACAGAGCATCACAGAGAGCAGACTGGCCACTTTTATTAGCAAAAGATTCCACAACCTCCTTTAGAAAGTCTTGCTTGCCACGACTTAAATTTAACAACATGTGCCCTGAAAAAAAACAAATGATTTATACCATTTCATGATGAAACTCCAGTTTTATTTAATCACATCTCAATCATTTCACTGAAACACCCAAGAGGGAAACAACACAATTATCCAATTCCCAAATCACAGCTGGTCAACAAAAATAGTACTTTATAGAAAATATAGGTTTCACAGTATCTGTGTCTACGGTAAAACAAAAGGGGGTGAGACAAAATACATAAAAGACTTTAAAATGCTAAAGGAATTTGTGTTTTAGAAAAACAGGATTTGGCCGGGCTTTGGTGGCTCACACCTTGGGAGGCAGAGGCAGGCCGATCTTTGTGAGTTTGAGACCAGGCTGGTCTACAAGAGCTAGTTCCAAGACAGCCTCCAAAGCCACAGAGAAACACTGTCTCAAAAAACCAAAAGAGAGAGAGGAGAGACAGGATTTAAGTGCCCCTCAGACAATAGCAAGACTAAGCTCTAATGCTCTGACTTGATACAATTATGGCTAAAACTGGCTTCTCAGATTCTTGCTGTTTTTAAATACTTTTAAGGAAGTTCCTAGTCACAGGCTCTAGAAATTTTTTACGCCATAAATTTTGAGTAACAACTTGTTTCAAGGGCTGAAGAGATGACTCAGAGGTTAAGAGCACTGGCTGCTCTTTCCAGAGGTCCTGAGTTCAATTCCCATCAACCACAGGGTGGTTCACAACCATCTACAATGAGATCTGGTGCCCTCTTCTGGCACACAGGCATACATGCAGATAGAGCACTCATACACATAAAATAAATACTTTTTTAAAAAAAGGATTTGTTTCAAGCCACTACTTAGATTAAGAACTATTACTACTATACCATGGATGAACCTTGGAAAACATACAATGAGAAATATATAGCCACCAAACCCCCCACATTTTATATAATTCCATTTAGGCAATAAAAGACTCCATTCCTAAAGAACAGCGTTTGCAAGCAATGGTGTTAAATGGTCAGCAAATATTTGGCTAAAGAAGTGTTTCTATACACTCAAAATGGATGCTTTGGCACCTAGATAGAGAAGTTATTGCCACTGGGAAGCAAAGTTAAGTAGGTTCTAATTTTAAAGAATGCACTGAGGATTTGGGATTTAGCTCCATGGTAGAAGGGTAGACCTATCATGTACCAGGTTCCAGCTTCAGTTCTGATCCCCCAGGTTTTATTGTGGGTTTGTTTTCCCCTAATCCCTGCCATGCCTACTACCTTTATCTAACACTGCAAAAATAACAAGTAATCATGAAAAGTTATCTATGGATACTAGACTTTAACCTAAGGAGTCTAATAAAAGTTCAAGTCTTTGGGTGGCAAGATGGCTAGGCTGTTAAGGGCACTAGCCACCAAGTCTGAGGACCTGAGTTCAATTCCTAGAGCCCACATAGTAAAGAGAGAATCAACTCCTAAGCAATGTACAGTATGAGTGAGTACACACACAACTCATACATAAACAAATAAATGTAACACATTTTTTTAAAGTTTTTACCATTTTAGGATTTAATCAGTTAAAATATTATTGTTACCTGATTGGCTAAGTCGATCATGGGCCATCATTTCCAGGAGATTTTGTCCAGCTTCTCCTTTTATTAATTTAACCTTTGGTCTTGGAATCTGACAATTTAAAATAAAAATAATCTAATTCAATGATATCCATATTTCCAACAGTCAGATGTTCCTTATTATTTTTAAATAACAGCCAGTTAATGATGTAATTGGAAAACAGCCAACAAGCAAGAAATTTACTTAATCTATTTTTAAAAAAAGCAGTATGAAGATTATTTTTATTAGGACGTAGCAGATACAGCAGAAGAACCTGCTGTGAGTTCAAGGCCTGCCTGGCTACACATGGACTTCCAAGTAAATCAGGGCTATGAAAGATCTTGTCAAACTCCTACAACCCATTGAACATGGAGAAATGAAGCTGGTGCCTAACTAGAGCTTCATCCTATGACCTAGTATTCATGGTACTGGGAAAACACTCTTCACACTACCAACAGAGAAAGGTAAACACCAACCCAACCACAAACCCTTCAATCTATGATAGTGACCTGCCAACGGGACACACTGGTGCAATAGTGGCACAAAGCTTGGGGAGTAGCCAACCACTAACTGGTTTGACTTAAGGCCCGCCCACTCCATGAGATGGAGCCCATGCCCAATGCTGCTTAGGTAGCCAAAAACCTGTGATTAAATAGGCCAGTGACCCAGGGAAAAACCAAACACTACTACTGTTCTGTTAAAGGAATATCGAAATAAAATGACTCCTAATAACATTTTGCTATACTCATAGACCCTTGCTTGCATGGCTCAACTGACATCAGAGCTTTCTCCTGCAGCATATAGGAACAAACACGGAGACCCACAGCCAGACAATATGTAGAGTGAAAGACCGTGAAACACAAGACATGTCTCCATCAACACCCGCTCCCCCTACTCCCCCCCCAAGGACTCAGGGAGCTCTGCAGAAGAGGAAGGAGAAAGAGTGTGAGAGTCAGAGGGAATGGAGGACACCAAGAAATCAAGGCCTTCTAGACACAACAGGGCTGGTGCACATATGAATTCAAAGAGACTGTAACAAATACTCAGGGCCTGCATCATATGGAATCCTAGACCTGAGAGTGGACAAACATCCCATTCTTGACCCAGAGAATATCTCAACAATTGACTAACACTTGTAAATGAAAATATAGTTTCTTTCAAGGAACTCTTATAGAGAAACATACAACTTTCTCCCTCATTCTGAGAAAAGGGTTTCTCTTTGTAGCTCTGGGTGTCCTGGAACTCACTCTCTAGACAAGGCTGGCTCAAACTCAGAAATCTGCCTGCCTCTGCCTCTGGAGTGGTAGGATTAAGGGTGTGTACCACACACCACTACCACCACCACCCCCTGAGAAACAAACTACTGTTAAGGGTAGATCCCATGCCCAGTAGAGGGAGAAAACGAAGACTGAAAGGAGGGGGGCAAAAAGAAGATATGGAAGGGGAAAGAGGTAGAAAAGCAGACAGGAGGGAAAGGAGAAAAAAAGAGAAAGTGGGAGGGAGGAGGGGAGAATATCTGGCCCACATATAACTTTCTGAATCAAGCTTGACCCACATTTACAATTTCATCTGTAGGGGCTGGAGAGATGATTTAGCAGTCTGGAGCACTGACTGCTCTTGTAGAGGACATGGATTCAATTCCCAGCACCCACATGTCAGCTCTCAACTGTCTGTAACTCTAGTTCCAAGGAATCCAATACCATCATACAGACATACATGTAAGCAAAACACCAATGCACACGAAATAAAAATAAATCAATAATAATGTAAATAAAATTTCATCCTTAACATTATGTTCTCAGATATGACCAACCTTATAAATCAAACTCTTCAAAATAGTCTCCAAATCAATAAACCCAATACTGACTGCCCACAAGAATGCATCAAAAACATGCTTCACCTGCCTAAATAGTATGTTCATCTTATAGTTATTTATCAAACTTTTATCTTTTACACAATGTTTATTCACATATGTGTATTATACACTGTGACAAACCTCTATAAGAAACAAGATAAAGTCATCCTGAAATGACAACTGCACCTAAAGCTGGAAAGGCTTACCTGAAATGCTATGAGATAGCACAATGCAGCCAGCTCAGAGAGAGCTCGCCACTGGATGTCACTGTGCTGACCCATTTTCAAAAGCAGAGAGCCAACATGCATGTAGAAATGTCCTTTCATTTCTAGGAAAGTAGCTGACAGCTCATCATTTCCACCCACAGAAGATTTCACAGACAGAAGAGCACTATCAAAACTGTTAAGAATAAAAGAGTAAACAGGTACACTGTGACTAATCGGCGTCATAGTTTATTTCAATACACAATTACTAAGGCTTATATTAAACTTCACCTTCCACATTCACACACCTATTACCCTTCAAAGATGAAGCACCCTAGAGATTAATCACAGATCAAACACTAGTTGGAATTTAACCCAGCAGTTACAATACTTCAATCTTAAACATTCTACAATGATATCCTACTCCAAAATAGCTATTATCACAAAATTCACATAAATCAAATGAAGATTACTGATAAAATGTGAATATTTAGTAGCAAATGATGACAGGAACAGTTCAGAAATTATTTTTATTTTAGTCTACTTAACATTTTCAAATCTAATGATCAATTTCTACAAGCCTACCACTGGGTGAAGGATCGCTCTAAAGCAGCTAGAGCAACAGATTGTCAAGCAAATAAGGTCTAAGGATTTCTATGGGTTCTCAAAGACCTCTTAGGGGGAAACCTGAGCTTAATCTATTTTTGTAGTAATATTTAGAAACAAGAAATGCTTTGCCCTTTATCCTCATTTTCTTACATAGGTATAAGTTTATTTAGAGACTTCATACAAAATACAAAATAACATAGTTGAGAATCTACTTGTGCTCAATTAAGACAAGTATTTCAAAAATGTAAGACAATCCTCATTCTCAAGTTCTGTTATTTAAGAAATTCTTGTTTTTCTGGGTAGTGGTGGTACAAGTCTTTAATTCCAGCACTCGGGAGGCAGAGGCAGGCAGATCTCTAATTTCGAGGCCAGCCTGGTCTACAGAGCAAGTTCCAGGACAGCCTCCAAAACAATACATAGAAACCCTGTCTTGAAAAACCAAATAAATAAATAAATGAATGAATGAATAAATAAATAAAAATCAGTAAGATCAGTCTGGTCTACAGAGTGAGTTCCAGGACAGCCAGGACTGTTAGATAAACCCCTTCTTGAAAAAATCAAAAAAAGAAAAAAGAAAAGAAAGTTTACTCATTATATTTGAGTTACTTTGTTTCTAAGCCAAAACAATGTTTTCTGAAATAGTAGTGATGGTAGGTGCTTATACAAGCAAATTTGAACCTGGCCTCTGAACAACAAAGAACTTTGTTATATGTTTTTACTCAAAATTACCACATTAAAAATAAAATGTGATATGTCAGAACATTCATTTTAATGTTGAACTATTAAGCATGCCAAAATGGAATATTAAGCTAGAAGGCTAATTTTAAGAGAGGCACTGTAAGAAATTTTTAGGGAGGACAATACAAGTCAGAGGGTAAAGGCATTTATATACTTATAGCTAAGCCTGATAAATTCATTCCTCGGGACCCACAAAAATGAAGGGCAGAACTAACTCCTATAAGTTATCCTCTGACCTCCGCACCTGTACTATGGCATGTGACACCACACACATGAAAGAATGTAATCTCTAAAAATAATATAGCATTCCCATAAAAGTAATATTCCTCCAAGTGCTTTACGGCATGAACATGGGTAAATTAGAGGAATGCTAATCATGTAAAGAAACCTACACCAATTTCTGAAAAAAAGAAAACCTGTCATTTGGCTGTGGCAATGAGCATGTTCACACTCTCTACATCAACATACCTTTCCAGTAGCTCTCTACTTTCCTGCACGTCTTTGGTGGCAAGTGTAAGAAGCATAAGGTTAGCATAAGCTAGAAGTAAGTCTTTATTGGTTGCTCTCCAAGTACTTTTATCAGAATCCAAACACTGCAGAGACTCCAAATATTCCTATTTATTTTTAGAAAAACACAGTGAGTTATCAAACTGTAACAGATTTTGAAAAAGTGATCGTTGTATGCCTACAAACTTCTTGGCCCATTCTTATCATAACTGTGTGAAAATGACAATTATTACAGTAGCCTTACAAAAAAAAAGCAAAACACCAAATACACACACACACACACACACACACACTCACGACTTATTCTCCCAATCTATTTAAATTGAGCTTGGCAAAATTTTCATTTTATAGTTGTTCTATATCGATGAGAGAAATTTAAATGTTGGAAAATACAAGTAAGAAATATATGGTAACTATCCATCTAGAAATGGAGAGAAATAGCTTTCACATACCTTAAGAGTCTGTACAACACATGAATTCCATTCTAAACTTGAACGTAAAGCTATGTTCCTCTCTGCCTCATGGCAGTGGGCCACAGCATCCTTTAATCTTTTATTTGAACGATAAAGCTCTACTAGTCGAATATTCACATGAACATCATCAGGTCTTGCATAAAGTTCTGACTGAATCAAGTCAAAAAGTTTATTCCATCCATCTTCACCTTTACAATCTAAAAGTTGTTCCTATTTGGGAGGAAAAGTCATCAAATGTTGAGTAATATCCATACAACTTTAAAGAAGCCATTGTCCATGTACAACCTTCGATTATGACTAGCTCTAGAAAGGTGCACTGTGTACTCTTTCACAGTTATTTCCAGATGTTAACAACTGCATGTGCAAAGCAGCTCTCAGCAACTATAGGAGCTGTAATTGTCCATATTCACCTCAGAGACCTATTATTAAGACTATTACTGCTTCACTGTACCCTATCACAACCAAAAGCTCCGGCCTATCCAATCAATCCATTCCACCAGAATCCTCACCTGCATGTTCTATATCTCACAGAAAGTCACTCAATCACTTAAGCCCAATGTCTCTCACTGTTCTGCTATGCTCATCTTCTCAACACAGCTTCCCCTCTTGATAATAAATGAACAGTGAGTGCTATTGTGTCTTAAGAGCTCTCACCAGCTCTGCATAACAGCTTCCTCTGGTAGCCTATACACAGGTGGAATTTATTGTTTCTTCACATCCCACTATTACCTCCAAATCACAAGTTCTCCCACACTTTTTGTAATTCTGCGAGTAACCTTTTCATCCTTAACAATTATAATTTAATTAGCAAATAAAATATAACACCAAAAGGGTAGTAGCTCAATCATCTGATACATGTTCAAACCAGACATTGATACAGGTGTTCACAATTGTTATGTGATAGTATCACTCTGACCATGTGTTCTTCCAGTTCACTGGAGGCTCAACTACCCTCAGAGCCACATCTATCTCTCTCCACTATGAAAGATTTTTCAGGCCGGGCGTTGGTGACTCATGCCTTTAACCCCAGCACTCGGGAGGCAGAGGCAGGCCAATCTCAATGAGTTCGAGGCCAGCCTGGTCTATAAGAGCTAGTTCCAGGACAGCCTCCAAAGCCATAGAGAAATCCTGTGTCGAAAAACCAAAAAAAAAAAAAAAAAAAATCTTTCAGCACACTTACATTGCCAAGATTTAGTTATCCACAACCCACGGATTTATTTCCTTCTCCATTAAGCTAAAATGCAGTAATTCTTAATATTCTTGATTCCTGCTTGTTTGCAAGAATCATTTCACCTAATTCCCCCTACCCTTCCTATGAGAATCCCTATCCATTTTCTCTGTGCTGACACATAAACAGTTTAACAACTAGAGATAGGCCATATTGGAATTTAAGAAATTTCAAATTCAGGCTGCCTTGACTTTCATGATCTCATACCTCAAACTATTATTACCTGGAATGAAGTACTATTTTTTTTACTTCTAATAAATGCATATCCCTCTACTCCCTTCAACCAATTTTCAACCTATGACCTTATCTTACTCTTCACTGATGAAACTGAAGGTATCCTGATGTATAATATCCTATTTTACTTTACCCACATACTCATCTTCTACCTTTGCCTTGCAAACACCAAACCCTCCAGTAGCAATTTCTATATGTCCTAATCTCTTCCATCAATCTCTAACCTTCTGAATCATTTCCAAAAACTTAGTTTCTTCTTTTTACCTGCAAAAAGCAGCCCCAACTTTGATTATATGTGAAATACTAAATTTTGAAAAAAAGTTTTTTAAAAAAGAAACATGGTATCTCTTTCAAAATAAGTTAAGTGTTAAAACTTCTAAAGAAAAATGCCCCCCCCAAAAAAGAGCCAGGCGTTGGTGGCACACGCCTTTAATCCCAGCACTCGGGAGACAGAGGCAGGCGGATCTCTGTGAGTTCGAGGCCAGCCTGGTCTACAGAGCTAGTTCCAGGACAGCCTCCAAAACAATACAGAGAAACCCTGTCTCGAAAAACCAAAAAAAAAAAAAAAAAAAAAAGTTAACCCAGGCATAGTGGTGCACACTTGAATTCCAGCACAAGGGAGGCATAGGCAGGTGAATCTGAGTCTGAGGCAAGCCTGGTCTATAACGTGAGTGACAGGGCAGCCAGAGCTGCAGAGAGAAATCCTGTCGCAAAACCAAAAAGATGTAATAGCATTAAAAGGAACCAGCTTAAAAAGAAAGAACTATGTGTGTGTGTGTATATATATATATTTATAGTTCATTTAATATTTTACAGTGTATGCATATATCTGTATCCATATATGAAACATTTTCTACAAAAGGATTATTCAGTGAGTTGTATTTTCTCAGTAAAGAGTAATAAGTGGTGTACCTTTAATCATAGTACTCTGGAGGCTAAGGCAGGATTATGAGTTTGGGGCCTGTCTAAGATACATAAAAAAATAAACAAATGTAAAACTGCGTATGGTAATGCTCCCTTATAGTCCCAGAACTAGAGACTTCCCTCAAACCACACAAAGTAACATTACGAATTTTCTAATATTTTTAGTAATTATTCTGAATAATCTGCCTTATTTTCTGTTTGAAAGCCTCACACTTCCAGTTTTTAAGAACACATTTCTTTCTGTTGTTTTGAGAAAGGGTCTCATTACATAACCTTGGCTGCCTTGAAACTTGTTATGTTATAACAGACTAGGCTTGGAATCACAGAGATCTATGTTCCTCTGCTTCCCAAGTGCTGGAACTAAAGGCTAGAACAAACACACTCCTTTCTAGTCATTTTAAGTTTTCAAGCTGTAGATAATTAACACAGCAAAATTTTATGCCAGAGCTTTATTTACACCTTACCTACGCAAGCACACACACAAAACCTTACCTCCACTGATCACAAAATGATACAATCTACCATACCAACAACACTGTACAAAGCTATGAAACTGCAAAATCACTAGAAGTGTAACTGAGATATCATCTGAAAACTATTTCGCTGCTGAGTCAGACAACACTCAGAAACATTCTAAAGGAATTATTTTTATTTAAAGATTTTTAAAGAAAGCATGAACATGCTCCTCTGCTAAGTTTGCTATTTACACTTCAAAACACTGAAAATGATTGTATCCTAGTTTTCTCCTCTCTTATGTTGCTTAGGTTGTGACTTTACCTTGAGTTTATAAATGGCAGGACTTCCTGGGAAAAGTTTGGCTGCTCTTTCAACCCAGTATTTTGCTCTTCCATCGGTTACGTCATTTTTACAAAGCAATTCTGCAATCTTTAACACAAGATCTTTTTGTGTTGGGTTTAATTCCACTGAACGCTGATGTCAGAAAAAAATAGCAAAACCAGAATTACAAATTGTACAGAGGTATAAGTACATGCAATCATTTAAAACATTACTATACATAATATTCTCATTTTTCAGAGTTTTTAAAAATGTTAATTATATATGTGTGTCTGTGTGTGCATATATGCACACAGATGAATGCACATACTCATGGAGACCACAAAAGAGGATGTCAGATCCTCTAGAATGTGAATTACAGGCAGTTGTGAGCTGTTCCATGTGGGTGCTGAGAACCAAACTCAGTACAAGAATAGTTAGCAGGCTGGAGAGATGGCTCAGAGGTTAAGAGAACTGACTGTTCTTCCGGAGGTCCTGGGTTCAACTCCCGGCAACCACATGGTGGCTCACCACCACCTTGAATGAGATCTGGTAACCTCTGCTGGCCTGCAGGCAGAAGGCTATATACACAATAAATACATAAAATATTTTTTAAAAAAGTAGTTAGCACACTTAACCTGAGCCACCTGTACAGCTTTTTAAAATTCCTAAATGATGCTCTTTTAAAGCTGTTAAAGCATCAATACTTTTTGTGGAGCAGGTGTGGTATCAGATATCTGTAATCCCAGCACTCAGGAGGCAGAGGCTGGAGGATCTCTGGGAGTCTGAGGTCAGCCTAGTCTAGAGTTGAGTTCTAGGACAGCCAGAACTATATAAAATGCCCACAAAAACCAAAAAAAAATTTTTGCATTGCTTTGGTAAACTTTTAAAAAACTGCATGAGATCATTCTGTCTGACCATTTCCAGGTTTTTCTTGTTACATTTTTAATTGTTTCCAGGGTGTAAATGCTCCTATGCCATAGTACACCAGTTGAAGTCATAGGACAGTTCCCTCTTTGCACCTTGTAAGTTGCAGGGATTAAACTCAGGTGGTCAGGCTCAAGCACCTTTACCAGCTGGGCCATCTACCGAACCCACACTTCAATTTTACGTGTTCTAAATATTCAAAATTCTAAATAGGTTCCAAGCTAAGCCACTTAAATTTTAATGCTTATTTTCACTACATTGATAAAATTAATATGAATTATTTATTATATACTATGGGCATCACCTGTAAGGCTGTGCAAAGGTTACACTTTTTAAAAAACATGTACCAGTTTTTATCCTACATGTATGTCCGTGTACTATGTGTGTGCCTGGTGCCCAGGGAAGCCAGATGAGGACATCAAATCCCTTGAAAACAGAATTACAAGTGGCTGTGAGTCACCACATGGGTGGTGGCAGTGTAACCCCGCCCCTCTGGAAGAGCAGCCCATGCTCTTCACTGCTGAGCCCCACTCCAGCCTCACATAGGCTGTACCTGTTTTGCTTGCTTGTTTTGTTCTGTTTTTCAAGACAGGGTTTCTCTGTGTACCCTTGGCTGTCCTGGAACTCACTCTACAGATGAGGCTGGCCTCAAACTCAAGAGAGATGCGCCTGCCTCTCTACATCTGAGTGCTGGGATTAAAGGCATTCGCCGCCGCCACCACCTGGCACATAGACAGTACTTTAATCCTATAATTACCTTGTAACATTCAACAGCTTTGTCAGTATTTTCTTCGACTTCATAAAGAAGACCCAAAAATCTGTGGGCTTTAGGGTCCCTCTCTTGCACATTGATATATGTAGAAATGTATCTGTTTTAAAATATAAGAATAATAGATTAAACAAGTTTTAAAATAATCTTCAGTCATTAAATTTACAACTCTACTGAAATAATGACAAGAAGAGTGCATCCTAAACCAAGCACCCATCCAATTATTCTATTGTAATTCAATTACTGGCTACTATATTTATTTAACATCGAGTTCAAAAATATTCATTGCAAAGTAGCTAACAATCATACAGAACTAACAGCATATTACTCATTTTGCTATTTCATTCAAGATATATTTACTTGTCTTCTGCAAGATTAAACATATATGTCACCACCCGGCGAAACAGTGTTTTGTTTTGTTTGGTTGGGTTTTATTTTTGTTTTTGGAGGAAGGGTTTCTCTGTATTATTTTGGAGGCTGTCCTGGAACTCACTCTGTAGACCAGGCTGGCCTCGAACTCACAGAGATCGGCCAGCCTCTGCCTCCTGAGTGCTGGGATTAAAGGTTTATGTGCCACCAATGCCCGGCAAAACAGTGTTATAAGACAATTTCTGCACTAGATATAAACAGAAGCCGGTAAGAAATACTCATTAGAGGCTCAATCTAACAAATGTCTGAAAATATAAATAACTTATTCCAGAATACACAAGAATGAAAAAGTAAAACCCATTTATAGGTTGGTACTTACTTTTTAGCAAGATCATATTCTTTAGCTTCATAGTACAGCTTTGCAAAATAGAATCCTTTCATCGACTTCTAAAAAAGAATTGAGTGGTTTTACTGTCCATTTTTTTTGAAATATTGCGCAACATTTTCAAAGGACAAAAATGCCCTAACAAATTTAATATTAACTTTATATAAAAAGTAAAAATGTTGCCTGAACATGCATATGCATATATATACGTAGATATATCCTAAGAGTTAATGAATGGTTCCAAATTTTATAAGTTTCATAAAAAATAAATCCAAGAATACTTAAAACAGACATCAGAAGTAAAGGCAGGTGAAATAGTTCACACCTGTAGTCCCAAGCACTCAGGAAGTAGAAGCAAGAGGAACCTGAGTTCAAGGCCGTCCTAAGCTCAAAAAAAAAAAAAAAATCAGCCCGAGCTACAAGACAGCCACACAGAGACACGCATACAATGAAAAAGTTTACTCAGAGAAGCTAGGCATACCTTAGCCATATGTTACCCAGGATGCTTTGTACTGCTTTCTTGGCATTATTTTATAGGTAAGTACATAGAAGCCAGCTTTTCTGGGGAATGGGACATATATTAGAAATCTCTTCTTTCCTACCCTGTGTAAGATGCCTCTATGGAAAAGCATTTCAGACCCACTAAAGTTCTGGACACTCCCTGGCCTGGCCCATGTTTACTTTCCTTTTTTTTTTTTTTTTTTGGTTTTTCAAGACAGGGTTTCTCTGTATTGTTTTGGAGGCTGTCCTGGAACTCGCTTTGTAGACAAGGCTGGCCTTGAACTAAGATCCACCTGCCTCTGCCTCCTGAGTGCTGGGATTAAAGGTGTGTGCCACCTTGTCTACTTTCTTTACAGACCACTATTTTACACACAGATTTTAAAAGGATGAAATAAAATTTGATATTTTGTTTTGTTTTTTGAAACAGGATTAGTCTTAGCTGGCCTGGTACAGGATATGTAGAACCAGGACAGCCTCAAAGATCCACCTGCTCTGGTCTCTCCCAAGCGCTGGGATTACAGCGTGTACCACAGCTGACTTTGAAATAATGTCTGAATTCTTCAAATAAACCGATTTCATATCCTGGATCTTTACTACCATAAACTGCCAAGTCCAGAGTACAGCTTCACACAAGACACGGTCTAGGGGCAGAGAAATGGCTGAGTGGCAAAGAGCAGCATCCCCATGGCAGCTCTCCACCTGTTCTGACCTCATGAGCACTAAGCACACAGCGGCATACACACATGCAGACAAAACTCACACACATAAAATTAAAGTTGCCAATGGCTTTGGATACTCAAGGATTACAGAGACTTCTTTTGGAAGCAGGAGGCAATCCTTCTTTGTGTTCTTCCTCTTTCTGTGATGGATAATTTAGCTATCTTGGGATGCTACTAACAGAACTGGTTCAGACATTCGTGAGACGTATCAGCTTTACTCCACTACTGACAAGCTGTCTCAGTAATTATCCTTCAAAAAGGGGATTTGGGAACTAAAATGAGATATCTGGTGCCTGAACTAATGAACTTAAACCAGTATAAATTCTGATACTTAGAATGCCAGTATCAGAACATTCTAGCTGAAGGCTCCAAAAGACCTCTAGAACACTGCACTGTTTCAGAGAGCTAGTCTCCTGGTGTCATTACAACATTCTGCTTATGTCCTTAACAGCAGTGATCAAAGTCCTAACTGTTCTTATTGTTTTGTGTGTGTTTATTTATCCCTTCAACTATAGGGTACACTCAGGTTTGACCCCCAGTTGCTAGATTCCAACCACTGAACCACATGTGGTGGTATTTAATATACATTGAAGTACAAATCTGCAGTCATGATTCCTTGGGATTAATTTCAAAGACAGTTTAAAAATTGTAAAAATTTATTCTTTTCCTTATATTACCTACTTTCCTTTGTAAAGTTTATAACTAGTTCTACTTAGTATTAGAATGTCTAAAAACTCGGTTTTTTTTTCCTTTTTTAATCTCTGCTAATAGTATGCAGAGAGGGATCACCTCTTGTGTTAAGACCACTTTTATAAGTATAATCAAATACTTAGTAAACATTCTCAATAAACTTTGATCATCAACAATGTTATAGCAGGAAAATGATATTAACTAACCCTTAAGGATTTTTCTGGGGTGGAGGGATAACCCTTGAACTTTTGATCCTTTTGCTTCTACCTCCTGGATGCTGACATCACAAGTGTGGACTGCTATGCCCAATCTTATTTGGTTTTGGCAACCAAAGCCAGGGCTCCATGATGCTGGACAAACTCTCTTAGAACTGAAGTTACACAAAGATGCTCCTTAAGGGCTCTTTAATGCCATTAATATTTAAGGCTATTTCAAAATGTTTCCAGTTGTCATTTGTTTCAGTGTTCAATGTATTTAAAAGTAAGATTGATTTGTTTAGCAAAAATGTTTTCTTTGCTGTTTACTCTTTAGTGGCTATATGCTAAGAAAGGTCATTCTCATTTGAGATTGATAAAATTTTCATTCCTATATTCTTTTTCTCTAAAATTACTTTGAAATCTAATACTTATTTTTGTAAGTAAGAAGCATACACTGGACCCTTTGTTTTTAAAAGTCATTAACCAACTATTAATTTTCAAGCAATACCTATAAAATAACCCATCCATTAAACAACCAATCCTTTTCTACATACATTTGTAAAGTAACCCAATTTCTATGTGTGTTTTTGTTTTTAAGCCAAGTTCTCACTCTAGCACAAAATAACCAGAATGCCTCTGTAGCCCATCACAGTGTTTCTCCTAGTTCAGTCTCCAAAGTGCTGGGAGGAAAAGTATGAGCCTTTATTTATTATTTTATTTTATGTGTTTGGGTGCTTTGCCTGCTTGCACGTCTGTGCAGCATGTACGTTCAGTGCCTGCAGAATCCAGAAGGCATCAGATCCACAAGTTACAGTTGTGAACTGCCATGTGAGTGTTGGGAATCAAACCAGGGTCCTATGAAAGAGCAACCAGCGGTCTTAACCTCTGGGCAATCTCTCCAGTCCTTAAAAATGTACAAAGCTATATAACCAATGTATATGTGTGACTGGTAGTGCTTTTGCAAGTTCATTAGAAGGACAAGTAGAGGAGATATGTTGCTAACATAAATTTGTAAACTATATGAGCATAATATGTAAGATAATTGGGGCTGGAGAGATGGCTCAGTGACTAAGAGCTCTCTGGCTGGTCTTCCAGAGGACCCGGGTTCAATTCCCAGAACCCACATGGCAGCTCACAACTATCAGTAACTCCAGTGCCAGAAGATCTGATGATGCTTTCTTCTGGCCCGTTTGGGCACAGGAACACACATGATACATAGGGATAAACATAGACAAAACATCCATACACATAAAAATAAATTTTAAAGAGGGTTGGAGAGATGGCTTTGCAGTTAAGAGCACTGGCTGGTCTTCCAGAGGACCCAGGTTCAATTCCCAGCATGCACATGGCAGCTCACAACTGTAACTCCAGTTTCAAGAGATCTGATACCTTCACACCAATGCACATAATATTAAATAAACTAATAAAAATAAATTTTAAATCTGTTTAAAAGATTTAAGATAATTAGAGCTGGCAACATGGCTTCAGTAGGTAAAGGTACCTTGCCCTCAAGCCCAAAAACCTAAATTCTGTCCCTAGACCCCACATGGTAGAAGAGAACCACCAATTCTAGCAAACTTTCCTTTGACTCTCACAAATGCACTTATATACACATACACACACACACACACACACACACACACACACACACACACTTACAAAGTAAAATGCAATAAGATAATAAATTTGAAACATTGGTTAAAAAAAAAAACAAAGAAAGTGAAACCCCATAAATTGACAGCGGGGATATAACAGTCACTACAGACAGGAGTTTGAGGGCTCCTCAGAAAACACCGGTTAACATATAACCCAACAATTATTTCTTGGCGTAAACTCAAGGGAATTAAAAGAGCAGGCACTAAAATATTTTCACATCATTGTTCACTGCTATATGTATTTCGCAAAAGAAACAACCTAACAACCTAACTGTCAATCAACAGTACATGAATAAGCAAAATGTAGCATGCCTAAGATACATACATACTATTTGGCCATTAAAAATGGATGGCTGTTAACACCTGCCACAACATGGATGATCTTGAAAATACACTAAGTGAAATGAACTAGACACAAAAGGACAAATATAATATCCTACAAACATGAAATAACAATAACCAAATTCATAAAATACAAGACGTAAATACAGGTGACCAGGAGCACAGGAAAGAAGGGCCTGGGACATTATTTCTTAGTGGTTATGGAACTTGTTTGGCATGATTTTTTTTAAATACAAAGAATTTTGGTTGAACACACGTTGTATTAATGCCACAAAAGTGAACAATGAATGAAAATAGTTAAAATGACAAGCTCTCTTATAGTTGTCACTCTCCAAGTCGGTCACTCTCCAACCCAATCAATCTTACATCAAAAAGTATTTTTAAAAAATATGTTGGTAGCTGGGCAGGGTGCACCCCAGCACTTGGGAGGCAGAAGCTCTGTGACTTCGAGGCCAGCCAGAGCTACATAACAAATCCTGTTTCAAAAAACCAAACAATCAATCAAAATTGAATACATACAGACAGGTTGCTTGTCACTGTTCTTAACATAACAACTATTTATATAGTATTAGGTACTATTAGTTGAGTATGCCTTATCTGAAATGCTTGGCATTTCTAGATTTCAGTATCTTTGGGTTTGGTTTTTTTTTTTCCTCCTTCAGATTTTTAAATATTTTCAAGCATATGAGATGGTGACAAGACCCAAGTCAATATAAATACATTTGTTTAATGTAGACCTTATACACAGAAACCTGACGATATTTTCATTTGATAATTTTTTGCCCTGGAACTTTGATTTTGACCCATCAGGGGAAACTGGTTGTAAAATTTCCCACTTGTGGCATATCAGCATTAAATGAAGTTGAATTTTGTTTTGTTTTTCAAGACAGGGTTTTCTGTGTGTAACAGCCCTGATATCCTAGAACTCACTCTGTAAACCAGGCTAGTCTCTAGCTCCCAAGTGCTGGGACTAAAAGCGTGTGCCACCACAGCCTAGCACTCAACATGAAATTTCCTAAGATCACTTTGGATTCTATTTTTTGGGGGGTTATTTTTATTGGACTGGATTATCTAACCCTTTCAAACTATCTAAGGAGAGACTACAGGCAACAAAACACTATAGCATTTACATAAGGAACTTGTACATCCGTGCATTATTGTATAAATGGACTATCATAAAAACCCTTTGAGACAACTCTATTTTTCAG
This sequence comes from Mesocricetus auratus, assembly GCF_017639785.1. NCBI lineage: Eukaryota > Metazoa > Chordata > Mammalia > Rodentia > Cricetidae > Mesocricetus > Mesocricetus auratus. Next base: position 25,666,483 of record NW_024429208.1, read on the forward strand.
TGTTAAAAAAAAATAACTGAACTATGTGTCTGCAATAGACAAATTGGAGCTCGTTGTAGTTCAAACTTTGCCCTAAATGTTTTTTTTTACTAAAATTCATTAATTTTTATTTTATATGCATTGGTGCTTTGCCATGGGTGTCAGGTCCTCTGGAACTGGAATTACAGACAGTTGTGAGCTGCCATGTCCTCTGAAAGAGCAGTCAGTGCTCTTAACCACTGAGCCATCTCTCCAGGACCCGACCTAAATGTTTAACATAAATCAATACTACGTTTCCATTGATGGGAAGTCTATATACTGTACCAGATTACAGTTTACAAACAGCAGAACCTGATTGTGCGACCCCAGAAAAACTGACTCTAGAGCCTCTGAACATCTATCTCCACCGGCAAACACTCTTGATGAATATAAATTATAACACATGAATGATTTCAAAATTAGACTAACAGCCACGGAACATATTGTGGAAAAACGTTAGCAACGTTAAGGCATAGCAACTACTGTCTGAAAAGAATTTAAAATTCCTGCTCTTCTGCCTTTAAAAATAAAGAGCTTTTTAAAAAGCCAAGAATAGCTTCCAAAGGAGGTTTGGGGAAGGGGACGGCAGGAGTGGGGCACAGCAACGGAAGACTCCAATTAAGGGCCTCCCGTGCGATTTGTGCTGACGCGCCCTTGCGAATGTGGCTGTTCGTCCGCTCCCTGGCCACGGAGCCACCCGCACAACGGTAAAAAGCCCACGGCCGGGCGGCGTCAACCTCCCGGGCAGACACGGCCTGCGTCGCCGAACCTAGCTATCCCGGGGACCGAAGGCGCCGGCCGCTGCCAGACGAGACCCGAACAGCGCCCCAAGCCGGCCTACCATGCCGACACCGAGGCAACGAGGCCCGAGGGAGCCCGCGGCCCGCCATGAGGAGGAAACGCAGGCGGCCGCAGTGCCCGCGCCTCCGGTGCTCAGCAGCGCCACGCCACGCCGCCCGCGGCCGCCGCCACTCCAGCCGGAGCCGAGGCCGCCGGGAGCCATGACGCCGGCCAGCTGGCCGGCCGGACCTGCTCACCTCTCGAGGCGACGGGGCGGAGCCCTGCACCGAGGCGATGTACCGCTCCACCTCGGCCTTGCTGCGCCTCATCGCGCCGCCGACCAGGCTCCCCGAGAGCGGGAGGCCAGCTCTGGGGCCTACAGCCGCCGCGGTCTCCAGGAGGTGAGAACCGAACACCGGTGACGCAGCTCCGTCGCGAGCGGATGGGGGCGGCGCGTGCGACTCGCGTCATCACCGTGCGCCACGCTGCGGCCTGACGCGCCTGACCGCTGCCTCCCGCCTTCAGAGCACGCTACCGTTTTTTTTTTTTTTTTCTTTTTCAAACGAATGTGAATAACTCCCCCCCCCCGGGGGATCTTTATATACCGGGGGAGGGGGAAGGAAATCTTTATATATTTCATTAGTGGTACGTCACAAAGCGGACCCAAAATGACAGTGCTTGCTGACAGTGTCCTGAGAATCCGACCTTTTAGATGCTCCATCTAGTCAAACTTTAAAAGTTGATTTCCTTTTCAAGAGACAAACTTCATCATTGCCTCTGGTTACTACTGGACCTTGACTTTACGCTTGAATAAACCAGGGTTGAAATATTAGCGTCCCATGGTGAGATGCACTCTGCCCGGGGTAATCGACCCTTAGAGGCAAAGAAGGGAAGTGATGGCTTTCCTGACAAATGGAAACGAGGATCGTTAGGTTTCTGAGGAACGCTGAATTTAAAATGTTTCTGTTTCCCGGGTAAGAATCGGGGCGGGCGGCCATTTCAGACATTGTCAGCAGCACTGCCGTTTGGGGTCTTGTTTTGTGACTTAACAAATAGCAGTAATAATTAAATTAAAAGTAATGATTTCTTGGTGCTGGCGAGATGGCTCCGCAATTGGACCCAAGTTCAGTTCCCAGCACCCACATCTGGCTGCTGACAACCACCCCTATCCAGTTCCATGGGTCTAAACCTTTCACCTCCATAGCATCCGAGCACACACGTGTTCAGATACACACAAACATTTTTTTTTAATAGTCTCGCCAGGCAGTGGTGGCTCACACCTTTAACCCCAGCACTTGGGAGGCAGAAGCAAGCGAATCTCTGTGAGTTCGAATCCAACCTGGTCTACAGAGCCAGTTCCAGGACAGCCTAGGGCTGTTACACAGAGAAACCCTGTCTCGAAAAAGAGAAAGAAAAAAAAAGTAATGGTCTCATGGTTGTGAGTAAAACGTCTAAGTGAGAATTCCTGAAAAAAAGCTGCAAAGACCTGATTAAAACTGCAGTGATGTGGCGAGAGCTTACAACGTAGGTCTAGAAGACAGTGACCTTACTGTCAGATCCAAAGGGTACCGCCAGCCACCCCCCAAAAGGGCAGACTCACTGACTCCAAAATTGAGTCTAGACACAGACTCAACCTAGACTACTCAGAGGTCAGATAAAAGCCAGCTTTCCACAAGATCTTGTGAAACAGGTTCACCAAACAGGTTCCAATCAGTCAAAAGGAATCCTTCATTTCCCTTGCCTCTGGCTACTCAGTTGGCATATGCCTGTGGTGCCTATAGGTACATCAAAGCCTATAGGTACATCAAAGTCTATGCTAGCCTCCAGGTTCCCTTGGTCCTTACTCAGAGTACTTGTTTACATTTTAAAGCCCCCATGCCAGCATCCTGGTCCTTCTCTCCCCCTCTCCCCCAGTTCAATGGTTCCCCTCCTCTCCAGACACCCATTCCCACACCTCTCTTCTCTGCTTTCCCCGAGACACAGTCTTGGCTGCCGGGACTAAACTTTATTTTTCCCATCCATTTCAGTTTCCTTACTGTGCTCCTCTCTCCCCTTACATACACTTACCATGGGTTAGGTTAGACCACTGAGCAGCCTTTTGCCCACCTCTGTGCAGGACTAGCATCCTGTAATTATAGATTAAAAAACCCTTTGTAGTAACTTAGCAGACTACTAGTTTCTTTCCATAAACCCAAAAGTCCAAAAGGTCATCAGATAGCATCTTAGACCTATAGAAAAGCTTCATTCATCTCACGGTAACTAACTCTCTAATACACCAGGGTGTATTTTAAAGCTTGCCTTTATGTGTGACTTCTTTTGTTCTGTAAAACTATAAAACTACTTCCATATTGGAAGATGGAGTTTGGGGTAACCTAAATCTGTAGGTTCCTGGGTCATGGTTACTCAAACTGACTCCAAAAAAACCTCTTGTTCCCTATGACAGCTGTGTTTTTGTTTTTGTTGTTGTTGTTTTTGCATTGACACTCTATTTTCTAAATTTTCAAAATGTCTCCTTCGAGGCCTGTGAGATAACTCAGTAGATAAAGGTATTTGCCAGGCAAATGAGAAGAGCTGAGCTATAACCCCCTGACCTCATGCAAAGGAGTAAAATGACCAGAACAAAATTGTTCTGATCGCCACACATGTGCTATGGCATGGGTGCCTAATTACCCTACACACACACACATACACACACACACACACACACACACACACACCAATAATTAAAAATATTTTACTTTGGGAATTTGAATTATAAAATCTTAAACATAAAATGTTTTAAATAGTAGGATCATTTTAATTTTAACAGATTATGGGCTGGAGAGATGGTTCAACTGTTAAGAACTTTGGCTGCTCTTCCAGAGGTCCCGAGTAGAAACCAGGAAAACACTGAGAAGAATCAATGAAACAAAGAGGTGGTTCTTTGAGAAAATCAACAAAATAGACAAACCTCTGTCCAAACTAACCAAAAGACAGAGAGAGAGCATGCTAATTAACAAAATCAGGAATGAAAAAGGGGACATAACAACGGACTCTGAGGAAATCCAGAGAATCATCAGGGCATACTTTGAAAATCTGTACTCCACAAAATTCGAAAATTTAAAGGAAATGGACAATTTCCTGGATAGATATCACTTGCCAAAACTAAATCAAGAGCAGATAAACAATCTAAACAGACCTATAACCCCTAATGAAATAGAAGCAGTCAGCAAAACTCTCCCAAACAAAAAAAGCCCAGGCCCAGATGGCTTCAGTGCAGAATTCTACCAGAAATTCAAAGAAGAGCTAATTCCAATACTCCTCAAAGTATTCCACACAATAGAAGCAGGAGGCTCACTGCCAAACTCTTTTTACGAGGCTACAATTACCTTGATACCCAAGCCACACAAAGACACAACTAAGAAAGAGAACTATAGACCAACTTCCCTCATGAACATTGATGCAAAAAAACTCAATAAAATACTCGCAAACCGGATTCAAGAACACATCAGAAAAATCATCCACCATGATCAAATCAAGTAGGCTTCATCTCAGGAATGCAGGGATGGTTCAACATTAGAAAATCTATCAATGTAATCCACCATATAAACAAACTGCAAAAGAAAAAACCACATGATCATCTCACTAGATGCTGAAAAAGCCTTTGACAAAATCCAGCACCCCTTCATGATAAAGATCCTAGAGAGATCAGGGATAACAGGAACATACCTGAATATAATAAAAGCAATATACAGTAAACCAACAGATAACATCAAGCTAAATGGAGAGAAACTCAAAGCTATTCCTCTAAAATCAGGAACAAGACAAGGCTGTCCACTCTCTCCATATCTCTTCAATATTGTACTTGAAGTTCTAGCTACAGCAATAAGAAAACAAAAGGAGATAAAATGGATACAAATAAGAAAAGAAGAAGTCAAACTTTCACTATTCGCAGATGATATGATAGTTTACATAAGTGACCCGAAAAACTCCGCAAGGGAACTCCTAGAGCTGATAAACACCTTCAGCAATGTGGCAGGATACAAGGTAAACTCAAAAAAATCAGTGGCCCTATTATATACAGATGATGAAGTGACTGAGAAAGAAATCAGAGAAACATCATCCTTTACAATAGCCATAAACAGCATCAAATATCTGGGGATAATGTTAACCAAGGAAGTGAGAGAACTTTGAGTCTTTAAAGAAAGAAATGAAAGAGGATACCAGAAAATGGAAACATCTCCCATGCTCTTGGATAGGTAGGATCAACATAATAAAAATGGCAATCTTGCCAAAAGCAGTCTACAGATTCAATGCAATCCCTATCAAAATTCATCACAATTCTTCAAGGACTTGGAAAGAACATTAATCAACTTTATATGGAAAAACAAAAGGCCCAGGATAGCCAAAACAACCCTATACAATAAAGGAACTTCAGGAGGCATCACCATACCTGACTTCAAGCTCTATTATAGAGCTATAGTCCTGAAAACAGCTTGGTATTGGCACAAAAATAGGCAAGTAGACCAATGGAACCGAATTGAAAACCCTGATTTTAACCCACACACCTATGAACACTTGATTTTTGACAAAGAAGCTAAAACTATACAATGGAAAAAAGAAAGCATCTTCAACAAATGGTGCTGGCATAACTGGGTACTGGTATGCAGAAGACTGCAGATAGATCCATGTTTATCGCCTTGTACAAAACTTAAGTCCAAATGGATCAAAGATCTCAACATAAATCCAGCTACACTGAAACTTTTAGAAGAGAAAGTGGAATACTCTTCAACGAGTTGGTACAGGAGTCCACTTCCTAAACATAATACCAGTGGCACAAACACTGAGATCGACAATTAACAAATGGGACCTCCTGAAACTAAAAAGCTTTTGTAAGGCAAAGGACACAGTCAACAAGACAAAAAGGCAGTCCACAGAATGGGAAAAGATATTCACTAACCCCACATCTGACAGAGGGCTAATCTCCAAAATTTACAACGAACTCAAGAAGCAAGTCTCCAAAACACCAAAGGATCCAATTAAAAGGTGGGGTACAGAACTAACTAGAGAATTCTCAATAGAGGAGGCTAAAATGGCCAAGAGACACTTAAGAAAGTGCTCAACATCCTTAGCCATCAGGGAAATGCAAATCAAAACAACTCTGAGATACCATCTTACTCCTGTCAGAATGGCTAAAATCAAAAACACTGAAGACAATTTATGCTGGAGAGGATGTGGAGAGAGGGGAACACTCCTCCACTGCTGGTGGGAGTGCCAACTCGTATAGCCTCTTTGGAAATCAGTATGGAGATTCCTCAGGAAAATGGGAATTAATCTACAACAAGACCCAGCAATTCCACTCATAGGCATATATCCAAAGGAGGCAAATTCATACAGCAAGGGCATCTGCTCCACTATGTTCATAGCAGCATTGTTTGCAATAGCCAGAACCTGGAAGCAACCTAGATGCCCCTCAACTGAAGAGTGGATAGAGAAAATGTGGTACATTTACACAATGGAGTATTACTCAGCAGAAAAAAAAACAATGGAATCTTGAAATTCGCAGGGAAATGGATAGCACTGGAAGAAACCACCCTGAGTGAGGTAACCCAGTCGCAAAAAAGCAAACATGGTATGTACTCACTCATATATGGATTTTAGACATGGATCAGGATAGTACCAGTCTGCACTTCCACAGATAGAGAGTCTGGGAAACAGGAAAGAACCTAAAAGATATGCATATATGCATAGTACCCAAGAGAAGAGGATTGAGACAAGATCCTCTGAATGGATGGGGAACACGGCGAGGGGTGGGGGGAGTGGGAGCTGGGAAGAAGAGAGGGGAGAGAAGAGGAAGAGAGAGTAGGTCATGGGGGAACAGGAAGTCTGAGTGGGTGGGGGTAGAATAGGGGGAAGAGGGAATCATAGGTTATAAGACAGATCAGGCACCAGAGTGACCTCTAGTGATCTAAAGGAATGACACCAATTGTCAAGCTAAGCAATAGTGGAGAGACCACCTCAGATGCCCATTACTGATAATGAACTTGATGTCTATAACCATCCGGGAGACTTCATCCAGTGACTGATGGAAGCAGAGGCAAACACCCACAGTTAAACACTGAACTGAACCAAAGGAACACAGTGACAGAGAGGAGTGATGAGCAAACTGGCAAAGAATGGGCTGGCAAAACCAACAGAGACAGCTGATCTGAACAGGGGAGAGCTCTTGGACCCCAGACCGACAGCGGGGAGGCCAGCATGGGACTGATCTGGACCCCCCCGAATGTGAGTGTCAGTGAGAAGGCCTGGGCAACCTATGGGGCCTTGAGCAGTGGATCAGTGTCTATCCCTGGAATTCAAACAACAGTCATCATTTGCCCATAGCACAAAGAGGGATGCTCTCTCAGCCTGGACTCTTAGGGGAGTGCCTGGACTCTACCCTGAGGGAAATGTCAGACTCTAGATATCCCCTATGTGGAAGGAATTGGCAATAGGGTGGGAGGCTGGGGGGGGTGGGGAGTGCGGGAGGAGGAGAGGGAGAGGGAACTGGGATTGACATGTAAAACAAGCTATTTAAAATTAAAATAAAAAGTGATAAAAAAGAAGATGGGTGATTTTGATCAAAATACATTATTATATGCAAGTATGAAATTGCCATGAGGAGGCCTAGGTAATCTATTGAGCCTTAGGTAGTAGATCAGTATTTATTCTGGGTATATAAATGGACTTCAGACTCCCATCCAACAATGAGAGATGCACTCTCATCCTGAACTCTTGGGAGAGGGTCTAGGCCCTGCCCTGGATGAAATGACAGACTATGGACACCCCCATGGAGGGCCTCACCCTCCCTGGGGAAATGAGGGGATATTGGAGGGGTTGGTGGGAAGGCACGGGAGGAGGGGAGGGAACAGAGAGGGACCTAGAATTGACATGTGAAGCAACCTTGTTTCTAATTTAAATTTAAAAGAAAATGAATCATGCAATGTGACAATAAAAAAAGAAATTGCCAGTAAGTTGAAGATTATTTTTAATTTATTAGAGATCACTCAGCAGTTAAGAGCACTTGATGCCGTGGATTATTCTGATCACCAAAAGCAAAAGACTTTTTTTCTCCACAAGCAGTTCCTATTTCTGCATGAATTAGGAACTTGATGTGTTTTACTTCACTTTACACAATGCTTTTTGTAAGGCACTGAAGTTCCTTTTGCAATACTGGGTTTTGTGGGGCTTTTTTGCTTGCTTGTTTTTGAGACTGGTTCTCATTATATGGTCCTGGCTGGCCTGAAACTCAATTTGTAGACCAGGCTACCTTTGAACTCACAGATATCTGAGTGCCTCTGCAGCCCTCGAGCTAAAGGCATGCACAACCACACGCAGTCCTGAAAGTAGGGATCTGAGACTTAGACTGATCCACTTTATGGTGATATAAAAGTGACATACATCTAATAGAAACATGATGCTTTCTCTTTTTTTCAAGACAGGGTTTCTCTGTGTAGCCCTGGATGTACTGGAACACTCTGTGGACCAGAATGGCCTTGAACTCAGAGATCCACCTGCCTGCCTCCCCAGTGCTGTGATTAAAGGCGTGTGCCACTACCTGGCTTGTAAGTCTACTTTTGACGTTCTCTATTTGAGCTGTGGATGCAGGCCTTACACTGCCAGTTGTGAGCTTGTCTTGGTGTCTCCAAAGAGGGGTTTTTAACTGTGTTGACTTTAACCTACACACCTGCCCCTTCCCATTTCTAGGATTCCCAGGATAAAATGGGCAACACTGGACAGTGGCTACTGTGTCTCCATCTGGGACTTCAGTTAGCATGCATGGGAACTTTAAACATTTAGGAAAAAAGGTATTTTTCATGGCCTCTAAAGGCTTGGGATCACCCATTCCACTTCCAAATTTTACTATCAAATGAGAACGCAAAACTTTTTTTCTCTGGTGCTATACACTGAAACCAGGGCCTTGTCAGGCTGGTGCTTAACCACTAGGCTAGACTCCTAACACCATAATAGAACTGTGGCACCAAAGGACTAAGTCTCCACTTAGTGAATGTCAACATCTTTACTGTTTAGTGCGATGTAGAAGAGAAATGCCCTGGCTGTGAGCCTCTTCCCAACATGCGTGGTGCAAGTGGTTAGATTTTATATTCAGATATATGTCAAGACATAAGGAGGGGAGGGCTGAAAAAAACAGCTCAGTGATTAAGAGCAGTTATTGCTCCTGTAAGATGGCCTGGGTTCAGTTCCCAGGAGCCATATGGTTGCTCACAACCATCCAGTTCCAGGAGTATTATACAGTAATTCCTTTTCAGGAACCACATGATGCCTGCCCATATAAACACGCAGGCAAAAACACTCATACACATAAAACAATAAAAAGACATGAAAAAGTTAGGCATTCAGTTCAGTGGCAGAGCACTTACTGAATGTTATGGTATGAGTACCGCCTATCCCCACAAGGCCCTAGTGGGTGGGTCTTAGGGGTTATAGCCTAGACAGATTCCAGCTGAGGCCCTCTCTCTACTTCCTGATCTGCTCAGATGAGAGCAAGTTGACTCATGTTTCCTCATGATGAGATTTTTCATCCCTTAAATACCTAAAGTCTTGTCAGGCATTTGGTCAATGTGGAAATGAACTGGTGTATCTAGCAATCACAAGGCCAGGCCTGGGATGGGTCCCCAGGACTGAAAACCTTCTGTGGCATTGTGGAATATTAACCTTGGAATAAAACAGCAAGTACCATCTTAATCATAGCTGCTGGTTACCCTCAAGAGGCCACGAGCAAGACAGCAGCTGCTTCCCCACAGGGGAGGTCATTAGGCCCTCACCTGAAACACCAGCCACCATTCCCTCTTGTACACCACACCCTCGATGCATTGATTCTGCCTGAGTGGCACACGGTTGTGAGGCATGCTAGAGTACACAGGAGGAAAGGTACCTGAAGGGCGCAGGCTCCATTTATGCAGCCTTGGGGAGGCTGACCCAGTGCTGAAGCTCACTTTGCTGTGATAAGCTGTTTTGGAGTTATCTACACTCCTGTTAGCAGCCTTCCCCATGCTCTAGAAACACATCAGCAAGCTATACCAGCAGAAGGGTTCTCATCTGAGGTGGTAGCCCAGGAAAAGTTAACACAAAAGGTGCTAAAACTTGTCTTATACACAATACCCAGGCCATTTTGCCACCACTGCCTGGCTTTTATTACAGATATGAATGTTTCTACTACATTACACTGAATATTTGAGTCTTCAAAAAGAGGTTAAACTAAATGACACATAGCACATTATGAATAATCATGAACATTTATTAAGCACCAAAGGTATACAGCAATGGCTGCTATATAAAAAGCACATTATTGATATAACTCCTGCCATTAAGCTTACAATCTAAAATAAAATACAAGAATATTGTCAGCCTATGTCAAAGTTTCCTTAACTTGGAATCAGCTACTCTGGCAAATGTATGAGGCAAAGTGACCTATTTCAGGTGCTGGGCGGTGGTGGCACACACCTTTAATTCCAGCACTCAGGAGGCAGAGGCAGGTGGATCTCTGTGAGTTCGAGACCAGCCTGGTCTACAGAGCCAGTTCCAGGACAGGCTCCAAAGCTACAAAGAGAAACCCTCTCTCAATCCCCAACCCTCCCCCCCCCAAAGAGAGCTATTTCAGGCAAAATGTTAATAAAGCTTTGAACATGACACAAAAAGTATTTTATCTGTACCTATTTTCCCCATTACATTAGGATAACTAAAGACAAAAAGAGCACTTAGAAATTTGATAAGCATAATGAATTATTTCAGATTGCCCCTAAAAATTCAAATGGAGATGTTCCCTGGCAAATGCCAGCAGCTAGTGAAACCCAACAACAAACAGGAAATAGACCAAGACTTTGTCTTTGCCACTTAAACTTCTCCATCTTCTTCCACACTAAGGGCTCCTGCGACATCCCACAAAGAGAGGCACCATATCTAGCTGAAGTATCATATAATTACCAAGTCAAACCTGCAGGAGTATTCCTGTCTGGAGGACGGCCCAAAAACAGCAGTGGGAACTATGTGCTGACATGTGAGATGGGTCAGCACAGGTGCAGGCCATACATCTCCAGAGTATGAGGGAAGCATGTGAGGTCCATAAGAACTCAGCATCAAGACCCCAGACTACAAACTCCACTTGCCTAAACTCGTGTGTGTGACCCTCCATAAATACTTTTAAGGTACTCACTGCTTGTCATTATGAGCTGACAAAGGCACACTGAAGAAATCTTGGTTCTTATTGTCAAAGACAATTTTAAATGCTAAACAAACACAAAGCATGTATTGTTTTTAATTATTTGCAATTTTCTTAATCCCAAAAGAACATTAAAAAATAAAGTAACTGGTTACAAGTTAGTTATCTGAACACAGAAATATATTCTATAATGTGCATAACCAAGTATTTTTTAAAAAAATTCATGACTACAAACATTTTAATGGCAGAGTAACAGCATCCTGAGATACCCTTTCTTGTGTATATGTGTGAGTATATTATTTCTGAAAGTATACATTTGTGGATGTGCATGTGGAGGCCAGATGTCAATCTTGGATGTCCCTCCCAGGTTTTCCCCTTGGATCTGGGGCTCACCAGTTAGGTTGAGTTGGCCACCCAATGAGTCCAGGGATCTGCTCACCTCCAGGTTCAAACTCAGGTCCTAAGACTGGTGTGACAAGTACTTTACCGACTGAGCTCTTTCTGGGCTCCTTAGAAGCCTTTATGGCAAAGCGATATATAGTGTTTTTGCTCATGGGGATGTTTTGGGGGACAGCATCTCACATTGTAACCTAGGAATGGCCTCCAACTCATGGAAACCTTCCTGCCTCAGCCTCCCAAGTGCTGAGACTACAATGGGAGTCACCATAGCCAGCAATGCTGCCTATATACATATTTTATAACTTACAAAAAAAAGTAACATGTTAGCAGCAGAAACATCTTTAAAATGTTCATACTTTTGCATATTGAGTTTATACAAAAAGAATTTCCCAGACATTTCAGGATAAAAGTTTTTATAAAATAGAACTGATTTTTAACTAAAGTTACTATTCTTATTACCCTTTTTCAATCTAAAAGTCTCATTTATACGTTTTTACTATCTTATAGTAGATAAAAGCCAATTATGACATTTGAAATGAAAAAACTTAGAACATATATCAGCATCATTCTACTAAGTGGACAGGGATTAATCTCCACTGGTTTCCTGAGAACAGAATTTTAAAAAGTTTGTATCAGTGGCAAATGATTCTAATTTTATAAATCTCAAATAATTTTTATTTGGTATTATATGAAACATCTAAAATTCCTGATTAGGAGATGCAGTTTTCTAAGGCCTTAGATTGTATATGAAGCACAGATATTAGCACACAGGTTAGTATGATGCACAGAGCCACTTTGTTTACAACAAGGTTTCAATATGCAGTCTTGGCTAACCTAGGACTCTCAGAGATCTGTCTGCCTCTGTATTCAGAGTGCAGGGATTGAAGACCAGTGCTGCCATCCATGGCTCACACCCACTTTTGAAAGTGATACATTCCACGCTGCATAATATTTCATCTCATGTCCTACTTGAATACTGTGTATTTTACATTAAGCTTAAAAGCATAATTGTGTAATATATTTTTAATGCTTCATTTTTTCCAATATCACAGAGTGTGCAGTATTTTAAAGGTTAACTAGTATAGATTTTTGTTTATTTTGCTAAAGAATGTAAAAGACATCTTAGTGGCTACAGCAACTTTATGAAGTAAGTTCATTAGGAGAAGAAAACAGAATACTAAGCATAGTGATTTAACAAAAATTCAAGTCATTCTGAAAAGTGTTTGCTTCTTAGTAATATGCATGTTCCTTTTACAGCACTAATTGGATAAACACACTAAGACTGCATAGGAATTATTTTGGTAGTTTACTTATCTTCCTTATATCCTTCTCCAGTATATGAGTGAGAGATTATTTTCTTATAATATAAAAGAAAGCAGAGTCTAGACTATTTTAAAATCTAAGTCATGTAAAAGCTGACTATAAATCTCAGAGTATTCATTTTTATTTGGTATTATATAAATAGCTAGCATTCCTGATTAGGGGATGCAGTTTTTTAAGGCAAGGCAAAAGGTTTATGCATGCAGCATAGATATTAGCACACAGGCCACATGACATACACAGCCGTGGCTGACCTAGGACTGAGGTGACATGTGGAGGTTAGAGGACAGGGGGAGTGAGTTCTCTTTCCACATGGACCCAGCAAGGGTCTGCAGAGCAGGGTACTTAATTTTGAAGAGTTAAATTCATGTTTTGGAGGACAGGCTTAATTAAAATTACCCTTTAACACGTTTTTTTTTTCCTTCCTTCGTCTCCCCCGCCTCTATGTATGTATGTATGTATGTGTATATATATATGTATATATATATACATATACATATATATATATACACATATACATATATATATATATATATTAATGTCCACAGACTGCTAAGGCTAAAGTCCTGATTTCATCTGCATTTTACAACGGAATAAACATTTTTTTTCTTTTTCTTTTTCCTTTTTTTTTTTTGGTTTTTCGAGACAGGGTTTCTCTGTATTGTTTTGGAGGATGTCCTGGAACTCGTTCTGTAGACCAGGCTGGCCTCGAACTCACAGAGATCCGCCTGCCTCTGCCTCCCAAGTGCTGGGATTAAAGGTGTGCGCCACCAACGCCCGGCTACATTTTTTTCTTTTTAAATCAGCAAAAGGAAATGAAGAAAACCATTCTCTCTAATGTTTTGATACACCTTTAGATAAGAGTGGATCAAAAAGAAGTAATATTGGCTAGAAGAGAGAACAAAACAAAACATAACCCAAACCAGAACTTATTTCCTTCCTAATGTCTCAGCTAGTTTCTTAAGTCTTTTCTTCAGCTCCAATGGAAATTTCTCATAGCACTTCTTGCAGACTGGCTTCATGTCAAACTCCACAAATTTATTCCTAAAGGCAATTATATATAAAAAAGAAATTAGTGGAAATGTATACAGTGCACATGAATGCGCACACACACTCACACACAATAATGTGATATAAGTTCACTAAACTACATATAAAGACAGCATATAACATACCATATAAAGTGTCTATATTCATGTCAGTAAAGAACTGTAATTCTAATCTCAATTCTTATGACAAATGTAAAGAATGATTGGTAAACTGGGTGGTGGCGCACGCCTTTAACCCCAGTACTGGGGAGGCAAAGGCAGGCAGATCTCTGTGAGTTTAAGGCCAGCCTGGTCTATAAAGATAGTTCCACAAGAGAGAGGGCTACACAGAAAGACCCTGTTTTGAAAAAACAAACAAAATCCAAAAACATCAATTGGTATCAGTTAAGAAAATACACTTATTTAATGATCCTATACACATTTATTTAGAACATGGAATGTTTACTAAGTATTCCAGGAAATCTAATGTAAATATAATTTAGATAAAACAAATCAAGTTTTATTTGTTTATTTAATGTGTATGAGTACTTTGCCTGCACATGTGTCTGTGCAATACGTGGCGTTCATGGAGATCCAAAGAGTCAGATCTCTGGGACTGGAGTTAGAGATGGTTGTGTGTGCTGAAGACTTGAACCTGGGTCTTAACCACTGAGCCATCTCTTTAGCCCAAGTAAGTTGATCATATTTTGAAGTATCAGGCCAATGCTTTCTTCTTCTCAGTGCCTCCCACCCACTAGTTTGTTGAGATAGTCTCATGCTGAAGTCCAGGCTGGTCTAGAACTCAGGGTGATTTTCCTTTCTTAGCTTCCCCAGTGCTGGCACTGTAAGGGTAAACCACTATGACTGTCACCAATAAATGTAGTTAAACAAATAACTGGTTTTTATAATGTGAGTGACTTACTTTTTAAAGGTAAGAGGATTTTACCATTTAGTATTTTGAATTAAGCTGCTATATGGTTTCATCTTTCCTGTACAAATAATTTTCTTTCTATCTCCTAATTTAAAAAATTACCTTAATTAAAAAAAAAAGCTTAAATCGTAACAGGCCACTTTAGCAACTCGGACAAAAAAGCTGGTAATCATTCTTGAACTCTAAGGTAATGGCCCTACCCTTAAGTATTCACCATTCTTCTTTTAAAGCTAGAACAACACATAGTATCAATCTACTTGGAAACAATGCAGGAGAAAACAACTCTTAGTCAGTCTCCATCTCTAACACACACAACTAACTGCAGGAGCTTTGTGTGGAATTCCAAGGTCTGTAACTTTGAGTTAGTATATAACTTTACAATTGTCTATTTGCTGTGAAGTTATATACTTGGCAAGCGTTTGTAGAACATGCCCAGTAGTACACAGTTATGAATGACAATTATTACAAAATGTGCTTAGATCTTAATGCATCTTAAAGCACATTAAAGTGGACTATTTGTTTTGAGACAATTTTGTTTGTTTGAACTCTCAGTGTAGACTAGGCTGGCCTTGAACTCACAGAGCTCTGCCTGCCACTATTTCCTGAGTGCTACACTTAAGGTGTGTGGCATCACATCCAGCATTGAAGTAGTTTCAAAGAACAGTGTTAATACAAGAATAATTCCTATTCACATATTTAAAAATACCTTTTTCCATTTTTTATATTACTATAATTATATACGGCTCAGGGTGGCCTTGAACTCAAGACAATCCTGTTTCAGCCTCCCAAGTGCTAGAATGACAGCTATAAGCTTTCCATCCACTTTTTACAAAGAAACTAACACTGATACTAATTCAAATGTTAAATGTTGCCAGTTGGCAAATCAAACACTTGAGGGGCACTTTGGTTTAAATGGAGGTGAGAACAAGCTCGTATGTACATGTCTTACTCTTCTGTGGCCTAAGCTCAGCGCTTCTGTCACAGTGACAAAGACGCCTTTTCTCTGTGATATTTAAATGGTAGTGGGCTCCTACTCTTGGTTTAAGAAATGTATTTCAACCTTTGATATTTTGTTGAATTACTGACAAGATTGTTATTTTCCTCCCTCATGGTGTTTTGAACTCTAAAACAAATTTCATTTTATTTTCTTATTTCCTTTTGTTGAAGAATTAAAAGGCAAATATAAACTACAAACAAGAGAACAGTTAGTCTGTCTAAAGCAGGAATTTTTGTTTGTTTGTTTGAGACAGGGTTTCTCTATGTAACTGCTCTAGCTGTCCTGTTACTCGCTTTGTAGATAGCATAAACTGACCTTGAACTTAGAGATCCTTTTGCCTCTGACTCCTGAGTGCTGGAATTAAAGGTGTGTGCCATCATCATCAGACTAAAGCAGGAATATTTAAACTTTTGCCCACCAAACAGCTCTTGTGCTAAGAAAACATTGGGAAGATATTTAGTTTAGCTATGCCCACAGAGGCAGGCATGTGCATACAAGCCAGTGTTAAGTATGGCTCTGATTAAGTTTTATAATTATAATAGGTGAAAAAACCAACTCTACATAGGCCAAGTATTTCAATCTTTGACGGCCACAAAAACATGCAAAAAAGTACAAAAAGACAGGCAGAAAGGAAAGGCACCCTGAAAGACTGACCACAGAGGAAGCATGAGAATGGCGTGGAAGGGACAGAGCGTTTACAGACACACTGGCTTTCTCTTTCTCTGCTTGTCTTTATCCTTTGCTTCTCTCTCCCGTTTGGCGAGTCGCCTCTTAAACTCTTCGGGCATTTTCTCATAACAGTATTTGCAGACTGGCTTTAGATCAATTTCAACAAACTTATCCCTTTGAGTAGAGCAAAGAAGGGACAGAACAGGAACAATTAAAGAACAACATTTATATTCAGAAGGACTCAGGAGAAAGAAGAGGCAGGCATCAATCACTTCCCTTTCTAGATTCTAAGTGGCATTGAAAACTTCTAGCTTTAGTAGTCATGACGGCTAGATCAAGGACTTACTTGAGTGTTAATTTGGTATTGCAGGTGGAACAGGCAAAGCAGCTCACACACCAGGCCTTGTTGAGGGCAGAGACCACTGGGGGGAAAAGAGATCCAATTACATGGGAACATTTCACTGTGGGAAGCGGGGGCTTCAGTTTTCAACTCTGAAAAACAAAGAAAGCTGTTCCCAAGTACCTGGAGGAGGAGCCCAAGCCTTCTTTCTTGAGAGGTCCCTTTTTTTCCTTTATTTTCCTGACACTGGACTTGTCTGAATAACAGTCCTGGCTGACCTGGAACTTGATTTGCAGACTAGGTTGTCCTCGGACTCACTGACATTGGCCTGCTCTGCCTCCCAAGTGCTGGGATAAAGGTGTGTGCCATCACCACCATCACCACTCAATTATCCTTTATTTTTGATAGAGTCCTATTCTGTAACCTAGGCTAAGAAAAACTCCTGATTTCTCTACCTTAGCCTCCCTGGTTCTGGAATTATATATGTGCATCACCATGCCTGGTAAGAGGTCTTTTTTTTTCCTTGCCAAAACACAGTCAAAAAACTCAATGCTACTAATGTGCTTTCAACAAATCTTTTTTTTTTTTTTTTAATGTGTATCAGTGCTCTACCTGCATGTACATCTTGATTCCAGAAGAGGGCATCAGATCCCACTATACATGGTTGTGAGCCACATGTGGTTTCTGGGAATTGAACTCAGGACCTCTGAAAGAGCAGTCAGTGCTCTTAACTGCTGAATCAATTCTCCAGCCCTATTATGGCCATCCCCCCCCCACTTATTTGTTTGTTTTTTGAGACAAGGTCTCACTATATAGCTCTTGGCTGGCCAGGAACTCACTATATGTGGACCATAGAAATTTGCCTGTGTCTGCTTCCTGTACCACCAAGCCTGGTTTTATTTTATTCACATTATTTAAAAAAACAGGTTTCAATTTAAGTAAGACTATTTCTGACTTTAATCTTTTTCGTCTTGCACTTGTCCCTGTGTGTGGGTGCACATGTACATGCGTATCTGTGTGAAGAGAAGCCTGAGGTTGACACGGGAACTTTCTTGGATCACTCTCAATCTTATTAACTGAGGAAAGGTCTCTTAGTTGAACTCAGAGCGGTGACTACAGCTAGTCTGGTTACAGCTTGCTCTGGGGAGCCCTGCCTCACTGCACTGACAGGCAGGGGCACTGCACAGGCAGCGTTTACAGCGTGAGGGACAGAATTCTGGTCCTCATGCTAGCAGAAGCATTTACCCTCTGGGCTATCCCAAGCCCCATTTTGCCTTTTTTAGCTTTTAATTTCTCTTTACTTACAAATCAGAGACATCAGTACTATTCCCTCTCTGCCGTGTCTCTGTCTCAGATAAGAAAACGTTAAACTCCAGACTTTATCTGACTGTGAGTGGTGTTTCTTTCAAAGATGACACTAAGAATCTAACTTCTTTTGTCTATTTTTCCAACTGTCTCCGCAGTTCAGCTGATTTGCAAGGGCACTAAAGATGGTTCCCGGACTAACCTTGTTACTCTCTGCTGCTTTCCAAAAAGCACTTCCTGATTAGGTGATGTCTGCTGAGAGCCATGACATGTTGTCAACAGTGTTGTTTAGAACTCTGGCAGGGAATTTCTGGCAGGGCTGGCTAGTGACCATTAGCAAACACAGCTGCTTTCCCCATGTTGTTGCCAATCTGTCCTGCCTGGTTAGCCCATGCGATAAGTTCTAACAACTCGGAACACAGCTTACAGCAGCAGCGCTGCCTCGTTAGCCCATCTCTCTGCTGTAGAGCACTTGAGAAGCATACCAACAGCAAACAACTGATATTGACCACATCACAACCCACAGCAGCAACCAGCTTCCTTCACTTTTCACACCACCCAAGTGTTCTTATGCCAAAGTGGTCCCACCCATCCACAGATACATACCATCACCTTCTATGACACGGTTGCAGTGGAAACAAACATCACCAAACAGCTGAGAAGGAAGACAAGAAACGGTGGTGAAAGCTCAAGGTATGTTGGAATTAAGTATTTAACAAGTATTTATATGATCCTTTCTGTTTACCTCTGAAAAACAAGTAGCTGGCAACTAAATTGTAGAATTTATTCTTTCTAGAGAAAATTAATAATTGATTCGTTACAATGAAAAATCATTCACTTTCATCATTTAAACATATCTTTCCTGGTTACAATTTGAGCACCAAAATAATTAATTAAAAACAATACAAGTGCCTTTAAGTCCTTACAGATACGAAATGCACAGACAAACAACCATGATTAGGGAAGATGGTGGCTGTTGCAGCAGAGCACTGAGGGCCAACTGAGCAGGGAGGGCATTAAGTTGGGTAACCATCACTTCCACCCAGAGCAGGCAGCATTATTGCATGTCACCAATCTAAGGAGAAGCTGGCGAGAAGCGGCACATTTTTAGACAGAAAGTGACTATCCACAGTTATCCACTTATGTTTGTTGGATATAAGGGAAGGGGGAAACAGCAACTCACAATACAGATACAGCCAACACCAAGCCTGGATGGCACCAACGGAGCAGCAATGAACACAGAGGAGAGGCACTGAGGAGGACATACCACTGCCTGCTCAGTGTCCTAGCCAAAAGCCCAAATAGTCACGGAGAACAAACAGAGGAGCCCAAGGGAAAGGGGATCTATTAAGGAGACTGGAGATGGTCCATGTTTGAGGAGGCTAAAGAAATACAACGAATGACACCAGTCTTAGTGCAGGGAAAAAAAAATGCTATAAGAACATTATTGAAGTCTGGTGGTGGTGGTGGTGGTGGTGGTGGTGGTGGTGGTGGTGGTGGTGGTGGTGGTGCATGCCCTTAATCCCTGTGCTGGGGAGGTAGAGGCAGGTAGATCTCTGTGAGTTCAAGGCCAGCCTGGTCTACAGAGCAAGCTCCCGAACAGCAAAGTTACAGAGAAACCCTATCTTGAAAACAAAAGCAAAAAACAAAACAAAAGAACATTACTGAGCTGTGGGCAATGGTTCAAACCAGCACTTGGAAGGCTATTGCCATGATACAATGAGACCCTGTCTCCAGATATATAGATAAGTAAATTCCTAAGCAATAAAACTGAAGTAAACTAAATTATTATATATCAATACTAACAACTGTGATATAAAAAGACCTTTGAACTCCAGGAAAATATACATTGAAATGTACTAGGTAAAGGAACATGACTGCATCAAACACTTACTATTAAAAACTCTGACCCCTAACTGAGGAGCTAGGACAGTTGATGGCTTCTGGGGGAAAGAGAGTTAACCTTTCTTTAAGAGTGTAGCTCCTGTAAGTTGACCAGTGGATAGCTGCACAACCAAATGTAAAAGGGAGCACAAACTGGCGTAGATGGGTTATTAAAAAAAAAATGACATGAAACTGGGGGGTTATAAGAAGGTGGGGTATAGGAAGGTGGGGTAAATCTGGGAGGAGTTCGAGTGAGGTGGAAGTGAGTTAAAACACACTATATGAAATTCTCAAAGGATTAACAAAAAATATTTTTCAAAAACCTATCATAGGTTTCTCAGTAGTTAAGAGCACTTGCTGCTCTTCAAGAGGACACAGGTTCAATTGCCAGCATCCATGTAGCAGCTTATAACCATTTATGACTTCAGTCCCAAGGAATCCAATGCCCTCTTCTGGCCTCCACAGGCACTGCACACATAGGGTGAATAGACATTTGGGCAAACACATAAAATGAAAAGGTAGCTAGCCATATAAATAGTATTTGTATGTTATTTAGTAAGTAACTCAAAGATTTAAAATATATCTCTGTAGACCAATGCACATTTCCCAAGAGCTTTCTTTACAACTGAAACATTAATGACTTTCAAGTCACATGTATCAAATATTTAATAAGTATAATTATTACCTGATTATAGTGAGTTTCACAATAGGCCAAGCCCTTCCTCTCATAATGGCGATGTCCAAGAAATGGCTTTTCACATTTGGCACAAACAAAATGCTGTAAAACATTGAATAGATTAAAATAATCTGTATTTTGCTGTAAGATGCTGTAATTTGATTTATCTTAACTAAGAAACCTCAAATTAACCAATTCTTAGAAAAGATAGTAAGATTAAGATTAATAACCAGGCCGGGCAGTGGTGGCGCACGCCTTTAATCCCAGCACTCGGGAGGCAGAGGCAGGTGGATCTCTGTGAGTTCGAGGCCAGCCTGGTCTACAAAAGTGAGTTCCAGGACAGGCTCCAAAACAATACAGAGAAACCCTGTCTCAAAAAAAAAAAAAAAAAAAAGATTAATAACCAGATCATCCCCCCCACTCCGATGCCTTTGGTGATAACACCTCACTATGTAGATTTTATCTATGTAGCTCTGTCTGATATAAAACTTGCTGTGTAGACTAGGCTGTCCTGGAATTCACAGATATTCACCCGCATCTGCCTCTGCCTCTGCAATGCTGGGATTAAAGGGGTGCATACTCACCACACCTGGCAAGACCAGCTATTTTTATGATCTCAAGTCTGATGTCTATGAGGCTCTAATGGGTTACCTTAAGATGACTGCTCAGCAGTTGGGAGCACCTGTAGCTCTGGTTTAGGATATGGGTTTGGTTTCTAGCACCAGCATGGCAACTTATGACTAAAACTAACTACAGTTCCGGGAGACATGATGGCCTTGTCTGACCTTCACAGGTACCAGGTACCACATGCAGGCAAAAATACTCACACACAATAAAATCATCTTAAAAAAATACAAACTATTAAATAAGACATATGAAAGGAGATGGGCATCCCAGTATATTTGTAACTGAGAATAACTAATTGTTGTTGGATGTGACACTCCTGTCCTCAAGAAAGATTTAAGAACAAAGCACACATGCTGCATTATGCTGTCATGTTACAACATTCTAGGTTTTATTATTTACTATTAAGTTGTAATGGTTAGTATTTTTGTTAACTTGACACAAACTAGTTCCTAACTCTAGTTGCCTCCACCAGACTGGCCTGTGGACAAGTCTGTGGGGTATTTTCTTGTTTGCTAATTGACGTGGGAAGGCCAACCCCGGGCAGGTGAGCCTGGACTGTGTAAGAAAGGTGGCTAGCTGACAAGGGGCCTGAAGTAAGCCAATAAGCAGCATTTCTCTTTGTTTTCAGCTCCAGTTCCTGCATCCAGGTGTCTAACTCAAGTTCCTGACATGGCTTCACTTCTCGCACAACAATAAACCCTTTCTTCCACCCAAGTTGCTTTTGGCCAGTTGTTGTTGTCTGTTGTGTTTTACAGACAGGGTCTCTCCATGTAGTTCTGGTTGTCCTGGAACTCATAGAGACCATCCTGGTTCTGCCTCCCAAGTGCTGAGATTAAGGGAGTGTACCAACACACACAGCTTGGTCTGCTTTTTTTTTTTTTTTTTGTAAATCACAGTGATAGAGAAACAAATTAAGACAAAAGTCAACTTTTTTTTTTTTTTTTTACTGCTAACATTTAGTCATTAAACTGTTCTTATCTTGCTAGCATTCTTGGGGCATAGAAACAAGGTACTGGCTATCTTTGGCCAGGCTGTACTTACCTCCACGTGCCATTGCTTGCCCATGGCATTCACTACTCGCCCTTCAATGGGCCTCCGACAGGCACCACAGATAGGGACCCCCATCTTATCATGACACGGCAGACAGTACAGCTCCCCTTTCAGCTCCCGGGCATCAGCAGTTAGCTCCTTCCTGTCCACCAAAGACATTCAACTGAATACTATTGTACAGCTGAACAGGTATCCAACAGAGGCAGCAGAATTTTTTACAAGATTTTAAAAGATACAATCAAAACAATCCTTGACAATCCCTGATAACTTCTATTTTCCCTTCATTAAAGGTGATCTCAAGAGCCAGGTGTTGGTGGTGCATGCCTTTAATCCCAGCACTCGGGAGGCAGAGGCAGGCGGATCTCTGTGAGTTCGAGGCCAGCCTGGTCTACAGAGCGAGTTCCAGGACAGCCTCCAAAACAATACAGAGAAACCCTGTCTCGAAAAACCAAAAAAAAAAAAAAAAGAGAGAGAGAGAGAGACTAGCCGGGCTTTCAGGTTGTTACCAGCATCTTGTATTAATGGTGAGACACAGAAGAGGTAACACGTGCCACTCAGTCCTGTTTATCACTGCTGTCCTATAGTAACTATTACATTTCAGTCCATTTGTCTTCCTTAAAACTCAGAGTGCTGAGTCCAGGAACAGTAGTCCACATTTGTAATCCCATCACTTGGGAGAGTGAGGAAGGAGGAGTGTGAACTTTTAGACTGAAGATAGAAATAACACTATCTGAAAAAGGAGGTCTAATATATTTATTAAATATACTTAAAAGATAAACAGAAGGATAGGAGCTCTGGGAACGTGGCTGGCTTCCAAGAGAGAGGGCTTTTGCTTTTGCTTTCCCTTTCCCTTATACCCTCACCTATCCCCCGTACCCCTTTGGGGCATGGCCAGTATTGTGGGCTCACCCCTACAGTAGACAGCCTAGGACACACAGTTGCGTATTATTATAAAAATAAACATTATATTGACTGAGAGGCACAATAGGTCCCACCATTAGTTTAGGGGCTCTTGGTAGTTAATAGCTGCTGGCAAAGGGGAATTATTGTCTTCAGGGGTGTAGCCACTGGTAAGGTGTCCACAATCTAAGAAATAACTCCACATCATGTACTGCAAGCAACCCTAATTAAACTCAGTGGACTATAAAAACAACAAGGACAAGAGAGGAGAGTGGGGGTGGTTTTCATCAAAACATGTTATATATACATATGAAATTATCAAAGGATTAAATAAACTATTAAGACAAAAAACAATAAAAAAATAAATTATACAGCTAGACAGTGAACCATTTCCAACAGAGGTTACCATGGTTGAGCCAGTAGTATAAGCATGCCTATGGTGAGTATGAGAAGGCAGAGACCGTTAGTCTCTGTAAACAAATCTCTCAATCAAGAACTCAAACATGAGAGCTTCAGAGAAGGCTCAGTGGTTAAGAGTACTGGTTGCAGAGGACCTGGGTTTAATCCCAGCATTCACATGGTTGATGGCAACCATTTTTTTTTCCCAAGACAGGGTTTCTCAGTAGCTATGGAGCCAGTTCTGGAACTCACTCTGTAGACCAGGCTGGCCTTGAACTCACAGAGATCTGCCTGCCTCTGCCTCCCAAGTGCTAGGATTAAAGACATGTGCCACCACTGCCTGGCAACAACCATTTTTAATCCTAGTTCTAGAGGATCTACTTCCCCCTCCTGACTTCCATGGGCACCAGGCGTACATGTAGTGCATATACTTCATGCAAACAAAACACCAATACTGAAAAAAAAAACCAACTCAAGAACAACTGTTTCAGCAGTCAACTAATTTCTGCTGGGTATTGTAAGTGCCTAATTTGATGATGCTACTTCCACCCGCTCTCTCAATTAGGCTACTCTAGTAATTTCTGCTGGATGCTTTAAGTACCTATTTGGTGATAATATGCTGTCTGTGCTTCTTATAAGTTGTCTGCTAATTGTTCTTTTACTTTGCTTCCTACCTACTTAATAAACTCACTCATTCTACACTGAATAACCAGCTGTCACAGATCATAATCTGTGGAGAAGAGCCATTATATAATGCTATTGGTCCTTCTATGGGTCTAACACTAAAAGTTGGAAAATTGAGGGTTTAACTCCAGGAAGACCATTTGCTTAGCACATACAACACCACAGGGACACACACACACACACACACACACACACACACACACACACACACACCCCAAATAAAAAAATAAAACAAAAGCTTGAAGAAAGCAAGTGAAGCTGTCTGTTGCAATAACAGAAATACAATAACTTTGCTCCTTCACTTTAAGTCTACTGTTTCTCACAATGTCAGGAAAAACAGTGTAGTACCCGCAGTTGGCACAGTTGAAGTGGTCAGGGTGATAAGGGTCATTCTTGAAGATCAGAGGTTGTTCATCAATGATGGCATGGCATTTCTGGCAGATGTATTTTCCAAGGCCTCTGGCCTTTTCACGATTATGACATGGACGACACAGGTGTCTATACAGGGCCAAAATGGAAATTTAAAATCTTAAGTTCTTTTTTAATAATTAGAAATAAAATTCTCATATCTCTGAACAGAGATGAAAGAAACCATTTTTCAAAAAACTATCTCTGTGCTTAGTAAACCAGACTCAAAGTGCAGGAAAATTTTGTTCCACTAATAGCCCACAGATGTACATGGACTTCATCACTGCCCACATCTCGCTGGCAGAGCAGGAGGCATGCAGTAACATACTCCGTGACAAAGCTCTGGGGTCATTTTCCAGGGTACTAAGCAAGCCAGTGCACGGTTAGTTCTGTGTTCTCATATCCCAGAGCAGTACCTCAGAATCCATAGGGAAAATGTGTGAGACTTGAACAATCCCTTTGGCCACCCACATCCAACAAAGATGGCAAAGTCCTACCTGCCAGCATTCTTGACAAACCCTATGTCTGCCAGCACTTCCTGGCAGAGGTCACATCGAAAGCACTCAGGATGCCAGCTGTTGTTCATGGCTTTAATAACCCGACCAATGATGAATTCACCTATGGGGAAAGAAAGCATAGAGAATGTGAAGAGCGGTCTTATTTGCTATAAATCAAAGGGGCAAGTGTTTAAGGAGGGCTTACTAGGGACTGACTAGTGCTCCTCAAATGCTAAGCCACTGCCTTACCAGAGTTACATCATGTCTCCAGCCCTCTGAATATTTCTTTTTAATTTGTGACACAAACCTCAAGTAAGTTGTTCAGGTTGCCCTTAATTGAGATCTCCTGCCTCAGCCTTCCATGTATCTGGGATTACAGGTCTCTATCACCAGCCTAACTTTTTTTTAAAGATTTTTTAATTTAATATATTTATTACTTACATCTGAGTCCTCACTTCTATTCGTAGTCACATATTAAAGCAGTTTTTACCATCTCTCTGAATCTGGCTTTCCTTTCCAAATGTCCTGAGCTTGACTAGTGCCTCTTGGTTGTTTACAGCCACTGTTTCACAGACAACTGAAACCTATAGCACTTTTCCTTTGATTCTCACTCCTATCGCAGTGAGGGGATCGAGCCAAAGGCCTTATGAATGCTAATACTAAGTGAGTGTAATAACTTCAGTCTCTACAATGAATTTTTCATTTTTTATTCTTGCTTTTTTCAGACAGGGTCTCACTAAGGACCCCTGAGTGGCCTGAAACTTGTAGAGAGACTGGGCTGGCCTCAATTCAGAGATCCTCCTGCATCTGTTTTCAGAGTGCTGGGATCATGCCTGTCTGCCACATTTTTCTCATAATTCATATTGACTTCCTTCACTAATGACTGTCCTAGTTAGCGTTAACTGTCAGTCAACTTTGACACATCCTAGAGTCACCTGAGAATGGAGTCCCAATTGAGGAATTACCCAGACCAAATTGGTCTCCAGGCCTATCTGTAGGGAATGTCTTGATTGTTAATTATCTAGGAGGGCCCAGCTTACTATGGCTGCACCATTCCCTGGGAAGTGGTCCTGGACTGTGAATTATAGAACAGTAGCTGAGTAGCTGAGTTTAAGCCTGCTGGTAAGCCAGCAAGCTGTTTCTTCACAGTTTCTGCTTCAAGTTTCTGCCCTGACTTCCCTGGGTGATAGACTGTGACCTGGAAGTATAAGATGAAATAATTAAGCCCTTTACTCCCTTTAGTCGCTTTCAGTCAGAGTGTTTTGTCACAGCAACAGAGACAAACTACAACAGTGACTTATATGATTGTAAAACTTATTTTTTACCTATATTCAGCAGTAAAACTTACCACACTGGTGGCAGCAGGGAGCAAAGAGCATCTGGAAATCGTGCTCACAGTACTTCCTTCCCTCAAACTGAAAGAAAAGCACAAAGGTCATCAACTTACACATATGAAACAACAGAAGGAAAGAATTTCATGAAAAGACCAACAAAAGTGGTTTTTGCTGATGCTTTATGGTGTGTATGTGTAGCAAACACAAAGCCTTGTGAATGTTAGACAAGGGCTCTCTGCCAATCAACCACCCCAGTCCTTACCAAAGGAGGTTTTACTGTATTTTTTGGAGACAGGGTCTCATCACGTAGCCCTGGATGGCCTAGAACTTGTTATGTAGACTAGGTTGGCCTTGAACTCACAGAAACCTACCTGTCTCCACCTCCTAAGTGCTGGCACTAAAGGTATGCACAATATGCCTGGCTAATTTTGGGACCTTCCATATTCTTCTGTGTTGTTACAGAGAAAAATCTGACATTGGATGGTCTAACACCCACATAAAAGTTGGACATAGATGTGTGTGCTTGTAACCCTGGCCCCGGGGAGAGGAGGCATAGTGACAGGTTAAAAAAAAAAAAAAAAGCTCATTGCCCAGGCAGCCTAGCCTAACTGATGAACTTTAGGTTCAGTGAGAAACACTGTCTCAAAGTATAAAGTGGAGAATAATCAAAGAAAACAACCTCAACTTTCACATGAACAGGTACACATGTGCATTCACATGCACACACACACCACAAACAGAAACTTCACAGGGTGAAGACATGGTGAATAGCTGGCCTTACCTCTGACTGTGCTTAATTATTTTTGATGTACATACTCTAACTTTAAGGATTTAAAAAATATTTGCTTGTTTTTATTTTATGTGTGTTGGGTGTTTTGTCTGCATGCATGTCTATGTACCATGTGTGTCTGATGTCCATGAGGACCAGAGAGCATCAGATCTCCTGGAACTGGAATTATAGATGGTTGTTAGTCACCATGTGGGTATTTGGAACTGAATCTGGACCATCTGAACTAGAGCCCTTAAACACTGAGTCATCTCTCCAGTCTCATAATCTTTATGAATTTGATGAAGCTATAGACCCCTCAACCCAGATAATCTGCATACATGTAAAAACCTCTCCCCTCGTTATTTTAGGTCAGTATTTAAAATTTTTTCCTGTAAGCCTAATTATTTACAAGGGGTACATATTCTGACATAATTTTTAAAAATTATTTTTATTTATGTGTGTGATGTTTTATGTGAATGTATGTCTGTACCCTCTGCATGTCTGGTGTTCATGGAGGCAGAGGAGAGCATTGGATGTCCTGGAACCAGAAGTTACAGACAGTTGTGAGCTATCATGTTGATTGTGGACATCAAACCTGGGTCCTCCAGATGAGCAGTCAGTACTCTTAACCACTAAATTATCTCTTTAGCTCCTTAATTATTTTTTGAGATGGGGTCAATATATAGTCCTAGCTGGCATGGAACTTTATGCAGACCAGGCTGACCTTGCACTCACAAAGGTCCACCTGCCTCTGCCTCCTAAGTGCTGGGATTAAAGGCCTGCAACACCATGCCTGGCCTTAATATCAATATTTTTAAGTGACCAGTAAAGATTTAGAATGCATGCCCTTTCCTCCCAAATATCAAATATTTTAATATTTTTCAAGGACCCATGCCAAATATAGCTTACCAGAACTCAGGGTATAACGTTTTCATATATATATATGTATATAATTTTAATTATATTATAATTTTTAAGAGAACTAAATTGTGAGAAGTAGAACGTCACAGGAGTTAAGAATACTGACTATTTAATCCCAGCATTCAGTAGGCAAAGGCAGGTGGATCTCTGTGAGTTCGAGGCCAGCCTGGTCTACAGAGCAAGTTCCAGGACAACCTCCAAACTAATATAGAGAAACCCTGCCTGGAAAAAACAAAAACAACAACAACAACTAAAAACCCAAAACCAAAAACAATAACAACAACAAAAAAACACTGACTACAGTTCACAACTTCTTATTTGAAGAAACAACTCATATTATTAATCTATATAGAGTAATCCAAACTCTACTCATTCTCTTATTTTAAAATTTTATTTGTATGTGTGTGTGCGTACGTGAGCAGATGCCCACAGAAGCAAGAAGAGGGCATTGGAACTGGACTTAGATGCAGTTGTAAACCCAAGTTACATGGGTCCTGGGACCCAAGCCCAGGTCTTCTGTAAGAACAGTAAATTCTCTTAACACTGGACCCTCTTCGAACTCTTTCTTAATAAGATAATAAGATACTTGAAACATACTGCAAAGAAGTGGATATGAATTCATTGAATTATAACATTCTGGAAAGATAACCATGTTTATAGCTTAAAAAGAACTATCTTTTTATTTAAAATGTATATGCGTCTGAGGAAGAACGTATTATACATGTGTGAGTACATGTATGGCAGTTGTGAATTGCCTCATGTGGGTGCTGAGAGCCAAACCCAGCTGTTCTTAACAACTGAGCCATCTCTCCAGTCTGCTCAGAACTTCTTGCCAATGCTCAGCACTGGCCTCACAGGGACCCCGCCCCTGCCCGCTGTGTGTGTGTGGAGGGGAGAGGGGGGCCTATCTTTCTCATCTTCCCATACATGTGCAGTACTGCATCTGTTTTGTTTTTTGTTTTTTGTTTTTTTTTTTTAAGGCAATACTAGGCTCTTTACTCAACAGCAGCCTGGAGTCGATGTGCTTGATTCTCTGAGGGCAGGCTTTCCTCTCATTCTGTTTCACATCTCCTGCATTTGGGTCCTTTGTAGGACACAGCTTGAAGTAAGAAAGAGCACCCACCTAAACTGACTTGTACATAACTTCTGAGGGAAGAGTTTGGAGGCAGAGTTACATAGGACACTTATAAAAGTATGACAGCAGAAGCTGGCTGTAGCCCACAAATATTTAGAATGTGTGTGCTGACAGCTGTGTCAGGAACAGGGCACAGATGTCCACTTGGTTGGTCTGGTGCTTCAGAACAATCTAGTCAGTCAGCAACCTGGAATGGTGCTTAGCAGAAACTTGAGAAGAAAAAACTCCTCCACTGTTTGAACTGCAGCATGGTCTTCTCCATCCAGGTTACCTGTGTGCAATGACAGCTGGCTCTACACTGGGTGGTACAATATGGAGCCTGTGTTTTCTCATAGGTCACCAGTTTGTCCCCCTTGCCCACAAAGACTAGTACAGCTCAGTTCTTGGTGCAGATCTGGCCCAAGGAGATGCCAGGCATCTCCCAGATGTTGGTGGGCCGTGCAGCCATCTTGGGTCAGAAACGTTCAGGGCATGCCAGAATCTAGCTTTTGTGTGAGTTCTGAGGATCTGAAATTAGACTGTGAGGCTGGCAAAGCAAGTGCTTTGCCCAGAGAGTCATCTTTTCAGGTCCTTCACAGGAACTCCTCTTTTACAAAAGGATGCCGGTGGCATTTATCAGAGGTGCACAAGGCAAAACCTTAAAAGGAATGATGTCACAATTACTCTCTGCAACTCCAAACTCACAACCAGAATACAGAATACCCAACATGGTTCCCCAAGCCAAGCTTCATCCTAAATGAGAAAAAACACAGGGCAAGAGAAGTTGGGAGGCTTCAAAGGCTAAATGATTCTGCTTGAGAGGTGTCCTGAAGCAAGTCACTCTAACAGGAATTGGGATTCTTTTCTTTCATAAAGTGGGAGAAGCAAGTGCTAGTGTGCATACAAATATATTAGCAGTCAAATCAGAAAGGACTCAGAAGAGGCAGAGCTCTTTGAATTTGAGACCAGCAGAGCTATTCCACAGTGAGATCCCATCTCAAAATCAAACCCAAACAAAAAAACAAAGCACACACACAAAAAAAAAATCACAAAAAGCTTCTCCCTCCAAAGCAAAAAACAAACAACACCAATAAAACAAAAAGCAAACAAACAAAACCAAGTAAAAAACCAAAAACTTCCTTAGCAAACAGCTCGAGGATTAAGGAACAGATTCCATTGCAATCATTCCCATCTCAGATCCTGTGCCCCTCTGTGATTTAAGCTCTAGCATTAGGACTATCATTACTATTCCAAGAGCTTTCTGCTATAATGAACTGCCTCTTTTGCATATGCTGTAGAGATCATGAAGCATAAAATGTCTCAATTAAGAGCTTGGGAATCCAGATGTTGATTCAAAGTAAAAGATACAAAATGAAGGAAAAAAACCAAAAAAACAAAAACCAACAACAGCAACAATCCAGAAACCATTAATTTGGAAGAATCAAATTTCCAGGAATACTATCGTAAACTACACTAAAACCCCAGATCAATTTAAAACAAGAAATACACTGACTGCATTAGTTACTTTCTGTTGCTGTGGTGAAACTCTGACCAAAAGCAATTAAGGAAGAAAGGGTTAGTTATTTTGGCTTCCAGTTCCAGAAGGATAGAATTCAACATAGCAGGGAAAGCGTGACCTAGTGGCAGGAGCAGGAAGCTGGCTGATCACATTTTTATTCACACACAGAAAACAGAGAGAGGGAGCAGGAAGTGGGGTGAGGTGACAAATCCTCAAAGCCCACTCCCAGTGATACACTTCCTCCACAAGGCTCCACAGCCTCTCCACACAGTATCATCAACAGGGAACCAAATATTCAAATAAAGGAGGCCACAGGGGATGTTTCTCATTGACACCACCACAAATACAATAAGCATGTAAGAAATACTATGTTCCAAATTAGAATTGTTTAGCAAATGCCTAAGAATTCTGGGTCCTAATCCCAGTACTCCGGAGGCAGAGGCAGGTGGATCTCTGTGAGTTCGAGGCCAGGCTGGACCAACAGCCTCCAAAACAATACAGATAAACCCTGTCTTGTAAAATCAAAAAAAAAAAAAAAAAAAAAGAATTCTGGGTCCTTCTACCCATGGCGACAGATTATTTGGTGGGGGAGATGATGAACTCCAGCAGCAACAGCTCTGCTTCTTTCTGTACTAAGTTTCTCGAGTTCTGTGAAGATTCCTATCAGAGGCAGGGGAGGGCTGCTGCTGCTTTAAAGCCGAGAATTGGAAACTTAGCTGATGGCCTTATTTCAGGAATGTGCAGATGCTGGCCGTTCACCTAGTGATTTATTCACTGGCCATGAATTGCTCTGAAACAAGTGGGTCAGTAGATAAGCAGAGAGGCTGGCTTAAGAGTTTCCCCTCTTCAGTCTTCACTTCTCATTCCCGGCCTTCCTGAATAATCAGGATACAGTATTAAAGGAAATGAGTAAGGGAACTCTTTGTTAATCATTGTTCCATTACAGCATTCATTACCAACAGGCCTTTCCTGTTAATACAGTCTGTGATGGGGAGAAAGGCACACACTGGGAAAACCAAACAAGGAGAGAGGAAAGTCTGAAGCCTTAAACAGAACTGGCTCTGGATTTGTAGCATTCAAGGTCCCTACCTAGGCCCTGGTTCTTGGTTCAGTCTATGCCAGTTTGAATTGTATCCCTCTGTAACTGTTTAGCTCACTTCTAAAATACTTCAAAGAAAAAAAAAATACTCCTTTTAGTGGAGATAACCAAGGTATCACAAATCTATACTTAAGAACCATTAATTGCTGGTGTTTGGGCCTGTTTAAATGGGTATTACCTCCAGAAAACAGCATTTAATCAGTCTAAGCCACCACTGAATTGGTAGATTTATAAAATAATAGTTCATATGCATTACAGGACTGCACATACTGAGATCTGATGGAAAACTAGCAGTGATTCCTCTTTTCATTTATTTCTTTATTTACTTATTTGCTTATTGGTTTTTTGAGACAGGGTTTCTCTGTGTAGCTTTGGAGCCTACAGAGCACTTGCTCTGTAGACCAGGTTGGCCTTGAACAAACAGAGATCCGCCTGCCTCTGCCTCCCCAGTGCTGGAATAAAGGTGTGTGCCACCACCACCGGCCCAGCTTTGAGCTCTTGATCCTTTTGTTTCCAAGTGCTGGGATTTTGTGTTAGAGGTAGCAGATCAATGAGGGCAATTTGTGCCAGAGGTATTCAAAGTTGAATGGGAAGACGAGGGTAGTAATAAACAGCCATACTGAGATGAAACAGTGTTCCATGTTAAAGATGGATAAAGTGCCCTGTGGACTCAAAAAAGATGTGGAATGAAACAGAGGGCACTGGGCTGGGAAACAGCAGTAATGACGTCTTATAATAAATCTTCCAGGCAAACACCTCGGGTACATCAGCTCTTTTTGATGAACAAAGCTGCAAAGCACCTTATTTTATTAGGGGATACATTTCTGCCTAAATGGAGAAATTTAGGTTCATGTTTTATTTATTTTTAATTTATTTATTATGTATACAGTGTTCTAATGTATGTCTGCAGGCCAGAAGAGAGCACCAGATCTCATTACAGATGGTTGTGAGCCACATGTGGTTGCTGGGAATTGAACTCAGGACCTCTAGAAGACTAGTTCATGTTCTTATAGGTTCATGTTTTAAATATGAACCTAATGGGTCACTGTATGAGTGGGACCACATCTAGATAGTATTCCTAGTGGCTGCTATGTCACTATTTTGTTGTTCTATTTTTCTTGAGACAAAAGTTTTACACTTTTAAAATGTTTATTTATGCTGGGTAAATGTGGTGCATGCCTTTAATCCCAGCACTTGGGAGGGAGAAGCAGGTGGATCTCTGTGAGTTCGAGGCTAGCCTGGTCTACAGAGAGGAGTTCCAGGACAGCGAGAGCTGCAATAAAGAGAAACCCTGTCTCAAAAAAACAAAACAAAAATGTTTATTCTTCTGTTACAGGTGTTTTGCCTGAATGTATGTTTAGTCACCACATGTGTTCTCGGTGCTCAAAATGATCAAAAGAGGGCATAAAGTCCCATGGCACTGGAACTATAGATGGTTGTGAGCCGCCATGTGGGTGTTGGGAATTCCTGATACTCCCGACTCTCTCAAGTGCTGGAATTATAAGTGTACATAATCATATCCAGCTATACCATGCTTAAGAGAAGTACAGATGCACCAGAAATGCTTGTGCTTTAGTGAATGGGCAGTAAACAGGAGTCTGGTTCAGACTTGCCTTTGTGGTCAGAGGGATGACTATCCTAGTCATCTAACCCAATGCACCAGAAAGTTCTACAGAGAAAAGTCAATCATGTTTTGAAGTAACTAAAACCTCTCTCTTTCTGATTCTCTCTCTCTCACTCCCCCCTCTTCCAGGTCTTACAGAGGCAGAACTTGAAATTTCCTGCCTCAGCCACCCAAATGATGGGATCACAGGAGTGCAACACCATACGGTTCATACTCGGTTATCTGTAAGTCTTCATAGCTAGTGTCCAAGGGAAAAGAAAGAGTAAGGACTGTAGAAATAAGGGTTGCTTTGGACTGAGAAGATACCCTCTCCTGACTGTATCTTCTGAAGTGCTGGGATTGAACCTAGGGTTTTCTGAATGCTAAGAAAGCACACACTCTATCTCCAACCCACATGTCCTGCCCTGCATATTTCATTATACAAACATTCTTAGATGGGCAGAGCCTTTTCTCTGTCATTTAACCAAAAGTAAAGTTCTTATTTTCCACCTGCAGGCTTACAAATCCCTGGCTATTAAAAGGAATTTAAGCACTAAACATTGTAGCTAAAATAGCTGTCTTCCTTAGGACCCAGAGGCAACAGCCCAATATAGGCCAACTCTGGGATTAACAACATCTTTTGGAATATTAGGGAGGCTATTTATAGCCCAGAAGTGAGGAGCAGTGAGGAGTGGACAGAAGGACAAGTGTGAGTCATGTTTTATTCTGCTCCACTGAAGGCTGTTTCCAAGCTTTCCCTCTGACCAAACATAGGCGGCTCTGCAGCTAATAGGACCACATGTACAAGCAGGTGCAAGACAGTGCCCAATAATGCCCAAACGGCAGGCCCAAGAACAGCACTAGAGAAAGGCATTAAGAGGGACTGTGCTCCATGATGCTCTCAGAGGGCAGATCAGGCAGAAGACAAAGTTCTGGGCAGAACAGAACTGACCTCTCCCTCTGAGTTTCTGACTCTTTCCTAAATTGCTTGTTCAGTAAGATTTTCTTAATCTTAAGAAGACTGTATGGATACTAGGGCAGAAACAGGTTCTAATACTTGTCACACAGCAAACTGCTACCTGCTGTGTTGTCATGTTTTCACCTTTCAGGGCCACAAAAGAAAAGGAAGGTAGTGATTACAGGGGACTTAATACAGTCTGAATACCAGTGCTCCCTCTTTTTTTGCTTTTTGGTGTGTATGTATCTAGACATACTCATTTGTCTGTGTGCAGTAACGTGTGTGTGGTTTGTATGATCATATGGATGCCAGAGATTGATATCTAGTGTCTTCAGTGGTTGTCCACCCTATTTTTGGAGACAGACACTCCATCAATCTTAACCTCACAGATTTCAGCTAGAGCCTAGGCAGCAAGTCCCAGGTGGGTCTTCCTGTGCCTGCCTCCTTAGCTATGATATTATAGGCATATGCCACTACTCCAGGTTTTTTACATAAGTGCTAGAGATCCAAACTCAGTTCCGCATGCTTGCATGGCAGGCACTTTACTAAGTCCCCCCCATATTTCTGGAACTTCTTTGTATGCTGTGGGACTCTGCCAAAGGTGCCTATGATGACATATTGCTTTGGCATCCACTGTGAATAGAAGCTATGCTTTCTCATACCAGAGGTAGTATTCAGTTCCCCTGTTTCCAGTTCTGTGCCTCCCAGCTCCACAGTGTGATCAATCCAGATGTCTGTCATACATCACTGTCCCTGACAACCTCCTACTTGTGGTCAGCTAGATACAGCCTGTGTGGCTGGGCTGACTCCCACACCCAGTATGAATTATACAGGTCCAGATGTCACAGCACAGCCACCTGAGACTTGTACCTGCTTGCTTTATACCTACTAGTGACAACTCTTCACAGGAGACCTATTTGTATGCTGATACCCAATGGAGCTTTGGCCCAGGGATCCAGTCTCTACCCCACCTATACTTTCCTAACCAATGTGTACTGACTTCTAGGCATGAGTAATAAAAGTTTCATATTTACCTCATGTCTTCCCTAATTCATCATAAAGCTCTTTAAAATCACAACAGTATTATCTGGCTGAGTTTGTGATTTCAGAGTCTTTTGTCAGCTTCTGAGCAGAGTTTTCTTTTTCATTT
Source organism: Mesocricetus auratus (assembly GCF_017639785.1). NCBI lineage: Eukaryota > Metazoa > Chordata > Mammalia > Rodentia > Cricetidae > Mesocricetus > Mesocricetus auratus. The sequence goes on from NW_024429208.1 coordinate 25,702,060, forward strand.
GGGGGGGGGTTTGAGGCAGAGTTTCTCTGTGGTTTTGGAGGCTGTCCTAGAACTGCTCTTATAGACCAGGCTGGTCTCGAACTCACAGAGATCCCCCTGCCTCTGCCTCCGGAGTGTTGGGATTAAAGGTGTGCGCCATCACCACCAGACGAGCATAGTTTTCTAAACTGAATGACAGCAGTTCTAACAGCAGTTCTCCCTCCCATGCTGTTACAGACCCTAGGGGCCCAACTTGTACTTCTTTGTACCAGTCACAGCCATTCAGACTCAGTAGAGTGTCTGGCCCACCAACACCATCTGTGTACCCTGGGAACTCCCTCCATCTTCTCTTCTCCTGCAGTTGGACTCTGCTCTTCCATGATGTCACTTCACATTCCCAAGACCATCATTCCTGACACAAAGATTCCCAGAGGAAGAAAAGAGTATCTCCCTACTGCTAAGGCTTGTTTGTTTGTTTGCTTGTTTTCCTGAGACGTAGTGGGAACTCAAGAGTAATATGTGTACCAAAGAATAAAATTTTATTCTGTGACTATATGTTCAATGCTATTTCCTCGAGTTACATTAATACAGACAATTCATAAATGGAAGTTTGGTTTTTTAAGCATGTGTGAGAGACAGATGTTTTCCAGGTTGGCCTGCGAATTTCATTCCCCAGAGGAGTGGGATTTGTCTCAGTGTAGTAATGACCATTATAAACTACCTTTCCTTCCTCAATCATGGAGACAGGAAAATCTAAGTCTGGTAGGAGAAAAGGAAGAGAAAACAAATCAAAGGGGCTGGAGAGATGGCTCAGCAGTTAAGAGCACTGGCTGCTCTTGCAGATGACCTGGGTTCAATTCCTGTAACTACACAACAGCACACACATTCTTTAAATAAAGGTCCAATGGATCTCACAACCTCTTCTGGTTTTCAAGGGTATGAGGTATGCATACAGTAAATAGACATATATGCATATATGCAGGCAAAACACATATGCACATAAAATAATAATAATTAAAAAAGAAATCAAAGAGCATACATTTTTAGCTGTATCATAATTCTATACACATATATTATCATAAAAATACATATTTGCAAATATGCTAAGTGGTGTGGTAGCAAAAAAAATTGTCAAAGTTGTCATTCTCATTTTCACTCATGACATTGGGGGGAGGAAGAGGGGGTTGTTAGCCTCCCTAGGCCATCGCACAGTGCATGCTTACTGTGATAAAATGGTGGAAGTACAGACCAGTTGATGACATTAAGAAAAACAAGAATTTAGAAATATCTCAAGGCACTCAGTGTGGTTCCTGCAATGTTCAATTCCAAACAAGATCCTCTTTAGAAAATGCATTAAAATCTCCAGAGTGTGGCTTGGAGATCAGGAAGTGGGTGACACAGGTTCCCTTTCAGGAGGGTGTCCAATGATACCCTGATAAAGGAAGACACAGGATAGGGATGGGAAGATTCCACGCGGGGGCAAGCACTGAGGGAGGCCAGGGGTGCTTCTGCTGTAGCCGTGTAGAAGGGTTCTGTGCTTGGTCTGACAGACGGTCACAAGATACTGCAGACTCTGGGATAAGATGAACTGGTGGGCATGAGTAGGGAGGTAATGCACAAGCACTTAAAATGCACTGCATCACTGACCCCCACTAAATACTGGCACTTTAATTCAGTCTTTGGTAATGACTTTGAAAGAGAAGACAGCTCAGTTGACCCACCTCATAGAAGAGTCCTTCTGGGAACTGCTGGAAGCACTGGGCACACACAAAGCACTGTTCATGGTACAGCTCACCATTACTGTTCACAATCTTCTCGGCAGGTGCGAAGCCCCCCTTGCAGCGCTCACATGTAGCGCTGGCCAAGGCATTGGCCATATTGCTAAAACATGCAAAGGACAAGATACAGATTGTTAGCTTGTAATTAGGTTTAAGACCAGATGACATCAAGAACTGAGTAGCAAATTCTATCTGGATATAAAAAGTCATTTTTATCCATAAAACCAGGTTTTACAAATACTGTAACTTAAAATGCCCCATCGCATTAACAAAGCCCTTGGGTTTCTGAGAGGGTCTCCTGCTTTGCTTCTGCTTGACTTTAACCGTTTTAGCATTTCTGTAAGCAGTTTAGATAGTAAGAACACAAATCCAAGTCAAGAGTTTCCTTATCTGATGCAGTGGGATACACCTTTAGTTCCAGCCTTTAAGGAGGCAGAGGCAAAATAAAATGGTTGCTTGAACCCACAAGTTCAAGAACAACCTATGTCATAGAGCCACAGTGAGACTCTGTCTCAAATAAATAATCCATGAATAAATGCTTCCCTCAAGGATTAAGGTTTATAACTGGATAAGTAACTTTAATTAAAATATCCATGATAATGTCTTTTTTTTTAATGTCCTTTGCTGTGAATACAATATTTAGATCATACTGCTCCCCACATCCAGCTCCCCTGGACTCTCCATTCCATATTACCCTCCCAACTTCATGACTCCTCCTCCTCGTCTCCACATAACATACTGAGTCCAATTAGTGCTGCCAAGAGTGCACGAACGTAGGGCACCAACCACTGGAGCATGGGCAACCTGCAGTGAGCCACACTGCAAAAGAAAACTGATTCTCCCTCCCCTAGGCACTATCAATTGCCAACAGCTTCTTAGCGATGGATGGGCCTCATAAGCTCCTTCCCTCTGTGAAATAACTTCTTAAAGTCAATTTCTTTCCTTTTTAAGAACAAAAATCTAAACTTCATGTAACTGAATATCATATTGTAACCTGAATTTAGATGATACTTTTGATTGGATCCTGTTGAAAGCAACTGCTGAAAACCTCTGAAAACTAGACAAGTTGCCTCAGTCCTATTAAACAGTACATAAGAAAACACTGAATACTAGCAGTATAAAATATATATTAAAATCACAGAATTTGTCGGGCGGTGGTGGCACATGCCTTAAACGCCTTTAATCTCAGCACTTGGGAGGCAGAGGCAGGTGGATCTCTATGAGTTCAAGACCAGCCTGGTCTACAAGAGCTAGTTCCAGGACAGCCTCCAAAGCCATAGAGAAATCCTGTCTCAAAAAAAAAAAAAGTCACAGAATTTTATGTAATAAAGATCACTTTCCAGATAGAGGGATAGATTCAGAGGTGGACGAGGAGTTCAACACCCCTGAACTAGCTTCTTAGATAATGAGTGACACAGGAGTAGAATCCAGGCTCTCTGCTTACAGGGAATCATATCCATCACAGAGATCAGATCCTTATTGCAAACTCTGTAGAGTTCATGGTAGGGAAGCAATCATGTTTTGCAGGTCAGGAAAATGAAGCCAGGCAGTAGCTAGCATAGAGTGACTCTGACAGTTCCCTCGTGAGCAATTCCACTACACCTCAAAACACAGGATGTAATCAGATGAAAGGCAATATGACTGAGGCCAAGAATAGGTGACAATTTCACATAAATACTATTTTGTTTCTGAAAGTTCTAGAAATAGAGAAGGTTCCCTATGCTGAACAGTCACTAGCCCGGTTATTCTACATACTTTTACAATTGCTTTTTTGTTTGTTTTGCCTTGTTTTTTGTTTTCATGGGCCTCTACCACAAGCAAGTCTGCTCCACTGGCAGAGCTTCTGACCTTTGAAGACATTTCTTCAGTCTACACTACCAATGCCAGGAGACAGACGGTGTGGAGAGCCTCTAACTTCACAGACACTTTAACCAGCTGCCTTGCTCCTACGTCTTTCCAAGTTTGGCTGTTTCCATAGCAAAAGTGGCAGTAGTTATTCTCCACCTCACCCCAATGGCAGACAATTCTACACTTGTCTTTGCCCCTCAAATGTTCAAGGCAATTCTATTATGAAGCCTGCCATAAGAAACTCTATGTTGAATTCCCACATTCATCATTTCAGATCAATCAAAATTCAGTTTTAATTAGTAAGCTAAATGTAAAATAGGAACGCTACTGGGGAGGAGGGGGCAGTGAGATGGCATAGCAAGTAATACTGCTTGCTGTCAAGCCTGAGGATTTGAGTGGAAGAACAAAACTGACTCCAGCAAGTTATCTTTGACCTCCACATGTGTACCCACCCCACAAAAAAAGCACTTTAAAAGGGAATGGAGGGAGCCTCACTGTTGGGTAGACCTGGCCTAAGCACTGTGTAAACAAGACTTCCATTTTGTCATCTCAGAATTAATGTGACATGAGAAGATCCCCAGATCAACGGGACAGTTTGAATGAAGTTCTGGAGAGATTTGTGCACCCTCTTTTCTTACAGAAAGAGTGGCTGAATAGGGAAGGACACTAAACCCACACCTGCTCAAGAATTTTCAGAAGCTATTCGAGGATGAAATAATAACAAGATGAATCACTCTGGAAAGCAGAAGCTGGTACTAAAAGACATGGTATCATTCTCATTCTAAATTGTCTCAAGGACATCCCAAACTCAGCAGGGTTTCTCTGAGTAACCACCCTGGCTATCCTTGAACTCTCTTCTTTGTCTGTAGACCAGACTGGCCTCAAACTCAGAGGGATCAAAGGCATGCACCACAACCACCAGGCTAGACCTCAGTAATTTTAATGGACTTCCCAAAAAGCTGGAGAACATTCTGGAATGTCCGGATTCACTACCACTTAACTCAGTGACTCTCAAGATATGGAAATTCTGAAGCGCCCTCTCTCAGCCACATCTCTTGCAGAAGCAGACTGTAAGAAAGGGGCTTGCATCAAGAAAAACATCAACAAAATGTACAAAAAGGTAAAGCAACAACCTTCTTTACTCTATATTATCAACATGTAATGAGTTACTTTTCACTGAATTAATAAATACAATTTCTCATACAAGTACTGGGTTTCAATCCCTTTTTGTTTTTGTTTTTTTCAAGATAGGGTTTATCTGTGTAGCTCTGGCTGTCTTGGAACTTTCTCTGGGACCAGGCTGGCCCTGAGCTCACAAGAGATCCACCTGCCTCTGCCTCCCAACTGTTGGGATTAAAGACATGCTGCTGCCCCCACAATCAACCCCCAGCTCCTTTTTGTGGTAGTGCTGGAATAAAAAAAATGCTGTTTATCACTGACTTATTCATATCCACTACATTCCAGACTTTGTGTCTGAATACTCAAGTAGAACTGAGTAAAATGGGTAGAGAGATTAATATATATTGTAATTCTCTCTCTCCCTCCTCTCCTCTCCTCCCTCTCTCTCTCTCTCTCTCCCTCCCTCCCTCCCTCCCTCCCTCTCTCTCTCTCTCTCTCTCTCTCTCTCTCTCTCTCTCTCTCTCTCTCTCTCTCTCTCGTAACAAAGGAGGAACAAGACACAGCAATCACTTGCCTCCTGACTGACCTCATGTTTCCCTTTCCTCTATCTTCTTGTTCGTTGGGTGGTTGATTTTCTTTTCTTTTTTTGAGACAGGGTCTTATGTAGCCCGGGCTGGTCTCAAATTCCTGGCCCTTCATACCTCCCAAGTGTTAGGATTGCATGCCCAGCTCCTCTCTTTCCTAACTCTCCAGTACTGTTCACATTTTTTATAGCTGACAATATTTAATACAACATATGATAGAAGTTATTTTTAAGTGACAAGTCATTAGATTGGTTATACATAAATGCTTGATTTTCCAGAAACTATTTTTCAGTAAAAAGTGTTGAGGATAAAGAAACTATGGAAGTGAGGAGAATGTATGCCTATGGAAGCCTTTAATAAGAAAGTGTCCAACTGGCTAGTAGGGACTGAGGTTGTGGACCTACATCTACAGTTTGGCTGCTCAGGAAACTACAATCAAGCTTTCCAATTTCTCACATCTTAATAGTCATTACACATGAAACAAATTTTCTGCTCTTAAAATACAACAGTGTGCAAAATTGTTACCAAATATTCTGAGTTTACTAGTCACCTCAAATATTGTCTATGGAATAATTCCCCAGCATATAAAAGTTTTAGTTTAATCTTTGAGAACTTTCAGAGTAGATTTTTTTCCTGTTGTAGATCCTGACAACATAAAGTACCAACTTCTCTCATGGATAATACAATGAAAATGTACCATTATTAGAGAGATGAGAGCCTGCTACTCTTCCCAGGAAGGTGGCATTTTCCTTGACATCTGTTATGTCCTCTGGTAGAAGTTTACAAGAAAAGGCAATCTGTGAACCACCCCGAACCCACGGTACATCCTGGAAAAACCGTGCTAAATTAAAACGCATTAGCTACACCAAAAGGCTAGGGAATGCAGAGTTGAAGAGCTGGAGATTTTAAAATTCCAGGAGGGGAGAGACTCACAATTTTGCATAAAAATCACAAAATTCCTTGTAGACTTTTACATCACTGTGCCTTCGCTGCAGCTTGGACACAGCCCTCTCGTCTTCATTTCCATTAGTCTCGAGGACACTGTTAAGGACTGTCCGGGGAATTTCTTCATTCTCTGGGATAGTGCACGGGCGTGATCGGCCTGGGAAGGCCATTGTACAGGCTTCAGAGTTCAGAGTCCTGTGATGCCGAGCAGGATACAGAGAAGAGAAACAATATCCAGGCCTCTTGTTTCCCAGCCAGGGTCACTCCCACTGTTCCCACATGCGTCACCCAGCTGCCAAGGTCGCTATTGACTTTTCATGTTAAGAGCTCAGTAGCATAGCAGTCTGGATCTATTACAGCTTTCTAGATCTCAAAAACACTGCACATTACAGTGACAATCTGTTTCTGAGCAATTCTCCATTTGGGTGTGCAAAGAAACTTTTGCAAAGCTTGGCGAGCTCCAGTGAGGACCTGTAAGTTCCTGAAATGAAGCTCTATGTAGTCTTCTACTATCTTTGTTTGTCATATAATAAACAACATAGTAAGAACTTCAACAAATGGGCGCAGCATAAATTAGAGCTAGAGTTCAATTGTAACTCTTCTACTTCATCCCAGCTAACCACAAATTCTTCATGGTGTTCCTGCTATATTTAAACTACAGTCTTGTAATTGTGTTTGTCATGATGATAATAACAACAGCATAGCATGAGGCCACACGAGGGTTAAGGGTTTTTCTTTTTTTAACTTTTCATTGATTCTTTGTGGATTTTACATCAGGCATTCCAACCCCACTCATCTCCCTGTTCCCCCTGCTTCCACCCTCTGCTTTGAACTTAGAGATATCAGAATGATGAGAAACTCAAAGACTGTGGCCTTAGACCTGCTGAGAGCCAAAGCTGAGGGATGATAATACAGGGAAATCACTAGCTTTAGAGAGTAAAGAAACAGCTTTATGGTGTAACTGCTATCCTTTCTATTTATCTGTATGTTCATATTGTCTTCTTTTTATAAGGGCAAAGTAGAACAGAGGAAGGACAGAATTGGACAATCAATTCCGGGCCAATGGAGCATATGCCTCTCCTTCAGTTTTCTCTCTGAAGGAGATGGAATACAGGAAGGAGTCAGGAGCCTGACAGTAGCACAGCTGTTCTAGTGCAGTTAGGAAGATGTCTGATACTAAGATTAAATCCCCATCCTTGAGCTTTACTTTGTTTTTGGAGACAGACTTACATCGCCAGCTCAAATTTGCTATGCGGTGGAGGCTGGCCTTGACTCTCACTCTTTCTGCATCTACATCCTAAAAGCTGAGATTATAGGCATGTACAACTGTGCCCAGTTTAAACAGAATATTTTTCTGTTAGGTTTCTTTTCTTTTCTTTTTTTGGACAAGGTCTCATATGGTAACCTAGGCATGCCTCAAACATATGGTCCCTCTGCCTCAGCCCAGGCATGTTGAGATTATGGGCATGTGCCAAAACACCATACATATACATTGACTTTTACTGACACACTAATTATTCACATCAGTGTGGTGCAGCATGACATTTTCTCTCTCTATCTCACTCTGGAATGATCAGACCAGGGTAACTGCCTTAGCTGATCATCTTAGTCATATATCATTTCTTTGGGGAAAATGTGGAAAATTCAAAATTTTCTCTACTAGAAATTCAAAATTTCTCTACTAGATATTTTGAAATATTCAATTAATTGCTGCTAATCGAAGTTCTCTAATTGTACTATAGCACATGTAACACAAAAAGTTGTTCCTCTGGTTCTTCTGTATCTGGGTTTCCACTGACCCCCCTCTTTTCATTACCTAGCCCTTTCCCTTTTAGCTTATGAATACAAGTGAAAACATGCAGGATTTTTTGTAGTTAATTTATTTCATTTAAACAATGGTTTCCAGGGTTGAAATGACACAATTTCTTTCTGTTTTGATGGCTAAACAATATTTTACTCTCTCTCTCTCACTCTGTGTGTGTGTGTGTGTGTGTGTGTGTGTGAGAGAGAGAGAGAGAGAGAGAGAGAGAGAGAGAGAGAGAGAGAGAGAGAGAGAGAGAGAGAGAGAGAGAGAGAGAGAGAGTGAGTATTGAAGTTTATGCTACCTGGCTTAATGCTCATGTAATTTACAAGTCCAGTTTATCTTTGGTAATGGCTCATTGGTTCTTACTATTCAATGTAGCAAAAGTAACTTTCAATTCCACAACTGTAATGATTGACATAATCAGCTCTTTTATTTTTATATGTTGTAAGAATAACATATGACAAAGGTTACTATACTTGTGCATGGATAAAATAAACACAAAATGCTGTACAATCCTCTCTATGATTTGTCCAGTATATTTGTAATTTGTAGCTGATTACTTAAGAGAAAGTAGAAGAAAAAAAGAGAGACAGAGGAAAAATTACATACGGAGTGGCAGGAATCTTCCTTAGGCTGATAAAAAGACCAAGCCAAATAATAAAATCTGGATAACAGAAACTGGCTGAGTACGAAATTTCACCCACAATCTTAAACCTCAGGCTGTGCAAAGCTGAAGACAGGCAACAAAATATCAAAACGCAGTGGTGAGTTTCTATGATGTTATTTGTAGAAGGTGGAATTGCTATGTGCAGCATATTACAATCAGGGCATTTTCCTGGGGGAGGGGAGAACTACAATTTTATTATCTCAGTAGGGGAAGGCACATGACAGCCAGAAAGAATCCTAATTTATAAGGAAAAGTTCTGACACTTAGGGGTGATTCTGCTACCTGAGAAAAGTGTGGGCAGAAATGAAAGTTACAGGAGACTAGAGAACATGGCAAGATAGAAGCTTTTAAAATTCAAACCGAAATCAAGTTTAAGAAATAAGACAGAGTGGGCAGGGATAGATAGGCAGATCTCTGTGAGTTTGAGGCCAGCCCAGTCTACAGAGTGAGTTCCAGGACTTGCTCCAAAGCTACAGAAAATCCTGTCTTGAAAAAACAAAAACAAAACAAAACAAAACAAAAAAATCGAGCAAAGGTGGTTTAGCATATTAGTAACTACGTGGTCACTTTTTTAAACTTAAAAAAAAATTTTATGTGTGTGTGTGTGGTTCTGCATATGAGTACAGTGCCAACAGAGCCCAGAAGTGGGTATCAGACCCCCTGGAGCTGGAGTTGCAGAAAGCTGTGAACTGCTGTACATGGGTGCTGAGAACACAACTCAGGTCCTCTGAAGTGCAGAACAAGCTCTTAACTTCTGAACCACCTCTTGAGTTCCCGCTTTATTATCTTTTGAGCTACAATTTTCTGTTGTTTTCCTAATAAAGATAACTTTTACATATTGTGTGTGTACACAGTATATCCTTACTGCCTTGGTTGAAAATTAGTTAATCATAAATATATGCATTTATTTCTGTGTTCTCTAGTCTGTTCTATTAGTCTATTTTTATGCCAGTACCATGTTACTTAGGTTACCAATGCTTCCAGCTCTGTTTTTCTGCTCAAGAATGCTTTAGCTATCTGAAGTCTTTGTGGCTCAATTCAAATTTTAGGAGTACTTTCTTTACCTCTGCAGAGACTGTATTTTTCTTTATCTTATGTGTATAGGTGCTTTTTGCATATATGTTCATGTATATCTGGAGGGCAGAAGAGGGTGTCAGGTCCTTTGGGATGGAGTTACACTGTGAGTCACCACGTGAGCATGGGATTAGCCTGGGTTGTCTGCAGAGCAGTCAATGCTCTTATTCCCTAAATCATCTCTCTAGGCCCCAATGCTATTTTGACAGGAACTGAACTTGTTGGTCACAAGGGGTTTTACAGACATTGTAACAATTCATGGACATATGTCTTCCTAATCTGGGGACCTCTTATTTTCTCTTATCACTGGTAATTTTCATCAAAGAGACTATTTCTTTCCATGATCGTGTGGTGGCTAAATTTAGTTCTGGATCTTTCCTTCTCACCCCTCCTCCCTTTTTTCCCAGCTGTTTTAATCAATCAGCACAAGATTTATATATTGTAAGGAAAATTGATAGCTGTAACTATTGGTTTATGTTTTTCAGATCACTTTCTTATCTGTCCCCCACCCCATGTTTTTCTATGTAGCCCCGGCTGTCCTTGAACTCAGAGATCCCCCTGCCTCTGCCTCCCCAGTGCTGGGATTAAAGGTGTGCATGACTCCACTCCCAGCACTCAAAGATATCTTAATTGTGATCCAGAGAGAAAGGAGGCAAAGGTTCTGACGGAAGAAAGAGCTAGGTCATTTGCAGCACACATTTCTATCACATTGACCTCTTACTGGGAGCTAAGAACCAACCAGTTGATTCTCAGCACAAATACAAGGCAAGGAAAATCTTTGTTTGATTTTTGTTTGTTGTTGAGACTGACAGGCCTCAATTCAAAGACCTTCCTGCCTCTGCAGGGATTAGAGAATTAGGCACCAGGCACTCTTCGATTGTTGGCTTTGGTTTTTGAGATAGGGTCTCACTTGATAGGGCAAGCCAGCCCAGAATTCAACAGTAATCCTCTCAGCCTCAGTGGATTGGGATATGAGCTTTCACGTACTGCTCCAAGGAAATTCTCTGTATCTTATGTATCTGCTTTTACTATAAGAAGAGAGGAGCCAGAGTAAAGATTCCAAGCCAACGAGGAGGCTCAGGGTATGCCGTCCTCTACTACAAAGGTGACAGTGAACAAGCTTGGGGATTACTAAATGAGTTACCCCTCCTTTAGTAGCTACTCTACTAAGATGTATATATTCAAAGTAATTGCTCACATTCTTTTACTGCTCACATCACCAGGAACACACAAGGTTCTTACTATTTGCTCATGGGGCATCCTAATAAGAACATCTGTTGGATGAATAAACAAGTGAATGCAAGTCACAACCTCTGCTTCTCTGAGTATACAATGCAGTCAGGGAAACAACACGTAGAAACATAATCATTTTTGTTATAAGTGAGCAGAGAGGTCAGTGCTCATTGTTCTGAATAAGGATCAGTAGTCATGAGGCCAGAGAAAGGTTGGGTGGCATTGTTCTCCCCACACAGTTACACAGAGGTCCCTTCTGTGTAACTTAGCCAGAACTGAGCAAAGCAAAAAGAAGGATATCAACAGAGCAACCTAAGGCCAAACATTACTGCTCAAGTTTATACCTATGTCTTTGTTTTCAACTTTTCTGACACTTACTCTCAGAATTACAGACAGTCATTTTGGATTGTGATTCTAACCTTCAGAAAACTTTAACACAAATGTCCTGGAGTGAAGCAGCCACCAACATTACAGTAGCATCAAGTCATTAGAGTGGGAGGCTGTTTGTTCACAAATATCGCTTAGGTGACTTTTGTTGAATAACTAGGGTTGTTTCTCCCAAGATGTTCAATAATCTAATTAAACTAGCCATTCACCAAAGCCAAGAGGCATATTTGGAATATCCTCTAGGACAGTTCTGAAACCAAATATTCCCTTAAGCCACTAAGAATAGAGATTTCTATTGCATGAACTCATCAAAACCATTTGCTGGATGCCAAACTTCATCACCTATGAGAGAACAGAGTTTGGGCCCTGGCTGGAAGTTCTGGCTAGTTTTTTGTCAACTAGACACAAGTTTGAGTCAAAGGGGAAGAGGAATGTCAATTGGAAAGAACGCCTCTACCACATGGCCTGAAGGCAAAGCCTGTGGAGCATTTTCTTTATTCATAAAGGAAAGTGCCCAGACAGGGTACGTGGTGCCACCCCTGGGCAGGTGGTCTTGGGTGGTATAAAAAAACAGGCTGAGCAAGCCATGGAGAATAAGCCAGGAATCTGCATTTTCCTACAGCCTTTGCTTTATTTCCTGCCTGTAGGTTCCTGCCTCTACTTTCTGCCCTGACAGCTGGGCTGAAAAAAACCCTTTCTCCCCCAGATTGCTTTTGGTCATGGTGTTTAACCACAGCAACAGAAACTTAGTTAAGGCACTGGGTGTACCTAATGTCTTGTTGAGACTAAACTATACACTACTGCACTCTAGTACAACATGAGGACAGCTGCAGAGCTTCTGATGGATCCCACCAGTTTGCAAACTTCAAAGATTTAGCCTCGGCACACATGTTCAGTCACAAACACTTACATACCTACTTAGAAATGTCAGACAAAGCATTACAGCTGTTCCCAGGAGCTTAGATACTTAAAATTTGGCCATATTCACAAGCAGTTGCCAAAGCAGCTTCTGGGGTGGGGGCAGTATTAGGGATTGAATCTAGGGCCTCATTAAGACAGGGTCTTTCTACAAAGCCTCAGTTGGCCTGCTAGCCACTATGCAGCTCTGGCTAACCTCAACCTTACACCTTAGGAAACCAACCAGCCATGATGAGTTCCATGCTGCAGTGAGAGATCCTGTGTGTGGATCTGTCCTCTGAGCATGACATGACAAGTTCTCTCTTGCACTGTTAGCAGCTATGAGAAGAAGACTGAGACCATTAACTTTCTGTCATCAAAGGGAAAGAGGCTCATGAAGTCTTGCCCCTCTCCTATAAGACTTATAAGCAGGTCAAGCATGGTGGTACACCTTTAATCACACAGAGGCAGGCAGATCTCAAAGCCAGCCTGGTCTGCATGTAGTGAGATGAGTTCCAGGACAGCCAATGTTATGAGAGACTCTGAACATACATGCACACATGCATGGAGAGAGAGAGAGAGAGAGAGAGAGAGAGAGAGAGAGAGAGAGAGAGAGAGAGAGAGAGAGAGAGAGAGAGAGAGAGAGAGACAGAGAGACAGAGAGAGACAGAGAGAGACAGAGAGAGACAGAGAGACAGAGACAGAGAGACAGAGACAGAGACACAGAGAGAGAGACACAGAGAGAGACAGAGAGAGAGACAGAGACAATAAAGTTTCTAAGCAGTTGGGATTGTTAGGAGGGCCTCATGAGCCACCCCTCCTGCCCCCAAGAAAATAGTTAACTACTATACTGGATTAAAGATATTTTTTCCTTCAATGGTGTAGCTGTCTATAAACTGCTCCTGCTCCTGCAAGTAACCCTTTAACTACACCCCTTTAAGTAACTCTAATTAAAGTCATTCTTTTACCAAGCTAGTGTCTGAATGGAATAATTCCTTTGGTATGTCACTGTGCCCTATCTGGAGTAAATAGATGTTTGCTTGTCTCCTGGAGAATGTTCACACAACAACCTGTCTTAAAAGGTCAAGACAGGGACTAGGAAGATGGGACATAGTTAAAGTACTATGCTAGGCAAATAATGAATTTGAAGACAGAGTTCAGATCCCCAAAACCCACATAAATGATGAGTGGTTGTAGTAGCTTGTTTATAATTCCAGCCCCAGAATTTGCAGAGACAGAGGGTCCCTAGAGCAAGCTAGCCAGCAAGACTAGCTATATCAACAAGCTCTGAGTTTAAGTGAGATAGTCTGTCTCTCTCTCTCTGTCTCTGTCTGTCTCTGTCTGTCTCTGTCTGTCTCTGTCTCCCTCCCTCCCTCCCTCCCTCCCTCCCTCCCTCCCTCCCTCCCTCTCCCTCCCTCCCTCCCTCCCTCCCTCCCTCCCTCCCTCCCTCCCTCCCTCCCTCCCTCTCTCTCTCTCTCTCTCTCTCTCTCTCTCTCTCTCTCTCTCTCTCTCCCTCTCTCTCAGAGTTTCTCTGTAGCTTTGGAGCCTGTCCTAGAACTAGCTCTTGTAGACCAGGCTGGCCTCAACATCCTGTCTCAAAGGATAGAGGATGACACCTAACATCAACCTTAGCCTCTGCAGACATGTTCAGTCACAAACACTTACATACCCATGTGCACACACTTGTACACACACACAAAGAACATGCATAAAAAGAAAAACAAGGGGCTGGAGAGATGGCTCAACAGTTAAGAGCACTGACTGTTCTTCCAGAGGTCCTGAGTTCAATCCCTGGCAACCTCATGGTAGCTCACAAACACACTGAATGAGATCTGGTGCCCTCTGCTGGCATGCAGGCAGAAGACTGAACACAAAATAAATAAATAAAATATTTACAAAGTTGTTAAAAAAAAAAAAAGAAAAACAAAACCAAGGACAACTTCTGAGGAATGACATCAGAGCTGGCCATTGGCCTCCACACACCTGTGCACATATGTATACCACCCCACTATGAACATGCAAACACACCTGTACATACACAAAAGAAACTGGATTTGTATCAAAAATATAGCTTTTACATATTATTATCCCTCCATCTATACATAAATGAACTATATCAGTGACATGTACAACATTTACGTTGTATTCAGTAATAGTATAGTGATGATTTAACATAAGGCTTGTACTGGAGCTGGAGAGATGGCTCAGTGATTAAGAACACTGACAGCTCTTCCAGAGGACCCAGGTTCAATTCCCAGCACCCACATGGCAGTTCACAACTATCTGTAATTCCAGTTCCAGGGGACCCAACACCCATGGCAAAACACCAATGGACATACTAAAAGGGGTGGGGGGAGACTTGTGCAAGTTCTATGCAAGTATCATGTTATTTTACAAGGGGCCCAAGCAACTACAGATTTTGCTATCCCCTGGCTAGCATGGTAGAGGTGGAATTGCAGGGAAATGTTCTAGAACCAATCCTCCACTCTATTGTGACTATAGAATGAGAAAGCAAATAAATAAATAAATAAAATGCTTTATTTCACAAAAGATTTATCAAATCTATCACTAAACCAAGACCTTAGCAATAACTACCACTAGAATGAAGCTTTTTTAACTGTTACCAGATATTTCTGTGTCATACTGGGGTATTCAAATCCCTAATGTGGCCTAGATAAATTACATTTGACAAAATGAACTATTCTCCTACAATTCTCTATTTCACTTAAATGGAAAATTTCACCTGATTTTCCTCAGAACACTAAAAACAAAGCAACTGTGACTTGTAAGTGAAATAATGGAGATGGAAAATTCTTTCCCATTTCCAGTTTGTAGGACAAATGTAATATGTTTTCTTTCAAGACAATAAGGAAGTAGACAAAGGTCAACCAGAAAAAGATGAATTTTCAATAAATATGCCATTTTGCCCTGTCTGTTAAAATTGTTTCCTAATTGTATAAGGCAAAAAAAAAAAAAAAAAAAAAAAGAAAAAGAAAAATGACCATGGACAAGAGTGAGAGAGTAGTTAACACACATTTTTTTAAAACTAGCTTAAATTGAATAATAATGCATATTTTATGTGTCTGTACTAGTGTTGTTTACTGGGACTATTCAAAGGAGATAAAAGCACTTTATAGTATTGTGGGGAGAGGGGGTTAAGACAGGGTTTCCCTGCGTAGCCAGGGCTACCTTGGAGCTAGCTCTGTAGACCAGGCTGGCTTGGAACTCAGAGATCCACCTGTCTCTGCCTCTTGAGTGCTAGGATTAAAGGTGGGAGCCAGTACCACATGGTGAGTTTGTTGTATCTTAACTATAACCAGAAATAAAGTAAAAAATTATTTAAAAACATGAAATGTCTGGATTAAAGGACCAGCTACCACCCTCTACCACCAATATGCCATCCCAGACTACCTGGTATAAGGCTATTTACACATAATTATTCCTAAGAACTGACGATGGAACTAAAACATACAAAATAAAGGGGCTATCTTTGATGTCTGAAGAGTTATATGGTACCACATAAAGACCTTATGATAGTTAAAGAAATATTCATAAGGAAGTGAGTGTGATGCTATCTAATCACAGGCTGGAAGCAAATTAGTAGATGTATACTTTGTCCTAAAACTAACAATTCAAATACAGTAAATCTAGCACAAGCAGGTGAAGCAAAGATTCTTCCTCTGGTGTCTGCAGAAGAGAGAGGCCACAGAAACCACAGGCAGGATGTAGCAAGGGGTTGTCAAAGGCCTGTGACACAGGACCACACGTGCCAGCTCCACAACAGCAGAAATGTTCTGTCTCAAACCGGCCTAAATACTGCAAATCAATACTTCAGCTACTCAGTCTTAACCAGTTTAACAACACACACACACACAC
This sequence comes from Mesocricetus auratus, assembly GCF_017639785.1. Taxonomy (NCBI): domain Eukaryota; kingdom Metazoa; phylum Chordata; class Mammalia; order Rodentia; family Cricetidae; genus Mesocricetus; species Mesocricetus auratus. The sequence continues at coordinate 25,718,251 of NW_024429208.1, forward strand.
ACACACACACACACACACACACACACACACACACACACACACACAAAACCTATCCACACAAGATCAGGGTGCGTAAAGATGCCCTAGCTGAGGAGAGTGAAGGAGAGAGCCTGGAGGAAGCTCCTTCTATTTCTCCATGGTCTTCTCTAACATTCTGAAAACTGTGTAAAGACAAAACAGCAGAGCTAACCAGACCCAGACCCCAGCCACCCTTTCTTTGCAATGACACATCCTTATCATATAGGCAACCTCCATAAAAAGGAGATGGGAGGAGATCTGGGAAGCTGCCAAATGTGTAGAAAAAGTTATAACCATTAATGACAGAACATCAAGAAATGTCATCAACAACTGGCAGCCTGGGGCAGGATGAGTAGCCTGCACATTTCATTTTGTAAGCTGGATTTGCCCTTCCTGATCATTCAACAACAATACAGCTTAGAGAACATGTATAACTATCAAAGAGTCATTATTCCTCTCAGTTAGAGACTGCATCCTAGTCAATGAGTCTGACTTTAGGAAGACTGAACACTGTCCTGTACACAAGTACCTCAAAGTTGGGTCGCTCAGTCTCTGTACCCTTCAGAGCCTGGAGCACCCTCTCAGAATTTCATCAATTATGCTGCTAAGAAGTAGAGGGCCAACAGTCACCACCTTTGATGACACCCAGTCAGTTCAGGGTCTTTATTTAGCAAGACCATAGTTAAGAGGAGACAGCTCCCTAACTACAATCACTGCAGCAAACTCCTTAGGCCCCCACACAAAGTTCCCGTTGCTGAATTTGGAGTGTTTGATCAATTTAGACAATTCTTTAAATTTCCATCCAAGGTTAGGAGGCTTTGCTCTGATTTTTCAATGTTTTTTTTTCTGGAAAATATCCCTCTAGTGCTTTCTTTATTGTTCATCACAGCTTTTAATTCTTATCATGATGCATTAACATGTTCTTACCTCTAGACATCTTTTTAGAAAGCTACAAAGCCACATTTGAGAAAGCTCCGAATATAGAGAACAGTATTTTTAGCTGTGTTGACCTAAGTGATGCCCCAGTTACCAGGGAAACCTTTCAGTGCATCCAGGAGCTCTTTATATGGTTATGGTGACCAGCAGCTTCAGACTGCCAGGCTCTAAGGTACATTCTTATTTTAGTTCTGACTCAGCAGAGCTTCTCATACAACTGCCAGCTACACTGGGACAGGAAGTCAGTGGGAGGTTTTATTCTTGACTAAGCTTAATATGAGTCCCACTTCACTGATAAGGAAAAAAGAAAACCCTGAATTTTTCAGTACAGAAAGACAGAAGTAAATCACTTCATTCAAGTCAAAGATTCTTCTAGTTAAAATTCATATACCTCTCATTTCCAGTTACTTTCTTGATGTAGAATATACATACACATTTTAAAAAGAAAATATTGGCCAGAATATAGAGAAACTGAGAACTTTTTTTTTTTTTTTTTTTTTTTTTGCTAAAGCTGAAATGGTTCCTTCCCTTTATGAGGTTTAAATTTTGTGATGTTCAGAGAAAGGCAAGGAATAGTTTAGCTGCCATGACTCAGATTCTATCATAACTGCAGTAAAAGACAATGTGGAAAGGACATAACAAGACCCTCAGAGTCTGATGTTGACCAGATGTGCAACTATCCTGCTGGGGTGGCAGCCTCTCTAAGATTCTCCAAATAGCCTTTGTTCTGGCCTGAAAGCAGGTCACATGGTTACACATGAAGGTCTTTGTACATTCTTTCACTCTTCTCAAGAGGAATTCTATAATCCTGGCAGCTCACAGCCTAAATGCTGACGAAGTAAAGCACTGCCTCACTCTGTCTTGGTCGCTAAAGTGAAGACAAGCCATGTCAGTAGAGGGCACCAGAGAAAAGCTACAGTGTTTGGCTCCCTGGGCCTGCCTGCAGAGAGCAGTCTCAGATAACCAGACTGTTAGGCTTCCCCATCGTACAGAGCATGGCAGCTGCAGCATCTGCAGTAGTGTGTTGGGCTCCTGTGCACAAAGTAACCAGCAGGATCCATTCCTTTGGTAGTTCTGCAAGATAGAAATGGGCAATGGCTGTGTACGGCATGGGGTGGGGGTAAGGGGCTTCCTTGGAGACTTTTACCTAAGCCCTTGGGATAGTGACGATTTTATGGCAGCTCATCCTATTCTATTGCTATATCAACATCTATTAAGAGCTGGTCTGGACAAGAGAGCTGACCCTCACTCACCCTTACTGGCTGCAGACTCATGAAACAGACCTTGCCCCTTGCCTAGGCTGCCTAGTGATTGGAGGTTAGAGTGACCCAGCCTAGTGTTATGAACAAAGGAGAATTGTCCCTAGCATGAGAAGAGGAGAGATGCCCTCCCCCACCTCCTTGCCCTGGCTGGGGTCATAAGAGCGGGAAGGCTGTCCCTACCCCTCATCAGCTGCAGTACTCAGAGTGGCCTCTGTACCTTGGTGCAGGTGTGGAAGAGTCAACCCTGAGGACATAAAAGCCTGAGAACCGTCCGTGCCCCTAGCTCATTGCTGAAATAGTCTGGGCAATACTGGAGAGCTCATCCTGGTGAACCAACCCTACAGCCCAGGCCCAGAACCAGGGTTATGACTTGGCCCACCCCAACATTCACCCCGTCTATGATCTACTGGAGTTATGTGACGGTCCAAAGCTGCAGGATCTCCACACCACAGGGCAACAGAATATCCAAGCATCCTAGTGAGGGCCCAGCATCAATCATGTAGTAGTTACCAGAGGAGGCCTCAAACCAGATCAATGACTCATTGCAATGAACACTTGCAAGGAAAGATATATGGTCAAAGGGGTTTACAGTGACTACCTGTATCATACTGAAGCTTCCATGAACTTTTAATTTTCCCCCTTTAAATTTTTTTCCTTTTCTCTTAAATTTTGTTATTTGGGGTGTGTGGGGGTGGAGGGAGGATGCAAAGGGACTAGGAAATGAATGGGATCAACATCAAAATGATATAAAAAGACACATAGAAATAAAAAGAAAGAGCTGGTCTGGAGAAAACAGTTGTTTTCTATCAACCTGACAGGAGCCCTCCCATCTAGATGAGTTAAGGACCGGAGTTTAGTCTCCAGCACCTACATCAAGCTCCAGATCAGGGGAGCCAATGGCCTTCTTGTTTCTATGTGCACTGTACTCACAGAGTGTACATTCACACACATACATAAAAACAAAATTGAAGAGGTTATCCTTCTCAGACATTTACTTTTGCTCTTAAGCTCTGAGCCATATCTTCAATTGGACAAAGACCAACAGAGCAAGCCTGTGGTCAGAGTCCTGTAGTTGGAGAGCTCTCAGACTTTTGGGCTCCTTACCCA